>NC_064851.1:117315322-117965322 GCF_024139225.1 Suncus etruscus
CATCACTTCACTACGAGATGTGATCCTAAATACCACTAGATCTGGCCCAAAACCAAAACACCAGAAATATTCCATGTAATTCTCCTGTCCTGACATACTTCAGCTCCTCCCTAATTACTACCTGTTAGATATAAAGTTTTGTTAATTCCATGGATGAAAATAGTATTTACTTAGTAGTGAATATGGCATTGATGGGGCCAGTGAGGTGGCGCTAGAGGTGAGGTGTCTGCCTTGCAAGCACTAGCCAAGGAAGAACTGCGGTTTTATCCCCTGGTGTCCATATGGTCCCCCCAAGCCAGAGGCGATTTCTGAACGCTTAGCCAGGAGTAACCCCTGAGCATCAAATAGGTATGGCAAAAAAAAAAGAAAGAAAAAAAAGAAAAATAAAGAAAATGGCATTGGACAGTGAGGTAAAACTTGCACTTTAATTCTTTAATTGAAAGTAGGTCAGAGATTAAAATAAGAAACTCATGGAAAAGAGCCTCATAGAAAAAACGAAAAGAAAAGGATAGAAAACCAGTGCAGTCAATCAAACAGGAACTTCTCAGACAGAGAGTACAAAGTGGCCTTAGAATCTGAGCTTGGAGAAATAATTGCATTACCCAAACCACCCCATATTCTGAGCTGAATATTGCTGCAATATGTGATGGAAAAGGAGAATATCAGTAGAATCTAGGCATGTCTATTAAGGTGAAATATTTCACCTTGAGATGAAATAGTAAAACAAATTTAACTCAACACAAAGAAGATGTAAAAGAAACAAAGAGATGATATTTTGAGGAAAAGACAAATGAGCTGAGAAAGAGAAAAAGCTAAACAATTACAAGAAAAACAGGAGGAAAAAATGGAGAGTTGGGGAGACTTGGTATATGGAGAATGAGCTAGAGTTGTAAGGGACTTACAAGAGTTTGGTTGTACCAAGGAGGGTTTCTGTGCTTGGCCTAACTTTCTTGGGATTGGGGAGTAGGGAGGGTCATTTGTGGGCAGCTATTTGGAGGAAGTCAAGAACAACAGTGGGATGGGTGTGGCAGAGCAATATTACAGTAGTTAGAGCAATTGTCATACATGGGGCCAACCTAGGTTCAATCCCTGGTATCCCATATGGTACATAGAGTCAGGAGTAACCCCCAAGCATCACTACCTGTGGACCAAAAACAAAACAAAAAAATGTAGGTGGGAGAACTAAAAACAAAGGGTTGTGTTTTGTCTCCCTCTGCTGTCACAATTAAGATTACTGAGGCATTCTATGGTATACGGTAGACACCTTCAACTTCCATCTATCACAAGATCCAAAGGATCTCTGCCTATCTGATTTCCCCAATTAAAAAAACATTATTCCTTGTTTGCATAGGCACATTAAAATGGAAAATACTATACATACAAATAAGTTCTTATCTAATAGAAATAGGAACATACAAATCTTGTAGTGCAATGGGACCTTACACCTTGAACACTGACATGATGACCTGGCACAGGCCTCAGAAGTATGGGCATTCTCCATTCACCCTTGAATCATCTATGAAACATCTATGAAGCCATCTATGAAACATCCAAAGTTGTCTATGATATCACCTGGAAGCAGTCCTCTACCAGAGAAGACTGCTGCTCTGACATCAATCTACTCAAAAGAGTCTACCCTTAAAACAGAGAAAATTTAAACAGCAACAATGACCTGCTTACTAAACAGGACTTTCTGCATTGCCCTTTAACTGTGAGTTGAAAGTAGAGAGCACTCCACACTACTCTGACTTCAATGTAGGATATACAGATTCCAGGATCTTCAATACAGAAACATGATACCAACAACAGAGACTGTGTGAAAAATAAAACTGTATTGGCACTACAGACAATGACGTGGATTGGACAAACTAGTTTGCCTGGAGCCTAGAGTTGGTCTTATGTCAGGAAACTTCAGGGATAGGGTCTCCTTGTATTTAGGCCAAGGTTTTTCTTTTCCAAGTCCCCCATACTTTGGTGGGCCTATGCAAATGATAATTGCCACTCTAACACCATTTTACTGTGCTCCTTTGACTCTAAACCTTAAAAGAAAACCCACTTAAACTTTTGAGGTTAACTTAAACTAATATGCATGTACATGGAAATGTAAAAACTACTGTGTCTTCAAGTTTAAGGAGTTACATAAATTTTATGGCTTTAGATTGCTTTGTGTACCACTAAGAAATATTATAATGTACTATAATCTGGGGTCTTGAGGGACAAAGTAATTCTACATGGGTTCTGTTTTATTTTTCTTTGATTGTAAGTTCAAAATTAAGGTGTCAGCAGGGGGATTTCTTCTGAGAATTCTGTTTTTGGGTGATTGTCCTTCCACTGTAACTTTACCTTGTCCTTTTTCTTTGCATCATTGTTTACATAATTAAAAAAAGTAAGAAAGATAAAAAAAAAAACTTTGTTTGGGTTGTATTCCCCAAAATTCACCTGTTTAATTTCCCCTTCATTTTTGTAATTTCTTCTCTGGGAACCCTAGGTTAATCTTGTGCTCAGGCTTTATTTTATTTTTGAATTTTGCTCATCTTACAGTTAAAAAGCTCTTTGGGTCCCCTAGTTCTAGTGTACAGCATATCTGTGACCAGTTCCCTTCTTTTCCTGCAACTTTTCTCTGTTTCTCTGGCCATCTTGGTATGCATGTGCATGACTGCCTGGGTCATGTGGGTGGGTGTGCATAAATCTGACACATAGAAAGAACTGGAGTTAAAACTTCAGAGCATCTTTGCTTCCTTGGTGACTGGCATTCTTGGCTTTCTCAGATCATTTTGTAAGAAAGTTAAATGGGATGAGTATTTGGTGTGGTTTTATCTTCCTTGTGAGCAGGTTATGCAAGAAGTTGTTGGATGCAAAAACAAAACAAAACCCCCTTTTTTAACAAAAACATTTGGATCATAGACACTATTCAACATATAAAATAAATGACACTAACTGAAATTTAAGGAAAAACAATATTTTTCTTTTTTAATCTCAGAAAAATATTTTAATAAAGCCAATTATTTCTCCATTAAAAAAGTCCAAGAAACACAATTCAATCCCTGTCACTGCATATGGTCTCCTGAGCTGGAGCAATTCCTGAGCATGCAGTCAGCAGTAAACACTGTACTGCTGGTTGTGGCTCAAAAAATAAAATAAAAACTAAATAAAAAGTTAAGAACTCCATCTTTGCTGATTGTCATAAAAATTTTTAAATTGCCAACATTATATGTAAAGACTTTCACTTATCAATCCAAAAATTTCAAGTAGATGGTCTGAGTCTGACAACTCCTCTGCTCAATCCCTTAAAATTCTTCTATCTGATACCCTAACATCTGCCATCAGTGATCCTTGAGCCCAAAGGAAGTTATTTTGGTTATAACTATTTATCTGGTCAAGAGCAAAGTAACACAAGTTTGGGGTATCTATTTGTATGTAATGTAAAGTATCAAACCTAGACTTGATACATGTAAGGCGTTACTGCTGTGACTGGAGCAATAGCACAGCAGGTAAGGCATTAGTTTTGTATTTGGCCAATGCAGGTTCTATCCCCAGCATCTGATATGGTCCCTAGCCTACCAAGAGTGTTTCTGAGTGCAGAGCCAAGAGTAACCCCTGAGCACCATGGGTGTGGACCTCCACTACAAAAAGACTTTACTGCTCAGCTACTATCCCTAGATATCCACATTTTTTTCCACTGTGCCAATAAGTCAGATGTGTTTCAAAGATCAAGTAATATGTGCTACAAGCTGATTAGAACTCCCTGTATTTGTATGCTGCTAAAGTGCATGAAATTGATATGTTTGTCAGATACTGTATTCCAATACTAAGATCCCAGTGCACATTAGTACTCTGAGTTGCACTGAACAAATAAGTCCAATTATAAAGTATAGAGTTGGGTATCCTTTTTCAATCTCTATCCATCAAATATTTGAAGAATTATAAATTGGAATAAAATTTTAAATTATATAAAATTCACGAATTTTTTAATGTAGCATTTTTTGGTCAAAATGTCTGTGTATTATTTCCTCTTTCCATAAATGTGTTGTCATTGTTGGAAATGATGCAGTTTCTGGAAATAAATTGAGTTCTATATGCTTTTGTAAAAAAATTATACATATTTACCATGAAATTACAAAATTAATGATTGGATTTCAGGTGTACAACACTAATCCCTTTATCAGTATCTACTTCCTTCCTTCATACCCCACCCCATTTGAATCCCACCAGTTTATTTCTATAACAGGTGCTTTATATATATGATATATATAAATTTTTGCTCTATGGTTTGCAGTACTGTTTCTGATAAATGTATTTGCTAGAAGAAAAAGTATATACCTCTAATCAACATAAATACCTGACCAAATCAATAATAATGTCATTGAACTATTTTTATATTGTTCAGAGAGAATAAGTATGCTTTCAACTTTAGCTCTTCTTATAAGAAAAATTAGCCTTAATATTGAGTCTTTCTTAATCATCATCAGAAATATTGTTACAGTTTTCAATATTAGATAGTCTAGAAATTCAAAATATATAGAAAGCAATAAATTTATGGATACCCAAAACATTTTTATTCTTTATCTGGAACCAAACATAACAAATTTACTAAACATATTATCATATGTCTTACTTTACCAGATTAGCTAAACCTATATTCAAGTTGTTTACTTAGAAGACAATTATATTTTATAGTTATTAGTAAGAATTAATTTTCTTTCTTTATATTTATTGTGCTACAAATTACCAAAGCTTCAAAATGCCCCCTTTCTAAAACCTAATAGAAAATAGTATAAGAACAAAATGAAAAAGAAAGTCACATAGTACACCAATAACAATATAAATTTATACTTAGAAAAATGTAAAGTTATAAGCAAGACATAACTATACTTATTAGAGTCTAATAGAATACTACTATCCATTCCAGTACAAAGACACTATCCTATCAAGTGTACAAAACTAACTGAAGTACAAAAATTTAAATTATCTGAAAAGAGTCATTAACCTAGAAAATAAAGACTCAAAACCCTTCTATTTTCTCTATCATCTAAATAAATCAATAAAATTAACGTGATGGGGCAGAAACAAAACTTATTCACTGAATTTTTAATGATTAAAAAACTTTACAACATGTATAAATTCAATAATTAAATAGATAATTAATTTAAGGCAAATGATTGCCAAAATCAAGAATTAATGTTTCTACCATTTAGCAAAAGTCTTTCCCGAACTTTCTAATACATTATGTGAAAATGGGTAGGACATATTTGACTTAATCTTCCTAATAACCTTTCCAGGTAGAACTCAAATTCTTTCTTAAACTATCTTCCTCTCTGGTTAGACATTTTAATCAGGGATAAGGGAACTGGACTCAATTTCATTGAATTAATGTATTAATAGAAGAGTTGGGATATATGTGGTGACATTTGACATAAACTATTTGCTCACAAGCACTACACCATCCATGTCTGAGAGGAAAATTAAGCAACAATCTTCTGTTTGGTGAGTTTAAAGCTTACCGATCAGCTTCTGCACACTGGAAGTTTCTTTGAAAGCTGAATACTAGGGAAAGAGAAAGAAGTTAAGAAGCAGCCAATATCAGAGATATAAATTAGCAGTGAGTATAAGCACTTGCTTTCAACATATTCACCAAACTCACTTGATAAACATTGCTTCTTGAGATTCCTTGAACTTTCTCATTGTTTCAATACTTCTAAAGTCAACAGGTACCTGAGTAATAGATAATAAAGTGGGTAGGGTGTTTGCCTTTTACACAATTGACTGAGATTCTGTACCAAGCATCCTATATGGTTCCCTAAACACCACCAAGAGCAGACCTGTGTGTGGCCCTGCTACATTATCCCCAGTGCTAATAGATACTGAGACCTAGGAAAGCACAAAGTTTAAAAAGGCCCTAACTGCCTAAGGGAGGGTTTTTCAAAAAGCTGTCTATATTACAGGACTTTTCAGAGAGGACTGTACTCTGCAGTGAGGGCAGCATAAAAAATAACACCTGTAAGAAAGGATGCTTGAAAAAATAGCCTGTTCACACAGGCTTTAGGGCCCTGAGAAATTTTGGTCGCCTGTCCATGAGGCATTCAGGAAAAAAATCAGGATGTACCATAAAAATTAGTAGAGACCTAATTTCAGCTGACATTTTAAAAATAATTCTGAATGAACATTTGTATAGATTCAAGTATTTTTTATTAAGTCTTATAGAATAATTACTCACCCTCAAATCTTGCCTTAATGTTAGCCTTTGTGCAGCTATACTAAGGGTTAACATTTCAGGCCCCCGTTCAGAATGCATAAAAACAAAAAATTCTGAACTGACCATGCTGAGAAAGTTTTGATAGCAAAATACAGCTTTAAAGGCAAATCTGCTATGTGTCAGAATATGCCTTGAACAATTTGACCCTGTGATTTCATTTTTGTTAAATTAGCTTTTTCTGAAAATTATAACTTGTCAAGAAATTGAATACAAGTATTCCACCTTTTTCATTGAATAAAAGGAACAGAGCTTGAACCCAACTTGACTCCTTGACCTTTGTCTCCCATTGCTGAGCCTATGCACACACCTTTCAAAGAACCCCAGAAGATTCCCTAGTGTTAGGACTAATCAGTCCATGACATGGCCCCAAAACAAAACAAAAGCAAACAAAGACAGCATATAATTAAAAAAAAAAAAAGGTAGTGTCGCACCATTGATTGGAATTTTTATATTTCTAAAAGGAGGATGGACAGAAGGCTGCTAAGATGTCATTTTCTTGTGCAGATTACTGTTTCAAATACTCCCAAAGACTATTTCACCAGAAGACCCGCTGGGATGCTTCTCCCTGTGTGGATCACTGGTCAATTCCTTTAGAAATATTTTTGAGGTTCATGTTCTGGTACTGACATTATGCTTCCTTCACATCTAATTGGCCTATAATTGATTCTCTACTATGTGTATCTTTCTACTATGTGTATTACAGGGAAATATAGCCTTGATTCAATTCTCTATACCTGGAAAATTCCTTGCACCAAATTAAAGACACTTAGAAACAACTTTTGTCCTTGCAGTTTCTGATTCTGTGGACATCTCTAAACTTGTTCTTACCTCAGAATTTATATCAAAAAAGGTTTGACCAGGACGTAAAATTGAAACTTTTATCTGGAATAAAACCTGCATTTCTTTAGATAGCTCCCCTCCTTCATTTTGACCTTTAAACAATGAAATCTCTCCCCTTAGAACAGGGGTCTGAAACTCAATTTATCTGGGGGCCGCAGGAGGCAAAGTCGGGGATTTCGTTTACTGAATATTTGCAATAAAAAATCGCATTAGTAAGAAAAAACTCGCAAAAAATCACATTAAACATTTGCATACCCTGAAAGAAACTGCTCAGGGTATGCAAATGTTTAATTCAATTTTTTCTTACTAATGCGATTTATATTGTGATTATTTGGTAAGCGGATAATCACAAATACTGTGATATTTGAAGGCCAGCTGCGGGCCACAAAATGTTGTACGAAGGCCCGCGAGTTTGAGACCCCTGCCTTAGAAACAGGAACTTGATAGAGAATTTTCACTTCTCATTAATCCCTTATTTTACATCTAAAGCTAGCCCGCCAGGAACTGCTTTGAGATGCTAAGATTAACCACTCCTTAGGACCTTTACTACCCTAGCCATGTGAATTGTTTTACTTTTAATCTGTTCTTTGCTTTGTGAACATTTTCTCATACCTTTGACTGGCAATTTACCTCATATATACATGTCCCAAACATTAAAATATAGAATGCTGTTTTTCCACATACATTGTGTGGCCTCTTATTTTCTTCATATTTTGTGCCTACGCATACACTACCTCAAGAGAACTCAACCAGATCCAAAAGCTAGTTTGTGGCATGGTAGGTATAAAAAAAGCTTACTAGGGAATTGATTTCTCAATATCTACTGGGCTGCTATCCACATATTCTCACTTACCTGGTATTTTGTCCATGTGAATATTAAAATCATACTAATACTGCTGTTGACATTAGTATTATATTAGCATTACCTACTAAGATAAGTTAAATGGAAGTGAAATTTGAATAATATTCCCTTAAGTAAATATCCTTCAAATATAAAAAAGTCAAGCTACATTGGCAATAAAAGGCCATATGCAAATTGTTTTGTTCCTTTGCCTAATTTTAAGGACAATTAATTTTTGTGAATTAATAAAAATGGGACAGATAAAATTAATATAAAATAGTAAACAGAGCAAGCAAGCTTATGAAATAAAAGGGGGATTCATAAACTAAAGAACAAGTAAGAAACAAGTAATTGATGAGTTATAGGCAGAATCCAACAATCAATTTAATAAACATAAAAAAGGAATAGTAAGGGCTGGAGAGATAGCATGGAGGTATGGTGTTTGTCTAGCATGCAGAAGGATGGTGGTTCAAATCCCAGGATCCCATATGGTCCCTGAGCCTGCCAGCAGCCACTTCTGAGCATAGAGCCAGGATTAACCCCTGAGCACTGCTGGATGTGACCCAAAAACTAAAACCCAAAAGAGAAGGAAAGAAAGAAAGGAAAGAAAGAAAGAAAGAAAGAAAGAAAGAAAGAAAGAAAGAAAGAAAGAAAGAAAGAAAGAAAGAAAGAAAGAAAGAAAGAAAGAAAGAAAGAAAGAAAGAAAGAAAGAAAGAAAGAAAGAAAGAAAGAAAGAAAGAAAGAAAGAAAGAAAGAAAGAAAGAAAGAAAGAAAGAAAGAAAGAAAGAAAGAAAGAAAGAAAGAAAGAAAGAAAGAAAGAAAGAATATATATTATATAAAACATGTTAAAGGAAAATTGAATAAATAGAAAATACAATGGAATAAACAGGAATATGAACTCTAAAAAAGGAATGCAGATCAAGTTATGATAATACCACCTTTATTGACAGTTCTTTTTTGTTGGGTGAGTTACACCTGATTTAATTCTGGCCTTGTGATCAAAGATTACTTCTTTTTTTAAACACTTTATTCTTATTGTAAAATAATTTTATTGAGGCCATTGTGAATTACAAGTCTTTCACAGTTGTATTTCAGTTGTTTAGTGACAGCGACTTAGGGCCATTCCCACCTCCAGTGTTTACCTCCCTCCACTATAGTTCCCCACATGCATCCCATACCTCAACCCCTAGGCCCCTGTTACTAGTGTAACAGGTCCATTTTGTGTTTAGTTTGTTATAGTTTGGGTCTCTTGAGTCTATTGTCATTGACTTAGGCTTGGGTATTTAGATCTGTCCTCTTTTATTTTTTTTACTCAATATTCCTGCGACCACATGCACCCTAGGTCCCATGTAGTTTTTATTTTTCTTTTCTCAATGTGTAAAAAGGCATAGAAATATGAGCAGAACAAAATGACTCAATTTCTATTGTTCATGAAAAAGGCAGGAGCCCCTACCTAGAACATAAGTAAAATTAAAATAAGAAGAGATAAGGGACCGGAGCAATAGCACAGTGGTAGGGAGTTTTTCTAGCACGCAGCTGATCTAGGACAGACAGTGGTTCGAATCCCGGCATCCTAATGGTCTTCCCAGACAGGAGCAATTTCTGAGTGCATACCCAGGAATAACCCTTGATCAAGCGTCACTGGGTGTGGTCCAAAAACCAAAAAACAACAAAAAAATATAAAAAGAAAAAAAAGAAAAAAAAAAGAAGGTGGGAGAAATGCAGGTGTGGCTCTTTTATTATAGGCACATCAAACATTGGGGAAATTTGAAAGAAAATTCCACTGGCCTAAGAGATACATAGTGTCTCCACCCATGAAGCATACTGTCAAAAGAACAACTACAGACTCTGGGCATGTTGGTTGTCCAGGCTCGATGTCTTTCTTTATGGTCTGAGAAAATATTCTGCTCAGTCGCAGTTGACAAAGTCAATCTTCTATAGTTAGAGATCTTGATCTTTGCACAGGTACTAGTATCAAGCCTAAGATAAAGTCTTTTTTGTAGTCACAGACAAAGTTTTGCTTAGTAGCAGTTGTGGTAGACAGTCTTTTGTAACTAGAAACATTGGTTCTTATACAGGTCCTAGGGCACGGCATTTTCTGATTTCATCTCACCGTTGGGTGGTGATGTAGGGCAATCTGTCTTAGATCAAGTTGTTGCATTTTCCTCATTGCCAGAGTGTCTTATGGGCCTACACTGGAGTAGGTTGGTGCCAGGGTGGCATTCGGACGTCCCTCAGGGGGAGTGTGAATCCTGGTTCTGGTGTTTAATCTGTGCTGGTACCAATATTGGGATCTGAGATTAGGAGCTGGATGATTGATATCTGATTCATTGAGGCCTAAGTCAAGTCTCCATGACAAATGCTCAGGGTGAAAGGCAGATAGGTCTACACTATAAAATTGATAAGTACCCATCTCTATTAGATAAGAACTTCTTACTACATGTAGGATTTCTCCATTTTAGTAAACACTTTATTCTACGAAAGTACAAACATGTTTGCATTTGGGCTTCTGTCATAGAAAAGAAAGGCCCTTGTCACCTGTGTAACATTCCCACCACCAATACCCATCTCCCTCCTCATCCATACCCTGCCTGTATTTGAGACAGGTATTCTACATCTCTCACTCATTACCATTGTTATGATAGTTTTTAGTGTAGTTATTTCTCTAACTATACTCACCACTATTTGTGGTAAACTTCATATCATGGTCTGTATTCCAGCCCACATCTCTATTGTCTTGAGTATTATTACAATAATGTCTTTTATTTTTCTTAGAACTTATAAATAAGTGAGACTATTCTGTGTCTATCTCTCTCCCTCTTACTTATTTTACTCAGCATAATAGTTTCCTTGTCCATCCATGTATAGGAAAATTTCATGACTTCATCTCTTCTTACAGCTGCATAGTATTCCATTGTGTAGATGTAGTTCAATTTTCTTTAGCTACTCATCTGTTGCTGGGCATCTGGGTTGTTTCCAGATTCTAACAATTGTAAATAGTGCTGCAATGAAAATAGCTGTGGTGAAGATTTTTGTATTGTGTTTTTGTATTCCTAGGGTATTTCCTTAGGAGTGGTATAGCTGGGTCATATGGGAGCTCAATGACCAGTTTTTTGAGGAATCTCCAAAAAACTCCAAAAAAGCCTTTTCATAAAGGCTGGACTAGAGGGCATTCCCACCCACAGTCAATGAGAGTCCTTTTCTCCCCACATCCCTGTCAGAACTTACTGATCTTATTCTTTGTAATGTGTGCCAGTCTCTGTGGTGTCAGATGGTATCTCATTGTTATTTTGATTTGCATCTCCCTTATGATTAGTGATGTGGAGCATTTTTTTTTCATGTGTCTTTTGCCCATTTGTATTTCTTCTTTGAGAAATTGTCTGTTCATTTCTTCTCCCCATTTTTTGATAAGGTTAGATGGTTTTTTCTTGTTAAGTTCTGTCAGTACCTTGTATATCTTAGATATTAACCCCTTTTCTGATTGGTAGTGGGTGAATAGTTTTTCCCATTCTGTGGGTGACCTTTGTATCTTAGTCACTATTTCCTTTGAGGTGCAGAAGCCTCTCAGCTTAATATAGTTCTATCTGTTTATCTCCTTTTTTACTTGTTTAGAGAGTGATGTTTGGAGAAGAAACATCTAAGATCACTCCTAATAGGCTCAGATTCGTTAGAGGATGCCAGAGATCCAACCTGGGTCCATAGCATGCAAGACAAGTATCCTGCCCACTATACTATTGTTCCAGCACCAACACTGTTAGTTCTTACCTCTAGACCAGTATACACTGTCATTCCTAGTAGGAAATCACTAGAATACCATGTCTGCTTCACACAGGACCATAGACTTTCTAATAATGTGTCTGCCCAGACAAGCTCTGCCATGTGTTCAAATCTGCTTTCACTTAATCAGAAAGTAGAGACTATTAGCTGCTGCAGGCGTCTTTCATCTTAGCATCCCTAGTGGAGATGAATTCCTTCATGAAGGAAAGTGGGCACACGAACGGATGAATATGAAATAATGAGACCACACAAAATACATTGTATGGGGACCTGCATCTACAATAGACGTGAGACAATTTTACTCTCCAGGCTGGGAGTCTATAAAGGGTAAAGAGATTGTCATATCATAAAAGGATTGCCCACATTTGTTTCTTTCAAAGTACAGAAACTATTAATGTACATTGTTTGATTTTAAAAACAAATACACTGGCTTTAGGTGGTTTGTAATCTTAGTTTCAATTAGGAGCCAGAGGATAAAAGGTAGGCTAATTTCTTACATATCAAAGTAGTTCCTGGCACTAGGTGTCATTATTGATGTAATTAAGGGATAGCAAGAATCCTGGTTTTCTTCCTTAACCTGAGGGAATAGTTTTCTAGCTAGGGGCTAAGACCTACTTCCTATGGTATGGTTATAGAAAGAGATAAAACTTATGAAAGGGGTACAGAATTATACCTAGTAAGTAGTCTAATTCTACACTGGCCAAAACTGTTTGTTAGCAGGTATTCAAAGTGCCAGGGAAAGTCCCTGAGGCAAAGTCATCCTGCTATGGTGCTCAAAGACAAAGAGATAAGAAATTGTCTTGAAGATGCTATGCTTTGACTTGGCCTCTAGAAGTAAATAGGCTGACAGAAAGAGACCAAGCCTGTCTTATTTGGTGTGAAAATTTCTCTGGGAAAAGGAATTTGATAGAGGCCCTATTTCAGCCTGTAATCTTTCCAAGGGAAAGAATGTGCCAAATAATGACTGAAAATGTAAGGCCAAGCATCTTTTCGGAAATTCCTCAACCATCCACACAGGGGAAAAAGGCATCCACAGTGGGACTTTTGAGGAACCCTGTGGGGGTTATTTCAGTTCTCCTTAACAGGAAAATCTGAGGATACATCTGGTGGGCTGAGCTCCCCTAAAATTTTATGTATGCTGTGGCAATTAGCATGAATTATCTTTCATTCATTGGCCTCTTTACTTCAATCTGGTCCTTATTTTTCTGGCCCACATCATCAGTAAGGAAGGCCAATGAGTAAGAGAAAGCAATGAATTGAAACATGTGAGCACTGAATAATTTATTAAATTTTCTAATAGTTTATACCATTTCAAGTTTATGAATTTATCCAATTTTCTTCTTACTATTATTTTTATTTTATCTATATGTTCTTTTATTTACAGTGAAAAACTAAAATAGTGTTATATTGAAGAAATGACAGCACTTAACAAATTATAAAATTTAAGCATTTATACATTGTCTCTGAACTGTCAGTTTTATTTCTTTGATAGCTAGCTAGCCTGGGCATACTAATTTAAGGCTAACCTATTATAACCAAAATTTTGCATGAACTACATTTTCTATAGTAAAAGTTTAAATGGCTTGATTTGTTTCACTAAAAAGATAAAAATATGAATATCAAATGTCTAATATAATTGTCCAAATGTTAAAGTAGCATTAAGTTAGTATTTTTTAAAAAAGAAGAAAGCATTTTAATCAAGTACATTTAAGGTAACTTCGGTTTGTAACAGGTGTATAGTTTCAGGTATAAAGTATTATGATTTGATATCTGTATCTACTACATCATGATCATTACAAAAGCATTACAATCTGAACCCATCAGCCTATATTGATCCCCATAACGATTTTCCTCCCCTTACTAACCCTATTCAATGGTATCCACCAATGTAGTAAACATAACATTGTTAGAGTCTTAGATGCCTGAGACAAGAGTAAAAGAGGAGCAGTCTGCCTAATAATTTTTGGGAAAGTATTTTGCTCCAGCCGATGTGTACCTATCAACCTTGCATAATTTTTCTTCTGTCGGGGACTGGTCTTTATCTGGGGAGACCTGCTTGAGGCCCCCTCAACCTGTTATAGGTGCCTTAATGGCCTCCAGCTCTAAGAGCTTTTAGTTAGGAGGATCCATGCTCAAGGGGATATATTCGGACTGCTCTAGTGAAGAGGTGTTTTATGTAGAATGTTCTATTATTGGACCAGAAGCCACACCCAGCTGTGCTCAGGTTTTACTTCTAGCTCTGAGCTCAGAGAAAACTCCTTCAGGCTTGGGGATCAATGTGGGATGCCAGGGATCAACTGCATGGAAGGCAAATGCCTTTCTATTGTATTGTATCTCCTGGTCCCTACAGTACAGTGCTTTTATAGTTCCTTTGTTTTGTTTTTGTTTGTTTGTTTTGGAGCCAAACCTGGCAGCACTCAAGAGTTATTTCCAGGGTCTGTGCTCAGAAATTACCTGTGGCAGGTTCAGGGTATCATAAGGGACACACAAAGCAAACGTCCTACAAGCTGAGCTATCATCACTCCAGCCCCAATGGTTCTATTCTTTCCTACAAGCTTCAAAATTCCGAACTTGTATTTTCAGGTGTTTTCGTGAAGGTTCAAAAGCATTAAAACTTGTGCTCTTATTTTATAGGTGCTAAGGAAATAAATCTGGCCAAATTAGCTTTAAAGCCATTTGGCTTTATTTCAAGGTTTTAAAACCAGGCAGCAAGTGAACTAGTACAGAAGTTCCAAGAAGAGGCTGAACCAAAGAGAAGCCTTTATCATCAGACTGAGGGCAGTAGGAGAGGTTATTAGCAAAATAAAGAATCAATTAGTTCAGACAACACTACATTCCCTCTGGGAAGAGGGGATTATCTCCTAAATAGCTTCCACGTGGGGCTTTGTATGGAAAAACCAAGTGCTTGGGTCAGTGCTGGTGCCAATTTTAGCCTTATCACATCTCAGTTCCTGTGTCCTTTAAGTGGGTCTCTCTACTTGATTAGGGCTAGTGACAGAGTTGAGACTTGAAATAATCACATCTTTGTTTTATAATTTTGTTGCTGTTTTATTTTTTGGTTTTTTTTTTTTTTTGAGGGTTCACTCCCAGCGGCACTCAGGGGTCACTCCTGTTTATTATTTTTCTGAGAATTCATTGCCAGTTCCTCACTCTTCCCTATTCCCCATACCTGAAGTCTTTACTTGCCTTTAAAATTCTCATGTCATGAACGTTAGCTTTGTTTTCTAAGCTTGAAAATATATATTGATTCTTAGAGTTTCTTTTACTGCTTTGCCTTCAAACACTTAATTTCAGAACTGGAATAGTGGCCTAAAACTTGCAGATAAGAAGTGGTTTTCAAATGGAGGTTATGTGAGCATTCTAGGAACTATACACAAAGTACAAAAACTCAGTTAACTGTTAATTAATGACTTCCTTCCACAAAGGGGAAACTTTCCGTAGATAGTGACCAAATATTGTAAAAAGTATCTTCAGGCTATATTTGGGTTTTAATATTTAACTTTTGGGGTGTTTGCTTTTCTACCCCTCAGAATATGCACTGAAATGTCACTAGCACTATATTTTTAAACTTCTTGCTTTTGTTGTTGTTGATGATGATTTTGGGTACACACCCAAGGTGCTCAGGGGTTACTCCTGGCTCTGCATTCAGAAATCATACCTGGCAGGCTTGGGGAGCCATATGGTGTTCCTAGGGCTCTTAAAAAGAAGATCTGGTGAAATGCAGGTCTGGAACAAACTTTGATGCAGGAAATAATGCACACAGGAAAGAGGTACAAGAAAAGGGTCAGGGTCTAGAGAGATAGCACAGTGGTAGGATATTTGCTTTGCACGAAGCCTACCCAGGATGTATGGTGGTTTGAATCCCGGCATCCTATATGGTCCCTGAAGCCTGCCAGGAGTGATTTCTGAGCACAGAGCCAGGAGTAATGCCTGAGTGCCACTGGGTATGACCCCCCCCCCAAAAAAAAAGGAAGAAAAGGAAGAGGAAGTAGAAAGAAGAGGATGAGGTAGAGGAGGGAGAGGAAAAGAATGAGGAAGATAGAAGGAGAAGGGGAGGAAGAGGAGGAGGAGGGGTGGGCAAGAGGAGGAAAAAGAAGATGAAGAAGTAGGAGGAAAAGGAAGAGGAGAAAAAAGAGGAAATGAAGAAGGAGAAGGGGAAGAAGGAGAAGAGGAAGAAGAATGAGAAGAAGCAGAAGAGAAAGAGGAAGAAGAATAAGAAGGAGAAGAAGAAGGAGGAGGAGCAGGAGGAGATGAAGGAGAAAAGAGATGGAGAAGGAGGTGAAGGAGAAGGAGGAGGAGGAGGAGAAGGAAGAGGAGGAGAAGGAGGAAGAAAAGGAGGAGAAGGGGAAGGAGGAAGAGGAGAAGGTGGAGGAGGAAGAGGAGAAGAAAAGGAGGAGGAGGAGAAAGAGAAGGAGGTAAAGAAGAAAAGAAGTAGGAGGAGAAGAAGAAGGAGGAAGAGGAGAAGGAAGAAGAATCCAGCAAGGAATTCAACCACCCAAGTTTTCTGCTCCTAAGAAGGAACACAGCTCAGTGGAAGTCAGTGGAGCCTCTGCCTTCCTCAGACCCCTGCTTTTATTGACAAGAATTAGGTCACACCCTAGGGTGGAAGAGAAATACCAAGTAGGAGTTATCCAATATCTGATCACCAGATCACACCCTAGATTGGAACACGAATATTGGTTATGGTAGGACCAGTAAACCAACAATATGGGATGTCTGGGATCGAACCCAAGTCTGTCCCAGTTAGGCATCGTGCAACATCCTACCACTGGCCCCTTCTTATTTGCCTTTTTTTTAATTAATAATTTTTATTTTGACCGAAGTGGATTACAAATCATTCACAGTAGTATTTTAGGTACATAGTGACATTGAATCAGGGGCATTCCTACCACCAATGTTGTCCTTCCCCAACCCTTGTTTCCAGAATGCATTTCATATTCCCCCTCTTTTGCCCCCCACCTCAGGCTGCTAGTATAAGTGGTCCCTTCTGTGTCTAGCTTGTTGTAGATTGGGTATTGATTCTGTTGTAGTTGGCTTTGGATTTGGTGTTTAAGTCTGATCATTTCTTTGGGGGGGGGCACACCTGTTTGATGCTCAGGGGTTACTCCTGGCTAAGCACTCAGAAATCGCCCCTGGCTTCGGCGTCCCTGGATATGGGACGCAGGGGGATAGAACCATGGTCCTTCCTTGGCTAGCGCTTACAAGGCAGACACCTTGCCTCTAGCGCCACCGCACGGGCCCCAAGTCTGATCATTTTTTATTTCTACTCAATGTTCATATGACTGTTTGGTCTTAGTGCCTTCATTATTTCCCCCTCAATTTGTGAGGCAGAACAAGATGCTTTTAATGTTTTTTTGTTTTGTTTTGTTTTGTTTTGTTTTGCTTCTTTATTTACTTATTGCCCAAGCTAATGTCCAGGTTAGAAAGTAACAAAGTTCACAATAAATAAATGTTATAAGAAGAACTTTATTTATGAGTAAAGTTTACTACAATGGCTCATTTTACATAGATACCACATAAAAAACCTGTAATTTAAAGAATTTTGAGTAACTAAATTAGATATCCTTAATGAAGCAAGTGTTTAAATATGAGAGAGTAAAATTGGGTCTGAAAGAAGAAAAAGATGATCTTATCATTTATATTGATACCAGTCAGTGATCATAGGTCTGGACTGTATAGCATGAATTAGTTAAAATAGGTTTTTAATTTGATACCTGAGTTCCAGTTTACAGAATATTGAGTCTCCTGAGTTTAGATACCAATGGGTCTCCCGTCTCTAAGAGACATGATTACTGCACTTAAAATTTAATAAGCCAAAATGGCGGTGTCCATGCCAAAGGACCTACCAAGATTTAATAACTAACCAAATAACAATTTCAATCTCTCCTCAAAGTGCAAACTTTTAGGTCTATACAATTTATTTATTTATTTATTTGTTTGTTTGTTTATTTGCAGAACACACTAGCAATGCTCAGGACTATCTCTGGCTCTATACTCAAGGATCACCCCTTGAGGTCTCAGGGGACCACGTGGGATGTTAAGAATCAAACTCAGGTTGGCCATGGCAAAACAAGTGCCTTTCACACTGTGCTTTTTCTCTGTCTTTTCAAATTAAAATTTTAAACCAATAAATTTTGAGTGTCTTGATCAAAATTGGTGAGGCAATCTGCATGATAAGATGTACTGGATTATAGTTCATTTTTTATCATATAGACTTCAGCAGTAACAAAGTGCTAGACAAAATATTAATTATCCTAACTATTGGTTTCCTTTACGTAGGTGGTCAGAGAAGAACATTGTGTATGACCAGTTTAAAATACTTGATTGTCCTAGCTAATCATTTAAATATCTTGCTAGATTTCTATTTCTAACTTAATTGGTCTCAAATAAGACAGAGGTGGCACTTTTTACAAGCTCCAAAGTAGTGAGGCCACTATTGCATGTTTGGTGGGAGCCCTGTAATCTACTACAGAGAATATTTGACTATTTTTATACTCACATATTAGTGAAAAATGAAAATATTCCACAGACTATAAAGTCAGACACAAAATTATTACTTATAATAGAAATACAACCAAATTTACACTTTATTTATAATATTATGATTACATATTCCCTATATTCCAAGTTGCAATAATCCTTTTTTGGTCCTAAAGGAAATTTCCATGAAATGGCATCAGTTTATAACCGCTGGTATACATACAGCATTTTGATATCTTTTGTTCAAACTGACAGTTGAAGTCAAATTGGATCATAATCTTATTCCATGCTAGGCACTTCTCCAGAAATACTTGTTCAATAAAATCTTACTGTCACCTTCCATGAGCTGTATGCTCTGCTAGACTGTGGAGAAAATGAAAATAGAATTCCTGCTTTTGAGGAAATGAGAATCCAATAAGAGAAAGTGTCGTATAAACTGTATATTGCAATGTCCTAACAAGAGCGCTGCAAGAAAATATGATTTAACTATGCTAATTTTACCTACCCAGTTAGCAGATTTGATTTCTCAGGTCAAAATAGTGGGCACCAAGAAAAAGTTGAGACTAAAAGCAAAACAGCTAGATTGATGTATTGTGGAAAATTAACAATAGTGAATGGAGAGAATCTTAGTAAAAACCAAATAACAGAGCACAGACTTGATGAAGAAGTTACCTTATGAAAGTAACTCCAGATTAAAAAGTAGTGAATAAAATGCATATTAAATGAATTATTAAGATAACACAGAAGGTATGTTTCTTGTCTGACACATACACAGACAATATGGGTTCAATTCCCAGCTCTTCTTAGGTCAAATAAGCCCCACCAGGCATAATCCTTGAATGCAGAACCAGAAGTAAGCCCTAAGCACCACTTGGTATAACCCAAAACCAACCAAACAAAAACAGAATAAATATGGGGCAGTTTGAAAGAACCAGTAAAGAAATTTTCACTTTGAAATCTCAGTCCATTTATATATAGACTTAGAATATTTTAAGGGTGTTTCCAGTTTAAATGTTTACTCTTGTCACTAAAACCACACTTTGTCCTAGCTTACCCCAAGCACACAGTTAAAGAGCTGAAATTGGCACCGTATTCAGAGCAGGCTTTGGGGGGTGGTTCTTTTCCCTTTTAATATACAGTTTTGTATTTACTATCCCTCTAAAATTGTTAGCTGCAATCAGATCTCCTCAGCCGGTTTTCAAATGTATTTTTCAGACATAAATGTATTCATTTTGAATCCTCCCTCACAAAAATAGTTATTCTGATTTCCTGAATAAATTTTACAGTCATTTTCAGTACCATTCACCCATTTGAAACTCCTTAATTACACTCAATATTTAGAACCAAATATAGCATTGCTTCTGAGGATTTGTAAAGCAGATGCATGATTTTCCTTGATTCAAAACAAAATTCTCTAAAATATAACTTTAATTTGGGGGTACATTTTTACCATTCAAAGACTACACAAATAGCCCCAAGAATATGAGTCAATCACAAGAAATAGGATAACTTTGTTTGCAGCTATTGGTTCAGTGACAGCAGAAAGGGGGCTAATAGAGCATGGTCTACTGGACTCAACAACCTCATCTTCATTACTAATAAAATGGACTGTGAAATTTTATTTTGGTCTCTTCTATACCATGGCAACTGTGTAAAATATTCCACTGTACTGTGCTCTGATTTTCTACCATAGTGGGTGTATTGTAGACTGCATAACTACTTCTCTACTGTTAGACATGGTCATTCATGAGGTTCCAAGAAATTTATTCATCTAAATCATACTAATTGCCCATTTTGCAGAAGTCCATGTGTGTAACAGAGGAAAACATACAATTCAAATTAAACAGATTGTCATTTTCTAGCCATA
This sequence comes from Suncus etruscus, assembly GCF_024139225.1. NCBI lineage: Eukaryota > Metazoa > Chordata > Mammalia > Eulipotyphla > Soricidae > Suncus > Suncus etruscus. The sequence goes on from NC_064851.1 coordinate 117,335,381, forward strand.
TGATGCCAAAGTTCTTTCTGACTTGAGACCAGCACTTCTCACACTTAAATATTTATTGAAATTATCTGGAAATCATGTTGAATGAAATTTGATTTCATTGATCAAGAATCTACATTTCTGACAAGATTCTATGTGATGCCAATGTTGCTAATGCTAAAGGTCTACAAAGCACATGGAGATACAAGTTCATGTGCAACTTTACTTCTTTCAACAAACTGTGATATCCTGCAAAATGGAATTTCAAGTGTTACTAGCATAAACCCTCATAAGTAAGCTAAGAAAGACTAACACTGAACTTTTCAACTAGCTAATGCAAGGAACTATAGCTTATATCTAACCTTTTTAGATTAGACAAAACCCATGACATGATAGTGAAGGAATATGTATTGAGAAGACAGATAAGATCTCTGTTACAGGAGATCTGCCACAAAGAGCTAATCTTCAGAAGGATGGCTATCAGAGATACTGCAGTAAATAGGACCACCTTGCTTGGGGAATGTTCTGGAACAGTATATGAAAAGTCACAAGAAGATTAAACACCAGAAAACACATTTGAAAATGGCTGTGACGGGGAACTAATATATCAGAATTGATCCTTTTCTATTGTACTTAACCTTTGAAAATAAAATGTTTTCTCTGCATCTCCAACTAGAGTTGTAAGTGCTGGTATTTCCAAGAGGACTACAAAAGATATGATTATTTTGTCAAATGCTACATAGATCTGAAAACCCCACGAACTTTTTGTAGAGTTGGAAATGCTTGAGTCTGGGGCAGAGGATCTACAATAGTTCTCAATCTATACCTTCTCTGTTGTAGCCTCTAAGAAATCATAACACCCAACACACTATAAATTCCACTTGGTCCAACTTTCTCAATTTCGATGATATCATTGTATAAGGCATTTAAATATTCTTTTAGACTAAAATTACAAAGTTGGATTTTGATCATTGTGGGGGTTCCATACTTGCTTGCCTATCCCACTGCCCATCTTTCTCTGAACCTCAAACTTCTATCTAAGAGTCATCAGCAGATTGAATTGCTGGCACTGTGTAAGCCTATTGCTAAATTAGTGATATAAATCTTATTTAAAATATTCCCTGAACTTTGAGCCCATGGGAAACCTGCTTGTCAACTCTGCCCTAAAGAATTATGTCCATGTATTATTACCTTCTCTAGTTTGCCAATTAATCATCTATTTTAGCAATCCTATGCTAATGCTAGTATACTGGGACTTATTCACAAGCTTTTTTTCAGAGAAGCTTTATCAAAAGCATTGCTAAAATCAAGATAAATTATGCCTTTTCATAAATTAACTTAGTTACTTCATCAAAAAATTCATATTAGTCTGACATGATTTATTTTTAGAGATTCTAGGCTAACACCTGCTCAACAACCCAGATAATTGATTCCATTATTTTACAAGAGATTTAACAGCATCTCTTAGTTCTGAAGGAAAGTGCAAACAATTGACCAATCTCTTCCATTAAGTCCAGAAAAAAATGCATAAAATTCTTGTCTGTCAATTATATGCAATAATAGTGTTTACAAAAATATTTTGGAACATAGAAATAAAAATAGCTACCAGGACACTTTCCTTGCATGTAGCTGACCCAGGTTTGATTCTCAGCATTCTAAATGGTCCAACTGAACCCATCAAGAGTGATTCCTGGGTAGAGTCAGGAGTAACTCATAAGCACCACCATGTGTGACCTAACCCCTTATTGTAAAAAGATATTTTCTAATTCCTATTTTTTATAAACTTCCTGTGACAGTAGTAAATCTAAATTACTCTGAATAAATTGAAAATACTATTGTTTTATCTTAACACATAAAAAACTAAGCCAGGAGCCAAGCTTTCCATACCTCTAAGTGCCACTCACAGTATCAGTATCACTGAGTTCTATTGTGAACACTCTTCTCTATCTGAACACTGAGAGGGCATATCTAGAGGATAGGGTTACAATTATTTGTGAATAACTTGTTTATAATAAAATTTGCATACATTTCTGAGAGTCTAAAATGATAGCTAGGCTGCAAATTCAAATAATAATTGAGGGGCCAGGAAGATAAATCAACAAACTGGAGCACATGTTTTGCATGTATGACACAAGAATACAATTCTGAGCACTAGCGAGTCTTCTAAGCACTACCAGGAGTGAGCCCTAATCATTCAATAATCCAAGTGCAGATAGCACTGTCAGCTATGCCACCTTTAAAAATATAACATTGGGGCCAGAGAGATAGCATGGAAGTGGGGTGTTTGCCTTGCATGCAGAAGGATGGTGGTTCAAATCCCAGCATCCCATATGAACCCCCGAGCCTGACAGGAGAGATTTCTGATCGTGGAGGTAGTAGTAATCCCTGAGAGATGCCAGATGTGACCCAAAAACCAAAAATAAAATAAAGTAAATAAAAATATAACATTAAAATCAGAATTGTAATTGCATGTGACAGAAATGGAACACTATATTAGTGAGATCAAGATTACCTTCACTGGAACACCGAAATACAGGAAGTGTATACGTGTGTGGATCAATCTTAACTGATGACCAGAATCACTCAGCTGAGAAATAGAAGCACAACTGGGACCTTCTCTGGTCGTTTATCTCATTTTCACTTCTCTTCTCTCAAAAGAGCAGCAGAGTTCTATTGGGCTTACACACAGTCACATATATGATGCTTACAGCTCTCAGACGAACATAAATGGCTTTCTCACAACTGAGCCCACAAGTCATTACTGGTTCAAGGCTAAGACAAATTGGTGGTATTAACTGATTCTCAGATGAAGCTTCTCTGGGCCAACAAATGATGATTAAAGAGAGGGATATAATAACATCTTGATCAGAAAAATTTGAAGCATATTTTGTTTATATTAGAAGCTTAACCCCAACATTTGCTGTGAAATATTTAACCTACATTCCACCTACACTTGTGAAAGTTGTCTAAGTAACAAGGACATTCGGGGAGGGTCTTGGGCACTTTGATAGTGGTGAGGTTCATTAACTCTGTATATTAAATGCATAAACAATAACAATATTGTAAATGTGTTACCTAAACTATAATTATTATAATGTTATTGAAAATAAAAACTGAAAATATAATCAGTAAATATGCTATCTTTCTACCACTCTTATAATGAATAGACTTAATCAATCTTTTACACAAAATGAGGATTTTCTTTAAAGTACATTTGATTATTTTTTATACTATGAAACTATGATCTCTTAAAATTTTTAAATGTAAAATAGTTTAATTTCCAGGCTCAATTAGCTTAAAATTAATCAATTTTAATTAAAAATAAAACAGAAAGAATGAACGTTTCATTAAAAAGAGAAATTAGAGTAAATTTGAAATAAGAATTTAAAAAGAGTGATTCCAGTCTGCAATAGTCTCAGTTGGGTGAAGACATATGACAAATCTCTGAGAGCTAGAAGTTTTCCGGAATAGTTTCAGCAACAAGAATAGACTTGAAGCCAGAATGTATCTGGATGTGGTGACTCTACTCCAAAGTGAAACAAACCTGAGATGCTGAGATTCAGAGAAGGGCCTGAGGCTGTAAATTGGAAGCCAGCCTTGTTTGAGGAAATTAATTCTGTAGCCAGACACTTACTACACACACACACACACACACACACACACACACGCACGCACACGCACATGCACACACACGTGTACACACACAAAGTGCAAACAACTATGTTTATCTACAAACAACACATCAGAAAGCACAATTCTTTTTGCAATTTTATTGAGGCACTGTGTTTTACAATCTTGTTTTTTTTATTTTTTAATAATATCTTTACTTAAGCACCATGATTAAAAACATGTTTGTAATTGAGTTTCAGCCATAAAAAACAACCCTTTTTTAAATTTTTTTAATTTAAACAACTTTATTACATACATGATTGTGTTTGGGTTTCAGTCATGTAAAGAATACCACCCATCAGCAGTGCAACATTCCCATCACCAATGTCCCAAATCTCTCTCCTCCCCACCCAACCCCCGCCTGTACTCTAGACAGTCTTTCTATTTCCCTCGTACATTCTCATTATTAGAATAGTTCAAAACGTAGTTATTTCTCTAACTAAACTCATCCCTCTTTGTAGTGAGCTTCATGAGGTGAGCTGTAACTTTCAGCTCTTTTCTCTTTTGTGTCTGAAAGATATTATTGCAAGAATGTCTTTCATATTTCTTAAAGCCCATAGATGAGTGAGACCATTCTGCATCTTTCTCTCTCTCTGACTTATTTCACTCAGTATAATAGATTCCATGTACATTCATGTATAGGAAAATTTTATGACTTCATCTCTCCTGACAGCTGCATAATATTCCATTGTGTATATCACGGTTTCTTTAGCCATTCATCTGTTGAAGGGTATCTTGGCTATTTCCAGAGTCTTGCTATGGTAAATAGTGCTGCAATGAATATCGGTGTAAGAAAAGGGTTTTGGTATTGTATTTTTGTGTTCCTAGGGTATATTCCTAGGAGTGGTATAGCTGGGTCGTATGGGAGCTCGATTTCCAGTTTTGGGAGGAATCTCCATATTCTTTTCCATAAAGGTTGAACTAAATGGCATTCCCACCAGCAGTGGATAAAAGTTCTTTTCTATCCACATCCCCGCCAACATTGCTTGTTCTCATTCTTTGTGATGAGTGCCAATCTCTGCGGTGTGAGGTGGTAACTCATTGTTGTTTTGATTTGCATCTCCCTGATGATTAGTGATGTGGAGCATATTTTCATGTATCTTTTGGCCATTTGTATTTCTTCTTTGTCAAAGTATCTGTTAATTTCTTCTCCTTATTTTTTGATGGGATTAGATGTTTTTTTCTTGTAAAGTTCTGTCAGTGCCTGTATATTTTAGAGATTAGCCCCTTGTCTGATGGGTATTGGGTGAATAGTTTCTCTCCTCAGTGGGGGGCTCTTGTATATTGGGCGCTATTTCTTTTGAGGTGCAGAGCTTCTCAGTTTAATATATACCCATCTGTTAATCTCTGCTTCTACTTGCTTGGAGAGTGCAGGTTTCTCTTTGAAGGTGACTTTAGTCTCAATGTCCTGGAGTGTTTTACCTACGTGTTGTTCTATATATCTTATGGTTTCAGGTCTGATATAGAGGTCTTTATTCCATTTGGATTTTACCTTCATACATGATGGTAGCTGGGGGTCTAAGTTCAATTTTTTGCAAGTGGCTAGCCAGTTGTGCCAACACCACTTGTTGAAGAGGTTTTCTTTGCTCCATTTAGAATTTCTTGCTCCTTTATCAAAAATTAGGTGATTGTATGTCTAGGGAACATTCTCTGAGTTTTAAGCCTATTCCACTGATATGAGGGCCTGTCTTTATTCCAATACCATGCTGTTTTGATAACTATTGCTTTGTAGTACAGTTTAAAGTTGGGGAAAGTTATTCCTCCCATATTCTATTTCCCAATGATTTCTTTAGCTATTCTAGGGTGTTTATTGTTCCAAATGAATTTCAAAAGTGCCTGATCCACTTCTTTGAAGAATGTCATGGATATCTATAGAGGGATCACATTAAATCTGTACAATGCTTTGGGGAGTATTGCCATTTTAGTGATATTAATCCTGCCAATCCATGAGCAGGGTATGTGCTTCTATTTCCATGTGTCCTCTTATATTTCATGCAGCAGAGTTTTATAGTTTTCTTTATATAGGTCTTTCACAAGTTTAGTCAAGTTGATTCCAAGATATTTGAGTTTGTGTGGCACTATTCTGAATGGGGTTGTTTTCTTAATGTCCATTTCTTCCTTATTACTATTGGTGTATAGAAAGGCCATTGATTTTTGTGTGTGAATTTTGTAGCTTGCCACCTTGCTATATGAGTCTATTGTTTCTGGAAGCTTTTTTGTAGAGACTTTAGGGTTTTCTAGGTAGAGTATCATGTCATCTGCAAACAGCGAGAGCTTGGCTTCTTCCTTTCCTATCTGGATTCCCTTGATATCTTTTTCTTGCCTAATCGCTATAGCGAGTACTTCCAGTGCTATGTTGAATACGACTGGTGAGAGAGGACAGCCTTGTCTTTTGCCAGAATTTAGAGGAAAGGCTTTCAGTTTTTCTACATTGAGGACAATATTTGCCTCTGGCTTGTGGTAGCTGGCCTTAACTATATTGAGAAAGGTTTCTTCCATTCCCATCTTGCTGAGAGTTTTGATCAAGAATGGGTGTTGGACCTTATCAAATGCTTTCTCTGCATCTATTGATATGATCATGTAATTTCTATTTTTCTTGTTGTTGATGTTGTGTATTATGTTGATAGATTTATAGATGTTAAACCATCCTTGCATTCCTGGGATGAAACCTACTTGATCATAGTGGATGATCTTCTTAATGAGGCATTGAATCCTATTTGCCAGGATTTTGTTGAGGATCTTTGCATCTGTATTCAGCAGCGATATTGGTCTGTAATTTTCTTTCTTGGTAGCATCTCTGTCTGGTTTTGGTATCAAGGTGATGTTGGCTTCATAAAAGCTATTTGGAAGTGTTCCTGTTTTTTTGATTTCATGAAAGAGTCTTGCCTGGATTGGTAGAAGTTCCTCTTGAAAGGTTTGAAAGAATTCATTAGTAAATCCATCTGGGCCTGGACTTTTGTTTTTGGGCAGACATTTGATTACTGTCTTAATTTCCTCAATAGTGATGGGTGTGTTTAGATATGCTAAGTCCTATTTTTTCAACCGTGGAAGATTATAAGAGTCCAAAAATTTATCCATTTCTTCCAGGTTTTCATTTTTAGTGGCATAGAGTTTCTCATTTGGTGCATATATGTTTAGGAGAGTCATTTCTTCCTGTTGTACATATCCCTTCATTAATACAAAAGATCCATCTTTGTCCCTTATAACTTTCCTAAGTATAAAGTTTTCATCATCTGATATTATTATGGCCACTCCATACTATGGAGTGTTTTTATGGGTGTTGTTTGCTTGGATGATTTTCCTCCAGCCTTTAATTTTGAGTCTATGTTTCTGCTGACTATTCACGTACATTTCTTGTAGGCAGCAGAAGGTTGGATTGAGTTGTTTGATCCATTTAGCCACTCTGTGTCTCTTAACTGGTGTATTTTGTCCTTTGACATTGAGAGAAAGAATTGTCCTGGGAGTTAGTGCCATCTTTATATCGAAGTTTGGTGTGTCTGTTGGTCAGTCTTGTCTTAAAGTAGGCCATTCAGTTTTTTCTTTTAAGAATTGTTTTGAGTCTGTAAAGTTTCTGAGCTGTTGTTTGTCTGTGAAACCATGTATTGTTCCTTCAAACCTGAAAGTGAGTTTTGCTGGGTGTAGTATTCTAGGCGAAGCATTTATTTCATTGAGTTTTGTCACTATGTCCCACCACTGCCTTCTGCCCTTGAGTGTTTCCGGTGACAGGTCTGCAGTAAATCTCAAAGATGTTCACTTGAATGTAATTTCTCTTTTCGATCTTGCTGCTTTCAGAATTCTGTCTCTATCTGTGGGATTCATCATTGTGACTAGGATGTGTCTTGGGGTGTTTTTTCTGGGGTGTCTTTTAGTTGGTACTCTTCGAACATGTAGGATTTGATTGCATGTATTCATTAGCTCTGGTAGTTTCTCTTTAATGATGTTCTTGACCGTTGATTCTTCCTGGAAATTTTCTTCCTGGGTGTCTGGGACTCCAATTATTCTTAAGTTGTTTCTGTTGAGCTTATCATAGACTTCTATTTTCATCTGTTCCCATTCTTTGAGTAATTTTTCCATTGTTTGATCATTTGCTTTAAGCTTTTTTTCCAATTTCTTCTGCTGTATGGAATTGTTATTCATCTCATATCCCAGTGTACTAATTCTATCCTCAGCTGCTGTTAACCCATGGGAAAGCTCAACCATGTTTTTCTTCAATTCATCTACTGAGTTTTTCAGACCTGTTATTTGACCTGAAAATTCAGTTTGGAGTTTTCTGATTTCTATCTATATTCTCTTGATTCTTATTAGTGTTCTCTTCTATACTTTTTTTGAGTTCTTTGAACATCTTCCATATTGCAACTCTAAACTCCTTATCTGAGAGACTGACTAGTTGGATGGTCATATTTAAGTCAAAAGAGTTGCCATCATCATTCTTTATGTCTGTTGCTGGCCTGTGTTGTTTCCCCATTGTCACACTTGTATTGTGGGTTTTCTACATGTTATGGTTGTATTCATTGGCTGAATGATGTGCATGGCTGAGAATCGAAGCGGAGCGGCCATGCTCCTCTGGCTACACCCTTTCTGGGCTTGTAAACTCACCTCCAGGGAAGGCTCTAGGGAAGGTGAGCCGTCTGCAGATGAACCACACACAGGATAAAATTAGGCCAAAAATGGAGGACAGCACAGAAGACAGGCAGATAGGGGTGCTGGCATCTGAGTTCCAGCAGAGTTCAGCGGCTTCCCTTTTCTGGGCATGTAAGCTCTTCTCCAGGGAGGGCTCCTGGGAAGGTGAGCCATCTGCAGATGAACCACACACAGGATGAAATCAGGCTGAAAATGGAGCACAGCACAGAAGACAGGCAGATAGGGGTGCTGGCATCTGAGTTCCAGCAGAGTTCAGTGGCTTCCCCTTTCTAGGCTTGTAAACTCACCTCCAGGGAAGGCTCCAGGGAAGGCAAGCCATCCACAAATGAGCCACACACAGGATGAAATCAGGCAAAAAATGGAGCACAGCACAGATAGGGGTGCTGGCTATTTCAATTCTTAATAATTGCTTTCTGTCATCCTTCTGTTGTGAATAAGGACAACATTGCTATGCGTGGTAACTCAAGGCAGAGTCCTTTGGACCAGGCATCATCACAGTTATTGATACTAAAATAGTTGGAGAAGGTCAGGTTAGTTGATTCAAGCTGTGCAGGCCATAATGACTTCAACAAGTAAAGCAATTAAATTACAACTTCAAATGAAATAAATTGCAGAAGAATTACAAGATTTTATGAGAAATTTAGAAAATTGGGAAAAAGATATTAAACAAAAAATATGTAACTATGAAGACAGAATGCAGTTTCAGTAGAGGGCTGCATTGGCATTGCTTGGGAACAATTGCCCTGGGAGCAAAAAAACAACCCTTTTTACTAGCGCAACATTCTCACTACCATCCTCCCTCACTCCCTTCCTGTATTCGAGCCAGGCATTCTACATCTCTTACACATTAATATTGTCATAATAGTTGTTAGTGTAGTTATTTTTCAAACTGCATTCACCTCTCTTTGTGGTGGGCTTCATATTGTGAATCGATCCTTCTGGACCTCATCTTATTTTTTGTTTCTGGGAAATAATTTTTTAAATTTTTCTTAAAACCCATAGATGAGTAAGACTATATTCTGTATCTATCTCTCTCCCTCTGACTTACTTCAATCAGCATAATAGTTTCCACGTCCATACATGTATAGAAAAATTTCATGACTTCATCTTTTCTGACAGTTGCATAAAATTCCATTGTGTATAAATATGTACCACAGTTTCTTTAGCCATTCATCTGTTGAAAGGCATCTTGGTTGTTTCCAGATTCTGGCTATTGTAAATAGTGTTGCGATGAATATAGGTGTGCAGAAGGCATTTTTGTATTGTGCTTTTGTGCTCACAGGGTATATCCCTAGGCATGGAATAGCTGGATCATATGGGAGCTCAATTTCTCATTTTTTAAGGAATCTCCATATTGTTTTCCATAGATGGCATTCTCACCAACAGTGAATAAGAGTTCCTTTCTCCCCACATCCCTGCCAGCACTGATTGCTCTTGTTCTTTCTGATGTGTGCCAGTCTCATTGTTGCTTTGATTTGCATCTCCCTGATGATTAGTGATGTGGATCATTTTTTCATGTGTGCCTTTTGGCCATTTGTATTTCTTCTTTGAGAAATTGTCTGTTCATTTCTTCTCTATAATTTTTTATGGAGTTATTAAATGTTTTTTTCTTGCTAAATTCTGTCAGTAACTTGTATATATATTATATATTAGCACTTTATCTAATGGGTATTGGGTGAACAGTTTCACCCAAATTGTGGGTGGTTTTTGTATCCTCTTCACTATTATATTTTTGATGTGCAGAAGCTTCTCAGCTTAACATAGTCCCATCTGTTTATCTCCTCTCCCCCTTGTTTGGAGAGTGATGGTTCCTTCTTGAAGTTGCCTTTAGTCTCAAATCATGTAAGGTTTTAGCTATGTGTTGTTCTATATACCTTACAATTTCAGTTTCAGATCTAATATCAAGGACTTTTCATCCATTTGCATTTGACCTTTGTGCATGGTGTTAGATGGAGGTCTGAGTTTACTTTTTTGCATGTGGGTGACCAATCATTCCAACACCACTTGTTGAAGAGGTTGGTTTAAAATACGTAAATCAATAAAAATAATACACATTATCAACAAAAAGAAAAATAAAAACCATATGATTATATCATAGATGCAGAGAAAGCATTTGATAAGGTCCAAAACCATTCTTAATAAAATTCTCATCAAGATGGGAATGGAAAGAACTTTTCTCAATATAGTCAAAACCTTCTACAACAAGCCAATGGCAAATATTATTTTTAATGGCTATAAACTAAAAGCCTTTCTTCTAAAATCTGGTATAAGACGAGGCTTCCCTCTCTCACCAATCCTATTCAACATAGCACTGGAAGTTCTTGCCATAGAATTAGAGAATAAACAGATATCAAAAGCATCCAGATAGAAACGGAAGAAGTCAATCTCTCACTCTTTGCACATGGCATGATACTATATTTAGGAAACCCTAAAGATGGGGAGAGATAACACAGTGTTATCTCTTGCACATGGCTGACCCTGGATGGCCCTCAGTTTGAACCCTGGAGTCCCATATGATTCCTGGAGCCATGAGTGATTTTTGAGTGCATAGACAGAAGTAACCCTTGAATGCTATCAGGTGTGGCCCCAAAACAAAAAAAAGGAAGGAAGGAAGGAAGGAAGGAAGGAAAGAACGAAGGAAAGAATGAAGAAAAGAAGGAAGGAAGGAAGGAAAGAAGGAAGGGACGGAGGGAGGAAGGAAGAAAAGAAGGAAGGAAGGAAGGAAGGAAGGAAGGAAGGAAGGAAGGAAGGAAGGAAGGAAGGAAGGAAGGAAGGAAGGAAGGAAAGAAGGAAGGAAGGGAGGGAGAGAGGGAGGGAGGGAGGGAGGGAGGGAGAGGGAGAGGTAAAGAAAGAAAAGAAAAGAAGGAAGGAAGGAAGGAAGGAAGGAAGGAAGGAAGGAGAAGAAAGAAAGAAAGAAAGAAAGAAAGAAAGAAAGAAAGAAAGAAAGAAAGAAAGAAAGAAAGAAAGAAAGAAAGAAAGAAAGAAAGAAAGAAAGAAAGAAAGAAAGAAAGAAAGAAAGATGAAATAAAGAAAGAAAGAAAGAAAGAAAGGAAAGAAAGAAAGAAAACAAACAAATAAATAAAGAAAGAAAGAAACAAAGAAACTAAGAAAGAAAGAAAGAAAGAAATAAAGAAAGAAAGAAAGAAAGAAAGAAATAAAGAAAGAAAGAAAGAAAGAAAGAAAGAAAGAAAGAAAGAAAGAAAGAAAGAAAGAAAGAAAGAAAGAAAGAAAGAAAGAAAGAAAGAAAGAAAGAAAGAAAGAAAGAAGAGGAAGGAAGAAGGAAGGAAGGAAGGAAGGAAGGAAGGAAGGAAGGAAGGAAGGAAGGAAGGAAGGAGGGAGAGAGGGAGGAGGGAGGGAGGAAGGAAGGGAGGGAGGAGAGGGAGGAAGGGAAGGAAGGAAGGAAGGAAGGAAGGAAGGAAGGAAGGAAGGAAGGAAGGAAGGAGGAAGGAAGGAAGGGAGGGAGGAAGGAAGGAAGGAAGGAAGGAAGGAGGAAGGAAGGAAGGAAGGAAGGAAGGAAGGAAGGAAGGAAGGAAGGAAGGAAGGAAGGAAGGAAGGAAGGAAGGAAGGAAGGAAGGAAGGAAGGAAGGAAGGAAGGAAGGAAGGAAGGAAGGAAGAGCCCAAAAGACTGCCAAAAAACTTTTAGAAACAACAGGTTCAAATAGCAAAGTGTCTGGCTACAAAATTAACACACAAAAATTAATGGCCTTCTTATACACTAATGATAGAGATGATAGAGAAGAAATGGACAATATAAAAACAATCTCATTCACATTAGTGTCACAGAAACTCAAATACCTTGGAGTCATCTTAACTAAAGAGGTGAAGCATCTATACAAATTAAGTTACAAAAACCTGCTTCAAGAAATTAAAGTGGACACAACGAAATGGATACACATACCCTGCTCATGGATTGGGAGGATTAACACCATTAAAATGGCAATACTCCCCAAAGCATTGTACAATTTAATGCAAATTAAATGCAAATTGCACAATTTAATGCAATCCTATGACATTCTTTAAAGAAGTGGATCAAACACTCTTGAAATTCATTTGGAACAACAAACACCCAAGAATAGCTAAAGCAACATTTGGGGAAAGGAATATGGGAGGCATCACTTTCCCCAACTTAAGTTGCATTACAAAGCAATAGTCATTAAACCAGCATGGTATTAGAATATAGACAGACCCTCAGCTCAATGGAATAGACTTGAGTATTCAGAGAATGTCCTTCAGGCATATAATCTATTAATCTTCCACAAAGGGGCAATAAACAATTCTGTTAATGATAGTTTCAGGCAGACAATATGCTAACATCACACCCTCCACCAATGTCTGCATCTCCTTACAAATGACCCAAGCTCCCTTCTCATTCATTTCTTTGGCATCATAATAAGCTCAGTTCTATAGACCAACTATCAGATTCTGTTGCCCTTGGCTATCCATTTGTTATCCCCTGACTATGCTTCTTTCTATTCCACATGTGATGAGTGATCATTCTGAACCTTCTGACTGGCTTTAAGAGAACACTTTTTTTTTATTTTGTTTTGGTTTTTGGGGGGGGGTTGTTTTTGGTCACAGTCAGTGATGCTCAGGGGTTACTCCTGGCTATGCATCCAGAAATTTCTCCTGGTTTGGGGGACCTTATGGGACGCTGGGAGATCAAACCTCAGTTCATCCTAAGTTAGCGCATGCAAGGCAAATGCCCTACCACTGTGCCAATGCTCTGGCCCCTAGAGAACACTTTTCTAAGAAATCAAAGCATACTCAGATGAATAGTATTTCATGTAAAGAAGATGGCAAAGCCCTCCTGATATCTGAAATTTGAGCCAGCAAATTTTAATAATTTATGAATTTTAATAATTCATACAATACTGGTGATATAATTAAAAATACTCAGAGAGCTACAATAAGAGACAAGCATTTTCTCCCAACTATTGAATACTAAAATTGTGTAAACTGGCACTGGAGCAATAGCACAACTAATAGGGTGTTTGCCTTGCATGTAGTTGACCCAGGTTAAATCCTGTCATCCCAAATGGTTCCCTGAGAACTGCCAGGTGTGATCTTTAAAAGCAGAGATTAGAGTAAATCTTGATAACTGCCAAACTGATTTAATTAATTAATTAAATTGTACTGATAGAGCTGAAGAGATAGTTCAAAGGTGCGCAATGTGTGTCTTGCATGAATTAGATGCCTTGCATAAACTAGTGACACATAGTCTACTGAGCACTACAAAGCATGGCTCTGGCAACACCCCTGAACCTCTGGATTCAAGCAACACAGCAATATGATCTCTACCATCTATCGTTCAGGGCCAGTTTTAATAGACTAAAACCCAAGGGAGTAATACCTATGGTATATCAGTACAGATGTATAGGATTCCTCCATCCATCCATGTGCCGGCCAGCAGCTTCAGTTTATTGTGGTCGTGGAAAGGGTCTGCACCTGAAAAGGAAATGGGTGGAAAAAAGGAGGCCACCAAGAATTCTAATTATAGCGTCCATTTATTTTTGAAATGCCATGACATATAGTTTTTACACAAAGGAAGGAGGGGACAATGCAAACATTTGTCAAGCATGCATTTGTCATCATACAGTTCAAAAGGTTTGGCATGTGCCTGTTAATTTAATACAAGTTTCTTGAGGAACATCCTATTATCACACCAAATGCTCTATCTATAGATCTGAGTTTCCTGAGCCAGAAGAGTGTGACCTTATGGTTCTTTTGATCTGCATCAACTCATGGCCAGTTGGCACGTTCAATGTATAGCTCAATTAAAGGACAGGCCCGTTAGAAAATGGCAGTTTGCTACAAGATGGCTGTGCTTATGCCAAGACTGTGAGGGAGAATCTGGCTCCTTACACATCCACTGCAACAAAACCATTTGCACCACACCCAATGCAAGAAACCAATCTGGGATGAAAAAAAATGTAATAAAAATATAGCTAGATTATTTTTATTCCAAACAAATAGATTAAAAATTTCTAGTTAATATACTCAAGATATAAAGAGAATTTTGGTTCATAAAATAAGAATCAAATGTTATTAGAATAACATTATTATTATTATTATTAGAATTGAGAGAGGACAGAAATTAAAACAGTAAAGAGTTAAAAATGTGTTTTTGAAATGAAATAGTTAATAATCTTGACAAAACCTATATCTAGAATAAAGAATACAAATCCAAAGAGTTAGAAAATATGGGCTACTTTATTTTGCATATTCAATATTCATAGGAAGTATTTGTTGATCTTTAACATTCATAGCCAACCGATACACATAAACATGAAGATTTAGCTCACAGATTTACAGAATGTAAATGTCAACAACCTGACCATATGAAAAGTAACTGTAAATAAAAATGTAGTTATCTAAAAGGTGGGGAAAAACACAGAGAGGGAAAATAATACTAAAACCATCTTATATAAAACTATATCATTTCTTGATTAAAATAATATGAGCAGTAAATAAAGCTACATACTGTTTACAGGTACAAAAGTTCAGAGAAGTTTTCTATGTAAATACACAAGTAACAAGAATATAGAGACGAGGGGCTGCAGAGAGAGAGAGAAATAAGTACTTGTTTTGCAAGCAGCCTAAACCCTATCCAAATCCAAAGGCTATATAAATAGCCTTATATAAGAGCACTATATAAGGCTCTCCCAAAACACCACTCCTGGATGCAGAGCAAGGAATAACTTCTGAGAACCACTGGATTATGCTCTCAAAAATGAGATTGAGAGAGAAAGAGAGAGAGAGATGAGAACTAAGAGCCAAGAAGAGATGAGCTAAATTTCCATCTCTCAATATAAGAAGGTATTAATAATATTTAAAGTAATTATGGTCTGATATGATGGCAAAATATATTGCCTATAGTTATGAAGGTAGCCAAAGGCTAAACATTTTAGTTGAAATTAGTCACCTGTAGGGAGTGGGAATTTGACCAGGAGGCCTAAGACAAGAAACTGATTCATTTTATCAAAACTCAATTAAGCTACAGTAGTGACTACTTTTCTATTTGCCCATATTATTATTATTATTATTATTATTATTATTTTAGTTTTTGAGCCACACTCGGTGATGCTCAAGGATTACTTTTGGCTATACACTCAGAAATCGCTCCTGGCTTGGGGGACCATATGGGACACTAGGGAATCAAACTGCGGTTCGTCCTAGGTTAGCTGTGTGAAAGGCAAATGCCATACCACTTGCACCACTGCTCTGGCCCCATTGCTTATATTATTTTAATTTAAAATAGTTAAATTAAATGGGGGTGGAATACAGTGAGTAAGTGATGTGCCTCGCAATCTGGGTTTGATCCTCAGCACCTCATATAGTAACCTGAACACTGCCAGGTATGACTTCTGAGCAGAGAGTCAGAAGTAAGCACTGAACACCACCAGTATATCCCAAATTAAATTCCCCCAAATAATAAAAAAAAAAATCGTCAGTGGGTATTTTTCATATAGATGATAGTTATTTCTTCATGGCAATTTAGTTTTAAATGCACTCAAGTAATGGATTCCATATCAAATTTATGTAGAAAAGAATCACCATGATACTTGAAATGAAGGCAAGAAAACAAGGAGAATCTAGAGAAAAATGGTATTTGCATGGAGTCCACATGTTTGTATGGACTTTTTCTGGCTCCTCTAGTTACCTTCCACTTCTCAAAGATGTATAGGTTGGTTTCCATTGTTCCAATCTGATAAGTCTGATTAAGAGCTTGGATATGGTAGATCCTATAACAGAAGGGTTTTCTGTCTAAAATGGGTCATGCCGATGATGGAAAAATAATAAAATAAAATAAAATAAAATAAAATAAAATAAATAAAATAAAATAAAATAAAATAAAATAAAATGAGTCATGCCTTGTTCCTTGAATTGTCACATAGGTTCACGAAAGTAAATGAACAAATAAATGAATAAATATTATATTTATTTTAAAAGCTTTGGGGGCCTTTATTTAGAAGTTTGTTGATAGTTTTGAGATCAGAAATACATTATAGAAACTTAATTCTTTATGTCAACTTCCCTAAAGAAACATTGTTTCCAACCTTGATTTTATTATAAATCATTTTACTTGAAATTGCAGATTTTAGGAGCCTAACAATGATATGAATATGACCTAGCAATTCCCTCAGTACTAGTTATTCTAATCAGCACACTAAACTAATTATTGATAATATGTATTTTAAAGGCACCCAAACAATAACATACTAAGAGTTAACTTTATTGTCTCCATCATGCAAATCAAGAATTAAAAAAACTGGGAAAGATTTGCAAAGAATTCAAATTGTGCAAATATCGGCTCTTGCCTAGTGTTTTGATGCACCTCTCAATTTATTCCCGAAATAAAAGCAAATTTTATGGCCCAATTTTACCTAGTGGGAAGCCTTTTATAAATGGACTACATCGTAACTTGGAGAATCTAATTGGATTTAATTTAATACTTTCTTTCTACCCTCTATAGTCTGAGGTAAATCTCACGCTTAGCTTCATAAAGCTGCTTTAAGAGAAAAAGAGGAGTGCAAAGTTTCAAGAGCAATAAAGTTTCGCAAAGAATACTGATTCCAGGGGAGACAACTCCAGGAACTTTTGAATTGAAGTCCTTTAGGAAGAAAGATCAGGACTAGACTACTTGCCTTTGAGAAAGAAAGAACAGAATATTTTATTACGTAGCTCTCATCTTTCACCAATGCTCTATCTGCTGAGGAGGGCAGCAAGCAAAGAACAGAGCAGGAGTTTAAAAAGCCAGCCAGAGAACAAAGTGAAAATGTGGTTTTAGAGGAGTCCACAGAAATGAAATAAGCTGTCAGGATGAGGGTTCTGGCAGTCTGTAAGCAGAAGAAACCACTGAGGATAAAGGGGCAATGTAAGGCTGAAGTGGCGCCCACAAAGTCCTTTCTTCTCAGGCTGTATGTAACCTTGTGAGCCTTGCAAGTCTCAGGTAGTTGGCTACCTACAAATGTGAGTTAGCGGAAGCACCGCTGTTCCTCTCCTGGACAGCTTCAAGAAGAAAGAAATCCTTCAGCTGTGATGAATTGAGGTTGCCTTCCATTCATACAAATCAATTATGGCAGGTTAGGTAACTACAGGGACATTCAGATATTTGCTGCATAATCAGAAAATACTAATTGCATTTGGAAAGAAATGCTGTGGGGTACATATACTTATGAGAGAGGGGTTCAATTTTGAATTTGATGCACGCTAATAAAATCACAGACTTTAGAGAACTTTATTCTGATGACATGATAATCCATAATGTATAATAGACTTTATATTTCTTTGAAAATATTCTGCATTAGAAGAACTTTCTTTTAGAATGTACTGGTAAAAAAATTTTAATACCTGTAAGAAAGAATTTAAAAATAAATCGTGGCAGTATAGCTTCCAAATTTGTGATTAAAATAGCATGTATTTGTAACCTCTGTTTTGCTATCTGAAATTCTGAGCAAGTTGACAATGTTGTATTAATTAAATTAATAATAGTCCTTGATGGTGGTGCATGATAGTGGATGGTGAGGCCTTTCTCGGCCAGGCCGGCACCTGCAGCTTCTTTGGTCTGGCAGGTCTGAAGGTTCAAGATAACAGCGAGGAAAAGACTCACAGCCAGTCAATAGAAGTCAGGAGAGATGATGCTTTATTATAAAGCCCTAACCACCATGTGCATATCTTACATGGCTTCTAAGCTAAGCCTTTTTCAGCTGCCCTGCATCTATCCTATCTCTTATCTCTCCATCCTGCGTCCTTCTCCTGAGGCTTCTCCTGCTGAAAACTCTCTCTTCTGAGCCCTCTCACTGAATTTCTTTTTCTTCACCCATCGACCAGGCCTTAATTACCAACCTCAGACCCCTCTCAGCTGTGGCCTATCTGACCATCAGGTAAGATTAGCATTTAGCCTTGGGGAGGGGTAACATCCAATCCCTTATTTTTAATATTTTAAAAATCTATTTTTATTTTTAAGAAAATTAGTATTTTTGTTTTGTGTTGGGGTCATGCCAGCAGTGTTCAGGCCTTAACTCATGGAGATCATACTGAGGACATCATATAGGCTGCTGGTATCAAACCTAGGTTTGACACTATCAAGATAAGCACTCCTACTCTCTGTAACTATCCTTCCAGCCCTGAGGATAAAATATGGTTTTGTTTTTGTTTTTTAAAAAAAAAATCCTGGGAGGATTGGAGAGATAGCACGGAGGTAAGGCATTTGCCTTGAATGCAGAAGGATGGTGGTTCAAATCCCAGCATCCCAGATGGTTCCCCGAGCCTGACAGGAGCGATTTCTGAGCGTAGAGCCAGGAGTAACTCCTGAGTGCTTCCCGGTGTGACCCAAAAACCAAAATAAATAAATAAATATCCCTTAATTTACAAGATTATTGGTAGTTGAGTATTATATTTATAATATTTATTTTTTAAATCAATATCTTTATTTAAGCACCTTGATTAAATTATTTATATAGCTATACCAATTTATATATTATATATAGATATATATGCATAAATAAACCTATTTGTATACCCATAATAATATATGAATACATATTTATATATTGGTATATATTATATATAAATATATATTTTATATGTTTTATTTATATTTAATATAATTATATTTATATATCAGATATATAACTATATATATATATAAAACTATATATATATATATATATATATATATATATATATATATATATACCAAACCCACCACCAGTGTCAACTTTTCTCTACCATTGTTTCCAGTTTCCTTCCACCCTTAGACTGCCACAATTACACAATTTGAAAGTTTGATGGAATGGGCCAAAGAGATAGTACAACGGGGAGGGTGCTTACCTTGAATACGGCTGACCCTGGTTTGATACCATGCATCTTATATATTCTCCTGAGCACTATCAAAAGTAATTTTAGAATACAGAGCTAGGATTAACTCCTGAACATTGCCAGGAGTGACCCCAAAACAAAATCAAATGTTTGGTGGGTATAGTTTTGATATTATGTTTTTAGTGTTGAGTCTATGGTGTAGATCTCTTGTTATACAATTCTTTTGCATTGTCCCATTACTTTAGAACCCTGATCTCTTAATATTTCTCTTTCTTATATTTTTCCTTCTCCCCTCAATGTCTTTCCTTCTCTGTCCTATCCTTCCAATAATCAAAGTTAATCTAGGCATCTTCCATTTATTACATTGTATTCCCTCATCTTAATTCTATTTGCCACAAACAAATGAGATTAACTTGTGTTTGTCTTTCTTCTCCTGGCTTACTTCACTCAATTTACTTCCCATCCAGGTTGCAGCAAATTTCATGATTTCAGCATTCTTCAGCTTTATAGTATTCCATTGTGTATATATACTACATCTTCATAATCCATTCATCATTCATTGGATATATACCTTGATTCCATATCTTTACTAATATATAAGTACTGCAATTAATAATGCTGTACATATATTCTTTTGATGAGTATTTTTATGAGTATTTTTGATGAATATTATTTTGATGAGTATTTGAATGAGTATTTTTTGTCTTATGAGTAGATTGCAGAAAAGTAGGATTTCTGGTATATATGGCAGCTCAATTCTATATTTACTGTGGACTCTTTTTCATAGGGCTTGATCCAGGCAACCTTCCAACCAGCTGTGGATGAGATTTTTTTTCATGACACTTCCAACAATGCATAAATCTGTGTGTTATAAAAATTCTCTCTAGGAAGCATTACTCAATCAAAGAAGACAATTGTTTTTTGTTTTTTTTTTTTTTTTTGGTTTTTGGGCCACACCCAGTAACGCTCAGGGGTTACTCCTGGCTATGTGCTCAGAAGTTGCTCCTGGCTTGCGGGACCATATGGGACACCGGGGGATCGAACCGCGGTCCCTCCAAGGTTAGCGCAGGCAAGGCAGGCACCTTACCTTTAGCGCCACCGCCCGGCCCCCAAAGAAGACAATTGTAACTATTCAGTTTCTATCCATGAGTGAAGACAAATGTCACTTGATCACAGCTCTTATTTCCTTGAAGAAAATTTGAAATAAATGGAGCTCAAGAGAGAAAAATGTGAGTATTGCCAAGTACAAATGGTTTCACAGAGGACCTGTAGCCCAAATAATTTTAAGTGTAAATTTTACTTTTATATATAATTTAATAATATATAAATTATCTAAATATTTTCTAAGTTGGGTTAGAAAATTATAAGATGAAAGGATTTTCATCTTATTTAAATAAAATTGAAATAAAAGGATATGTACTTAAAAATTCAACGAAGTGCCAAAGAATATTAGTTTTGCAACAATTATCAGATTGAGCATACTACCTTTTCAACAATAATTACAAGTATTAAAACTATTGTGCCTAGAATATTTAAGTATAATTCTAGACATTTGAGATATAATGACTAAATATAAATCCTGCCCTCAAAGGGACACAGAGGGACCATAAATTAAAAATAATTATAAAATATATATAAATAACAAAGTAGTTTGGAAAGTAATAGTATTATAAAAATATACAGAAAAAGTAAACTAGTTGCCTATATAAGTGACTTATGTGATTTACAGAGGACAATAACTGTAACTGTTAAAGGTGATATTTGATGGTATGAAGTGATAGTACAATGGGTAAGGTGGTTACCTTGCATGTAGCCAAACTGGGTTTGATCCTTGGCATCCTGTAAGGTCCCCTGAGCACTGCCAGGAATGATCCCTGAGTTCCAAGCCAGGAATAATCCCTGAGCATCACTGGATGTGACCTTCCCCAAAATAAATAGAAATAAAAGTGAAATTTGAAATATGGGAATTTAATAAAGACAAAACTAGATTACAAAGGGGAAAGACAGAATCCTATGAGAAGTGGAAAGTCAGATCAGTCATGAGTGTGAAAACAGAGATTGTTGCCATCATAATAACCTCTGTATCACATATTTTTGCTTTCATATGTCTTGGAAGCCTATGACAGAAAAAGAGAAGGCCAAATAGATAGCATAATGAGAATCATATTATTTCCTTGTATTGGGTATATGCTGTTGAATATAGCTGACCCAGCAGCCATCATTTTCATTTAGCCCACCGGGGACCCATGAGCACAAAGACAGGAGTAATCCCTGTGTACCACTGAGTGTGGCCCAAAGACTAAAAAAATAAGTTCCCAAAATTCAATCAATATTGAAAGATCTAAGAGACCAAACTCTCAGAAAAAAAAATGTATATTTATTTAAAAGTCACTCTGAATTAGACTGAAATCATACCGGAGATAATCACAGTATCCCAGCAATTGAAAGTGACTGAAAATAAGAATAATTCTGGGATCAGTAGGTGGCAATCACAATTAGAGTCACTGTATAATAAATTTTGATGAAAAGAAATTTAATGCTTTGACTTTTTTAGGGAGGAAAAACAGAAAAGTATAGAAACATCAATTGAAAACAATGACACTATCTCATCTATAGGACCAGCAAAAGGAACACTGGGTTTGGGAGGATACCCCCTGAGAATGAAATAGGGGAAGGAGCCCTTAAGTACCTGACTTACTGCTTGAAATCAATTATTTTATACTGCAAGCTTTGTTGTAGCTGAGGGGATCAGACCTGGGAATCCTATATTGAGATCCCTGGGGAAAACTAATCTCATCTCAACAACTTTCCCTTTATTCTCTCCACATGCTACAGTATTAGAATTCTTCCACAGGGCACTTAGGAAACCATATGGTATTAAATGCAGATGGCCAGAGAGAGCACATAGTGGGTAATGATACATACAACATTCTAATCTAAAAATGCATTCTTCTATGTTGAGTACAAACCTCATCATACTGGGATGCTTATCTCTTCAGACATAAAATGCTCAGGAATAACCAGTGGAATATAACATAACTAATAAAGGTTAGTCATCAATTTTCAAGTGTGTCTGTAAACATAAAGAAAATAGGCAAAAATTAATTTACTCCTGACTCATATAAGTCTTCTGCAAATATATCATCTTTTCAAGGACAGAAGTTTTGGTTGAGATTTTTGTAGGGCAGAGTACAGTCAGGACTTACTGCTGTTTTGTAAAGCAATGAAATATTTATTTATTCCAAATTCCATCTATGATTTTGTGCGAGATGTAGGCTACTTTCAGCTCTACTCAGACATGTCTCTTTTGTTTCACCTCACTGACTGATTGGTTCGATGAATAAATAAGTAGCAAGTGACAGGAAATCACTGCAACACTCACAATGAAGAAAGTAGGAAAAATGTACATTGTCTTATTGTGAAAATTCAACATTCCTTTTTTCTCCCAACTTATCTTTGCTAACACAAGTCTATGTCCAGAGCAAAGAAAATATATATTGACAACATCCACAATAAAATATTACTGTGCACTTGCAGCCTTTATTTATTTATGTTTGGGTTAGGTCAATTCCCAGTAGTGCACAGGATTTACTCCTAGCTCTGTGCTCAGAGATTACCCCTGGCAGGAGTTAGGGAACTAACTATATGATGTAATGCCAGGGATTGAACCTAGGTTGGGTACATGCAAGGTGTATGCTCTACCTGCTGTACTATCTCTCCAGCCCCAGGTGCTTCTTGTTTAAAATATTCTTTCTCATTCCAGTTTTGCCCATTCTTCTAGAGCCCAGCACTATTCCTCTATGTTAGATTATAATATATTGCTGCCCAAAGAACTTCTATTGCAAAACTCAGTGACTTGAAAATTATAGTTTCTGCAGGTTCAGAATTAGTGTGTGGCCTGTCTGAATCCTCAAATTCTTAAGATGAGACTTTCATTAAGGCATTTCGTGAGTTTTATGTCTCATCATAAAGCTCAAAGAGAAAAGTTATTTATAGGATTCAATTCCTTCAAGGTTACTGAATTGAGACCATCTCCAATGGAATAGTTTGTGAGGTTTGAGGATTATTATTGCTTATTTTTAATCACCTTCTCATCAGGTCTCACCTTTCTACCAAACTAAGAACAGAGGGGAAAAAAAAAGAACAAAGTTACAGTCTTCATAAGTTTCATGCCAGTAAGGTTGAGCCATTATGGTCTAATGAAACTTGTTAGAATCACTTGTCCCAGTTCACACTCAAGGGCAGGGAAGTAGAAACCAAAGGACCATCTCTGAAACCATACTTGTGTAATATCTGACCTTTAAACCATCTCTGGCTACTCAGCTGCTATGACTTTCCTGAAAATAATTATAAAATTAATGGTTTATGATTTTCAGTTTCCAGTTTTAACTGGTCTACTCTCCTTAGAATTCTAAAAGCACTAATAGCTAGATATGCACTTGCTAATTTGCCATAAAATTGAATGTTGCTTTTTACAATTTCAACAATATGATACTTGGTTATGCACTTCTAGATTTCTACAAGAATTCAGTATAAATGGAGCATTAAATGAATACTTGTTGAGAGGAAAAATATTCTTACCAATAAGCAATTCATATGATGAATTCAAATAAACTCCCATGAGAGGTATCTTTGGAAAGATAAAAACATTTTTTCTGTAAAAGCACTACATTTAACTTATTAATGCAATAACTGACCTATATGTTTTGTCCTTGAAACACGATGTTTTCTATAAAAATGAAAGTGTATGACCTAATTACACATAACTGAATTATAATTGTTTATAAAAAGAGTAGAGGAAGAAAAAAGTAATTTGAAAAATTTTAGAATTGTTTTATAAAAATGTGGTATGAAAATTAAGGCCTATCTGCAAAATCACCTTAATTCCATTGAATATACTTACTGAAGAGTATATTTAAGTAAATCACTTTCAACTGGCATAAAAAGTATATATAAAATGTCATCTGTAAGATTTATACTTCCAGATTCAAAAAAAATATTAATATAAATTACACCAGAGATTTTTATCTCTAAAACAGAAATATTCAATAAACAGTGTTTTAAAAGTCTATAACCTAAAAGAAATTAGTCTTAAATATTATGCCAAATATATTTAATTCTAAATAGTCCAATGACCTATTTCTTTTTTTATTACTAGGTCTGGCAAGTAATATAAAAATCAGATAGATTGCTTCATATGAATCTAGACTGGACTGTGTAATTGGAATTTGACTGATTAAAGAGGTAAAATCAATAAAATCCCCTGAGCCATACATATAGATATGTTATGTTTTCAGAACTTTACCCTAGTCCTTTCTGATCACATTTACACTGGAATTAAATAATCTATTTTGAATTCCTTTTATGTTGCTAAAATTTGGAGCTGTGCTTGATAAAGTTCTAATTAGATCAGAGCAGTTCCAGTACAATCCCAGAGACATTAGAGAATGTTATGATCTAAACATTTTTGGCTATAAAAGAGATGATCAGAGGGATCTTATACTGCAGTATTATTTGACTATTTTTCTTAAATCTAAAGGGACGAGATCTCCAATATCATTTAAGCACAAACTGTCCTCACTCCCTCAAGCTGCTATCCATTCTTCTTGGATGTCAAGTAGAACTCATTTTACTCATTGCCACTGAGAAATTGTCAGAATATGATAAAGCACTCAGAATAAAAGAGAGATAAATATCTTCATGTCTTGAAATAAGATTACTCAAAAATGAGAATGAAATAGTAACACTCATGTATATGATGTTAATAAAGTTAATACAATATAGTTAATAACCATAAACAAAATGTTGATAAATAAGCCACTTTAAAAATCAAGCATCTGTTTTCATATGAAATTGCTTTGAGGCTTTCACTGCGAGTTAGAATATAGAAAGTCACAGGAAAAAAACACTGTCACTTTCTAAATAAAGGTATCAGCTTACAACAAAATTTTATTTCAAACCCATTGGAAAGTTGAGAATGCAGAGAAATAGGAACAGAACATACAAAATCTTACTTAAATTTTCTAAAGATTGAAGACAATGAAATTATAAGAGCAAAGCATCTCCGAAAATACTAGAAACAGACAAGGGACAAGTACTGGCTAGAGCAAACCCTACAGTGCTTTGAGAGAGACCATCTGAGGCACTGGAAGAGTAACAACTGTACAAGTTTGTATATGAAAGGAATTCAGGTTCTCTAATAATCAAACGCTGCTAAACAGAAGCTCCTCAATCTACCGTATGTGTCACTTAAAGCCACTGGTGAACAACCATAAGACCTCCTTTGTTTTAGCTACAAATTTGGCTCAATGTCTCTCACACTAGCATTCTTGCAAAAAAAAAAAAAAAAAGGCATGCTCCTTTCTGGGTACAACTATTGATAATGTACTGTTGCAAGTCAGCCCCTGAAGAGGTTGACTGATGGAAGGCTGGAGGATGAGGTCTTTCCCCTCCAGCTCGGAGCACGCATCTGCCACCCTGTCCAGCCGACGGTTCTGAGGTGAAACGGCGGGTAAACAGCTCGCAGACAGTCAGGCTTGTGGAAATATTAGCTTTATTCGGTGGACAAGACTGAAGTCCAAAGACAGCATAAGTTCCAGCCAAAAAGCCTCTCGCCTTCCACAGACCCTTGTTTTTATCCCCCAGAATCAGGTACCACCCTAGGGTGGGGGCAGAATGCCAGGTCACACCCTAGGGTAGGGCACAATCACTGATCAGGGTAGGGTCAGTAAAATAATAATCCCCTAAAATATTTACATACACAACAATGTACTACATGAAATATATGAAAAATTATGACTCAATGAAAAAGCAAGAAAATACCAGTGAGGGAAAATGAATGACACAATTATACAGATTATTTTAAATTACTACTATAAGTACGTAACGACTCTATTGTAAATGGGCAAGAATTGATGGAGAGATTTTAGCAGAGAACTGGCACCTTATAACAGAACCCAGAGACTAAAATGAAAACAATAGCAGAAAGGAAGAATTATTTCAATAGGCTTATCAACAGCTTGGCAGACAGAGAAAACAATCTGTTAACTTACATTTGGGAGATTACAAATTATACAAACTAGAATAAAAAGAGCAAAATGAGAGAGAGAAAGTACAATATCGGCATATAAATATCTATGTAATAAATATATACAACAGGAGTCAAGAAGAGATTAAAATAATGAAAATAAGTATTTAACGTAGTAATAGCTAAAATATCTGAAATTGATCAAATAAATCAAGTTATATTTCAAATTTTAGTAATATATAAAATACTTAGGATTAAGTAGAATTAAATTTGTGTAATATAGGATTAAGTAGAATTAAATTTGTGTAATATATATATACTAAAAACCAAAAGACATTGCTGAATTAAGTAAATGATACAAAAATACATAAAATTTGGGGGGTCTTTAAGGTTTATATATTTTAGTATTTTGAGTTCTAAAATTTTTCTTATTTACTGGTTAATACTATTTTATAAGGGTATAAATATGTTCTAGGATACAATATTGCTACATTATACTCACTATCAGAAAACCAATACACCTCCACCACATGAATTTAAATGATCAATAATATTAAATTATTGTTCCTTCACATTTGGAATTAAATTCAATCCCAATAGAAATTTTAACCATTTTTAAAATAAATTAGAAAACTGATCTTAAAAGGTATGTAAATCAAAAGACTTAGGATAGATAAAAAAAATCTTAAAACATATTAAAGTTGAAAGTTATACTGAATGTCTTACTACATGTTGCTACAATGATCAAGATGTTATACACTGAATGACTAAATAGCAAATACCTTATATAATCAGCTTTAACACTCTAACCAAAGCAAATAAAGTGAATGTTTTCTAAAATATGATCAGAACAGTGGATACCAATCAGTAATTAAAGGAAACTCAATGTCTGCATATAAGAAAGCGTATTTGCCACAAAGAGCAGTGAGTACAGGTAGAAATGGGTCTACTAGGACAATGATAGTTGAAACTGATAACTCTGGACAAGAACTAAAACAGAAAGGGGAGAAAATGGCATGCAAGGTACCCTTTCCATTAACAAGTATACCATACCACGGGGTCAAAAAGAAGAAGGAAGGAAGGAAGGAAGGAAGGAAGGAAGGAAGGAAGGAAGGAAGGAAGGAAGGAAGGAAGGAAGGAAGGAAGGAAGGAAGGAAGGAAGGAAGGAAGGAAGGAAGGAAGGAAGGAAGGAAGGAAGGAAGGAAGGAAGGAAGGAAGGAAGGAAGGAAGGAAGGAAGGAAGGAAGGAAGGAAGGAAGGAAGGAAGGAAGGAAGGAAAAGAAAGAAGGAGGGAAGGAAGGAGGAAGAGAGGGAAGGAAGGAAAGAAGGAGGGAAGGAAGGAAGGAAGGAAGGAAGGAAGGAAGGAAGGAAGGAAGGAAGGAAGGAAGGAAGGAAGGAAGGAAGGAAGGAAGGAAGGAAAGAAGGAAGGAGGGAAGGACGGAAGGAGGAAAGGAGGGAAGGAAGGAAGGAGGAAGAGAGGGAAGGAAGGAAAGAAGGAGGGAAGGAAGGAAGGAGGAAGAGAGGGAAGGAAGGAAAGAAGGAGGGAAGGAAGGAAGGAGGAAGAGAGGGAAGGAAGGAAGGAAGGGAGGGAGGGAGGAAGGGACGGAGGGAGGGAGGAAGGAAGGAAGGGAGGGAGGGAGGGAGGGAGGGAGGGAGGGAGGGAGGGAGGGAGATAGGGAAGGAAGGAAGGAAAAAAGGAAGGAAGGAAGGAAGGAAAAAAGGAAGGAAGGAAGGAAGGAAGGAAGGAAGGAAGGAAGGAAGGAAGGAAGGAAGGAAGGAAGGAAGGAAAATTGTCTACCCTAGAGAAAGCAGGTGTGAGAAAGGGGGGATATCAGCGGTGGGAAAGGTGCACTGGCGAAGGATGATGTACAATATATGACTGAAACCCAACAATAAACAATTTTGTAACCACAGTGCTTAAATATTTTATTTATTTATTTATTTATTTAATAATAATTTTTATTTTGACCAAGTGGACTACAAATCTTTCACAGTACTATTTTAGGTACATATTGACATTGAATCAGGGGAATTCCCACCACCAAAGTTGCCCTCCCTCCACCCCCGTTCCCAGCATGCATCCCATATCCCACTCTCTTAACCCCTGGGCTGCTAGTATAAGAGGTCCCCTCTGTGTCTAGCTTGTTGTAGATTGGATATTTTTTTAAAAAAGAAAAAAAAAGAAAGTTTGTTTGTAATGAATCTCAGACAAATGTTGACAACTCTCATTTAAGATTTTGAATCAATGGCTATTTCGCCATATTAACAGGTTAATGGGAAAATTAATTTGATATAGTGATTAAATTTATGTTAAACATATATACTTGATCACATTTAGAACCCACTTACAGTAAACTTTTATTAGAATAGGAAATGAATGGAATTTACCCAACTTGAAAATTGACACCTACAAAAAACTACCAGTATCCATAACAAGAAACTTAATCAAAGAAAAGATTTTTATTGCTTTGGGTAATAATCAGTAGTTAAAACAAATAGTTATGTTGCTGTGCACCAAGTTGTATATCTCCACCACCACCACCACATATCTCAAAAACCTCCTTTCACTATTCTTGTCACTTAAGATTCTTTCCTTTCCCTAACTCCTCATTGCTTGGTATTTTCAGGTCTGTAGTTAAAGACTAAGTGGATACTGGCCATTGATTTCCTTGCTTTGTTTCTTTATATACCATATATGAGTGAGATCATCTGGTAATTTTCCTCTTTATGATCTATTTAACTTAGTATAACCCCCTGTAATTCCACCTATGTTGTAACTTAAGGAAAGATTTCAGCTTTACTCATGGTTTCTCTACCTACTAATCTGTTGTCATAATCTGTTTTCAAAGAGACACTTAGGTCTCTTTGAAATCTTGGTTATTGTAAGTAGTGCTGCAATGAACACAAGTGTGCATGTATTTTTTTAACTAAAGACGTGGTTATTTATCTCTGAGATCACAAATATGTAAGACAATTCTTGCCACTTTTTTTCAGCTCTCACTGGATGTTCTAATATAATGAATATGAAAAGATAAAATGAGTCAGCAACTGGAAAGAGAGCTCAATGGGTTGAGAATGTACTTTTCATCTGAAAGATGCTGAGTTTGATCCCTGACACTCTATGGTCCCTCAAACACTGTCAAAGTGGTCCCTGACCACAAACCTGGGAGTAGCCAGTTGGACAATTGCTAAATGTGACCCTCTCAAAATTATAGAGAATTGAAGAAAAGAGATGAAGCTATATTATTAACAAGTAATTGCCTATATAGAAATCAGGGATTACTTCTGTCTGTACTCTCAGACATTGCTACTGGCAGGCTCAGGGGACCATACAGGATGCCTGGAATGGAACCCAGGTCTATCCCAGGTGGGTCATGGTTGGTCCTGGGTCAGCGGCATGCAAGACAAGTAAGTACTCTATGAACAAAATGTTGAAATTGAAAACATACTTAGTAAAGTTGTAATAACTAAAAATTCTTGAAAAAGAATAAAACTGATTTAAAATTTATAATGAAGTTACAGTAGTTGTGATATTGATGTAAGAATTGACATAGTGATCAATGAATCACAAAACATCAGCAAAGACATAGCTTAAGGGAAGGGAAAAATCAGTTCTGTTGTATTTTTCATATATTTAATAAAATTTTAGGGCCAGAGTGGTGGCACAAGCAGTAGGGCATTTGCCTCACACAAGCTAACCTAGGACGGACCATGGTTCTATCCCCCAGCATCCCATATGGTCCCCCAAGCCAGGAATACTTTTTGAACACATAGCCTGGAGTATCCCCTAAGTGTCACTGGGTGTGGCCCAAAAACATAAAAGCATTATTAAAATACAGAAATTTCTAATCATTTGCTGGCACTTCTAGCTAATATCAAGCCATAATGCCAAAAATAGGTAACAGAGACCAGTGAGAAAGCTCTACATTTTTCTACCTCTCATTTTGCAGAATAGCTTTGTCAACATCCAAAATATAGAAAATTAATTTTTGACAAAGATGCCATGATAATCTATTGGGGAAATAATAATATTTTAGAAAATGATTCTGGATATATTTATATATTTCATATATTCAGGGAGATTTATATATTTTATATATATTAAAACATTATATATTTTATATATTATATATATTTATATATTTAGGGAGTTTATATATTTTAAGAGATTAAAAATAATTGAGGACTGAAGAGATTGTACAGCATTGTATGCCTTGCATACAACAATCCAGGTTCAATTTTCAGCAACCCATACAGTCCCCTGATCTGAGTAAGAATTATTTTATTTTTACAAAATAGGACTTATTGGGCCTGGAGCAATAGCACAATGCTTGGGTGCCTGCCTTGCATGCTGCCAACTCAGGCCAACCCGAGACAAATCTGGGACCCACCTGGGTTCCATCCAGGCATCCCATATGGTCCCCTATTTCTGAGTGTAGAGCCAAGAATAACCCCTGAGTGCTCTCAGGTGTGGCCCAACTTTCTCAAATATATTACTATATTATATAGAATTATCATATATACATCTATATATACACATATAATTATATATTCTATATAATCTCTATATATAGGAATTATTTTAGTATGTGTTGCTGAATCAAGCACTAAAATATGGAACATTTTTAAAATTTGCAAAAATCAGTTAAATTTAAATTAATAAAGAATTTTTTGATATTATCCCTTGAATATGTTTTTCTTTCCTTGTATTTATGATATACCTATCATCTTAAAGCCTGAACTCAGTAATTTTAATTTTAAGAGTACTTGATGTGTGTGTGTGTGTGTGTGTGTGTGTGTGTGTGTGTGTGTGTGTGTGTGTTATTGTTGTTTTTCAGATCACAGTCAGCAGTGCTTGAGACTTATTTCCAGCTCTGTGCTCAGGGATCACACTTGATAACTTGATGGAGTTTAGGGGACAATAAGCAGTAGTTCCAGGGATCAAAACCTGGTGAGGAATATGTAAAGTACATACTCCACCTAGTTTAGTATCTGAGTGGCATTTAAAAATCTCTCTGAATCTGACAGCACCTAAACAGAAATGGTTGGAATCACCCCTACAATCTGATAAGGGACAAGCTAAGGGAATATTTGATTAGCTATACCACACATGCTTGTCTCACTTGGAGAAGGTTTATAAACAAAACAGATTTCAAATTCGAGCCAATTTGAGTTTGATTGTCCTTAGGATTGAAAGGTTAAGACTGATTTCGATATGCTGGCTACTAGGATATCAGAAGTGCCTCAATCTATAAATCTTCATGTTGAATTAACAGTTTTTATATATCAATGATAAGGTTAATTTTTTTTTTTTTTTTTTTTTGGTTTTTGGGCCACACCCGGTAACGCTCAGGGGTTACTCCTGGCTATGCGCTCAGAAGTCGCTCCTGGCTTGGGGGACCATATGGGACGCCGGGGGATCGAACCGTGGTCCGTCTCCTAGGCTAGCGCAGGTAAGGCAGGCACCTTACCTCGAGCGCCACCGCCCGGCCCCGATAAGGTTAATTTTAAAGTTGTCTTATTTTGTGGTTCTATAATAAGATTACCTTTGGGTAGTGTAACTTCCTTGCTTTGTGTTAAATATTTATACTTTAATATTTAGTCTGCTACTTTATTCTTAGATTTCTTTCACAAAAATATCTTTGCAATTTATTTTTCAAGGTAAACTTCAAAATGACATTTATTTCTACTATTAAAAGGCCTACCTGAGTATTTTTATTAAAATTTTATTAAGACTGAACAAGTTGGAAATAACTCATGAATTTTTGTTTTTTCTTTTTTAATTAATTATGAATTTTGAAATATATCATGATTCACTCATATTTTATTTCAGATAGCTAAAAAGGCAAACTTCCACTTGCATAGATTTTTTTATGTAACTAAGATTTTTCTAGCTATTATATTACATTTTTTAGAAAATTAAAACTCTGTCATCTCGTA
Organism: Suncus etruscus; assembly: GCF_024139225.1. Taxonomy (NCBI): domain Eukaryota; kingdom Metazoa; phylum Chordata; class Mammalia; order Eulipotyphla; family Soricidae; genus Suncus; species Suncus etruscus. The sequence continues at coordinate 117,367,454 of NC_064851.1, forward strand.
ATATTTTAGTCATTTTGCCAGTTATTTTGTTATATAGTAAAACCACAATTTACTAAACAGCAATTGATATGGCATAAAATTCACCACTTAGCTTATACAATTCAAATGGACTACTGTCTACTTACAGATGTATGCAACCATCTTACTATAGACCACATAACCTTAATTTAAATTATTGTCATTGCCCTATTAAAAATAGCATGGAAGTCAGAACTCATTCCTCTCCCTTTTTTCCCTCTCTCATTGAAAATGCTTAGAAACTACTAATTTACTTTCTGTCGTTATATGTTTACCTATTCTGTATATTCTCTGTAAATGGAATGATACAACAAAAATAAAAATTTAAAACCTTGATATTTTATAACACTATAAAATAAAATTTTTGTTTTGTTTTTTTGGGCCACACCTGGTGCCGCTCAGGGGGTATTCCTGGCTATGCACTTTGACTTTGAATGATAAGAAACTGAAAATGCACAGGCTATAAAATAAATATTTAATTTGATGGTCAAGTTTGTACTTTTGAGGAAATATAAAAAGCAAAGACTTCGACCAAGTTTTAAACTGGAAGAAAATATTTGGTAAAGAAATAATTTATACTCATTAAAAAACAAACTCTTAAAACTTAATTATGAGAACAGAAACAAGGCAGTTTTTAAATTTTTGGTTTTTCATTGCTAATTCTGGTTTGTTTTTGTTTGGATTTTTTTTTTTTGTGGGAGGGCACATCCAGGCTCCATATTCAATGACTCCTAAGAAAACTAAGGAGACCATATTTTATGCCACGAATCAAACCTGGGAAATCATGTGCAAAGCAAATGCCTTATTAGTTGTACTGTCTCTGAAGTCCTAGTTTGTTTTAATTTTTTTAGAGAACACTCAGAACATTACAGCTGCAGTGAAATAGTTAATTTTAATGGGAAATGTACTCACTTTCAAGAGCTTTCCACATTTTGCTCTGAGAATAATTGTGTGTATATACATATATATTAGTATTAGATTTATACACACAAATATGAGATGAAGTTGCAAAGGTATACTTTGTATTTTACTTGCCAAAGGGGACTCTGATATTAAAGAAAAGAGATTGTTCCAGGTCAAGCTAACTTTAAATAATATTCTTTACAACATTCAACATCTAGGAAGCCAACATATGTCATGAGTTATTCATTCTGATGAAATGATTGCTTTTTTTTGACAGTAGTTCATTTTCTCACACATTGAACAACTTGCCAATAATTTTTAGTTGACTTCTCTTCAACTTTTTATTTTGACCTGATGATAATTATTGTACCTCATCTATAACAATAATAGCTATGTCCAGGGAATCCTGACAAAAAGTTCCCAATTTGTAGGCTGAATGATAAATAAAAGTGCTATCCAGTCCATAGAAACAAATATCAAAAAGCATCCTATTTCATGTGAGGTTACAAATATCCATCCACTCTATCAGGGAACTATGTTTATTGAAAAACTTTCCTCTTCTTATTGCTTTAATTTTAATATAAAAAACTGTTTTAACCAATGCTACTCTGACAGTAATTATAGATTTTATAATCAGTGCTAGTTATTTAATGCAAAAATAGAGGGGGGATTATTGTCATTGATTGAAGCAGTTAACTGGGGATAATAGATGTCATTCTGAGTAATTCAATTATAGCTTGTTGACATTAGGAAATAAATTAACATTTCATAGTCAGCTTTTAAGGGTCATTTCTACATGTTCACTTCAAGATAGTACTTAGTGTGCAGTTTAACTCCTTTCTCAATATGGCACAAATTCTAAATTGTTTTATGCACTAGTCATGTCCAATTAATTCTTAATTGGACAGTTCTTTCTGGTACATTTTCCCCCTTTCCTTACCTTTTGTTCTTAAATGATGTGAGTTATCTTCTTGAGCTTAACTATTCTCACCTTCTAGATGCTTATTCACTTATGTCAGTTTATATTTTAATTAGTATCTGAGAGTTTCTTATTTGAGTTTTACTTTATAGGAATATTTGACAAGGACACAATGAAAGATAACTTTATATGAGAATGAAGTAAGATGTTACCAGAAATTATAGTGAACTAAAACAGAGCCTGTTGACAATTTTGTTAATGATATTGAGAATTGTGCACATCTAAAACTGCTATTAAATCACTATCCCAATAGAGGTATTGCTATTAACAGATATATGAGACACAGAATAGCGAAATATAGCTGAGTCTTTCCATTTCTTTCTTTAGAAGAGTTGTGTCTAAGTTCTTAATGATTAACCATGAAGAAGAATGACCTGTTGGCCATTAGCTACTTAATAGTTACTTAATTCTGTATTTATAACATTTCTACTGATAAAAACACTAAAGTATGGAAGACACAGTGTTACTTAAATGAAAGGAAGAAATCTTAGTTTTTAGGAACTTACATTTTCTAGAGAACAAGTCCATGTAAGCACATGTGAATAAACAAATAAATGTAAGTGTGGGGGGAAAAGTTGAGCATGGAAAATGTAAAGGAACATTGCCATTATGTGTGGCATACTTTAGAAAGACGTTCTAAAAAAATCTATCTCTAAGCAAGAAGCAAAGCGAAGAGGAAAATGGTCTGTATCTCTGGATGAAGAACATTCCAAACAAAGAGAACACCTTTTGGAAACACCTGCCATATATTCCGCAAGTGATATAAACAAAGGGAACATGGAAGAAGCTGAAGATGGACCCAGCACCAGTCTCAGATTATTTATGGCTCAAATAACTTGGGAAAAAAATTTGAATTTAACCAGATCATACTAGAAGTAGCTTGGAGCCCAGCAATGGTATAGTGGTAAGGCTGAACCAGAAAGGCCCGAGGTTCAATCCCCAGACATCCCATATGATCCCCCAAGACAGGAGCGATTTCTGAGCGAATAGCCAGGAGTAACCCCTGAGTGTCACTGGGTATGACCCCTCCAAATAGATATAGCTTGTACTGGAGAATAAGAGAGTGAATTTATTTGTTTTCCACTCAACTCTACTTTATTTATAATTATGTTTACAGAAAGAGCATGTATAAAGAGAAAAATTTATAGGCCTAATGAATCAGACTTTATATTTTGGTTCTAAAGTGGGTGAATGCTATTTTTTGCATCTCAAGTGCATGCCTAAAACTGTTTGTGATGTTCTTTGTCATATTAAATTATAATTAAGTTGGCATGCCTATCCATTTATTTGTTTATGAGCACTGGAGCATAAACTTTTAAATAATGTATTCTAGAACTCTGAAGAGAGTCTGTAAACATGTTTTTAATTGATATGAAGTGACCACCATATTTGAACAGGAACTTTTATTTTTCTTCATTCTGTAGAGGAAAAAGCATATCTCTCTTCCTTGGCCCTATCTGATGAAGGACACTGGTTCTAAAAGGGAATGAATTTGATCCTTTACATGTTCTCCATGAAATATCAGCCTCAAAACAAAAGTGAGATTGTACAGGCTACTGAATAGGGTCTAATCCTTATTTTCTGAATTTAGAGGAAATAAAAGAATGTTACAACTTCTTACAATGTGGCGTTTTCAAAACCAAGCTTGTCATTTACCACTAAATAAATTAGCTGCTTTCAAAGATCCATTGTGAAAGAGAAAGATGTCATTCACAGATATCAAATTAGATTAATTGACCTTTTCTAAAATATTAAAATACTGTTGTTTTTCTCACATTCAAATTTCTTAAATGTCAGAAAAGAGTAAATGCCAAATGTGAAAACTTAAAAATAGTAAGGAAATGCATGCTATTTATAATTCTTAAAGCCAACGAGCTATCTTTGTGACAATTTATTTTGTGATTAAAATCTGATAACAGAATTTGGCATCATTTAAGGCATATGACAACATTTTATTTTTAAGGTGCTATATTAAACTTACTACTTACATCTTCTAGACATCTCCAATTTACTGACTTTTGTGAAATTTACTTTATTCAAATAAATCTTAATAATAACTATTATTCATCTAAAAATAATTTCAATGTATATCTGTAAGAGATAGTTAAGAACATATAACTTTTATAAATAGTAAACAAGAATTTTTCAGACTAACTATAAACATATAATTTTAAATGAACTCCCCATATAGTATTCAGTTAAATACCACATAGTCTTCCCTTGATTATCTGTTCTACAATGTAATATATGTTTTAGTAATTCAGCCATCTAATAAGCTATATTCTTTTTATCACCAACATGATAGGAAGAAATAAACTTATTTATCACAGATTTCCAAATTACCCAAGTAATATGTTTCAAAGACTGTTGCTATTTTTCTTCAAAAACAAAATAAAAGAAAATGGCTTTATCTGGAAATATTCCAAAATAAGAGAATCTAAAGATAATAATTGCATGTAATATATGGTCATGAATTAGACATTGGGCAAGAAAATAATTTGTACTCTACAACAAATATTATCTAATATGGATTAAAGTAGTAGGTTTACTTTTGTGATTTTGATCAATGTGCTAACACAAGAGATGTGCATACTTCTATACAACTGCACACAATACTTTTTTAAAAAAGAAGACAACTTATTTGAAATATTTATTTAAATATTTTATTAAAAATGAAAAATTATGGCAATATATTAATACTGGGACATCTGAATGAAAGATATTTGATTAAAAATGAAAAATTATGGCAATATATTAATACTGGGACATCTGAATGAAAGATATTTGAAAACACCTCTGTCTGAATTTTACATATTTTGCTCTATTTTTTTTACTGTTGAATTATACACAGCAGTACCCAGGGTTTTCTCCTTGTTCTGTGCTCAGAAAACAGTTCTGGTGGAATAGGGGGACAGACTGGGGACTGGAGATGGAGCCCGAGTACCCACTATACTAACTCTCTGGCCCATTTCACAACTTCTTAATTCTTAAGTCTTTTCTAAAAAAAAATTTAAGGATACTGGATCACAGGGATAGTACAACAGGTAGACGACTTGTCTTGCTTGTGGCCAATCCAGATTCAGTTCCTGCATATGATTTCCAAGACACATCTGGAATAATTCCCTTAGCACAGACTAGAAATTAGTCTTAAGCACAACTGGGCATTACCCAAAAATAACAAAGAAAATAAATTAAGGGGTCAGAGTACTGGAAGTGCTTGCTATAGCGATTAGGCAAGAAAAAGATATCAAAGGAATCCTGATAGGAAAGGAAGAAGTCAAACTCTCATTGTTTTCAGATGACATAATACTCTACTTAGAAAACACTAAAGACTCTACAAAAAGCTTCTAGAAACAATTGACTCATATAGCAAGGTGACAGGCTACAAAATTAACACACAGAAATCAATGGCCTTTTTACACACCAATAATGATAGGGAAGGGATGAACGTCAAGAAGGCAATCCCATTCACATTAGTGTCACACAAACTCAAATACCTTGGAGTCAACTTGACCAACAATGTGAAGGACCTATACAAACAAAACTATAAAGCCCTGCTCCAAGAAATAAGAGAGGACACACAGAAACTGAAACACATACCCTGCTCATGGATTGGCAGGATTAACATCATTAAAATGGCAATACTCCCCAAAGCATTATACAGATTTAATGCAATCCTCTTAAAAATACCCATGACATTCTTCAAAGAAGTGGATCAAAAAATTATGAAATTCATCTGGAACAATAAACACCCTTGAATAGCTAAGGTACTCCTAGGGGAAAAGAAAATGGGAGGCATTACTTTCCCCAACTTTAAACTGTATTACAAAGCAGTAGTTATCAAAACAGCATGGTATTGGAATAAAGACAGACCCTCAGATCAGTGGAATAGGCTTGACTTATCAGACAATGTTCCCCAGACATACAATCACCTAATTTTTGACAAAGAAGCAAGAAATCATAAGAGGAACAGGGAAAACTCTTCAACAAGTGGTGCTGGCAGAACTGGTTAGCCACTTGCAAAAAAGCGAACATAGACCCCCAGTTAACACCATTTATGAAGGTAAAATCCAAATGGACTAAAGACCTTGATATCAGACCTGATACCATAAGGTATATAGAACAACACATTGGTAAAACACTCCATAACATTGAGACTAAAGGCATCTTCAAGGAGGAAACTTCACTTTCCAAACAAGTGGAAGCAGAGATAACAGATGGGAATACATTAAGCTGAGAAGCTTCTGTACCTCAAAAGAAATAGTACCCAGGATACAAGAGCCACACACCATGTGGGAGAAACTATTCACCCAACACCAATCAGATAAGAGGCTAATATCCAAAATATACAAGGCACTGACAGAACTTTACAAGAAAAAAAAAAACATCTAATCCCATAAAAAAATGGGAAGAAGAAATGAATAAACACTTTGATAAAAAAAAATACAAATGGCCAAAAGGCACATGAAAAAAATGCTCCTCATCACTAATCATCAGGGAGATGCAAATCAAAACAATGATGAGATACCACCTCACACCACAGAGATTGGCATACATCACAAAGAATGAGAACAATCAGTGCTGGCGGGGATGTGGAGAGAAAGGAACTCTTATCCACTGCTGGTGAAATACTGTCTAGTCCAACCTCTATGGAAAACGATATGGAGATTCCCCCAAAATCTGAAAATTGAGCTCCCATTTGACCCAGCTATTCCACTCTTAGGGATATACCCTAAGAACACAAGAATACAACACAAAAAACCCTTCCTCACACCTATATTTATTGCAGCACTATTCACAATAGCCAGGCTCTGGAAACAACCAAGATGCCTTTCAACAGATGAATGGCTAAAGAAACTGTGGTACATATACACAATGGAATATTATGCAGCTGTCAGGAGAGATGAAGTCATAAAATTTTCCTATACGTGGATTTACATGGAATCTAGCATGTTGAGTGAAATAAGTCAGAGGGAGAGAGAGATGCAGAATTGTCTCACTTATCTATGGGTTTTAAGAAAAATAAAAGTTATTTTTGCAGCAATCCTCAGAGACAATGAGAGGAGGGCTGGAACTTCCAGCTCAGTTCATGAAGCTCACCACAAAGAGTGGTGAGTGCAGTTATAGAAATAACTACACAGAGAACTACCATAATCATGTGAATGAATGAGGGAACTGGAAAGCCTGTCTGGAGAACAGGTGGGGATGGGGTGGGATGGAGGGAGATTTGGGACATTGGTGATGGGAATGTTGCACTGGTGAAGGGGGGTGTTTTTTACATGACTGAAACCTAATCACAATCATATTTGTAATCAAGATGTTTAAATAAAAAACATATTTCCACCCTCAGATTATATTAAGTAGTACTTTATAGGGTTCAGGACACATCTAGCTATGGGGAATGGTAAAAGAGATCGTCAAAAGAAAAAAAGGGGTGTATGCTAATGTGCTTTAGTATTATTCTAACACTGGTGTATAAATTATGTCCCCAGAATCTGGTGCAAGAGAACTCAGAGTGTGCTAGATACTCAGGAAATTTTCAATGAAATTAATAAATCTAAAAAAAAAAAGGAATATATCAAAAGACCTAATTGGGAGTCTTATTTTGCCTATTGAAGCTCAATACCTGTGTAATAATACATCTTAAGATGTGTATTCCTAAATATACAGATAACCTCCTCCACCACTTGTTTTATTCAAATAACTTTTCTTTTTAACTCAGTTTTATTTATTTGTTCTATTTTAATATATACATTTTTTTCTCTATCTTACCATTTTTTGGCGCTGCTTGGTACAAAAAGCCTTGACTGGGATAAATGCTCAAATCAAAACCAGACCACAGAGACTGTGTGTGCAGCCTGTCATCCTTACCCAGAATAGCACCAGCAACACAGTATGACACCATATGTTTTTGTATGGGCAAGTAAAAAATGAGGAAACCATAGACACAGAAACAAGATCTTATCTTCTAGGGATAAGAACTCACACTTTTTATGCAGAAAGGTGCCTCCCATCCTGAACATGTGTCATGTGGATACAACTAGTCCCCAGGAGATTGGACAGTGGTAGTCCTATCCCAAACCCCAGATCCCAGATTAGAAATGATACAGCTCCAGGCAACACTACCAGGAACTAAGCTCCATTGGGAGGTTTATAACACTGCTCTGGCATCAACTTGTGCCAGTTTTAATATTACAACGAGGAAAGGACAACTTGACCTAAGACCAGGTTGTCCTACCTATCACATCACCTAACACTAAATGAAAATCAGAAAAGGTATCGTCCTTTGATCTGTGAAAAATAAGAGCAACAACAACAGAAAACTAACTTTGACAATCGTGACTGAACAGAACCTACCTTGGGACCAATAAGGAAAACCCTACCCTAGGCTGTAGCCCAGGACTCCAACAACAACAACAACAACAACAACAACAATATGTCTTATTGCAGAGGCCCAACCTGGGCAACAGAGTCTGAGCAGAACCTTTGGATCCATAATATCCTAGGCTTCGGCTTAGGGACTGAACGAAAACAGGTAGCAAGTGTTACAGAAGACTGAACACAACACAATGATGAATAGGAACCTCTAGAACTGTAAAAACTCTATCCTAGACCCTGACCTGCACAATTAGCAGGATCACTAGCTACAATGGCTTGATTTTCTCACACACAACTGAGAGGAAAGTTTCCTGGCACCACAAAAAAGCCTTTGGGATGGGGTAATTAGTATATATGGAGCCAGGGATTGATCCCATGATGGTATGCTTCAAGGATGGAGAACCCTGAATCTCTTAGGCCACGGGAATTCCCTTTCTTCCCCAATGCTTACTGTGCCTATGCAAAAAAAAAAAAAAAAAGTGGTGGGAAAGCCAAACCCTGCCACTCCAGCACCCCTACTTTTTTTTGTTTTGTTTTGATTTGTTAGTTTTTTTACTTTATTTTTCTTCTCTTTTTTTCTTCCACTTTTCTCTTTCTTTTTCACTCTTGTGGTTATTATTTGGTGATTTATTTTTATTTTTATTTGCCGGGTGCACTTTTTCTTTTTTCTTCCTTTTTTTCCTGTCTTTCTTTTTTGGTAGTTGTTACCAATTTTTTTCTCCCTTTTTTCTTATCCTTTTTATCTCAAATGATGGTGGAATTGATGCTCAATCTACAACAAGCTGTAAAGTAGAGACCAGTTGCACTAGCATTCTGGGGGGTAACAGAGGGAGATATGGGATACATGCTGAAAACGGGTGGAGGGAGGACAGCACTGGTGGTGGAAATGCCCCTCATTCATTGTCACTATGTACCATAAATAATGCAGTGAAAGATTTGTCACATGGTCACAATAAAAATTTTTAAAAAATGGAAGAGTTAGCATATTTCATTTCTTTCTTTATCTTACTGTGGCCCTTGTTATTAAGTCAAATATCTTCTATTGTTGAGTATTGTTAGTCAAAAATTTAAAATAATCCATTTATATTACTATTTAGATTTCTATTTTCAGAAGAAAAGGGGGGGGGGCCCAAGACTATACCAATCGTCTCCCAAAACTGAAAGAATCTTAACTTGATTGGATTATTTAATAGAAAGATTGTTTTCCTTGATAAGGACTTTGACACTAAGAATTTGATTTGCTGATTTTCAACTTAAAGCAAGATGCTAAAGTTCTAAATTTAACTATGACCTATTTTATATTTCATAAAGCAAAATTTTACTACTTGTGATATCTTTCCAAGAACATTTCTATCAAATTATATTATGACAACTATGTTTTATCATGCAACTCCTAACCTCGATTATTAACAGAATTTTCTCAGTGTGAGAGATTTCTTTTTTTATAAAATATCATACCTAATAAAATATGTGCCCATAACATTTCACTGTAAGAGGTAGTGATATTATGTGATATTCTTTGTTGCCCAAAATGTCACAAAAACTCTCTCAAGACCTTTCTGTGTTCACTATTTTCCTATCTCCAGTCCACTTTTATAAATGATTAAATATAAGCAGATTGTATAATAAGCAGCTTTTTATAATAAAAAGGCATGATGTAGTTTTTATTTATATTCAGCAAACTTTTCTGTCACTTAAGAAGAGAGCTGGCAAGATGACAATCATTATCGCCAAATTTTTAGGTCCTACGTAAGGTTCTAAATCTCTAATGGGACTTTGGAAGAACCAAGATGAATACAGATGTCAGTCTAGCACTCATGTCAAGCTGAAGGTTTCTCTTTTGGTTACTAAATTTGGTTACTAAATTTGCCTGTACAACATAGTAAAGACATAATAAGGGTATTGAAAATAATGACAAAAATCATAATACATTTTCTGTCCTGTCAGATTAGTAGAAATAGGAAAACCACTTTCCTACAATGTGGGTGAGTTTTTCATTTTTTTATGAGAATCAGTTTTTGTACTGAAAGTCTAACTAAAATTGAGTTTATTCCTATTTGGCTAAATTTTAAATATCTAAGAATAAACACATTTTCTAAAAAAACTAAATCGGCATGTTTTATAGAAGATACTTTAGGCCTAGAGGATATATAAAAACAATGTCCTCTTCGTTTCATTCCATCTGAAATAATGTGAAAGAAAGTTTCAATTGTGCATCTTCTTATATTGACCTGCCAACATACAATCAATCATAAGTAGTGCTTGATCATATCAGAAAATAGCTTATTATACAAAGTTGCCTTAGATGATATATTTGTATGTAGCTTACTTAATTTGCTAGAAATATAAAAAGAAATTTGTTAATACTTGAGCAATAAAATAAATATTAATGGATGACTCCCATAAAAATAATGTACAAAATAATGAATCTGAATTTTCTAGATTATTCAAAGTTGATATTAAAGCCTTAAATAAAACATTCATATATTCAGTTGACTAGAGAACAAATGAGCAGAAATTACAAGAAAATTTTATACAGGGGGAAATTGCTTAGTGAAGTTCATTTTTCTTAGTCCTTTCCATTTTTCTTCTCTCTCACATAAATCTCCAAGTCAGTTGAGGAATCTGTGCTTATCAAAAGAAGGTCAATCATTTAAGCTTGGACAAAAGGTCAGTTAATTCCCTCCTTTCTTTCAATTCATATAAAATTTTCTATTATTTAAACAATTAATTTAAAAGTTCCCTTTATCTTTTTTATGTTTGTATTAAATTTAAAAAGTTTTCAGGGGCTGGAGAGATATCATAGAGGTAGGACATTTGCCTTGCATGCAGAAGGACAGTGGTTCGAATCCCGGCATCCCATATGGTCTTGCGAGCCTACCAAAAGCGATTTCTGAGTGTAGAGCCAGGAGTAACCCCTGAGAGCTGCCGGGTGTGACCACCCCCCCCCAAAAAAAAAGTTTTCAATCTTGGGGACACAACAGGTAGCTTGGCCTTGTACACAGCTGACCTATGTTTAATCCCCATCATCCCACTGAGCCAGTCAGGAGTGATTCCTGAGTTCAGAGTCAGGAGTGAACCCTGAGCACAGCTAGGTGTGGCCCCAAAACAAAAAAGTAAAAATAGAAGTAACAAAACATTATAAATTATTATAATGTATAACAAAGCATTATAATTTAAATAATTAACTTCTGAATCTAACTTTTAATTTCAACAATATTATTTATATATTATATATAATATATATTATATATATTACATATTTCTATTGTTTCATATCCTCAAATATTTAAAACTCGAAACTAGTCATTACATGTAAGAATAACACAATTACATCCATAATTCTGGGAAGTGATATAAAGTATTTAACAATTTTAAAAATACTTTAATATCTGTCTCACGTCCATAATTGTTTATATTTTGTTCATATACTATCTAAGCGCAATATAATTTCCCTATCAAAATCTCAGGAAATTTAAGAATTAATTAGGAAGCATAATAATCATAAATATATTTCTAATTTAATACAATGCCAAATTATACTTGATAACAAAAACCAAAGGCTTTTAACATCAAGAATAAAATATGTGCGGGGGTGAATAAAATATGTACCAGTATGTCCAATAAGGGTATTGAAAATAATGACAAAAATCATAATACATTTTCTGTCCTGTCAGATTAGTAGAAATAGGAAAACCACTTTCCTACAATGTGGGTGAGTTTTTCATTTTTTTATGAGAATCAGTTTTTGTACTGAAAGTCTAACTAAAATTGAGTTTATTCCTATTTGGCTAAATTTTAAATATCTAAGAATAAACACATTTTCTAAAAAAACTAAATCGGCATGTTTTATAGAAGATACTTTAGGCCTAGAGGATATATAAAAACAATGTCCTCTTCATTTCATTCCATCTGAAATAATGTGAAAGAAAGTTTCAATTGTGCATCTTCTTATATTGACCTGCCAACATACAATCAATCATAAGTAGTGCTTGATCATATCAGAAAATAACTAACAAAATTTATCTAAGATTATATAATAGGACTCTTAATATGAATTCTTGGATTAAAGTAAAAAAATATAAGTACATAATTTCACATACACAATTTAAAATTAAATTCTAGTTAAGTAGTATGTGACTGTAAAATAATAGTTTCTCTTACAGTAAAGTAACTTATTAAAAATTTGATTTTATATGCCAAGGTTCTAAATCATTTAAATTCAGTTTAATATTTTAAATTTATAAAATATTTTAAATCATAACTTGAACACTAACTTTCTATAGAGATAGAAAAAGAAATAAGAATTAGTTTGTAAGTAACCAAAAGTCAATATTAAGTCAACAATAAAGTATATCAGGGCATTTATAAAAGGAAGAGAAGAGAAACAGAATAGATCAAGCAACATGAAATAAAAGTAATAATTATAAGCCTAAATTCAGCCATATCAGTAATTATATCAATAGAAATATTTGTATCAAAAGATTGATAGAATGTATTAAAAATAATACTTTGGGACTGGAGCCTAAGAAAGGGAATAGACTGTTTGCCTCCATGCATCTGACCTGAGTTTGATCCCCAACATCTTTTATAGTCAAGAGTAATTTCTGAATACAGAACCAGGAGTACCCCTCAGTGCTGTCACACATGACCCTCAAAGATAATAATACCCTCATTTATATTACCTATAATAAATAATTTCCAAGCAAAAATAAACAGTTATATTGAAAGAAAAAAGAGAACAAAAAATATACTATGGAAGCATAAGAAGCCTGAAATGGACCTTTCAATATAAGGCAAAATAAAATTCAGGACAGATTTTAACAGAAAAAAATTATTCATTTGACAGTGGCAAAGGGGAATTAATTAGGAAGCATAATAATCATAAATATATTTCTAATTTAATACAATGCCAAATTATACTTGATAACAAAAACCAAAGGCTTTTAACATCAAGAACAAAATATGTGTGGGGGTGAATAAAATATGTACCAGTATGTCCACTTTCACCACTTTTTTACAATAAAGTTCTGGAAATCCTAGAAGAGCAATTAGGCAATAATATTATATAAAAAGAATCCATCCATCTGAAAGTAAACAATTACAATATGTTGATGACATCTTAATATACATAGAAATTTCTCAACAACTTCAGTAAAAAGCTATAAGATATAGTAAATAAAACAAATTTTCAGGCTTTAAAATTAACATAAAAATCTACATATCTATAAATGTAATAAAATAGCTTAAAAATAAACCCAGCAAACTATTCCATTTAAAAAGATACTGTGTAGTTGGGGCCAGAGATAGCATAGCAAATATACAAGTGAAAAAAACCACAAAATAAAGGAGGTACCAAACTCCTTGAATCATATTTTACTACAAAAAGAATAATTAAAGGTTATTTAAAAATAATTTATGAAAAAAAAATAATGTAGATTAATGGAACCTAAAAAGCCATACATTTAAAAATATCATAGACAACTAATCCATGAAAAAGGAGTCACAATAAAAAATGGAACAAGAACTTTTTTCAATAAATGTTGCTAGAAAAATTGGGCAACTAAATACAAAAGAATAAAATGAGTTTACTTCCTATACACAGAATAATATACACAGAATTCAAAATGAAATAAAGCCTTGATTGGAGACTTGAATGGAAGACTGGTAACTACAAAATACATAGAATAAATTATAGATGATATATTCCTCAATATAGTCTATATGCCTTAGAGACATGTTTGGGGAATAAACTCTAATGGCAAGAAACATAAATAAATAGAAACGACTTTAAATTAAATATCTTTTTAATTTTAATTTATTTTATTTTATTCTAAGTAAATATTATTTTTTTCTTATTTAAGTCCCATGATTACATACATGATTGTAGTTGGCTTTCAGTCATAAAGAGAATACTCCACTCTACCAGTGCAACCTTCTCACCACCAATGCCCCATCTCCCTCCTTCCCCACCCACTCTCTGTATTCAAGACAGGCATTTTTCACTCATTAATTTTGTCATGATAGTTAGTGTAGTCATTTCTCTAACTAAACTCACCATTCTATGTGGTGAGCTTTACATTGAAAGCCAATCCTTCCAGCCCTCATCTCTGTTTCCTCTGGGCATTATTTCAAGAATGTATCTTGTTTTTCTTAAAACCCATAGATGACTGAAACTATTGTGCATCTATCTCTCCCTCTGACTTATTTCATTCAGCATAATAGATTCCATGTACATCCATGTATAGGAAAATTTCATGACTTCATCTCTCCTGATGGCTGCATAATATTCCATTATATGTATGTACCACAGTTTCTTTAACTATTCATCTGTTAAAGGGCATCTTGGTTGTTTCCAGAGTCTGGCTATTGTAAATTGAGCTACAATGAATATAAGTGTGAGAAAGACATTTTTGTATTATGTTTTTGTGTTGAGTTGTATAGCTGGATTATATGGGAGCTCAATTTACAGTCTTTTGAGGAAACTCCATCTTGTTTTCCATAAAGGCTGGACAAGATGGCATTTCCACCAGCAGTGAATGAGAGTTATTTTCTCTTCACAACCCGCCAGCACTGATTGTTCATGTTGTTTGTAATGTGTGCCAGTCTCTGTGGTGTGAGATGATACCTCACTGTTTTGATTTTAATCAAATATCTCTTTTTTGTTTTTTGTGGCCACACCCATTTGATGCTCAGGGGTTACTCCTGGCTAAGCACTCAGAAATTGCCCCTGGCTTGGGGGGACCATATGGGATGCCGGGGATCGAACCGCAGTCCTTCCTTGGCTAGCGCTTGCAAGGCAGACACCTTACCTCTAGCGCCACCTCACCGGCCCCTAAATATCTCTTAAGGAGTAAAAGAAACCTACATTAAAATAAAAAGACATTCTACTGAATATAAATACTGATATCGTGAATGCATCAGTCATCTGATGTGGAGTTAATATCTAAAACATACAAAATCTATTGTCAACTCACAAAAGTTTATGATGAATGTTTAAAAACATAGAACTGGCAGAAAAATATGAATAGACAGTTATCCCCCACCAAAATGTAAATATTTCCATCAGGCACATGAAAACATGAACATAACCTCTTATTACAAGGTAAATTCAAATAATAAGTGTTAAAGAGATATGACAGGAAGAAATCCTTATATGTTGTTGGTTGTAATGTAAATTGATGTAATTATTATCTAAAGCATAGTGAGACATGTTTAAAAATGTAAATTCTATTCACTTTAGGAATTTACACAAAAATAAAAATAAACAATTTAAATATATGCACTCTAATTTACTATGATATTATTTATGATAACCAAGAGAATTGGAATAATCCAAATGCCCATCAACTGAAATAGGACAAAGAAGAGCCAGACTATATATATTATTCAGATATGAAAGGTTTGAAATTCTGTCATTTGCTACAAAAACGATGCATATTGCTTGTAAATAGTAAAAATTAAAGATAGTGATTTATGCTTAGATGTGATATGCAGTAAAAACAGATGAAATAAATAAAACCAAAAAAAGGAACTTTTGGACTCAGAGATCAAGCAGGAACCAGAATAAAGGGGAAGGAGAAGGATACATAAGGGAATGAAGGTATGAAAAAAATGAATTAGACAGTGAAAGGTTAACTTAATGCAGTATAAAGTTACATGCTAATTTTCAGTGATACACACTTGAAACATAGACTATGATGAAGTTACTCGAATAAAAATTAAAAATAAAAAATCAGTGTATAATTTTAAGATATTTTTATAATTATAAAGTCAATAGTATTTCTCATGTCACTGGCTAAACACAAAGTATGCTCATCAGAAATTATATTATTCTATTATTTATATAATAATTATATTGTTGACTTAGTTGTGATGCATTATAGCAACATTAGTATTATTTGGGGGGGTTCATACCCGGCAGCGCTCAGGGGTTATTCCTGGCACTGCACTCAGTAGTCACTCCTGGCAGGCTCGGGGGATAAGATAGGTTGCCAGGATTCAAACCGAACCAGAGTCCTTCCTGTGTTGGCCGCGTGCAAGGCAGATGCTTTACCACTGTGCAATTGCTCCAGCCCCAACTTTAGCATTATTTTATTTACTAACAAGCAGTCCTTTATTTAACACTATTAAAAATTACCTCTAATAAAGATTTAATTGTAAAAAGTATAAAAGCATCAATGAAAATAAGGTTGATTACATCTTTAAATGGTTACAGAATTTTGTTATGCTAATAAACATTAGAGCTATGATTATAAGGTACTTATATTAATTTGTAAATAAGTTTTAAATTTGTAAATAATTTCTTATTTGTTTACTAATATAATCTAAGAACACTATCATCTCAACTCTGTGAGTCTAACATTGACTAGATACACAAAAATTGTAGTCTTCCATATTCCTTTCTTTACTGAAAGAAATCAGAATTCCATAGAGACTAGGCTATATTTCTGTGTGGATATTTCAGGGGATTCTCTGACGATGTTAAATAACACAAGATACAACTTAAAGAATAAACTATTAAGCAAATTGTGACAATACAACCCTCTATGGGAACCATAATTTTAATTAACTATATTCCCTAAAGAGACTCTTTCATCTATACTTAATATCCTCTCCATATTTTCCCTTTAGAATTGTTAGTAATATATTTAAGCTGTTTTAATCAACTGAAAAATCTTCTGTTTGTATATAGTTACAGGTTTATTTTCAGAACTGATGAAATCCATCAGACAATTACTATTAAGAAAAGATTTATAACAGTCCTAGATATCTGCAGGGATGAAGGCACTCATTTGGTATAATGTCATTACAGGCTCAATAAAAAAGAACTTGAAAAATAATTTATCTTAAACATAATGTGGAAACATTACTTCAATTTTCAGATATTCTTCTCAATAGCTTTTATTTAATTATTTGTCTTCTAATTGGCAACAATTTACAATGTTAATATTTAAATTTAAGCACTTACCCACAAGAGCCAATATTCTCAACCATTATCCTTCAGTCCCTTTTCTATCCCCTTCTTTACCCACCACCCATACAGTAACCTAAATTTTGTTGTTTGATTTTCATTGGCCATTATCTATTTTGATTCGTTTACTTACATACCACCAGTGAGTAAAATCATTGAGTATTTGTCTTTCTCCTCATTATCTTCCTTCAAGATTTCTCCAATTCTAATAACTAAGCAACATTCCATTGTGTACCATCATTTATATATCTACTCATTTTCTGTTGGGCACTGGGGTTGTTTCTAGATCTTTATATTGTAAACAGTACTGCAGTGAACATAGGTGTTCCAACACCTTTTTGAATGTGTTTTTGTTTTGAAATTAATACCAAAAGTGAAATTACAGCTTCTAAATATATTTTATTTGCAAAACATTCATGAGAAGAACCTAAGGCCTTGAATTATAAACTAGTTGGCAATCCACCTATGGAAAACTAGGGATAAAGTGATATTTTTTAGACTGTGTTAGAGTTTATTGACAAATTGATGGTGTTTGGTGAGTGCAGTTAGAGAAATAACTGCACTGAGAATTATCATAGCAATGTGAATCAATGAGGGAAGTGCAAAGCCTGTCTAGAGTACAGGTGGGGGTTGGGTGGGGAGGAGGGAGATTTGGGACACTGGTGGTAGGAATGTTGCACCAGTGAAAGGGGTGTTCTTTATTTTTAAGTTGTAGAAATTTACATTTTTAATAACGTTGAGGGGTTAGGCAGTGTCATTTTTTTAATATCTTTATTTAAACACCTTGATTACAAACATGATAATGGTTGGGTTTCAGTCATATAAAGAACACCCCCGGAAAGGCCTGCGCGGGTCCCTGTCCTTTACACGGGCCCCTAGCCCGCCACATCCCGCAAAGACCCCATACGCCGGCCCGAGAGGCCTGCGCGGGTCCTTGCCCTTTCACACGGGCGCCTAGCCCGCCACATCCCCCGGAGACCCCAGACGCCGGCCCGGGAGGCCTGCGCGGGTCCCTGCTCCTTTACACGGGCGCCGAGCCCGCCACATCCCCCGGAGACCCCAGACGCCGGCCCGGGAGGCCTGGGTGAGTCCCTCCTGCCTCACGCGGGAGCCTAGCCCAGCACATCCCCCGGAGACCCCAGACGCCGGCCCGAAAGGCCTGCGCGGGTCCCTGCCCTTTTACACGGGCGCCTAGCCCAGCACATCCCGCGGAGACCCCAGACGCCGGCCCGAGAGGCCTGCGCGGGTCCTTGCCCTTTCACACGGGCGCCTAGCCCGCCACATCCCCCGGAGACCCCAGATGCCGGCCCGGGAGGCCTGGGGAGGCCTGGGTGAGTCCCTCCTGCCTCACGCGGGAGCCTAGCCCAGCACATCCCCCGGAGACCCCAGACGCCGGCCCGAAAGGCCAGCGCGGGTCCCTGTCCTTTACACGGGTGCCTAGCCCGCCACATCCCGCAAAGACCCCATACGCCGGCCCGAGAGGCCTGCGCGGGTCCTTGCCCTTTCACACGGGCGCCTAGGCCGCCACATCCCCCGGAGACCCCAGACGCCGGCCTGGGAGGCCTGCGCGGGTCCCTGCTCCTTTACAAGGGCGCCTAGCCCGCCACATCCCGCGGAGACTCCAGACGCCGGCCCGGGAGGCCTGCGCGGGTCCCTGCTCATTCACGCGGGCGCCTAGCCCACCACATCCCCCGGAGACCCCAGACGCCAGCCTGGGAGGCCTGGGTGAGTCCCTGCTGCCTCACGCGGGAGCCTAGCCCAGCACATCCCAGGAACCACGAGCACCTGCGAGAGTGATTTGGGCAAGTCCCTTCCCCCAGGTGGGCACCTGGAACGGCAACTTGAGCAACCCGAATAGACGGGGGGAGATAGGGCCAGCCTTCTGGACTCGCAGGCGACCTAGAGCAGTCCACCCCCCTGGACCCTGGAGTGGACCAGGGACTCCCCAAGGGCGAGGGCAGAGCCTGAAGGGTCGGACTGAGGGAACTCATTCAAGGGAAACTTGGAGGGGGCAGAGATCCATTGACTCCCAGAGAAAGGAGGGGGGATTGGGAGCTAGGCTCAATAGCGCCAGCAACCAGTGTGGCCAGGAGTGGAACTGCACCGCCGACAGAAATAAGGAGTAGAAAAGCAATAATACCCACTGCAGGAGGGCCGAACTCTAGGTAGCAAAGGGGAGGAGAAAGAGCCAGATTCAACAAGCCCACCCAACAGCATCCTCTAGAATCACCTTCAGGAAGGGGACCAAAGCAGGCCGAAATTAGAAGCCACAGCACTCCAAAACACACCATTAAATACAAAGAATTATGCGTAAATCAAGGAAATCCCTAATATCTGGAGACAACATGACAAACCCTATTAAATTTCCAAGTCTACCAAAACGCACAGATCCATGGGAAGAAGACCTAAAAGCGGTCATGAGGAAGGAAATGCAAGAATTACTAAAACAGATGAAAGAAACCCTAGCAACCGAGTATAAGAAAGCCATGGATGAAAGAATCAGCCAAATTAAAGAAGAAATGTCAAAGAACATGAGAGATTCCATACAAAAAGAAGTGAAGGATTTAAAAGACAAAGTAACAAGCCTTACAAGCAGAAACACAGAGTTGGAGAAGCACATCGAAGAACTCGAAGGAAAACTGCAATCAAAAAATGATCAAGAAACCAACAAAGAAATAAAAGGCAAAGCACTGGAAGGAAAAATCCAATATCTAATGAATAAAGACAAAAGAAACAATCTAAGAATTGTAGGTATACCAGAAGGAGAGGAAATAGGGAAGGGGGAAGAACAGGTAGTCAGGGAGATAATAACAGAGAACTTTCCCACCCTCTGGAAAGACAATTCAGGACAAATCCAGGAAGTCAAGAGAGTCCCTAATAAAATAGACCCTAATAAACCCACACCAAGACACATAATAATCCAAATGGCAAAAAACAAAGAGAAAGAGGAACTCCTGAAAGCAATAAGGGAGAAAAAAAACCTCAAGTACAAAGGAAAAGACATAAGAATCAAACCAGATCTCCCATTTGAAATAATTCAAGCAAGAAGACAGTGGAATGACATATTTAAACGACTGAATGAAAGAAATTTCCAACCCAGGGTCCAATACCCAGCAAAACTATCATTCATATGGGAGGGCAGACTAAAAACATTCTCAAATATGAACGAACTTGAACTATTTGTGCAAACTAAGCCGATACTAAGCGATTTACTCAGAGACGAATTACACAATCCAAACCCCCGATTGTAACAACAACCACCCCACACAATACAACTGCACAACAGTCCTCTCTATCAATAATTTCCCTAAATGTAAACGGACTAAACTCTCCAATTAAAAGACACATAGTAGAGAACTGGGTTAGGAAAAATAAACCGGACTTCTGCTGTCTACAAGAAACACACCTACAGTTACAGGATAAGCACAGGCTTAGAATAAAAGGATGGAAAGTAATCATCCAGGCCAATGGAAAACAAAAAAGAGCAGGGACAGCAATTCTCATATGAGATCAAATTGTATTCAACCTCAAGAAAGTGATCAGAGACAAAGAGGGTCACTACTTACTGATCAGGGGAACATTAGATCAAGAAACACTAACCCTGGTCAATATATATGCACCTAATCTAGAGTCAGCAAAATATGTGAGGCAACTACTGGCAAACCTGGAGAAACACATGAAGGGAAATGTGATAATAGTAGGGGACCTGAATACTCCACTATCACCACTGGACAGATCCACCAAACAGAAAAATAGCAAAGAAATAAGAGCTCTAAATGAAAAATTAGAAGATTTAGGGCTGATAGACTTATATAGAGCCCTCCATCCCCAGAAAGCAGAATACACATTCTTCTCAAGCCCACATGGAACCTTCTCCAGAATAGACCATGTCTTAGGATACAAAGCCAACCTATATAAGACCACAAAGGTAAGGATCATTAGAAGTACCCTTTCAGATCACTATGCAACAGAGGTTAAAATTGATATCAAGAAGAAGCAATGGAGAAAAACTAATACCTGGAGATTAAATAACATGCTGCTCAACAACACCTGGATCAAAGAACAACTCAAGGAAGAAATAAAAAGATTCCTTGAGACAAATGACAATGAAGAGACAACATGTCAAAATTTATGGGACACAGCAAAAGCAGTAATTAGGGGGAAACTCATAGCAATACAGGCCTATGTCAAGAAACAGGAAAATAACAAAACCAACAGTTTAAAAGATCACCTCAAAGAATTGGAGCAACAGCAACAGAGAAATCCAACCACAACCAGAAGGCAAGAAATAATAAAAACCAGAGCAGAAATAAACAACATCGAAACTAAGAAAACAATACAAAAAATCAATGAGACCAGGAGTTGGTTTTTCGAAAAAATAAACAAGATAGACAAACCATTGGCAAAACTCACCAAAAAAAAGAGGGAAAACACCCAAATCAATAGGATCACAAATGAAAGGGGAGAGATTACAACAGAACCCCATGAAATACAACATATCATGAGATCATATTATGAACAACTATACTCAACTAGGCTACAGAACCCAGTAGAAATCGACAGATTCTTGGACAAACACCCTCTGCCAAAGCTGGAAAAGGAAGATCTAGAAAGTCTAAATAATCCAATCACCTCAGAGGAAATTGAAGATGTAATTAAAAAACTCCCTAAGAACAAAAGCCCAGGCCCAGATGGATTTACAGGTGAATTCTATCAAACATTTCAAGAAGACTTACTACCACTTTTCCATAGGCTTTTCCAAACCATAGAAAAAACAGGAATCCTCCCCAACTCCTTTTATGAGGCTAATATCACACTCATTCCCAAAGAAGGCAAAGACACCACTAAGAAAGAAAACTACAGACCAATCTCACTAATGAACATAGATGCAAAAATTCTCAACAAAATCTTAGCAAACCGAATCCAACACTTCATCAAAAAGATCATTCATCACGACCAAGTGGGATTCATACCAGGAATGCAAGGTTGGTTCAACATACACAAATCAATCAATATGATACATCACATCAACAACATGAAAGACCAAAACCACATGATCATATCAATTGACGCAGAGAAGGCGTTTGACAAAATCCAACATCCTTTCATGCTAAAGACACTCAGCAAAATAGGATTAGAAGGAACCTTCCTCAAGATAGTTACAGCTATATATGAAAAGCCTATAGCCAACATTATACTTAACGGCGAGAAACTAGAAGCATTCCCACTAAGGTCAGGAACTAGACAAGGCTGTCCACTCTCTCCACTCTTATTCAATATAACTTTAGAAGTCCTAGCAATAGCAATCCGACAAGAGAAGGGAATCAAAGGAATTCAAGTAGGGAAAGAGGAACACAAGCTATCTCTATTTGCCGACGATATGATGATCTACATCAAAAACCCTAAAGAGTCCACAGTAAAACTCCTAGAAACAATCAACCAATACAGCAAAGTGGCTGGATACAAAGTAAATACACAAAAGACAGTAGCGTTTCTATATACAAACAATGAAGTTGAGGAGAGAGAGATTAAAAATACAATTCCATTCAAGATAGTATCAAAAAATATCAAGTATCTAGGAATCAACCTTACAAGAGAAGTGAAAGACCTATACCAGGAAAACTTCAAAACACTTCAGAAAGAAATTGAAGACGATCTAAAGAAATGGAAGAACATCCCATGCTCATGGATAGGTAGAATTAACATAGTCAAAATGACTATCTTACCCAAACTTCTATATAGATTTAATGCAATCCCTATCCAAATCCAGACACTATTCTTTAAAGAAATAGAACAATCAATCACAAAATTCATCTGGAACCACAAAAGACCCAGGATAGCCAAACACATATTGAAAAACAAGAAGCTGGGAGGCATCTCCTTACCTAACTTGAAACTATACTATAAAGCCATAGTAATTAAAACAGCATGGTACTGGAACAGAGACAGGACCTCAGACCAGTGGGTCAGAACAGAATTCCCTGACATAAACCCCCAGATATACAGCCAACTAATATTTGATAAAAGAGGCAAGAATCTGAAATGGAACAAAGAAAGCCTATTCAACAAATGGTGTTGGTACAACTGGAAAACCACATGTAAGAAAGTGAAAATCGACCCATATCTCACCCCTTATACAAAAGTCAACTCAAAATGGATCAAAGACCTTGAAATCAGACCCAAATCTATAAAGTTTATCGAGAATAAAATAGGCAGAACACTCGAAGACCTATATATCAAAAAGGTCTTTGAGAATGGAGCACCAATGGCAAGAACTTTAGCATGTAATATAAACAAATGGGACTACATCAAACTAAAAAGCTTCTGCATGGCAAAACAAACCCTACTTAACGCAAGAAGACAGCTAACAGAATGGGAAAAAATCTTTTCACTCGACATATCAGATAAAGGCCTGATATCTAGAACATACAAAGCACTCAGAAAGCTGAGACCCTCAAAACCAAATAAAGCCATAAAAAAATGGGGAGATGAAATGAATAGACACTTCTCTGAGGAAGACAGAAGGATGGCCAACAAACACATGAAAACATGCTCACCTTCACTCATCATCAGGGAGATCCAAATCAAGACAACAATGAGATACCACCTTACACCAGTGAGGATGGCTCACATCAAAAATAATGGAAACAACCTTTGTTGGCGGGGATGCGGTATGAAAGGAACTCTCATTCACTGCTGGTGGGAATGCCCCCTAGTCCAACATCTATGGAGAAAAGTCTGGAGAGTGCTCAAAGAACTCAGAATTGAGCTGCCATTTGACCCAGCAATTGCTCTCCTAGGCATATACCCCCAAGATGGAAGGGCATTCATTCCAAAATACGTATGCACCCCACTATTTATTGCAGCACTCAGTATAATAGCCAAATCGTGGAACCAACCTCGATGTCCAACAACAGATGAATGGATCATTAAGATGTGGTACATATACACAATGGAATATTACATGGTAGTCAGAAACGATACAATCACAGACTTTGCAGCAACATGGATGGACTTAGATCATGTTATGTTAAACGAAGTAAGTCAGAAGACAAAAGAGAAACACAGAATGGTGGCACTATTCTGAAACACCTAGAACATATAGTTTAAACACAACTAATACCTAACAATCAAATAACAGGGTTTAACAGGGTAGAAACTTCGAACACTGTAATACTCAACATATACGTGGGAGCAGTGTCCAAAATTCATGAAAAAGGAGCAACACAAACACTTGACAACACATTATACCACAAAGAAAACAGCAACAACAGAAACAACAGCATTAAGAGAACAGGTAAGTAATCAGACTTCCAAAACAAAGGCCCACAATAATCCCTTAGAGTTCGTATACAGGAACACAAGTATAGAACACCAAGGGAAATCACGACTGCAATGGCAGCATACCATAGCACTATGTTTTAATGCCTTTATCTTACTATATTTTAAATAACCTCTCAGCTTTTCTGTCCACAGGCGCCCTTGGATACAAAGGGCGGACAAACTAAGATGGCAACTCGGGATACCACACGAGATACCATACATAGCATGCACTACGAGAGGGCCACGAGAAAACTCTCTAACATATACTTTATCTCTAGGTTATTCCTTCTTTTAGGAATTGAAGCAAGTGACCAGTCAGACCACCGAAGCAGTGCCTGTGATGTACAGACTTAAACTACAGGCTCTATTCTTCGAACACATTCAACCTAACCAGCATTCCCTTGCTATTCTCCCCTCTCTTCTCACTACTTTTTTTTTTTTAATTCTATTCTTCTCTTTACTTTTTCCCCTTTCTCTTCTCCTTTTCTTTCTAAGGTATTTTCTCTTTCCTCTCCCTGCATACCCCTCCCATATACCTTCCCCTGTCTCCCCTCTGGAAATCCAACTATCCCTTCACCCCTCAATTCCATCCAGATCTCCCACCATATTAAAACTCTTCACCCTCAATCCTTAATCTATTAGGCATCAAGGCCGACCTCCTACCCAACGAAACAGTACCCAGCACCCAGGCGAGGGGACACCCAGTCAAACCCACACCTCGTCTCCTGCAAGAAAAGACAGCCAACTCCCTGCGGACTCATGCTGTGCGGCCTTCCCTACCAACTCCCCCTAACGTGGACTGTTTCTTGAAACCGGATCTAGGTCCAAAAGTATCCCCAACGCAAGAACTCTTCCAAGACCTCCCTGCCACAAATTTTTACCAATCTGAAGAAGGTCAGGGGGTGGGATAGGAAGATGCCTGGGAACCCACACACCACAGGAAACACCCAAAAGACAATGGGAAAAACTGTACCTCCAACATAGGCATAAGACTGGTAATACACCACCCCTTTACCTACTCTCCCCCAAATGTAAGGTAGTCTTTTGCACCACTTTGGTCCTTTAAAAAACCTCACTAACTCACCTTAAATTTTTTTTTTAATTTTTTAATTTTTTTTAATTAATTAATTTATTTTTTAAATGTTTGTCCTACATATACATTTGTGAGCGCATACATTTTTATTTCCTTTTTTTTTTTTCTTTTCCTCGCTTTTGGGTATGTGACCTGTTTCTGTTATCCCCTCTGTCCACCCACAAATACACAGACATTATAATGTAGCACCACTTCCCCCTGCAAAGGCACACCAAATAAAGGGGAAATCTTACACATAAAAAAAAAGAGCTCTTGTCTACTAGAGATGGGAACTCATAGTTGTTTACAAAACAGGGATATCTCCTACCTTGAAAATATGTCATGTGGAATCAACTTAGACCTCAGGTGATTAGATACCATTCATCCAGCCTTGAACCCTGGATCCCAGGCATAGAAACGGCACAGTTCCTCACAACAGTGGCAAGAAACAAATCCCAGCCGGGACAGCCTTAATACTGCGGGGTCAACAACAAGGGCCAACTCTAACATGATTTCCTGACAATGAGGAAAATCTGAACATCCTGACCTTAGAGCAGATTAACCTACCTTACCAGCTAACGACAAGACACAACCAGAAGTCTTGGCACCCTTTGGTAGGTCCAAAAGCCAAGATCGTGATTTATAGTTGACTGGCTGCTAGAACTACGACCAGACGGTATACATCTTGGGACCAAAAAAAAAAAAAAAAAGCCCTAGTTTAGGGTTTGAACTATGACCTGCACAATAACCAGGATCCCCAGTCCCAAAGGTCCGGCAGAGAAAATTGTAACGGAACAGGGCTTTTGGAAGCACAAAGAAAGATGCTATCCTAGGTGCCACCCTAGGATCAGGGCAAAGACCAAGATCACCAACCACAGAAGATGGATTAAAATGATACGGAGGTAACAGAACCTCTAGAACCACAAAGACTGACTTCATCATAAGTCCCACTTCAGGAGCTGTGCAGAAACTGAGACCTCTAAACACAGAACAGAAGTCTTCCACACACCAAAAAAAAAAAAAAAAAAACCACCACCGGGAGAGTAAAGGCTCCTGAGCAAAGTCTAGTGTTGATCCCATGACAGTATGCTCCAAGGACGGAGAAACCCCATATCTCTTAGGCCAAGTGAATTCCTTTTCGAATGACCCCAATATTTACTGTGCCAGGGCAGGAGGGAAAAAATAAAAATACAAAAAGCACAAAACCTTGGTTATTATCTATATATTTTTTACCTCCATTTATTATTGTTGTTATTATTTGTATTCACCTATCTATTTTGGTCGATTTCTCTGTTTGGGAGTGATTATTGAAATTGTCCCCAACCATACTTATATTTTCTCTTCCTTTCTTTTCTTTCGTTATGTGCTATGCCATGTTTCTCATTTCAAGACCATGGCGTGTTTTTTTTGTTTGTTTGTTTTTGCTGGTTTTGCTTTTTGTTGTTTGTTTGTTTGCCTGTTTTTTTTTTTTTTTGTGGTGCTTATCGATATGGCTCAAGCCCTCACTAGATATTTGACACTTCTTTTGGTACTGGTGGAGTGTTTCACCTTCTTTTTCTCCATCTCTCAAATCGATGATGAGAGCCTCTAGAAGGATTCCGCCCAGTTTCGGGGTATTAGATCCTTACCCCAGTTTATTACTTTTCTCTTTTTCAAACAAAACCACGCAAATTGAACTAGCTAGTCCTGCCTCCAGTTAGAGGGGGAACTAAGGGAGGCATCAAGACCAAACAGGTGCAAGACTACTAAGTTGTGGGTTAGATACAGAGGGGACCACATATTCTAGCCGACCTGGGATGAGGGAAGAGGAAATGGGAGGTAGGACAGAAACGGAGGTGTAGGGAGGACAATTTGGTGATGGGAATCCCCCCTGATTTTATGTAAATATGTACCTAAAATATTATTGTCAACACTATGTAAACCACTATGATCAAAATAAAAATTAAAAAAAAAAATAAAGCACACTAAAAAAAAAAAAAAAAAAGAACACCCCCCTTCACCAGTGCAACATTCCCATCCCCAATGTCCCAAATCTCCCTCCTCCCCACCCTACCCCCGCCTGTACTCTAGACAGGCTTTCTACTTCCTTCATTCATTCTCATTGTTAGGATAGTTCTCAATGTAGTTATTTCTATAATTGCACTCACCACTCTTTGTGGTGAGCTTCATGAAGTGAGCTGTAACTTCCAGCCCTCCTCTCTTTTGTCTCTAAAAATTATTGAAAGAATGTCTTTCATTTTTCTTTAAATCCATAGATGAGTAAGACTATACTGCATCTTTCTCTCTCGCTCTGACTTATTTCACTCAGCATAATAGATTCCATGTACATCCATGTATGGGAAAATTTTATGACTTCATCTCTCCTGACGACTGCATAATATTCCATTGTGTATATGTACCACAGTTTCTTTAGCCATTCATATGTTGAAGGGCATCTTGGTTGTCATCTGTACGTGTTTTTCTACTGCCCTGTGTCCTGAACCTCTCCTGAGTGGGCTGAGAAGGGCCCAGCAAAATTGCTATCCTAGAGTTGCTTGGGGCCAGAAAACAAAGGAACACTTAGTCTCAGAGTGAAAACCCACAAGAGAGATAACTGGCAAAAAGGCAGGTCCTCTGTGTCATCAGGCTGGAGAAATCTGCCCCTGCTGAGTGGTTACCAACTGCGAGAGACTGTGAGTGTCGTCTGTGCATGTTTTTCTACTGTCCTATGTACTGAACCTCTCCTGAGTAGACTGAGAAGGGCCCAGCAAAATCGCTCTCCTAGAGGCTCCAGAAGAGCATGGCCATTCTGCTTCGCTTCGGGGCGTGTGCTCTTTCTAACGAATGAACCCCACCACAACACTCAGAAAAAAAATCACACTACAAGTGTGACAATGGGGAAACCTTGCAGGCAAATCAAAAGGGGTGTTCTTTACATGACTGAAACCCAACTACAATCATATTTGTAATCAAGGTGTTTAAATAAAGATATTAATAAAAAAAAACACAAACTTGTGTTGGTCATGGTATGGTGTGGCTACATTTGAAGAAGTGTTGACCTGTACTATCAAAACACATGAAGTGTTGTTAACCCTTCTAGAAATGAATATATGAAAATAAAGATATATATTTATTATTGCATAAATCATAGTATAAAAGTAAATCAAAATTGCAAGATGTTGCAGTTGTGTAAATGAAATGCCTCGCAACTTAAACAATAAAATATGCAGGTTCCTGTTGAATAGAAATTTTAATCCACCTCAAAATTAATTATAAAAGCATCAATATAAACCAGACTTGACTTGTGCTCAAATGACCCGGTCTTAGAGTGTCCTACCTGCAACTTGCATTGAAGCAGCTTCTAATGCTTGCAACAAATAACACTGTAAAAAAGATGTTTGTGTTATAAAGTGAAAATCTACAATTTACATTGTGAAGTATGACAATTGTATTTGCTCTCCAAGATGAAACTATAAAATATCTGACTTGCAAACAAATTTAAAAGCAGCAAACTATATAAACAACTTATAGTCAAGACTAAATTCCCTGCATTAAATCTGTTGGTAACCAAACAATAAAGTCAGATCAGTATTCTACCAATTACTACATTTTCATTCAGTTTTTCCTACTTACTTCTTTGGTCATTTATTTTCCTCTTTTCATCTATTCATATAGCTTCTCTTGTGTCTTATAGCTATTTGTAATCTTATATTTCAATGTCCTATTAAGATCTCCTCCACTTTGCTTTCAATCCCCCTACTTGATTTATATTTTTCTATTTATATCACATTAAAAAGTATAGTTCTAATTTATTCTTTTCTAATAAACTCCTGGAGAAAGTATTCTAACATAGTGGATAAATCAACACCAAAAGAAAAAATTAGATGTCGAAAATTAAAAGCACACAAAAACTAGAAATAAAAAATAAAGTAATGGTAGGCAATGTCAAATGCTCAAAGAATTAGTTATTTGGATATGATTGACTTCGAAGAAAAATCTAAGAGTGAAAAGTTTTGTGCAGAGTGGCTGCTTACTGAATATTTTTCATTATATATTTTTATGATCCAAAGTGACTCAATAAGAAAATACAGAAAAAAAAAAAAGCAAGTTGGGATGCAATTATGTGAGAATACAAGTGAAAAGCAACATTCACATTAAGAATCTCCTACAATTATAGTCCTGCTTACTCTATATTTATTTATTCTTAATATACAATTTGTGAATTTATATGTGAAATACTTCTAGTTTTCCCCTGCAAATAGAATCTAAAAGTGTCTTATTTACCACATAGAAGTAAAACATGTCAGTAAATCTTGGATTCCTTGACTTGCTGATGGCATGCCCCAATATCATGCTATCATGCAACTCTTTGCTCTGTGTGAGGAAGTCCCTGGTACCAGTTACTTCACATTTTCTCTTCATCTAAGGGAACTAGTTATACATGTTTAGGGCCACCCTATCTCATGTTACCACCCATTACCTCTTCATAGATCCTATCTCCAAATTCTATCACAACTTGAAGTATTTGGGATCAGGGCATCCATTAAGGAATTTGAGGAAAGGGAAACAAAACCTAGTGTTGACTGTACCATTTTCTCTTTCTACTAGAAATGTCTGAAGTTTTCCAATTTTTCCATATCCTGGCAACATTTTTTCTGACTAGATCTCTGTCAGTCCAGCAGAACACTGGTCACTTCTGCGTGGATGAAGTATGTTCTCCTGATGTGCTGAAAACCCAACTCTCCTATGTGCACATCTTTCCCCTTCTCTGATATCTCTGATATAATTTCAGAGATAATGCCCTGTTGAACATCATTATTACCACTTGTGGAAGGAGTCAGCAGCGTATCCTCACAGATGTTCTTGATATCCTCTCAACAAAATAGAAATCTCCACTGACTAAGATTTAGCCTGGTGTTTCCAGATTTTTCTTGTCATCTAAGTTTTAGTATACCATTTTAACCTTCTATCTTTCCTTCATTAGTTCTCCTGGCAGCTTAATTCAACTTCTTGCTATATATTTTCTCCTTCACAGAATGCAAAGTACAACTCTTATCTGATTCCAATACCAATGTTCTTGATATATTAAAAGAGAAACTATAATTGAGATACAACTTGTACTTTCCTTGGTCTCAGAGTGGTCTCTCCTTAAATTAGAAACATGATTCCTAGTGACTGGTGGCCTGTCACAAACTCTTTTTCAGGTGATGTTCATCATCCCCATCCAAAAGAATACTGATTTTTTTTAACCTGGGCTGATAATTTTACAATGCTTGTCTTACTTAAAATTGAATCAGATATTTATAGATGTGGATCTATACAATAATGGAAGAAGGAGATTGTAAAAATTGCAGACAAAGCAGTTGGAACTGATGTGGACATCTCAACTCATAAACTACCTGAACTATGTTCATATTCTTGGGTACATCCTTCATTTTTATTTATTTATTTTTTTTTGCTTATTCACTTGGTACTTGTAATCATAGTTGTTTGATCAGACTCTAGCATGGCTCTAAATAAAGAAAAAAGTTCTCTGACAGCTGCACAAGGAGCTTAATTAGGAACCTCTTTAAGTTGACTTTAAATGCATAATTGATGTGAAAACATGTGAGTCAAATAGCACCCCCTTAACATCCTTGCAATATTTTTCAAAGTTGCTGATTGTCACATTTGTTTCATAGCATTTAGGAGATGTTATTTTCTAGCTCCTTTTTATCTTAATCCATGTTTCGGTTTAATAATTCATTAGCAGCTCTTTGGAACTTAGCTCATGCTGAGTTTACTGAAGACTGATTAGCAGTTTTATCGTTTCTAAGTTTTCTGTATATATTTTCCTAAGTGTTGTCTTCTGCTGGTTCTAATACTTTCTTGCTTGAAACAACTTTTGTGGTCATTTTTTTTCCTCTGTTGATACTGTGCATCTATCAACCTTGTGCAATCCCCCAGCGATAGCATTGATGTCTGAGAACCTGTTTGTCATGCCACATCACACAATCCCTGTTGTAGTGGCATTTTCATATATCAAGAAAGCACTCTTCTGCCTTTATCCAATAATCATAAATCCTAATCAGGTGGATTTTTTAAGGCAAAATATGGGTTGGAGTAAGCTCCTCAGGTCTGAAAGTGGTTCTATTATGTTCTAACTATACACCAATTTTGGTTTTGCTTTGTTTCTTTTTGGGCTTGCTGTTGTTTTTGGTTTAGAGGCATGATCAGCAGGGCTCAGCTCCTACTCTGTCTCATTGCTTGGGGTTTTGTTCTCTGGAGTGGGTAAGGTAGTAACTGGGGATCAAACCTAGGCTTCTTATATGCAAAGTCTGCAAGCCAGACCTTTGATATCTCTCTTTAGCCTCAAATTTTGGTATTTGCTTAATGTACTTGCTTGATGAAAAATAACCTTGTATTTTTCATTAGAAAGTTGCAGTGAGCACCTTCAAGGTTGTTGTGGAGAGCAGATAAGAATATATGTTTAAAAAATATCTCCATCTAGGACATGGAATCTATTGTGTTGAATGAAATAAGTCAGAAGGAGAGAGATAGATATAAAATAGATTCTCTCATCTATGGGTTTTAAGAAAAGTAAAAAAAACATTATTGTAATAATACACAGAGACAATAGAGATGAGAGCTGGACAGTCTGGCCCATTATACGAAGCTTGCCACAAAGAGTGAAAGGTTTAGTTGGTGAAATGACTACACTGACAACTACCATGAAAATGGTAGTAAGTGAGAGAAGTAGAATGCCTGTCTTGAACACAGGCAAAGGGTGGGGATGAAGGAAAAAGGAGGACAATGGTTGTGGAAATGTTGCACTGGTGAAGGGGGGGTTTTCTTTTTTTTTTATATGTAACTGAAATCCAACTACAAAAATGTTTGCAATCATGGCTTTTAAATAGATATGTATTAAAAATAAAAAAATTAAAAGTAAAAAAAATATCTAAAAATAAGGTATCTTCCTAGAATTTTATTTCATTAACTATCTTCATTTTTCCTCACTACATTTCAGTTTTAACATTAAACACCCAACACAATTTAACATTTGTATTTTATTATTCACTGTTATGTGAATTTATTATTATTATCTGTTATGTGTTTGCATTATAGTACATCAAAAAACTGAGGATTTTAATAAAAGATGTCAATGATAGTTATATTAGGAATTTATTTTAATTTTTAAATAAATATGCTCATTCTTAAAAATTTAGATTCACAAGGTAACAAGAGAAAGTATTTAGGGTAGGAGAGATAGTACAACCAATAAGATACTTGCTTGAACACAGCTGACCCATGTTTGATTCCCCCCAAAACCCTATATGGGTCCCCTAAACCCACCAGAAGTGATCATTAAATGCAGAATCAGGAGCAATCCCTGAGTACCACCATCAAAATATCTTAATTTTAAAAAGATTTTATGTTTCAACCTCATAAGTAAATTTAGGGTGGAGCCTAAACTTAACATTTTTATTTTTCAGGTAATATGATGATGTGTTGAAATTAGATGTATAAAAGACCAGACTGAGGGTTTTTTTTCTTTATTTAATTATTTCACCTCCTCCATTTCTTTCTATTTTCAAGGAATACACATTTCTGATGGAGAATCCTATGAGAACCAAGGTGAAAGAGCAACAGCAAGAAATATTAAAGTCGGGGAAATGCTTTATTTTACTGGGCCATCCAGACAACAAACTCATAAAAAGACAACCTGTCTCAGGAGTGCAATGTTTGCTTTAAAAACCTGGCTCAATAATATGTCTGCTTAAATCAAAAAACGTACTTTTCCTGATAAAAAGAAATTTGATTTGAAGTATTTTTTATTATAGGAAATGGCCTTTGAGTAAGTTAGACCACAAATATTTTCTATAAGCAGAATGAATTTCTATAAACAGATTTCTGGAACTCTGGTTGATATGTCATTAAAAGCATATTTAAGTAGGTCAGGGCCAAGATAACAGAAAACGGAGCCCTTTGAGAGCACCCCTGAGACCTCCACAGCAGAAATCACAGCTAAGGTAGAATTAAATGCAGAATCGGTGATGGGAAAGTTAGCTGAGAGTTCAGATTCCATCTCCAGAGGAGTCTCTCTTGTGGAACGTTGTTCTGTGGCCTACCTGAATCTACGGAGACTCCTGTGAGATTCCTGCAGAATGCACTCTTGAATCCGGATAGACCCAAAAGAAAAGAAACTGTCTGGAACTGAGAGCAGCAGTGGCAGCACAGATAGAAGAAGGAAGATGAGCAAAACTTCAGGAACCCCAATAGCCTGGAGGAGTTTTAAGCTACAAACCTGAAAATCAGCAGCAAAATAAAGCCACAGTGAATGCCCAGGCATCCCATCTGCAACTTGAATTTCATCTCCACTGAACTGGAAAGAAAGTGACCGAGAAACTTAAGTAAGAGAGTACAGGCTTTATCTCTGTTACCACTAGTGGCCTGATGGGGCTGCCATTTTGGAGGTGATCCCTGCTCAGCTGAGGCCAATAGCAGAAAAGTATTGATGCAGTTGACTGACTCTTGCTTAGCCAAGTCAACACGTTCACTTAGTTCCACTACTGGTTGCTAGCAAGCCAGTCATGTCATCCAAAAACTTTTTCAGCTAATATTATAGTCAAAGGGCAAGTTCAGAGACAGAAATAGCCTAGTAAATCCAAATCTCCACACAGTTTCTTGTTTAAACAGACATTTGTGAACAGAACAGAACAGAACAGATGGGGATTATAAGGTTCTATCAATAGAAACTTTTCAACTGACACCCAGACCCTCCAAATATAAGGCAGTTCATACACTGTAGGACATTTCTAACATGAAGTCCTGAATATTCATGTATGAGAATTATCTGCTCAGATTGGCAGACTTGGATTTTATATCAGCTACCAAGTACCAGCAATTTTGAGTTAGAACTAATGTCTACTAGATCTTGGGTTTGTAGCTAGTAGAGGCCACAAACCCATTGGGCATCCTGTCCCATACAATCTCAAAGCCACACCAATTGACTTGATCTTGCAAGTTTGACCATTGCTCAGAAAATCTGAGTTGGAAAATTGGAAATCTACCTTTAATCCCCACACAGCACTGGGCATACTGAAGAAATGGAATTCACTCTCACTGATGAAGGATAACAAAAATATGGGAAAGATTTAAAATACATAGAAATATGTGAGCTGAGACCAGAGCTATAATACAGTGGGTAGGGCATTTGCCTAGGACAATGATAACCTGTGTTCAATCTCGGATATCCCATATTGTCCCCCAGGTCTCTAGAAGTGATTCCTGAGCTCAGAGCCAGGAGTAACCCCTGATAACCGCCAGATGTGACCCAAAATACAAAACAGAAAAATAAGTGTGAGCTAAAGAGGATGGTAACTGAACTAAAAACAAAACAGCCCCCCCACACACACACACATACAACATAATAAAAAATAAAATCTGTTCTTTGGGAAACAGAATGATAGAAGCCAAAACTTGAATCAGTGACCTAAAGGACAAGTTAGATAAAGCATCAAACAAAAGGGGAAAAAGAAAAAATATTTCGAAATGATCTTAAAGAATGAAGAAAGCATAAACTATCTATGAGACAGTACAAAGAATAATATTAGTATAATATAGGCTGCAATAGGTGAAAAAAGAAAGGGAAAGATTGCTGTGAAGAAATTATATCCAATAATTTCATCTCTCCTGAGGAGAAAAATAAATACCTTAATCCAGGAAGCTTTAAAAAATTCCAAAGAAAATATACCCAAACAGAAGAATAGCAAGGTATATTGTGATTAAAACAGCAAAGAAACAAAGAGAGAGAAAAGCATTCACATACAATAGAACTTCTATAAGATTTCTCAAATGAAACTGAACAAGCCAGAATATGATATATCCAAAGTCTTGAATGAAAAGAATCTCCAACAAAGGACCTTCTATCTTTCCAGGTCATACCCATATTTGAAAGAATGATAAAAAAACCATTTTCAGACAAACAACAGCAAAGGGCTTTCATTGACTGAAACCAGCTCAGCAAGAAACTAAATGTACTTCTCTAAAAAGCAAGAAAATCTCACTCAGGAGCAGAAAGATACATTTTATAAAAACATTTCAATAGGCTTTTTTCCACTCCCTGGAAGTTTATGTTCTTTCGTAAATGCAGTATCTCTCCTTATCCCCCCAAAACATTATATCTTATATTTTATTTAAATATATTTTATATGAGTTATATGATATACAAATATATTATGTAATAAATAGCATAAATTGGGACACCCAAAATGAACTTAAGATATATTTCCTGTCTAATTTTTTATTTTATTTTATTTTAGGCACTGTGCTTTTACAATATGGATAATGGCAGAAAGCTTTCCAGCTTGACACCCTCTATAGTGCAGTATGTTGGTCAGTGTTCAGCCCTCTTTCCCAATGTGCCCCCTGTGCATCCTACCACTTATTCATGATAAATTTCCAATCAAAGACCCGTTCTCAGTTTTTATTGCCTTTGAGTATTTGTTGTTTCTTTACTATGTCTCTGAACTTGCTCTCTAACTTGGACTGTCTTACTAGCTGGAGAGGTTTTGGAAGGCATTGATGCCCAGCTTGCTAGGACACAACGGTGGGCTAAGTGAATATGTTGTCTTAGTTAAGCAAGTGTCTGTCAGTCAACTGCAACACTGCTTTGCTATTGGCCTCAGCTGACCAGGGTCAACTCTGGAATGAAGCTCCCAGCTAGACCATCAGTGGAAACAGAGACAAAGCTTGTGTTCTCTGTCACTCAAGCTTCCATTTCTTAGTCACTTCACATTTCAGGGGAAGTTAAACATATCTGTCCCCCTGATTAACTTTATACAGCATGATATTCTACATACAGATCCATATGGCCCCACTAACACCACGAGAAGTGATCCCTGAGCACAGAGCCAGGAGTAAGCCTTTTTGTGGGAAAGTGTTTCCCCCCATCCAAAAAAAAGAATAAGGGCATGTTTTGTTTTGACTGTTTGCAAACAAGTCTTCTTCCCATTAGGAGAGGAAGGGTACAAATTATAAAAGCAGGCCCCAGGAAACAAGGAGACTAAATATGAAATCTAAGATCAGAAGATTTAACAGCATAAGATAAAATCTTGGCATTAGCAATTGGAATTGTATTAAAATGGTGTTAAAAAGAAACATACAAAGGGTCTCTGGCATCCAATTCTTACCTCTTCATTTCTCACCAGGAAAGGATGATTTGGGAATCCCAGATCCAATAGCCTAGACAGTCTTTGAAGTAGTTCCAGCTAAAAGGAGCAGAAAATCTCTAGAACCAGTAAAGACTACTTTCAGATTTCTTATTTATAAACCAAAATATCACACTGTCTTATCTTTAGCTCCTATACTATCAAATATTGTTCTGTATTAAAACACTAGAGAGTGTCTTATCTGCAGAGCAGAACAATTTAGGGAGGGGTACATCAGATTGACCTCAGGGGTTACTTTCTGGCTCTGGACTCAGAAATGACTCCTTACAGTCTCAGGACCATATGAGATGCCAGAAATCAAACCCTGGTTGGCCATGTAAAAACCTCTTACCAGCTATGCTATCACTCCAGTTCCACTGCAGAACAATTATATAATAAAAGAATAAAGATAATGTCACAAAAGTTAAATGTTCTATTATTGCCAGAATTCTCAGGTATTGTCTACAGATATCTGAAGCCTTGACTGTCACTAAGGTTTACAAATTAAAGTATAGTCAGTTTGGGAGGTGGTGTCATTGATTCTATATGCCAAGTATCTGAAAGCAAGTTATCTGCCCTTTACCTGATTCCCACAATATTGCTCATCTTGGTTGCTAGAATGATGATATTGTGGGAGATAAGATGGCAGAAACCTCAGATAGGGCAGAATTCATTCCCTAAAAGCCAATTATTTGCATGAGTTGACGCAGAAGGCAGATAGAAAAGTTAGAAGATGAGAATCTTTGCGTTTATTTTTCTCTTCTAGCACTTTTCTGAAGTTAGTTTATGAAATATGACCAAGGACATCCTCATATTGAGACAGTATATATTTTTTCCACTTAGATCAAGAGATTATGAATGCCCTCTTAACATAGTAGTGACCCACACAAGAAAGAATGCTGTCCTAGCAAATCTAGCTCATGAGCATACTTCGTGCCCTTTGGCTGGAGGGATATGGGGCACTTGGAAAACAAGTATTGTTAGGGTCTGGAGTCAAAGGACAAGACCACACATTTGAAATAAAGCAAAACAAAGCTTTATTCCATCTACCAATAAGAAACAAACTGACCAACCAATTAGGGCCACTTCCACCAGGAGGCTTTCCCTCTCCAGGGGTCATAAGCTAGGTTATATGGGTATAAAAGCTGGAAATTTTGACCTTTAATTCGATTGGCTGTTGCCTAGTGTGTTTTTAGGATGTTTCATCATGTTCTTTTATTGTTAGATATCTAGGACACTATATTATGGTTTATAGGACCATCATTATTGTTAGTCCTTAAATTGAAACTTGGCCTTGCTAGCAATCAATAGAAACTTAACCTTGTTTCAACAAAATGGAGTACCTTCTGACCCAGGCTTCACAGAGGGACTTTTCATTCAATACCCCTAAAGAAAGAAGAGACTTAAGGAGTTCAAAGCATAAGAAAGACACCTTATGATTTAATGTACACATTGTTCATAAATTGCAAATGAATTTTAAAAACTCAAATAAATTGAGACATTTTAAAAACATAATATAGATAGGCTAGGAGACAGTACAGTTCAGTAGCATGCAAGCCTTGCAGGCACCTAACCCAAGTTAGTTTCATAGCCTCCAAACTGCTTACACAGTCCTTGAAGCAAGATGGGGTTAGCCCTGCAAGCCCCAAACACCACCAGCATGGAGGGGTAACCCCTAGAAATATAGGGTCTGAGAAGTGTCACATCCTCTGGTCTTTACTTTGATCTTCTAGCCTAATTGGCAAATCACCAGTGGGGTCTAAGGGATTCTGAGCACCACTTGAGAGTCTCTTCCCTCAAAGAAATTAAAATTAAAATAATAAAATCAAATCACAAAAAAACAAACAAAAGACAAAATTTAATAGTGATAACCAGTAAAGGAGAAAAGGAAGTACTTAATCTGAATTAAAGTTGGTCAGGATTAGAATTATATTATGCAGAAGTCAGGGATTATAATTTTAATAGTGAATTTAAAGAAAAAATAGACAAAGAAAGAAAGAAAGAAAGAAAGAAAGAAAGAAAGAAAGAAAGAAAGAAAGAAAGAAAGAAAGAAAGAAAGAAAGAAAGGAAGGAAGGAAGGAAGGAAGGAAGGAAGGAAGGAAGGAAGGAAGGAAGGAAGGAAGGAAGGAAGAAAGAAAGAAAGAAAGAAAGAAAGAAAGAAAGAAAGAAAGAAAGAAAGAAAGAAAGAAAGAAAGAAAGAAAGAAAGAAAGAAAGAAAGAAAGAAAGAAAGAAAGAAAGAAAGAAAGAAAGAAAGAAAGAAAGAAAGAAAGAAAGAAAGAAAGAAAGAAAGAAAGAAAGAAAGAAAGAAAGAAAGAAAGAAAGAAAGAAAGAAAGAAAGAAAGAAAGAAAGAAAGAAAGAAAGAAAGAAAGAAAGAAAGAAAGAAAGAAAGAAAGAAGAGTTGGTTTAAGTCTTAAAGTCTTAGTGGCTGATAAGATAGTATAGCAGGTAGCATGCTTACCTTGCAAAAGGTCAACCCAGGTTCCATTCCTGTTACTACTCATGATCCCTGCGCACCACCCGGAGTGATCCATGAGTGCAGAGCCAA
Source organism: Suncus etruscus (assembly GCF_024139225.1). Lineage (NCBI taxonomy): Eukaryota > Metazoa > Chordata > Mammalia > Eulipotyphla > Soricidae > Suncus > Suncus etruscus. The sequence goes on from NC_064851.1 coordinate 117,406,816, forward strand.
GGATAAGCCCACACACTGTTGGGTGTGGCACAAAACAAAAGCTAAGTCCTAGGATAACATGGTCTCTAGTTTCCTTCAGCAGCATTAGTCAGGATTTTCCTTTCCTCATTGATATCACAGTAAAAGGCCATTATTTTTTTTCCTATGAATGATTATCTTTTTTTTAGTTTATTTAAAGAAAATGCCTTACAAAGTTGACATGGTTGATTGTAATACATTTGTTTCCAGATAAGTTGAAAAAGAGTTAAAGGAGTTGTTGGGGAAAAATAGAAAGAAAAGGAAAAAGGAAGAGAAGAATTTTTTTTTTTTTAAAAAGAGGGCCGGAGAGAAAAAAATACAATAGCAAGTACATTTGTGAAAACCATTAAATCTCCAATGAAGTAATTAATACAATGGCAGAAAGGTTTAGTAAGCTCTTGTTGTTAGCTGTCCATTCTATTAAATTGGCATGTTACTACTATAAGGATGACAGCATCAAACAAATAAATTTAAAGCACTGTTACTTTTATACATGGTGCATGTTCTCAGCTGCCAGACTTCCCAGAGAATAAATATATGAGGGGAGGTTGCCTGCGCTCATTCCAAAAAGCCCTAATGATATCAGCCCAAATATTTGTGTACCTGAAGTTTGGTCAGAGTGATGCCGCTGAAGGAAATTGAGAAGGTAGGGACTTAGCTAAAGCCACACCTGCTGCATCCATCACTTAGAATCACCATCTTGCTAATGTCCCTATCTCATCACCCCTCTACAAAAGGCCATTATTTAAGGACATAGTTGTAACTATTATAGACAAAGGCTAGATTACAGAAGTCAGACTACAACTGGGATTCCTTTGGTCAGTACTAGCAGATGACAAGAAAACCCACATGTCAGCTTCCAGTGGATAAGATTTCCCAGTTGTCTATGTGCTTCAAAAACTGAATAAAGAGAAGGCCACCTAGGGCCAGAGCAGTGGCACAGCAGTAGGGGGTTTGCCTTGTATGCACTAACCTAGGACAAACAGTGGTTTGATCCCCTGGTGTCACATGTGGTCCCCCAAGCCAGGAGTGATTTCTGAGTGCATAGCCAGAAGTTTGTAACCCCTGAGTGTCACGGGTGTGGCCCTAAAACAAACAAAAATAAAAACAAAACAAAACAAAAAAAACCAGAAAGGACCACCTAAACAGGGAATGCAAAATGAGAGGAAAATTGCCCAAGGATTTGTGTAAGGTGAATCCAAGATGGATTTTGACTTCTACAACCAAAAAGTTTCTGAGAAAGTAACCATAAAATAGGCCAAAATACAATTCAACTCATACCAAGCAGGTGGAGAAAATAAATGGAAGTGTGATCTTTTAAATGAATATTAGTAATGAATTGGCATCATAAAATTAATATTCAAAATTCTCATTAAAGTATGTGACTAAATTTTTCTTTTATTAGTAAAAGGAATATAATTTTCTTAGTAGTCTACTAGAATTCATTTTTATTTTTTCCGGAAATGACTGGTTGGGCTCTATCAATTGTTCAAACATAGGTGCCCTGTTTTAGGTCACCAGCACTGCATGGTCCCCTAAGCACAATTAAGAACTAACTCCCCAGAGACTAAATTGGGAGGAATCCCCAAGCACCACAAGGCATGGCTTCAATTTCTTTGTTTAGTTTTTTAGTGACTGGAGAGATAACACAATGGGTAGAGTATTTGCCTATTATCTTGGCTAACCCAAATTCAATCCCTGGCATGCAATATCCCTGCAAAATCCCTGAGCCCACCAGGAGTGATCCTTAAGCACAGAATCAGGTGTGACTCCTGAGAATTGCTGAATATGGCTTCTAAAACAAAAATTAATAATAATGAGTAATAAAAGAAATAATAGTTTTAAAATCTAATTTTTTGTGCTTTGCAGATTTTTTCTCAGAATATTTGAACTTTTAGTCCTGCCTGGTTGTCATCATAGAACTGGGGAAACACAAGCATGAGAAACCTCCAGGAAATTCTAGAAAGCATGATGTTTAGTTTCACGTTAAGAAAAACAAAACAACTTTCAGACACGAAAGGAAAAGAGCTGGAAGTAACAGCTCACCTCATGAAGCTCACCACAAACAGGGATGAGTTTAGTTAGAGAAATAACTACATTTTGAACTATCCTAATAATGAGAATGTACAAGGGAAATAGAAAGCCTGTCTAGAGTACAGGCGGGGGTTGGGTGAGGAGGAGGGAGATTTGGGACATTGGTGATGGGAATGTTGCACTGGTGATGGGTGGTGTTCTTTACGCGACTGAAACCCAAACACAATCATGTATGTATAAAGTCGTTTAAATTTTAAAAAAAGTGGAAAAAAAAAAGAAAAACTATAAACCAACAACAATAACTTTAAAACTTTAAATAAAGTGCAGAGAATCATACCTTAACAGGCAATTAAGCTAAAAAAAACAAACAAACAAAAAAAAAAGAACAATTCAAGAAGGAAAAAAATTGGAACTTTATAGAAAGATGGAGCCCAAGAAGAGCTTGACAAAAGAAAAGATAGGGGAAAAAAGTAAGATTCTATTGTTAAACCAAAGGTCACATATGTTTTACAGGTGTCCAACAGCCAGTCTAATTAGATGACTACAAAATGCATTTTTCCCTTTTAGACTGTTAGAGGATTAATCCTCTCTGGATCCCAATCTATAGTGAGGCTCAGATGATTTAAATTAGTAAGTGATTTCTGATACCTATGTAGCAGGTGATTATAAACAGATTTCTGAGACAGAAATAGGTTTTTCTGGTCCTATGAACTGTATACATTTATCATTAACAAGTGTATTAGAAGAAGCTAAAAAACAAACAACAGTGTGGCAAGAAATGTAGTTTGGGGATGTCTTCTAAGCAACCTTCCCAGGTAGATTCCTTGTCATTGGTTACACCCCTTGAGCTTTACCTGGAGTGAGCCCTGATCACAGAGCCATTGATTGAACACTGAACACCTCAAGATGTACCCCCACCCCAAGAAAAAAACAAAACCACAACCAAAAATTGCAGCAGAAACAACTTCAGCATATCAAGACACTTTTTTTGTTTAAAACTGATAGTTGTACCGTAACACATATTATTAGCACATGCTATTACATAGAGGACAATAAATTCCGTATTCCTAGTGTGTATCATAATAGTCAGTGAACAAACACTGTGCCAATGAGTTGAAACCTCATCTAGCTCCAAAGAAAGAGCCTGCCCAGTGCTAGGAAGAAGCCTCTAAGAATGCTAATGGCCTCTGAAGTGGCAGAGGGATTTTTGATTCTGCTACTACATAGTCACCATTATAATTCTGTTTAAAAATAAACAGAACTAGAAAATTAGAGATATTCTTGGTGATATAAAGTCATTTGATTATCAAGATTTTTTTTAACTCTAGATTTACAAAAGAACTCACATACTCAAGGATAATTTGTTGACTGAATACATAGGAGTAGAGAAAATATTTTTCCTTTGTGGATTAAATTTTTTCGTAGGATAGAATTTTAGGCAAAGAGATATTGGCCCTAGTCTTTCAACTAACTAATCAGAAGCAAGTATTGCAGTTTATATATTTGGAGGATTGCCACATTAAGATCGAAAGCTGTTAAGTTGTCACTTCTCATACAAATTTTTTGCTGGTACTGTTATTCTGAAATTTTCAATGTAACCAGTTTAACTAAAAAATCTCAACTCAGTGAAGTACAAACATGTAATGATTTTGCTTTTTTGCCATTATTGACTGCAACCATGCTCTGCTGAACTACCATTTTTTTATCTGTCTTTAATGGAATCCTAAACAAAGCTTTTCTTTCACTTTCAGTTAGCACTAGCTCCAATACCATTATATACACCTTTGCACTTCAATATTTTATATAATAAAGTTTATAACACTTTATATAAGAAAGTTCATCTTCCTTATTATGCCACCATAATACTGTTTTTTTCCCAAAAGATAAGACTCAAGCAAGAGTCAGATCAGATTTTCATTTATTTATTATTTTTTAATATAAATATTTATTTAAACCCCATATTTACAAGCATGTTCGTAGTTGGGTTTCTGTCATAAACAGAATACCCTCTTCACCAGTTGCACTGGTGAATTCCCACCATCAATGCCCCTCTCCTTCCCCATCCTTGCCTGTATCGTGACAGGCATTCTACTTCTCTTATTCTTTAACATTGTCATGATAGTTGTTAATGTAGTTATTTCCCTAACAGTGCTCACCACTATTAGTGGTGAGCTTCAATTTGAGAGCCAGTCCTTCAGGTCCTTCCAACCCTTAACTCTATTGTCTTTGGGTCTTATTACAGTAATATTTTTAAGTTTCCTTAAAACCATAGATGAGTGATACTATTCTGTGTCTACCTCTTTCCCTCTGACTTATTTCACTCAACGTAATAGATTCCATGTACATCCAACTATAGGAAAACATCCAAGTATAGGAAAATTTCATGACTTCATCTTTCCTGTCGGCTGCATAATATTCCATTGTATATATGTACCACAGTTTCTTTAGCCATTCATCTGTTGAAGGGTATCTTAAATGTTTCCAGAAACTGGCTATTGTAAATAGTGCTACAATGAATATAGGTGTGAGGAAGAAATTTTTGTATTGTATTTTTGTGTTCCTAAGGTATATCCCTAGGTGTGGAATATCTGGATCATATGGGAGCTCAATTTCTAGTGTTTTGATAAATATCCAGATTGTTTTCTATAAAGGCTGGACAAGATGGCATTCCCACCAGCAGTGAATGAGAGTTCCTTTCTCTCCACATCCCTGCCAGCACTGATTGTTCTTGTTCTTTGTGATGTGTGCCAATCTCTGTGGTGTGAGAGTGTACCTCATTATAGTTTTGATTTGCTTCTCCCTGATGATTAATGATGTGGAGCATTTTTTCATGTGTCTTTTGGCCATTTGTATTTCTTCTTTGAGGAATAGTGCCTAAGATATGAAAGCCACCTATAGAATGGGAGAAATTATTTACCCAATACCCATTAGACAAGGGACTAATATCAAAAATATACAAGGTGCTGACAGAATTTAATAAGAAAAAAACTATAACCCCATCAAAGAAATGGGGAGAGGAAATGAACAGATCAGATTTTTAATTGCTCTTCTAGAAGCATAGTATCTCAGATACCTGCAAGGAATGAGATCCCAAGTCCTTGGTCTTCTAGATCTTTCCCTCTTCTCAAATAATTTTCTTGTAGTGTTCATCATCTTGGGTTGGATATTTTCTATTTGCCCCTCCAGATTCACTCCTAATTGCTATTCTCTGCTCTGTGCATCTGGAAAGTTAATTTCTTTTTTTGTTTGTTTGTTTGTTTTTGTTTTTGGGCCACACCCATTTGATGCTCAGGGGTTACTCCTGGCTAAGCGCTCAGAAATTGCCCCTGGCTTGGGGGAACCATATGGGACGCTGGGGGATCAAACCACAGTCCTTCCTTGGCTAGCGCTTGCAAGGCAGACACCTTACCTCTAGTGTCACCTCACCAGCCTCTGGAAAGTTAATTTCTATATGATATTTTAAATCTGATTTCTGATGAGTCACTGGGATCTGGAAAATTAAGCCAAAACTGGAAGTAAGAGATTGGAGAGAAAGACTGAAGTATATACAACCATGACCTTATCTGTGCTGGGCAGATTTCAGTGGCCAAGCTTATACTCAGACTACCATTGTCTCTGCAACAGTTCTGAGATATCATGACTCTTTTGGTTGTGGTTTTAAATTTCTGATGAGCAGATATACAGGAAGATTCACTTGCCTGTTGATTTCCCTTAATTCTCTCCACAACTTCACAAACTCTCTTGTCATTGGTCTCTTCTCAAATGCCTAATTTGAATGTACCACGTGTTTATGTTGGGAATTGAGTGAAAAGGGTTGGATATGACTTTTCCTTTCCCAAAAGGAAGAGAGAGAAATTTCTAGAATCTCTCTGATGTTGAGTACACTTAATCTAAATTATTCCTCCAGTTGATCTTCTGCCTCTCCCCTAATTAGTATGCTTATTAACCAGAGGCTGAAACTTGTGAGTAAGGGAACAGGGTCAGTCTTAAAACCTCATTATCATTTCTGGAAGAAATTTTAGATCACAAATGCAAGAACATTTCTTTAGCAGTTCTGTCACATTATCTTCCTGATGCAATTTTTAATCAGGAAAAAAAATTCAACATGTAAAAAGAACTTCCATTATTAGTTTATGTAATGAAAACTCCAAAAGTATTTTTAATTTATAAATTGAACTCGTTTGCCAGGATATGTATCAGTAAGAATAGGTCCTAACTCTCTTGAATAGTCAATCGATAGTTAATAGATACTGGATGATGATTTACCTTTCTCAATGCCAAAAATTAACAAGTTTTTCAGACAGAATCTAAGCACTTGTTCTCTGAAATCTTTCATTATGTTTTTTACATGAATCTAATGTCAAAACAGTGGTCCCAGGATACTAATTCAGACATTCATCTAGTGACATATTTAACAAAATTGCTGTTTTGAGAAATCACAAAAACATGAGCCTTCAGAGGCTTTGTGCTGTGTATTTCATTTGATTGTAATAAAACACTACCTGAGAGCCATCTCTAGCTAACCGTATGCTTTATTTGCATTTTTTTAGCTTATTAAATGTTAAGGCATTTTGAGGTTGTGCAAAATTGCCAGCAAACTGTATTTCATGTTGAAGATCAGCAGGCGCCTTTTGGAGGGTTTCAATTTTTCTCTGAGTGTCAGGAAATCTGATTATTGCATCCAGCTGCAAGCTGTTTTGATTGAATGGAAAGTCTGATTTAATTTAGTACAAATGGCAAATTACTCCTCTATTTATCCTTGAACTATATAGTACCCACAAAGTACTATATTTTAGGCTGTTCTTAAAAGTTTAGAGAAGCAAAGCTTCCTTCTCCATGCCTAAATCATTGGTAAAATTCCACTGTGTGTTGAAGGTCTGATTGAAAATGACAGACAACATTCCTATACTCCTTGACCTCATACTGTTTACAGAACATGTGTATTTATTTAGTTATATGCATATTAGGAAAGATATGGAGAATTTTGACAAAATGGACAAAGTATGGAATGCTTATTTATTGATAACACTTTAAAGAAAATTTATTTTAAGATAACATTTCTAACAATACTGCTATTAAAATGTGGAGCCATGCTGAGAAATAAAATCTAAATAATATTAGACCCTTCAAAGAGGGCTGAGCTCATGCTATACATATGGGAAGCTCAGGTTTGCACCCTAGGACACTCTCGCCCTCTGAGAACTAGTAGGAATTATCTCTAAGTACTTAGTCAAAAGAAACTCCAAAAACCTTCCAAGTATGGCCCAAACCAAACAACAAACAAAAAGCACCAAATATTTCATGAGTTTTTAAAAGAGGAGGACACTGCACTCACCAAGCAAGTGAAAGCAGAGATTAACAGATGGGAATATATTGAGCTGAGAAGCTTCTGCACCTCAAAGGAAATAGCGAGCCACCAACTGAGTGGGAGTAACTATTCACCCAATACCCATAAGATAAGGGGCTAATCTCCAAAGGCACTGACAGAACTTTACAAGAAAAAAAAACATCTAATCCCATCAAAAAATGGGGAGAAAAAATGGACAGACAATTTGACAAAGAAGAAATACAAATGGCCAAAAGACACATGAAAAAATGCTCCACATCACTAATCATCAGGGAGATACAAATCAAAACAACTATGAGGTACCACCTCACACCACAAGATTGGCACACATCACAAAGAATGAGAACAAGGGGATGTGGAGAGAAAGGAACTCTTATCCACTGCTGGTGGGAATGCTGTCTAGTTCAACCTTTATGGAAAGCGATATGGAGATTCCTCCAAAAACTGGAAATCGAGCTCCCATACGATCCAGCTATACCACTCCTAGGAATATACCCTAGGAAAACAAAAATACAATACAAAAATCCCTTCCTTACACCTATATTCATTGCAGCACTATTTACCATAGCAAGACTCTGGAAACAACCAAGGTACCATTCAACAGATGAATAGCTAAAGAAACCTTGGTACATATACACAATGGAATATTATGCAGCTATCAGGAGAGATGAAGTCATGAAATTTGCCTATACATGGATGTACATGGAATCTATTATGCTGAGTGAAATAAGTCAGAGAGAGAAAAAAATGCAGAATGGTCTCACTCATCTATGGGTTTTAAGAAAAAATGAAAGACATTCTTGCAATAATAATTTTCAGACACAAAAGAGAGAAGGGTTGGAATTTACAGCTCATCTCAGGAAGCTCACCACAAATAGGGATGAATTTAGTTAGAGAAATAACTACATTTTGAACTATCCTAATAATGAGAATGTACGAGGGAAATAGAAAGCCTGTCTAGAGTACAGGTGGGGGTTGGGTGGGGAGGAGGGAGATTTGGGACATTGGTGATGGGAATGTTGCACTGGTGATGGGTGGTGTTCTTTACATGACTGAAACCCAAACACAATCATGTATGTAATCAAGGTGTTTAAATAAAATACATTTTAAAAAAGAGGTCACAATGGTTTGGTTTAGGTAAATCATTCATAGTTTTCATCATAGTGTTCAAGAGCCACACTGCCTACTAAATATATATAGTGGAATATATTTAGTAGAAACAAAGGATCTTGGAAATTATAGGATTGCTTGAATTTCATACATCTAACTCATTCACAGTTTCTGAGGTTTTCAGCTCAGGAAAAGAAAAATGCAACTTCAAAGCATCCAGGTTAGAGGATGAATTAAGGTGGACCAAAGGAAACTTGTACAGGAAGATAATACATCAATTAGGAAGTCTGAATGCTATAGAGTAATGTGCTAGAAGGTCTTTAAGGGGTGCTTAAAATAATAATAATATAACAATAATAATAATTAATAATAATAAAAACTTGGAGTCTGTGCAATAGTGCAGCTGTATGGTGTTTGCCTTGCATGCAGCTGATCCAGGACAGACCTCAGTTCGATCCGTTGCATCCCATATGATCCCCAAGACAGGAGCGATTTCTGAGTGCATAGCCAGGAATAACTCCTGAGTGTCACCAGGTGTGGCTCAAAAACAAACAAACAAACAAACAAAAACATTTGTTCCCTTGGCTCCATTGACTGACCTCAATGACACAGACCTTTTCTAATGGCTTCAGATATTTTTTTTCATTTAATGTAATCAAATCTTCAGAGATTTAAAACTATAAAGCCAAGCAAACTATAAAGCAAGCCACAATACAATCTTTTAAAAACAGACTTCAGGAACCTTTTCCTTTTTGTTACCAAGTGTGATTATAAGACTCTTTTTCTCTACTACTTTGACTTTCTTTTTCTTCTCTTTCTATGAACTGATGATGCAGTTTATCAACTCAGGTCCCACACTGACTTAAATTCCTTCTCCAAGAATAATGCTTATTTCACCTTCACAAATATAAAATTTTAGATACACTATGTATTTCAGCCAAGAACAGCATAGTCCATAATACACTGCTAGATGGATATACCTTCTCCAAATCCAGTGGTAAGGCAATGGCCAAATATTCCTCTATTTTCCCTTTCTCTGAAATTTTCTGGTAGTCTGTGCTTCATCTGTATTCACTATGTGAGTATATAAGATTCCTGTCATATTTCTAATATTGTTAAAATATTTAATTCAACAAGGATATTTTTTCATTTTTTGTCTATTTTCTGAAATCATGGTTATTCAAGCTCATTTTTATACTATTCTATAATATTTCTTACATTATTTGATAAATAATGAATATTATTTTGAAAGAATAAAATAAAAGAATAAAATGTCTTAGAATAAATTATTATCTAAAATGCAAGTATCCTATAAACATAAAATACAATATATTACATTAATAGAAATATGGCATGTTGAAATATCGGTGTTGTCTTGAGCCAGGTATTTTCAAACATGATAATGATGAAAGTACTCTCAGAAAAAGCATGAGAATTACTGAGGCCAGCAATTTAATGGGTCTGATATTCAAGAATATGGTTACTACTCTGATATGTGAGAAAGAAATTGATATGATTTTCTGTTCAAGGAATTTCTGGCTAATACATGCTAATAAATGCTGAACTGAACTTATTAAGATAAAATGTTCTTGTAAATCAAATGATAGTCATTTTCTTTAAAAATGATGATAGCAGGTGTTCCAATCTGAACCATTCATTTGCAGCATGATTTAAAATTAGCAAATGTCAACATGATAGAGAGTTAGTTTCTGAAAATACAGATTACACGGGCCATGTTCAATGCATGCATTGAAGCATAAATAATATTCCTTCATGGTTCTTTTCAGTTTGCAGTATGCTTCACATGCATTAAAATAATTGCAGCTTATTACAACTTTGTAACAGGAAACAAGCGTGTTTTCATTATTCTTATGTTTCACATGAATAAATCAGAGCTCAAAGAGATTTAATGACTCATCCAGGTCAGATAATTTATATGTTGCAGATTAGAGAGCAAGAGTTTCAAAAGCAAGTCTTCTGACAAAAAGTTCTACATTTCAACATAACATTTAAAACCTCCCGCATTTTGAATGTTCTTCACAGAATAATGGTTCCTAAATGCAGATAATAAGACAGCCTTCACTACTACTGTATTAGAAGACACCCAGCCTATGAAGTAGTTGGTGGTGGAAAGGAAAATATAATCCATACTTTTATCTATTTCCTTTTCACTTTTTTATATCTTTTTTGTTAATGTTTTCAATTAAAAATGATTTGACCTAGCAATGCATTATAATTTAATTTTACTAAGTGTATTTTCTTTATTAATAGTTTTATATATCTAGATTTTTAAAGTAAAATTTAAAAATAGTATTTTGCTCAGAAATAGAAAATAACCACCCATTAAAGCTAAATGAAAAAGAATTGAAGATTCACTATAGCTCCTTACTCTGGTTCAATGTATAATAGCACATTTTGACAGATAAATGGGCAATATTTCACAAAATTGTCTATTTTCTCAGTGAAGCAAGATATCTCTCCTTTGCACATGGCTCACAAATTACAAATCTGTTCTGATTGCTGGTAATGTTATGGACGGGATGATTAAAAGAATATTTGAATGATAATGCTTGCCTTGTAAGCAACCCAAGAGAAAAAAATAGGGGAAATATGTCTAGGACTAAGCCATAGTTTAGGGAAAAAAAGAGATTATTCCATCCAGTCATTGGAATACAGATAATAGGATGTTAAAAATATGGCTTTTAATCTGATTTCTTTGTTCCCTAAATAAGAGGTTTACATGTGATTGTTGGGCCACCAAGACTACACTGACTTCCATATATAGATATACACTATAACACAAAAGCCAACAAAATACCAAACTGTTTTAAAAGTACTAAACAAAAATTTTAGGAACAACTGGACCACTATTAGAAGTTGTTCATTTTTATTTTATTTAACTTTATGAATTGGAGTATGTGGGGGGAGGGAGATGAAAGAGATACTACAGGGATCAAGGCCCTGTATACATACTAGCAGCCCACTCTTGATACCTGGCCCCAAATATTCTCCCAAACATCACTGAGTACAGCTATGGAGGCTCCTGAGCAACTCTGGGGTGGACTAGACAATCTTCAGTACCTCAGGATCTAAGCAACAACTTTCCTTATGGCCTAACACTGAACCACAAACCACCAAGAAGGGCCCTAGGGCCACTAAGCACAGCTTGGAAGTATAATTTGCATATCAGGGATTGGAACAAGATAATATTTTCAGCACTAATTAAGAATTCTCTAGATTTTGAGTCTTTGCAAGTTAAGGACTGAGAGCTTTGTAGGTCACATTAGCATGGTAAAATGAGTGACTGAAATTGTAGCTTTAGTCTGATTAAAAGGTATAAATTCTAGGCCCCAACCCAACCTCTCTTTCTTACAGTCTTCACTTAGGAAAAAAATAATTATTCATTCTTTGTCTACCTTTTTAGGTGTAAATCTCTTTGAAAGACTTCTGCAGGTTAAAACACACAGGGATGCTTTTCAGACAAGGAAACCAGGAAGCCATAAGATAAGAGTTTTGCAAATATTTTCTCCTAATCTATATTTTTTTCTTTTTAAGGATTTAAACACCCTGGATTGATTGAAACAATGGTGCTGATGTGCTTATTCATCCTTGAAGAAAATGAGATCTCTTTTCAAAAACTTTCAAAGTGTCGGGTATTATTGTTTATTCAAGTAAATGGGAAAGTGGGGCACTAGAAAGAAATGGAGATGTGACCAAGAGTTTGAGTACTAAGTAGAGATCAGTGGAAAGAACTGGACATCTCTCAAAGATATTCTGTGAGGAAAAAGTGATGCAGTTAGAAACCAGCTAGCATCATGAGCAGCCTTTTCTGTCCTTAGCACTTACATCAGAAAATATTGCTGAAAAGTCATCTTGATAGACTGTCACCCTCCCTTTCATTCTCCTTAAGGGCTAAGCATTCTGACTCCATCTTCCCTCTTTTCTCTCCATAGCTAGCCAACATTTTCTACCAAGCTTGTGGTACTGCCTTGCAGTCAAATAGGTTTTAATTTTTAAAGAATATATATCATTTTCAATAGGCGAAAAGGGGAAAAATGTGACTGACTAAAACCAAAACTGTAGGTATTTTTCAAAAGAACCATGGGAAAAAGAATGCTTTGTCTTCTAGCACTTCCTGACAGACAGAACACAACTTAAAGGAATCACAAGTTTCTGTACGCATAGATTTAAATGAGAAACTAAAGAATAATTCATAGATATGAATATCACCTGATGAATTTTAATAGGCTATAAAGAGCTCCAGAATGTTACTTATCTACAAGAAAGAGACTGAGTCTTCTTTTGAAGCAAACACAATAAACAGAACAAAAAGATTTCCTTTATGCTCTTGTTTCATTGATGGCTTTTACACACTCCACAAACTCTTTACAATGAACTATCGATAAATCTTAGTCTTTAAATAGTCCCAGATTAAGGATGGATGCTGAGTCCATTAGTCCTGTAAAAAAATGTCAGAACTTGAAATTTAAGGTAGCCTTGAAAGAGGAAGCCTCAGTTTCCCCCTAGCCAGCAGTTCTATCTGTCCAAATTGATCTAATACACACACATTTCATCCCCAAGGGCGTGGCAAAAATTCTTCCTGGGGACTTTAGAATTCTGTCCAGGAAGGAGGAAAAGATAATGGACAATGAATAAGGCAAATGTACAAGCCCAAAATATTCAGATCGGCTGGAACACTTGGTAGGATCCTTAGATTCTTTGTAAAAGAATGCAAAGAGCCCATTTAAAACCTATTCAAAGACTAAGTTTTCCTATAACCCTCCCATCTTAATAAGTGTTATGTTAAGTTCCTTTTTCCTCTTTTTTACTTTCTAATAAACTTTTCTACATTTTAACTCTGAATCTGAGCATCATTAGTACTCATATTTTTATGCTTGAAAATATTGAAGAATCTAGGAACTGTGGACCACCACAGAGAACTGCTGTCACTGCTCTTGCATCAGCCTTGTGCTGATGCTAGCCCCTAGAAGAGCTCAAACTCTACGCCTCAAAATACGGTTTTGGCCCCTCAGGTTAAGGTCTAGAAAGGCTAGAAAGTAGAGTGCATGTTACTTTTGAAAAAGATATTAGTTTGTGAATTTCTTTAGAAAAGAAATCCTGTGAGAGAACTAATTAAGAAGGCCAAAACTTAAGTATGTGTGTGTGCCTTTGTCTGACTGTGCTTTTTGGCTAATGTTCCTAACTGATATTTTCTTTCTTGGCCAAATAACTTCTACTTTAGGTATTTAAAGCTATCTAAAGGATTTCTGAATCATCTGGCAATCAAGGCATTTTTTTACAAAAAATCTTCAATCTTTAATCAAGACCCCTGTTTTCTTGCTTGCTCAAAAATTAAATAGTTGTTATGTAGTAAGATGGATTTTCTCTCTCTTTTACTGGTAACAGAAAAGACATGAATAAATTCCATCCTTTACAAGATTTTTACCCTAAATATTGGCTTCTCAATCCCATATTAATGCTTGCTTTTCTATTTGCCTGGAGACATTTTCAAACTTTCCAACTGGTCTTTATCAAGTAACCCAGAACTTGTCTATACCTACCCTTTGGGAGAATGCCAATTGGAAAGAACCAAGTTACTCCTTAAAATAACTCATTGGTTGATCTCTCATTTATACTTTTGAAGCTCATTATCAATATATAATATTAACTTTCTAATCTTCCTTTTTGCTTTCCTTCTTGAGATTTTGCATTCAAGTATGTATTTTCTTTCTTTAGCCCTTTTCTTTTTTCTTTTTCTTTCTTTTCTTTTCTTTTTCTTTTCCTTTTTTTTTTTTTTTCGTCTTTGGGCCACACCCAGTGGCACTCAGGGGTTACTCCAGGCTCTCTGCATGCAAGGCAAACTCACTACTACTGTGCTATTGCTCTAGCCCCTCCTCTACCTTTTTCGTTTTGAAAAGTGGTCATTGTTTTTTTCCATTTTCCTGTTGTATTTTCAGCATAATCTTGTATGTGCTGTGTGTTGAGGTTTTTTTTCTTTTATTACTGTGACAATTTTTTTATAGTCTACAATGGCTGGAGGCTGCATTTGGTGGCCAGCAGAGAAGATGGTGAAGGGACTGAATTTTGGGAGGGTTTTTCATGACCACCTCATAGATCTCACACTCTGCTAAGGAGGTTAAACCTGTGGTCTGGGTTCCCTTCCATATCAAGGTGTTCTATTTCTTCTCATGATTTAAGAAAAAATGATTCCCACATTTCCTCTATGTTATCCAGACTCTGACTTTGGGGATGGGTGGGGGGAAGTAGTTTTGCCTCTAGGCTCTGTTTTTTATATTAGAAAAACAGTTATTTACTGTTATGAGAAGTAAATATCTAAATATCACCTAAAGTACAAGAAATAGCAGAAGTTAAAAGTCTCAAGTTTAAATCAAGATCATAGCTTCTTGATATCCAAAACTTAGCTAAAATTTTTCATGTACTTTGAGTTCCAATTTATAGGGCTGTCTACTGAGTAAATTTTTTTAGATCTATTGGATATGCTATTAACACACTTATTGTGTTATTAAGTACTGAGTGTATTGTAAAGTATCTAGTCACGGTTTGGACCTATGAAAATTAGAGTTCTCTTATCTAAATTGATCAAAGTTAAAAAAGAAAATATAAAGAAATATCTTAACTAGCCTTAGAAATATTTCTCATTCTTATAAATAAATCTTAATAAAAATTTTGGCCTTTGGGCCAGAAAGCTAGTACAAGTACAAGGATTTTGGTGCTTAATTTTTATATAACTAACCCTAATTTGACTCCCAGCACCACATATGGGCCCCTACCACCAAAATCTCTAATCAGAAAATCAAAATAAGCCCTGATACTACCAGATGTTACACCCAAACAAAAGATAAATATCTGGCCTTGCTTTTAGAACTATGCCTAAAAGATACTGTGTCTCTATTGGCACCAGAATACTTTAAACTTATCTTTTGCATGCTTAAAGAAAAAAAATCAAAAGAGATGATCAGGGTCAAAAATAATTAAAAAAACAGAAATCTATTTCCTTGTTTTCCTCTCCTGCATTCTTTATTAAGTCAACTATCTTTTGTTATCCTTATGAGATACAAAACCATAGGATTAGAGATGGCACTTTTGCTGCCATCTCAAAAACTAGTTTAAAAATGAGGCATAGAAAAAAAGGTATTAACATTGCCAGCCCTTGAAATTTTTTTTATTTTTTTCTACAGTGCCTTAATATGAGTTGAATGGGACACTTACTTGGAGTATGTAAATATTGATTTCCATCATATTCTAAAATCTTATTTGATATAAAACTATATCAGAGAAATTCATTTGGAAGGTATACCAACCCTTTGATTCATATTTTTATACTATAACCCAATTTATCTGGAAAAAAATTAAGCTTTGTCTTACAAATTAAGTGTTTTTATAGGACCAAGGGTATAGCTTCTGAAACATGTATCACAGTAATAAATCATCTCTAAAATTGCAGACAGAAAAAATTCTGGCAGCCTTAGGAGCAAGATTATTTCTCTGTGATGCAAATTTTTATCCCCACTTTTTAGAACTAAAGAACCATTCTTTGAAATGCAAATTAAATTAGAAGCTTCTCATCAGGAGTAAGTAAAGAGAGAACCATTATAAAATTAAATGAATGAAAATTCTAATGTTTTACAAATGACTGTTCAAATATTGTTTATATAATACCTCCTTATAAACCTGGAATTCTAATGAGAGTCAAGAGATCTCTGTGTATGTATGTCTCTTTCCTTTATTCTTTATTTTACCTCTGTATGAATAAAGTTCCTATATAATTAAGTAAAACATATCTATAGAACATATAATAAATAAACACTTATAATGCATGATATCTATGTGGAAAACACAAGAAGAGAAAAAATATTCTCAAATAAAGGTATACAAATAATTGATGCAATGTGAAAAAAAAATGAGGATTTTAGTGCCTTACCCCTGATAGGCAAATAAGAATTCAACCCAGGGAAGGAAGGAGAGAAGAAAGGAAGGAAGGAAGGAAGGAAGGAAGGAAGGAAGGAAGGAAGGAAGGAAGGAAGGAAGGAAGGAAGGAAGGAAGGAAGGAAGGAAGGAAGGAAGGAAGGAAGGAAGGAAGGAAGGAAGGAAGGAAGGAAGGAAGGAAGGAAGGAAGGAAGGAAGGGGAAGGGAAGGAAGGAAGGAAGGAAGGAAAGAAGGAAGGAAAGGGAAGGGAAGGAAGGAAGGAAGGAAAGAAGAAAGGAAGGAAGGAGGGAGGGAGGGAATTTCTTAAAAAGTTCTTAAAGTTCTAAAGATAGGAAAGCAAAAATTTGCTGCTAAAAATATGTCTTTAGCAAAAGGTTACTGTAATGGAAAGATCCTTGAAATCAGAATAATGGTCATCTTCAAAACAATATTCATGTGTAAACATCTTTCTTAATGAATTGTCCTATAGATGATCTGATTAATAAATAAAATTGGACTTATTTCTGTACCTATTTTCTTATACTTTTTTTGATAGCCTTTTTCACTTCTTCCTAATGTCTTCCTTATTAACTCAACTATTTAAGGAAGGTTTCTTTTTATTTGGAGTATATACATACATATATATTAATAAATATCTTTTTTGTTTGTTTGGTTTTGATTTTTGGGTCATACTCAGTCACTCTTAGGGGTTAGTCCTCGCTATGTGCTCATAAATTGCCCCTGGCTTGGGGGACCATATAGGACGCTGGGGATCGGGGGATCGAACCATGGTCCTAGGTTAGCACATGCAAGGCAAATAGACTGTGGTGCCCTAACGACTGCGCCACAGCTTCGGCACCATTTTTTGTTTATTTGTTTTTGATAAATATCTTTATTTAAGCACCATGATTACAAACATGTTTGAAGTTGGGTTTTAGTCATAAAAAGAACACTGCCCTTCACCAGTGCAACATTCCCTCCAAGACAATGTGGTGAGCTAGTTACTTAAATTAATTTTTCTCCATCTTAAACAGGTATATAGGTATCCATGAAAAATATATAAAATTATAATTATAGGTCATATATGATTTAATGATATATAATATTGTATAAATAAAAATTAAGTTTATATAATATATAATATATACCTATGTAAATATAATTATACATTTATCCTTACTTTTACTCTTATTAATGTGATTCATGCTTATTTAGTTGTCCATTCTTCAAAAAACTCAGAGAAGTACATGAAGTACATTACCAATAGTTGTCAACCAATCAGAAAAAAAACAAGTTATTTGTGGTTTCTTAATCTCATACAGACTATAGATAGTGTGTGAGGGTCAAGAAATTTTTATGCCCAGTAAAAATATCAGAGAAATATTCAACTCTGAATTCTTCTTATTATGTTCCTCCATGAAAGAATCCTCTTTTGCCTCTTAAACTTTGGTAATAATCTTAGATAAATTTATTTTGTTTCTAAACACAATGTTCCCTCTAGCATCTTAATTGTATGTCTGGTCCATGTATGCTTCATTATTAGTCATTTCTAACAATAACTATAGACAATTTCCAAGATTCAACAGGCAAAAAAAATATATATGCAAGATTTTTTTCATTGCAATTGGCTTCTTGATAAAGGACATTTCAAAGTTTCAATGGATTGCAAATTCTCCATGTCACTTTCTCTACTAAATACCATCAGAGTTTGATAAACATGCTTATTCTAAATGCTACATATAAATATTCAATTGCAGGGGTGTAGATGTGTGTGCACAGTAAGCTGGGAGACCAAAAAAAAGATCCAATTCCGTAAATCTGGGGGTATCATCCAAGAAACTGAAAGCTGAACTAACTGCTGTAAGGGATTTGTGAACCATCTGGAGAAACACTTGGTATTCCTCTCAGGACATAAGTCTCACTTCACAGAGATTTTTAAAAATGTTTGCTGATAAAGGGGTATGAAAATCCTACTATAATCACCTATAATCAAAACCTAAATTAGTACACTCATAGAAAGGTCAGTTTTACATAGTATTTAAAAGATGAGTCACAAGCTAAATATTTTTCTATAATTTTTCATTTAAATATGTCCTTTATCTTAAAAGTATATGTAATATCTGAGAACTTAAACAATGCTCTTCATAATCAACATAGCAAGCTAATGTCTATAAAGCTACTATCAACATATTTCAAAAATAAAGAACATGTACACTGAAAGAGCAAAGAATATTTTAGATTTCACAGATCATAATAAATTACTTCTCAAAGACACATAAGATCTGATTTAATATGAGTGTAAACCTTGGTTTATGGGCAAAAGAAAAAAACTAAATGCTCTGTGTAAGAGCTGAAAAAATAAAATAACGCTTAAAAGTGAGGAAACAATTATTTTTTCCCTAGAAAAGCAACTTGAACTTTGGAACACTTCTTTTGTTCTTATAATGTATTTTTCACACAGTGTCTCTTCACAGTACAGTTATGCATACTTGCAAAAGGCAAAATTGCACGAAAATATTTGTTGTTCTCACAAAAGAATTATTTCTATTCTAGATAACATTTACTGGAAGCAAATACAATACACACAGGATTAAAAATGTGCCCTGGAACTGTCCCCAGAAGACTCACCAAAAGCATATTAAAACCTTACATAATCTAGCTCAGGAGGATTAGTCTGGTATTCATCAATGGCAACTGATGCTGCTCTTTCATAAGGACCAACACTACATATACATGCATGCTAGATTTCTATACCAACTAACTCATTTCAATGATCTTCACTTCACTAAGTAATTGGATTAACCCATGCTCTCCAGCACCCCCTGGAAATTGACTTTATCTAAAACATGCTAAATCTTGTGACTGAAAGGCTATTCTCTCTTTTTAAATATTTTTATCTAAAGTATTATTATTTACAAAGTTATTAATAGTTAAGTTTTAGATATGCAATGTTTCAGTACCAGTCCCACTACTAGTATCAATCTCCCTCCACCGAGGTTCCATTCCAAACTATCACTTGCCCACTCCAGCCTGCCTGTTGTAACAGGTACTTTTATAAGTTTGGTTGTTAAAGTTTGGGTGTCATGATTTCAGTATTGTTGACTCTGTGGCTTGGATATTTAGTTTTGTCCTTACTTTACTCCACCAAAATCTGAGTCCACTTGGCCCCTGTTCCCATTTTTGCACATCTGTCAGAAAGCCTGTTCTTTATATCTCTGCTCTTCTACTTTCATCATTGAAGTGGAAAGCTGCCAAGTATCTTATTTCATTTATTCCCAAATTTACTTATGCTTATTTTATTTTATACTGTAATGATATGGTAATTAAATATTATGTAAATTAAGGAAACAGGAGTGTGAAAAGAGATTTTCTTCTAAGAAAGCTAAGAATAAGCATGGTTCAGGTCAGTTGTTTGTGTATGATACACCACTTTACCATGCCCAACAACAGAATTGGACCATATCAGTGGATAAAATTCTATTATAAATAATTATAATATAATATTATATACAATAAAATATAATTATAATTAATATAATTATAAAATGAACAACAATAAAGTACCGTGCAAGGGTTGAGGTGACAAACTTGGAGCCTGTAGAACAAAATTGGCCTATGTCAAGGGGAAATTGGCTTGATTCTTAAAAGGCGAAAATCTGATATTTTATAGAAGTGTTTAAGTCACCATCTTCTCTTGAGAAATTAGCTAGGATAACCCCAGACATAAAATCACATGTGGCAACAATAAGAAGAGCTGAGCAGAATGGGCCTCCTGTGGAAAAGGCAAAAGCTCTCCCAGAGTGATAGCAGAGCAGGCCAGATAAATGCTGAAGACCCAGGTTAAATCTTCTGCATCCCATATGGTCCTCTGAGCCTACCAGAGCACAAAGCCAGGAGTAACTCCTAAGTGCCACCAGGTGTGGCCCCAAAACAAAACAATAAAAACTCTTCAGTTTGAACCTGTTTTCACTATCCAGCTCACCAGTTCACTTCATCAGCCAGGTGATAGAAACATTTGCATAGACATTGGGTTTACTAACCCTGCCCTCAAGCCTCAAGCCTTGCTTTTAAAGAAGGGTCTCTGATTTGCCTAAGCTATTTGGCAAGCAAATAATACCTTCCTTTCCAACTCCTCAGGTACCCATTAAACATTGTGTGGATGAAACAGGTTCAGATATTCATAGGCAGAGAAGGCAGAGTTAGCCTTTCAGAAGTTAAATGTCTAATTTAAAATATAGCAGAACATCTACATAACCATATAAGAAACATAGTTTTCAACTACTGAAATTTTGCTTGCTAAAGAAATTTATCGCTCATTTTAATATTTCCTTACCACCCTAACTCCATTAAAAGCCTCTTAAAGAAACCATATGATAAATAATTTTTCCAATTCCCACAGCCCCCATCTTTTAATAGATAACAAATGGATTGACATAAGGTAGTACAGAGAACACATCATGATATTTGCAATTTTTTTCAAAGACTCTTTTAAAAGCCATGTGATGTCTTAGGTAGGAGGTCAATGTGTACTGAAGCAGGAGGGTATAATAAGTTTTATAAATAATAATAATAATAAACCTAATGGAAGTAAAAGGTTTTAGGGTTCTTACATATTTGGGGAAATGTGTATAAAAATATATCAAATTACAAATTATGATGGACTTTTAATCTTAGACTGAAGGATTTATATTTGGCCTTGTATGTAATAAGGAACTACCAGGGTTTAAAAACAGTGATAATATGAAAGTAGTTATTCAGAGAAATCTATCAATGATATGTGCTCTTAGTCTAATTGGAACAAGAATATAAGTGGGTAGATTAATTGAAAGTTTGTTGCAGTACAAAAGGAACCTGAATCAGAACAAGGCCAGTAGGAGAAAAAGTTTCTGCTGTTAATTATTTGAGAAGCAATTAAATGTAAATATTGGTAGACTTGGGTTATTTCAGATACAACAGCTCATTAGATGTAGGGAATAAGAAAGAAAAAACTTCAAAGGCACTAAATAAAAATGTCACAAAGGTGACATCAAAAGCCATGAAGAGAGTCCCTGTCCCTCCAGAAGAAGCGGAGAGAGAGAAGGGGAGAGGAGATGGAGAAAGAGAGAGTGGGAGGAGGGAGGGAGAGAGGGAGAGAGAGAGAAAGAGGGAGAGAGAGAGGGGGGGGGCAGAGGAGGCAGAGGCAGACAGGGGAGAAGGCAGGAGGGAAACTTGGGAAACTGGTGACCTGAAAAATGCACTGGGTATTGTGCATTGTATGACTGAACTCAATCATGAACAAATTTGCAATTGTGAAAAAAAATAACTTGAACGTGAACAATTTTGTAACCATAATGTTTAAATAAAGTAATTGTTTTTAATGAAAGAAAGCGATGCCGAAGGCATTCCAGATGCTCACAACATCTCAACCTCTGTCCAAAGACCAAAAAACACTGTGGCAGAGAAGGCAGCTGAAATGTCCTCAGAAGAGAATCCCTAAGGCAAACAAAGCTTGACTCCCTGCCACCATCAAGTTCCCTTTGACCTTGGAGTCAGTCTTATAGAAGAGAAGACAATAACATGACAATTGCCAAAGTAAGTAACCTTGAAAATTTTGATGGGCCACAGTCTACACCCTGATTAGTCCCGAGGGAGAGAAAACATCTATTGGAGAATGGGCACTCCTACGCTGCCTTGGGTGTTGTGTTGCCCACAAAAATTGGTATAATCTAAGGAGTTCAATTTACTAATCATAAACACATTTTTGTTATTGTTTTACTGTTTAAAATGGTTACAGGAGTTCTATGCAAGAATCCTTATCAACGATCAAAAGAGGAACTTGGAAAAGAGGAGAAAGATGACTTTGATTTGAGGGATGTGATCTGTGAAAAAATAAAATGTTAAAATGCAAGCAAAATTTTGCTTTTTGTGGAAGCAAAATGTAGGTCAGATCCTCCTGTCCCACCCCATTGAATAACTATATCAAGACATCATTACCTATAGAAAACAAGATTTTATGAGATTCTTTAAAACCTAAGAGCCATAAATAAAAGAACTTTTTAAAACGTGAATCATGGGGGACCCGAGAGATAGCATGGAGGTAAGGTGTTTGCCTTTCATGCAAAAGGTCGGAGGTTCAAATCCCAGCATCCTATATGGTCCCCTGAGCCTGCCAGGAGTGATTTCTGAGCATAGAGCCAGGAGAAACCCCTGAGCTCTGCATTTAGAAATTGCTCCTTGCAGGCTCTGGGGACCATATGGGATGCCGGGAATCAAACCCAGGTCCATCCCGGGTTAGGTGCAAGACAAATGCCCTATCTCTGTGCTATTACTCTGACTCCATAATGTTAATGTATTTTATGGACCAAAGTTAAGTTCACTTCCTCTACCTTCCATTTCCAAAGTTATTCAAAAAGTAAAATGACTTCTCATGAGATAAATTAGTGAAGAAAGCATTTTAAATATATAATACATACTAAAATCTAGGACATATCATGGCAATCAATTATGAACTGAAAGTGTTCATAAATGAAGTTCTCATTTAAAAAAGTTTAAGGCTTATAAATAATGATATTCAAACATGTTAAAATCAAAGAAAATTGATTTTACTTTGAGATTACTCAATATATTTAGAAGAGTTCATGTTGTCATCTAGTAATTCAAAGAATAACCATTTCTTAAAGTATAAGAAAGTTAGATTAACAAGATTTTAGAACACCAACATCTAAATCAATTTAAGGCTTGCACCTGTATTATGTGGTCTTCATGGACAAATTTGTGTCATCAAAACAAATCTCTTCTTAGATTTCATTCACTTAGAGGTAAATTTATGGCAAAATTGCCAACTCATTTTCTGCCTGTTCCACCTATTTATGATGCATATCTCTCATTTCATCTTAAGAAAAATCTCATGCACATAAGTCACAGCCTCCTCACTTGTACAGTTCAGTTTATTTCTGAACATTTTGTTTCAGATTGTTGAAAATTACTTCAAATGCAAAAGTCACAGGTACTGAAAAGATAGTACAGAGGGTAAAGTGCTTGTCTTGCATGCAGCAACATTGGGTTGATCCCCGGCAATTATATAATCTCCAAATACCACTAGGTGTGATCCCTGGCCACATCCAGAAATAAGTCTTGAGCACAGCTATATATCACCCAAACATTCTCCTACAAGCGAAAAGAAAGAATAAAACTCCAGGAAGTCTGCTTACAGGGGATTGGAATTTCTAGAGAATATATAACTTAGTTTATAAGTCAGTAAGGTTAAAATATTAGGAGACCTTTGTAGGTAACACTTGACTAGGTTAGAGAGAAAGAGAAGAAAGCATATAGTTGTCAGGTAAGCATCCTGCAGTGTACAGTATAGCACCCCAAAACAAGAAATTATTCATCTCAGAGGTCAATAAAGTCAAGGTTTCCAACTTTTGGTGGTGATTTCTATCCACTTTAATTTTCAATTCTTTCCAGGGAGCCATTTGGTCTTCCAATCAGTTTTTGTTTCCTGGAGCATCTGACTGGCAACAAAACAGGAGGTTTACGTGTAAATAAACAATAGTCTAGAGGGCAATTTCTTTTTTTACCCATCCTAAGTTTGGAAGAGAATGTAATTCACATTAAATATATGGCAGCTCCTGTTTTCCAAGTCATGTAAATACTTTTTCCTGTGATTATAGATAGCCTTGGAATGGCACCTTTTAACTAACCCATATGTGTTTAGTTTTCAATTCAAATTCAGTTTTTTATATTCAGATGTATATGTGGTGATCAGTTTAGGATTATCAGTGTTGACCATTTAGGCTGCAGAGCTGTATTATAGCCTTCTTAGTTGTGTGTGATTGGTCGACTCTCTGGTCATATAAGTGTTAGCCTGAGTGGTGTCTTATTCATTTATTCATTGAGTAAGTGATTGCGCATGTGTTGTATGTCATAGTATGCTGTCATTTAAAAGAGAGGGAGAAAATAACCATTACATTAAGATAATATTAAACCAAACTACGTACTTATTCTAAACAGTTTCTTATACCCCTTAATCTGTCTTCAGAAATTGCATATAGTTACAGTATCGTGTAAATTAAAAACTGTGGGAAAACTATTAGTTTTGTATTTTTCTGTATGTGTGTATATATATATATGTGTACATATCTATGTAAAATATATAATTATGTTTTATCTGTATTTAAGTATGTGACAATCTGAACACTGATTTTAAGAATAGCCTGAAATTATATCAGATTAAAGATATCCCTATCAAGTAAGAATTGATAAATGTTAAGAGGGTACAGAATTAATAGCTGATTTGGTCAGTTCCTTCCACTATTGGTTTATTTTCCTCATTATGTAAACAAATCTTGATAGGTATGCGACAAATGGGGAAAAATCCAAATAATAAAGATCATATTGGTGTTCGGCAATATAAAAAAAAGATATAGCAGCTATATCCAATAAAAGTTCCCTTTCTGAAGTCTTAATGCCAACTTTTCTAGTTTGCTGCTCTCTTTACTACTCACTGCAAAGAACTCCATATAAGAGAATGTTTTATTAAAGCCCAAGACATTTTATTTCAAACTCACTAGCAAGTCAAATGATGCTGACTGCAATATCTGTCACATTTCTTGGTTATAGTGACCAGGGTCACATTCTCCATGGTGTGATGACAGGATGATTCATCTTTCTCCAGGGAAATTTTCCTAGAACTAATCATTTTAATTTGTGTTTTTGTCTTTAGCTTAAAATTAATGGGCTCTTAGTTTGAATAACAATACAGGTGATATTACAGTCATATTATAAAAAGGGATAAGATGTCAATAATTAGCATTTCTCTTCCGATCATTCAAGTTCTTAGATGTCATTAAATGGCTTAAGAATAAAAACAAGGAGCCGGAGAAATAGCATGGAGGGTAAGGTGTTTGCCTTTCATGCAGAAGGTCATCGGTTCAAATCCCGGCATCCCATATGGTCCCCCGAGCCTGCCAGGAGCAATATTCTGATCATAGAGCCAGGAGTAACCCCTGAGCGATGCCGGGTGTGACCCCCCCCAAAAAAAAGCAAAACAAAACAAAAGAATAAAAACAAGGGGCGCAGGGCTTAAAAAAAAGAATAGAAAAAAGGAGCAACAACTTGTTCTCCTTCTTGTAGCAGTGGTACAGTGTCCAACATCTGAGCTGCTTTTTATTTATAAAATAGGAATATGAATAGTTGTATCAGCTTCACAGATTACTCTAATGAGACAATGCATATAATAGTCTTAATAGCAATGATGAAAATTCTATAAATAAATGTTAACATACTGTTAAAATTACTGTCAGCATTGTTGTTCTGTTTTAATTTTAAAATAGTCAATCAAGGTTAAAAATTAAATAGACATCAAATAACTTGTTATATACTGGCAATGGATCCCAGATTCCTGTGGAAAAAGGTTTATCTTTTTATTTCATCTTACAGCAAAAAATGAATTATATTGGTGTCTTTCCAAATGCAAATGAATAGCTAATTGACAAATAAGAACCTACAAGCTAAGGTTAGGGAAACAAAGATTCACCTCATTCTAAAAGATTTAATTTTTCTGTTCATTAGTATGCCAAGTTCTTTGAATAAAAATGAATAAAAACCTCAGTTCTTTGAATAAAAATCTCAGTTCTAGAAAATGTCTAAGAAATAAAATTGTCTCGACTATTATATGTTCCATGAAGAGTCTCCGCTTGAGATAATCCCTCTACAGCATTCAAATTGACATACAAAATTACATAATCCATAGAACAGCATATGCCCCTCTGATATTATAGCTTCTGATGTTAAGAATGCATGTAAGATAGTCCCTGTGCCGTTAAGGAATCACTTGACAGTTTTATGCAAGAAAGAACTTAAAAGTTAGAGGCTGCACAGTGGGTAATAAGAATAGAAGCAGGGAAGCTAGTTAGAAATTTATTCGCAGTCTAATAAAGAAGATGATAGTGCTTGAGACTAGGATATTCAGTGCAAGTAAAGAGTTGGGATATACTTTGATACTTTGGGGCCTGAAAATGACTAGTAACAAACGTGGAGAGAGGAAGTGGATGGAGGATAAGAATCTGTTGGAAAGAGAAGAGAGTAGTCAAGGGATATAACAGCACATGGCTAAGTATCACTGTGCACCACTATGGGGCAATGTAGATCACGTTGAGGGTGTCGAGACACTCTGCTATTATCCTCCTCTTTATTGCTGGGTATCCCCTCAACATCCAAATTCTAATTCCCCCCACAATAGAAAAGTCTTCTGAGTACTGCTGGGTTTGTTGTTGTTGTGTCTGCTGTTTTAACTTGATAAGCATATTCTCTCATAAAAAACCAATACTCCATTTCTCTCTTATGCTTTAGTTAGGTTAAAAAGACTAAAAAAGAGTGATGTCGATTTCACATAAATACCTCTTTCTTTTTCTCTCTTGTTCTCTCTCTTCTCTGTTCTCTCTGTCTTTCCTCTCTCTCATCACTGAACCTAAGAAGAAAGAGAAACAAAGTACCTTGTAAACTATCATTACACTCAGTTTACTTAGTACCACAGAACTATTTATGACAAATCCCTAAATATCAGATGATTCATGGGCTCAGGAATCCTTCTTTTACAGTTCTTCTCCCCTTTCAATGTTTGGGTGAGTCAGGTACATAGGCACATAACAACTTTATTTTCTCAGTATGTACAGCATTTATAAAAAAAAAAAAAAAAAGAAAGCATTGTCTTATGCAAATAAAGGCAAACAAGGATGCTTTCAAAACAGTTTCTTATAGCTTGATTTTAAAACACTTCTCCATAAAGGCCCTAGGCAGGAGGCTCTGTGTTCATTTCCTTTGCCGTTACTTGGGGGTGCCCATTATTGGCTGATGGGAGTGCTGAGTTAATGAGCCTCAGAATCACCTCTTGAACCAGACTAGCTAACTTAACCAGATGCTTTCTCAGCATCACTTCTAAAAATTACCTTCACAGCAAACATCAATAATCATGCCAAGGAAAAAGAATAGAAATGTCTTAGAATAAATCCTCAAAGACACATCTGGTAGACAAATGATCCCAGCTAATCTATGCTTAAAAAATAATCAAAGAAAACCCAATGAAATTTTAAAAAGCCTGCCTTGCTCTCCAACCTCATCATTTAGAAAGTGCTGAGGCATTCCTTCAACACACCTGCATGTTGGGCCAGTGTGGCAAAGGTTTTAAGCCTTGGATGCATAGTTAAATCAGGACATAAAAAATGCTGAGCAAGTGAACTTCCTAGCCCAAAAAACAGCTTCAGGTGAGACAGGTGACAACACACAGTGAAAACATCAAAAGACCAAAAATCACTTTCCCATTTTGTAGCTGAGAGGAGCAAGCAACAGGCCAATCCAAGTCACATCTAAACATGTTCAGTGGGGACTTGTTCAGCCACCCTGATGTAGCCATAGGTTGAATCCCATTATTACATGAGTTCCCAGGTGATGTCAAGACATTTTTTTTATCTTATCTGGAAGATGAAGTTTTCATGTCACCAGGGAGCTCATTATAGGGCCAGCGTTTTGCAGTTAAAGTTGCTGAATTAATTATAGATACAAGTTCTGACTTAGAGAGAAAAGATAAATTTAGGAATAGATAACATAATGACATTAAACTTTTTCATACCAAAACGTCGAAGTCTTTAAAACAATGGAGGTTTTGGGGTAGAATAGAATAAAATATAGACACAGTAAATAGCAAATAAAGTCTTAGAAACTCTTAAATTAATTCTTTAGGGAAAGAATGGTTATAATCATGAGTCTCTTTTTTCCTGGGACTGAAAAGAAATCTATGATTCTTCTACTCTAAGATCCAAATAAAACTCTGCTTATGCATAAAATCAAGAGGAAAAAAAATGGTGATCCAATCATATTGCTACTAGTGTTATTGCCACCCCCGTGCAGGTTATGGTCTCCTTGCTCATGTTAATTTTAGTCTTTTATAGGTTATTTCTTTACTTTTGAAACTTTGAAGTTCCAGTGATTCACTATATCTTATGAAAATTCAATGTGAGCTTATACAATGTTTTATCCTTCTTTCTTATAAATCTTTGACTTCTTTATATCATGTACCAAATAACATTTTATGGTATCTGACTCCAGTCCAAGAATTCCTCTAAGAGAGATCAGAACTGTAGGCACTTACATTGTATGAGTTCAAATAAGATTCTATCCTCAGTACCACATATGGTCTCCATAGCCCTTCTATGATTGATCCCTGAGCACAAAGCCAGGAAAAATGCTCTGAGAACCATTCAGTGTGGAACAAAAGTGGGGGGAAAAATGAAATCCTCTGATAATCCTCCTGTCTCTTCAGCCTTTTCTTTCCCTTATCAGTATCCTGAAACTTTATCCAGACGTGCCAACTTTGGAGATAGTCCAGCGGTGAGCAATAAATGTGATTAAGTACTTTGAGGAGTGGGATGTATAAAGAAGATGAAACACAAAATTTTAAAGAAAACAGAAAGCTGCTACCAGAATATATTTAGCAGCAGTTTTCAGGAGAAAAGCCTTGAATCCTGATGACATTTTCTAAGATTTAATGCCCAAAGAAAATTAAGGTAGGAATTCTAAAAGCCAAGCCTCCCAAATTCACTTGTCCAGAGTTTTAACTTTGCTTACCCCCTTAAGCTCAACTTTTGTAAATTAACTTTCTCTAGTTATCAATCAAATATGCAGGAAATTGGATAATTTTGGTTTTTGTATGGTAGTTCAGGTGATACTTACGCAGCCACAAAGTTGTATTCTAAAGACTAGCTTTTTTTTCCCTCTACTAAATTTTATTTTTATTTGTTTGGGTTTTTTTGTTTTGGTCTGGTTTTTGGGAGGCACACCTAGCAGCACTCATGGAACCACATGGGATGCTGGGGATCAAACCCAACTCATGGGTCAGCCACATGCAAACCAAATGCCCTACCACTGTGCTACCACTCCAGCCCCTAAATTTTATTTTAGACACATGATTTATAACACTGTTAATGATAGGGTTTCATGCACCATACAATCCCTCATCACACCCACACCCTACTCCAGATTGTCTACCTCTCTCCACCATTGTCCCAGTGTCTCTCCCTTAATACTCCTTCCCTCCCCTATAGTTAATTCCTACAGAGGACAAGTTCTCATTTGCAATATTCCCGTTTCTTTATATACCACATGTGAAATTTCTGTCTGCCCCTCTCCTAACTATCTCACTCAGCATGATGCTCTCCAGATTCATCCATAAAGCAGCAAATTGTATGCATGATGCTATCTTGTCTTATAACGGAGTTGTATTTCATTGTTTATATGTACCACAGTTTCTTTATCCTGTCATCTGTTCTTGGACATTTGGGTCTTCTACATAGTAGTTCTTGATGACATAGGTAATACTGCCATGTCTCGATAGAAGTTGAGTTGTTACAACTGGAGATGAATTCTCATGAGTAGAGGCATCTTACAAAGTACAGAATAATTCTCAACAGCAAAGGATCTTGGTCCAAATACTGCCAGGTCCCTCAAGAACTGGCAGGAAATAGAAATGTTAGAGCTCCATTGTAGGATACTCAAGCAAGCTACAGTCCTGGAGACAGGAAGCTGCACCCTCCTGTAAGAGGCAGGGCTCATGGGAAATGAAAGTAAAGGCTGCTCAGTTCCTGCTGACCTGTCCAGCCCAGCTATGATGGGTTGTTCTCCTTCCTGCTCCACTCAGAAGGGGATACCCACTTCAGGACTGACCACATCCTTGTAGCTAGCTGAAGTAAGCAATGAAATATGTATGTGTATGTTTTTCAGATCCAAAAGTTCAGATGTGTGAATAAACTTTTTATCAACAATGCAGTATCTAGCTCAAGCTGCCAATATAGCCAGTAGCAGAAAGTTTATTTTTATTCCTGGTGGAAAAAATGTAGTAAATTCCAGACTGTTTTCATCAAAACTACACAAATATTAGGAGTGGAGAGATAATATAATGGGTAGGGCACTCCCTCTATTCTTGCCCAAGCACTGCCTAGAGCAGGGATCTCAAACTCAATTTACCTGGGGGCCACAGCAGGCAAAGTCGGGGTAAGGCAGGGAAGCATAAGGGATTTCGCTTACCGAATATTCGCAATAAAAAATCGCATTAGTAAAAAAAAAATCGCAAAAAATTGCATTAAACATTTGCATACCCCAAACAGAACTGCTAGGGGTATGAGAATGTTTAATGCTATTTTTTTCTTACTAATGCAATTTTTATTGCGATTATTCAGTAAGCGAATAATCGCGAATACTGCGATATTTGAAGGCCGGCTGCAGGCCACTAAATGTTGTACGGAGGGCTGCAAACGGCCCATGGGCCTCGAGTTTGAGACCCCTGGCCTAGAGTAATGATTTCTGAGTACAGGGCCAAGAGAAACCACTGAATATCATCAGGTGTGGTTAAAAACCAAAAACAATTTAAAAATTTTACAAGTGATTCAAATATCTGCATGCTTCATATGCCCCTCATCTCTTTTCTCTGAATCTCATATCATTGATGGTGCAGAGAAAGATACATCTGGCATTTTGCTTGTGATCACTGTCTACCCTAAGATGTGACCAAAGTATTCTCCCTCTCCACTGATCATATAATCCTGTTCTTACAGGCTACTGCCCTTACTCATCATTCAGGTGTCTCCCTCTCCTACTTTCTGTCTCTACTTGCATCTCATTTACCCTCCAATTCCTCCTTCCTTCCCATCCCCATTTTCCCCACTATCTCTAGCAGACAGTGGAAACAGGGACCCACCCAAGATATCATCTGTAGATGCTAATTTTCCCATGGGGATACCCAGGATCTGATACCTAACTATGGAGCTCACACCCCTTAGCTTTCTTCCTACATCCTCACTGGTATTTTTTAAAGTTTATTGTCTAATTATTGTGTTAATATGATATACACATATAGTTATTTTGTGTAAGATGTAAGAAAATAAGGTAAACAAAAGATGTTGAGGAACTGAACAATTTATTGATATTTTATAATACTGCTGAAAGATATAAATAGGGTCAAGTACTCATTTTATTATTACTTTTATATTATTACATATTTTATTTACTATTATTGTGCTTTCAAACTTACAAGACACAGTGTACATCATCTGATCTATTTTATCACAGATTTAGATATAAATTTAGACTAGCATTCTCTAATATATTTAAAACAGTTTGATTTCAGTACATAGCTCTCAGTAATAATGAAACCATGCAATTTGCTACAACATGATATAACTAGAAGATCTCATGTTAAATGAAGTAAGCCAGAAGAAGGATGAGTACAGGATGACAACACTTGTATGTGGTATTTAGAATAATGCATGAGGGAATTCAGTAATTTAAATGAGGGTTGTCTAGAAAATATTTGGCCTTAGAGTATAGTGAGGGGAAAGATAGAAATAGAGTATGGTGGAGGAGGAGAAAGACAGATGTGACAGATGGGACAACAGGACTCAGATGCAGTAGTGGGGTTAAAAAAGGACAGGAACTAAATATCCAAACCATGGAGTCAACAACACTGAAATCCTGAGACCCAAACTAACAATCAAACAGTAAGTTGCCTGTTATGATGTCAAGCTGTATTGGGGGTTAATGGATGGACTCTGGGAACATTGGTGGATGGAGGTTGACACTGGGGG
Source organism: Suncus etruscus (assembly GCF_024139225.1). Taxonomy (NCBI): domain Eukaryota; kingdom Metazoa; phylum Chordata; class Mammalia; order Eulipotyphla; family Soricidae; genus Suncus; species Suncus etruscus. Next base: position 117,438,865 of record NC_064851.1, read on the forward strand.
TGGGATTGGTGCTGAAACATTGTATTTTACCATTCAACTATGAATTATACTATAAATCACAATGCTTTTAAAGAAAAATTTAAAGAAAAAATAGTTTTGTTTACCCCCTGCCACCACCACTATTTAAAATAACATAAAGTGAGTGTTTCCTTGGCTCTCGCTGCTGCTCTTGCAAAGGCAGTGAACCCAAGAGAGAGTGCTGGGCACCTCCAGGTACATTCAGTCCATCAGAAGTGCACTGACAGCCTGGTCCTGTGATTGAAGCCTGCAGTGGCAAAATTCAGACAGCACTGAACCCTTAATCTGTAGAATCTAAACTATCTTCAGCGACCAGTAAGTGGAGGACGATTATACTAAATCCGTAGGACACCCAGTCAATTTCCAGTCCAGCGTAAAGAAACACCTGGTAGTGGTAGAGAAAAACACACATCAGAACTGGAAACTCATGGCTAATTGAAGGCCTCTAACAGCACTCATTGCTTTCCAGCACCTCCCACCACAACTTCCCAAGTAGTTGTTAAAAAAATCTCTTACCAATTTGAAGTGTACTAGGGTTCCTGGAGAGTCATTCATGCCCAGCACCTAATAGCATTTTAGGAACAGATATCAGTGGCTTGTATTATTGAGGCCTCCCCCTAGTACTGCTCAGGGCTGAGCTGGGGGACACCCACAGCAACCCAAAACAATTCTCAGAGGTCTAAATTGTGGGGATTATGTGGAGTTGGAATGTGGATGCCCCAAACATGGGGCATCATGTATGTCTGGCATGTACTCCTGCCCTTTAAATGACCTGCCACCCCTGTTCTTAAGTGGTTTTGAGAAGCCTCTTGAGCAAGTTACACTTATCCCCCCATTGAGCTTCTCCCCAGAAACATCACCCAAAATGTCGTTTTATCTACTGAACAGAATGAAGCCCATAAACTACAATTTGTTACATGAGGCACAAAATCTACTTGTCTGACCTAATCATCAGGGCAGTCTTTCCAGCTTACTGTAATTTAAAATAGAAGGAAAGTTTTGCATGTGTTGGGATATTCCTGCCTTTTTCAGTCAGAGGTTCTGAATTTTATTTAAAATCATTATTTTCTGCCTTCTACTTCCGTCACTTATTTTATGTCCTGTAAGTGTCTTTTTCCTCAATCCGGAGAGGTGACTGTATTTAGATTGCGGGGGTGTCTGTGAGACGTTCTATGGTTAGCTATGTGATTCCCTCTGGTTCCTTTCCTGGGGAACCAGAACTTCTATCAGCAAAAAGCAGGCAGTTGCAGCTTAGGGGGGCCACAGCAGACAGAGAGGGAAGAATATGGCTTGATTTGGATCGAACAGCAAAGCAAAATTGTGTGCCAGAAGCAGAGCCCACAGTCACTGAAAGAGACTTTCCCCAGAAATAGTTCTAAAAGTTTTGATTTTAAAAATTCCAAAGATTCCTTCAATTACAAATGACATCATATTATGGCTATAAAATCTGAGAGCATACAGACTGAAGTGGTTTTCTTGATTAAAAATAAAAACTTGGCCTCTCTAGAGAATTACTCTTCTATCAAGCGTTTTCCACTCCCTAGACCCTTAGGTCTCCACTGGGAGGAAAATATTTCCTTTTCATTTAGAAGAAAGAAAGGACAACTTCCAAAGGAATACTTACGAGAAGCTGGAACATTCTGACACTGTCTACACATCAGCCTTAAAAGGTTCAGCTCTGTTTGGTTTCTTAAGTCCCAAAGGCCATTTTGCTCACATTAATGTTCTATTGATCAGTTTTATACTAACTCCCCACACACAAACCTTTTTCTAGAAGAAAGCTGAATTTGACTAAATCTGTGTCCCTGAAAAAAACAGTTTAAAGCCAGTCCCTCAGGAAACAAAAAGATATCACCCCTCAGACTGGCAAACCTCTGATTTTGAGCTCTCTGGCTTCTAGAAGGATGAGAAATGAAAACATAGAATTTTAGCTACTTGTTCTATGTATTTCGTTATAATAATCCCAAGTTAAGAAAGAACAATGAATGCACTAGAGGCAGGCTGGTACCCGAGAGAGCAACCTCTCTTGCACAATGAACTCCATGTGCCTTCATGGCATCAGGGAATCTCCTGTCCCTTGTGCCATAGAAGTGTAACTAGAGGATAACTATGGTAAGGATGAGAATTCTCCCTCTAATCTTCATTGAGGGACCACAGAAGTCATCATGATTGGCCTCTGACATGTGAATGCACTGAGTCCCTTTGGGAAATTTACTAAATAGCAATCTGCTTCTCCAGGACCGAGCAATGCTTCGATCTTCAACAGACCAAGAAGGGAAATGAAATAGAAAATCTATAGGAAGAAGGAAATAGAAGAGTTGGGTTCCAGAAAAAAAAAATAGAAAAGGCAAAACAATATTGGGTATATTCCTCTTGGAAAAGGTCAGTGCCCAAATTGCTCTGATTTAGAGGCAAACTCTCTGTGGCTGCTAATATATAATATCTCTGGCACTGAGCAGATTAGCTAAATTCTACCAACTACTACTTGATCCTCTGAAATGTCCTTTTCCTCCCGAGGGCACAGTCATCCCCAAATACCAGTTAGGGTGTATATGTTTAATGAGTATGTGAACATTTTCAAATTCTGTAAATCCTTGGATAAGCTCTCTCAAGTCTTCCTTGACTACATTTTTTTTTTTTTTGGCTTTTGGGTCACACCTGTCAGTGCTCAGGAGATACTCCTGGCTCTATGCTCAGAAATTGCTCCTGGCAGGCTTGGAACCAAATGGGATGCTGAGATTCCAACCACCATCCTTCTGCATGCAAAGCAAATGTCTTATCTTTATGCTATCTTCCTTGACTACTTTTAAGTCATTGGGACCCCACTGCATTCATCTCCAAAGAAATAATCACTTTGGGAACATTTCTTTCTGCAATAGGTATCACTCCCCAAAGATTAAAAAAATCTATCACCAAAATTTAAAATAAGTTTTAAATAATTCTCTCCCATGGCTCTACCAAAGTTTTATGTACACATAAAATATTATGAGAAAACATGATGATGGTTCAGTCACTGCAATCTCATTAGAAGCAGTTAAATCCACACACTTTGTGATATTCAATGAAAATCACTGTAACCATCATATGGATAACAAGAGAGCTTAGTTGAATGAAATGAAAGTCCAGGTATGCCCATGGGCAGCAGATAACAGAGTTTTGATTACTCTTCCCAATATCCCCTGACAACCCTAGTTAATGTGCCACTTAGAGAGTGGAGAGGAAGGAATGACCATTCTCAACAGAGAAAAAATTTATACTGGAGACTGCAGAACATTTATTATTAACTATGCATAGGTGACCAAAGAAGTAATACAAGGTTTAAGGTCCTTGCTTTGCATGTTTTTGAGCCTGGTTCAAGTCCCATTACTGCCTACAGTTCCCTAAGCACCTCTGGTAATGAATCCTGAACTCAGAGTAAGGAATAAGTATTGAGCACCATCAGTTGTGACCCCCCAGTATGCCTCCCCCACTAGACTGACACATGATAATTATCAGTATCCTGGTTATATAAGGAAAAGCAGCATTTGAACTTTGAGATCCTTACTTGAGGCAAAAGATATTCTAAGTACAAGGAGATGCAACCAGAGATATAAAATTGTAACACTGTGTGTTGTTTAGGCGAATGGTTGGCCTGGCTGGTTATGCTATCTTAAGGTGACCTCAGCAAAGGGATGTAGTATAGGTGGGCTGTCTGGATCTAGAGGGAATGGGAATTGTTCTCCCCTATTTGTCCATTACTGGTTCCTTGTTGAGCATTAAATTCACAGTATGAAAATAATCTTATCGTAAAAAATGCAGCTCGCTATCATCAACAAAGATGTAATGTCAGACTTCTAACTATGACCCTGAAAGAAATAACACATGCTCTGAACCTTAAAGGAACCAGAGTGCTCAGAATTTAGTCAGCACACATCCAAATATGTCTATTCTCACTAAATTTGTCCTAAGCACTCTTGAACATCAGCCTTGAGCAGAGTATATGCTCATGACATCTGACTCAGAGAGGATTTAGGAAGTCAGAAAAGAAAGGTGTTTCCATCAGGATTTAAGGAGATTAGCCTCCCAGATAGAAAAGCATCTTTTCAGTTAAAGATACCAAATCAAAAAGAAAAATAATCAATGAACATAAATTAAAGTCTGAGAATACTTAAATCAGTCTTGGGTCTGGGGTTTAGACAGATAGTGATGTCCTTTGCAGCAATCAAATTGCTGACCAATCAAAATTAAAGCAGACTCCATGTTCTCACCTTGATGCCCAAAAACCCAGCAGGAACCTGTGATATAGAATGATTTGTAACTGGTCTGTGAGGGCACATTGGAGTTGCTAAAATGAGTCATGTCTTCATCTACTCAGGAATCTCTCATTACTGAATGAAAAGCCTCAAAGAATGATAGTTTCTGAAGATGTAAGAGTGGGTAAGATGGAGGGAGTTGAGTGACATAAATGTTGGTTTGATATCACTAAACACTAACACATAATGTATACTAACTCTCATTTCTAACCAATCTATCACGCCTATCTGGTTAAGAAGGCACACCAACCAGACCTCAGGCTACTCCTGGCTTTGTGCACATGGATCACACCTGGAAATGCTCAAGTAACCACATAAGGTTCCAGGGATCAAATCAGAGGCCAAAGCAGGCAAGGCAAACACCAAAATACCCAAGACCTTTCATCTCTATTTTCTTACTACCTTTGGTACACCTCTTCTTTTTTTCCTCAATCTCTACATAGGCATATTATGATTAAGAGATGATACATTTTTTCCACTGGCTCTGTGATCTAGAACTCCATTCTTTTTTTTTTTTTCTTTTTTGGTGTTTGGTCACACCCAGCCATGCTCAGGGCACCATATGGGATGCCGGGATTCGAACCACCGACCTTCTGCATGCAAGGCAAACGCCTTACCCACATGCTATCTCTCCAGCCCCCAGAACTCCATTCTTGACAACACTAGAGAATCTTCTCCTCTGGCCTTGACTAATGTAGCTCCCACACCTTCCTCCTCCTTGGGTGCTGCCATTACTGCCTACCTAGAGAAACAAGGGCAAGGAATGGGACTTAAATATGGACCTTAGAACTGAAATAAAGAAAAGCAATGACAGATAGTAGGAGCCACACTATAGAAATTAAAAATCAAGGCTTTAAGGCAGTGGTCCTCAAACTATGTATTTGTATTGTATTTGTATCTATTTTATTTCTTCATTGCAAAATAAGATATATGCAGTGTGCATAAGAATTCATAAGTTTTGTTTTTACTATAGTTAGACCCTCCAATGGTCCGAGGGACAGTGAACTGGCCCCCTGTTTAAAAAGTTTGAGGACCCCTGCTTTAAGTGTTAAGAATTCTAATCAATGTGGGGGTTAGAGTGATAGCACAGTGGTTAAGGCATTTCCTTTGCATGTAGCAGACCAGGGTTAGAACCTCAGCATCCCATATACCCCCACAAGCCTCCCAGGAGTAATTTCTGAGCACAAAGAATAGTCTCTGAGTAGCACCTGGTGTGGCTCAACCCACCCACAAAAAAAGAATACTAAGAAATGTAACAAGTTAGAATAAATTTGTTCCAGGCAACTTTGTAAATAAATTTCTGTGCAAAAAAAGAAGATGAAAGTTGCATAACTCTACAATAAATTTGCCAAGGGAAATCAGATATTAAGTCAAGAAACCTTGAGACTGGAGGAGTACAATAGGTAGGGTGCTTGTATTGCATGCACCAACTCAGGGGTTCAATCCTCAGTATACCACACGGTTCCCCAAGCACTACCAGGAATATATCCTGAGTGTAGAGCTCGGAGTGACCCCTGAGCATTTGTGGTGTGGTCCCAAATCAAAAACAGACAAGCTTTTTTTTTTTAAAGAAACCTTAAAAATCTAAATATCCTGGACTGAAGAATAGCTCAACAAGCTGATTGCGTTCTCTGCATGCAAGAAGCCCTGTTCCAGTCACCAGCCCAGCAGTGTTCCCTAACTACAGACTCCTAAACACAAAGCTTTAGAGTAGCCACAGAGTCACACCACGTGAGATTCTCAGAAAACAACATAAACCTTTCATATCCCATGTGAGAAATGGGAGGGAAACCTGGGACTTTGCTGAAGGGTAGTGGAAACTGGTGCAAGTATTGGTGTTTGAACATTGTTCGCTTGAAGCTCAATCATAAATATCTTTGTGACTTTGTTATTCACAGTGATTCAGTTAAAAATATATCCCAGGTGATCCTCAGCAAAGAGTGAAAATGCTGGTTCTGTTTTAAAAGTGATATCTCTAAGGCATTTTTAGAACTTCCCAAGAGAAATAAACAGATCAAATATAAGTTTTGTGCTTCACTTTCCTCAATCCCTAACATCTGTAGAAACTTTATAATGAATTTCGATTGAATGAACAATCAACTAATTAATTAATGCCAGGAAGTGAGGCGTGAAACATAATAAATAATTCTTGCTTCAAGTGTCTACACAATAATATCAGTATACTCATTAAAAACCTTATCTATTAAATGTTTCTAAGCATTCCTTTCTACAAAGAAATATAATCACCATAAAAGAAGGCTGCATTTATCCTGTATAGAATATTCTTATATTTATGGTTTGTAAAGGAGGCTATTTAAATGAAACAACTGAGTAAGAAAAACTTGAAGTATAATTAGAAAATGACTACAATCCTTTCTGGTTTTTTAGAGTTTGTATATAGTGTTGCATTACATTATTTTTTCTTTTCACTGATCCATAACAAGCAAGCAGACAAAAGCAAAGAGTAAAGATAAGATAAATTGATTAAATGGGCACGTTTCTTTAAATGTAATAAGTGGATATTACTTTCTTAAAAAAATATGATCAATATAAACTTACTCATAAAATAAAACCAAAGAACAAGGATGAATATAAGAAAAGACTCTCATTGAGTTTGTTTTAGAAATTGTGTTTTAAATGTGAATTTTGGGTTTGAAATATGAAATGAAGAAATAACTCAGCAAAAAAGGGAGAATGAGAGAGAAGTTGGTCCAGTTGGTCCAGTTCTGTGATATGATAATATAATATAGAGAAGGCTGTTCTCAGCTAGTACATTAAGCTGTACTTGAAATGTGCCAAAGAGCTGTGCTCACCTTACACATACAAATACTATGTAAAGTACTAAGTATGTTGCTTTGATTGTGCCTACGTGTATTACATAAAATTATCCTGTTGCACATCTTAACTATATACAAATTTTGATTGTCAATTATACTTCACTAAAGTTAGAAATAACAGCAAAATCAGAGTGAGACTTGGAAATGTATTTAAGTAGAATGCATCTAATTAGGAATATGTCTAAGTTCTATGTCAATAAAATTCTTGTTTCCTGTAACTCAAAATAAAATGTTAGAATATTACCTCTTTCTTTGTTTTCTTAAACCCTTATGAAATTCCCATCTGATCCCATCTAGCCTCAAATAAAAGATACCACACAGATACCACAGAAATTCAACAGATCTTCAGAGATTACTTTTAGAATATGTATGCCACATAGCAAAATAACCTAGATGAAAAGGGTAAATTATTGAACTCCTATAAACTCCCAAGGCTGAACCCATAAGACATGGGACACATAAATAAAAATCCAGACCCAAAGGGATTCACTGTGAACATCCATGATTTAAAAAAGTAAAACTTTTAACATAATGGAATCTGAAGAAACTTTCCTCAATATAGTCAAAGTCACTTAGTATAAGCCCACAGCAAACATTATTTTAAATGGCCAAAACTAAAAGCCTTCCCTCTAAGATCAGGCACAAGACAAAATTGCTCATTCTTGCCACTTTATTTAATATAATACTAGAAGTGATTGCCAAAGCAATTAGGCAAGACAAAAATATTAAGGGTATCCAGATATAAAAGAAAAATATGTCATGTTCTCACTGTTTGCAGATTACATGATACTATATTTAGAAAATCTTAAATTCTTTATAACAATGCTCCTAAAAACAATAGATTTATATAGTAAAATAGCAGGCTACAAAATTAATGTGCAAATTTCCATGGCTTTTTTTATGCAAATAACAAAAAAAGAGATTATTTTTAAAGAACTCCATTCACAATTATGCAATTGTGCTTCAGAAAATTGAGTATTTTAGAATTTATCTTAATTTAAGAGATTGAAGGCCTCCATCAAGGAAACAGTAAAACACTACTTCAAGAAATAAAAGAGCATGGGGCTGGAGCAATAGCATAGCGGTAAGGTGTTTGCATTGCACATGGTCAATACAGGATGGACCCCAGTTTGAATCTTAGCATTCCATATGGTCCCCCAAGCCAGCCAGGAGCAACTTGTGATCACAGAGCCAGGAGTAACTCCTGAGCACTGTTGGGTGTGAAAGAGGAGGAGGAAGCGGAGGAGGAGAAGACATAAATAAATAAAAGAGGCAGAAAAAAGAAAATGAAAACACATCATCCCCCTGCTTGCTAATTGGAAGGAATAATTTAATAAAATGGCAATATTACCCAACTATAGATTATTATATAGATTCAATCTATATAATCGATTATATAGATTTAATGCAGTCCCCATAAGATATCCAATTTTCAAGCAAACACATTAAATACTTCTGAAATTTACATATAATAATAAACCCTAAAAATTGTTATTCTTGGGGAAAAGTAGATGGGTGGTATTACTTTTCCCCATTTTAAAAAGGAACTACAAAGAGCTAACAATTAAAACAGCATGGTATTGGAATACAAACAGACTCTCAGATTAATGGAAAAGAGTTGAATGTACTAAGAGAGACATTCAGGTCAATTTTCATAGAATGAGCAAAAAAGTATTAAGTGGAGAAAGGAAATTCTCTTCAGCAAGTATTTCTGGGAGAACTGGCCTGCTACATTTAAAGAAATGAACTCAGACCTCTTTCCAATGCCAAGTGATAGCAGTACGGTTTTTGTCTTGCATGGGGCTTACCCGGGACAGACCTGCATTCAATTCCCAGCATCCCATATAGTTGCCTGAGCCAGGAGCGATATTTGAGTGTATAGCCAGGAGCAACCCCTGAGCATCACCAGATGTGGCCCAAAAACAAAACAAACAAAAAATATTAAGGATCTCAGAATCTACCAGTCTCCACAAATGTAAAGCAGAACTCTCCACAAAATGTAGGCAGAACTCTCCACAAAATTGAAGCTAATACCATTTTCAAAGATGAAACACCATTGACAAAACAAGTGGAGACAAAGATAAACAAATGGGACTACATTAAATTAAGAAACTTCTACACTTCAAAGGAAATGATGACCAGGATACAAATGACCAGGGAATGAGAAAATTATATATCCAACATCATCTGATGGTTTATAACAAAGGTGTACAGGCAGTGTAGAACTTTACAAGGAAATAATACATCCAACCCTAACAAAAATGAGAATAAGCAAAATCTTCCTCAAAGAAGCAATACAAATGACTAAATGGCACATAAAAAAAATTAAATGCTCCACATCACTAACCATCAAGAAGATACAAATCAAAACAATGAAGAGATATCATCTCATATCACAGAGATTGGCACACATCATCGAATACAAGAACCAGTGCTGGCATGGATAAAGAGGGGAAAAGAACTGTCAGACACTGCTGGTGGGAATGTTGGCTGCTCCAGCCTTTTTGGAAAACAAAATGGAAAACAAAACAAAAAATCTAGGAGTTGAGAGCAATTCCTTGGACTATACCCCAAGAACATAAAACAAAATTGAGAAAAGACACTTGCACCCCCACATTCCTTTCAGCACAATCCATAATACTCATCATCTGTAAATAACCCAAGTGCTAAGATTAGAAAAATAATTCATTGGACATATACACAGTGGAATATTACCAGGCTGTAAGAAAATACAAAGTCAGAAATTTACTTTTACCTGGAGGTATCTGGACAGTATCATACTCAGTGAGTTTAGAGGGAAAGAGACTGACCTGGCATAATCTCTCTCATATACAGGATATAAGAAATATAATATTGGAATAAAGAACACCCAAAGATAATAGAAACAAAGAACATGGGAACTGATATTCAGTAGGAAACATGCCACTTCAGGGGACTGAGGGACAGGAAATGGAGGGAGCAACATCTAGGATGGGGTAAGTATTCAATGGGAGAGAAGCAGGCAGTGCTACAAAGTTGTAAAGTGTTATATATAAAACCTTATGCACAAAAATACATGAAACCACAGTGCAAGGACACGGGGGTTGGTACTCCTTTTGTAGGAGCAGAGAGATGGGTCGAAGGAAAAGGGGGAGAAGTGGGGCATTGGCAATGGGAATGAGACTCTGGTAAAGGCATCAGTGTTGAAACATTGTATGCCTGGAGTGCAGTCATGAGTAAGTTTCCCATAAATAATTACAACATGACTAAATAAAAGGAAAAATATAAAGCCTAAGGACCAGGTATGTGGTTTAAGCAGTTGTGCACATGTATGACATATATGAGTTCCTAGGTTCAATATCCTATACCCATGTCCTCCATCTCAGCAATATTTTATAGTGCCCTATAGCTAACAAAAATAAATGGATTTAATAAACAAATAAGTTTATTTGTTAGAGTTCCAAATCTATCTTAATAATTATTTTATTTTATAAGCCATAGTTTGAGAACTGTTAATGGTTGAATTTCATCTATGAATGATTCTGTCACTTCACCCTACACTAGAATGCCCACTTCCCACCACCAATGTCCCAGGGTCTTTCTCCTTGCCATAGCTCCTTCCATTCCTCTTGCCCTTGGACATTTGCTATTCACATACTTGGTTTTACTTTATATTCTACATGTGTAAAAGATCATTCTATGTCTGCCCTTCTCCTTCTGCAAACTTCACTCTCCATAATAATCTTCAGGACCATATATGAAACAACAAATTCATTTATTCCTAAAGACAAGTAGTATTCCATGGTATATATGTATCATTGTTTCTTTAATTCTAGCTGCATAATTTAACCATTGCTTTTCTTTTGTAACGCTTTATATCCCTCATTTATTTAAAGATTGGCATAAATCTAGTCATCTTAACAGTATGTTGAATTACTATAAAACATGATACATATATATTGATCTATTGAGGAAATTTGCATTTAATATAAACCACGGTCTATTTTGTAATATTTCTTTCAAATATCATTTTCATCTGCAACAAGACTTAAAAGTGAATTGATTAACAGATTAATGTTTATCAATAATTTTGAACATTAAATGTTTTAGGTATAGTTTATCTATAGGGCAAGTTGTTTCTCCTTCAGCGTGTTTATGTATCCTTGAAAACAATTTAAAGTTTCACAAACTTACTTGAGAATGGCACCTTTTTTCCCCTAGATGCTTGTAAGCTACACCATTACCCATATGCCATACAGTGGTGCCAACTTTCAGATAATGATGGAAAAAAATTCAGAAGGTAAGACTGTTTCTATTTTCTTTCTCTTTCCATTGTAAGCAACTCAATTGCAAAGACATCTCTGGAAACTGGAAACTAGAGAGACAGACCATAACTGTTTGCCTCTTAATGATGAACACAAGTTTAATGCAAGTGTCCAGATACATTATTGACTTTTGTTTCTAGAGCCAGTGCATTTTAAAATAGGCTGTACAGGCAATGAGTGCTGGTTTACCTAGGCTGCCAGGAGATTTCTGTTATGGGGAAGGTGGGAGTCTTTCCTACTGAAGGTGTGGCTGATTTTGCAATTACAGATTTGTGCTTGTTTAGTTCAATTCATGGATGACAAGGTAGAACAGTAAACTGAAAAGGAAGATGATGGAACCTGTGACAGCCCTCATTTGTATCCAGACTTGAATCATCAACATCCATAAATCATCAAAATACCATAACCACCAAGCTGATGAATTTAACCTTAAAGCAGCAGTCTCCCTATAGCTAAGAAGGGATGATTAACTGGTAAGTAGGTCATCTGTGAACAAGAAGAAAAGCAGAAACCGAGTAGACTTTCTAGCTTGTAGGAAATAAATAGGCTAGGAGACAAAAATCTGAAATTCATATTTCCTACCATTTGAAATATACTAGTCAAAGCCAAGTAATTTTAAGAATAAATCACTTTTAAAAATGTGTGTTCTTAATAACAAAGAAGAATAAATTGCACCCAACAGTGTCCAAAGGGTTTTTAAATTCTATGTTTCTGAATCACACTTTATGGTACATTAGGCTATTTTCGAACATGAAAGGAAACTGGTATAATAAGTGTCAACCAATTTAGAAATAAATTGAAAATTACTCTGGCAAAATGTTAATGAGGCTACTGCCCAGTTGTGAATTTTTTATTTGCATACTTATATAAAGTAATTAGAATTATTTTATAAATTATTCAGCTTTTAAAAAAATTGAGCCATACCCAGCAGTGCTCAGGTCTTACTCCTGGCTCTACACTGAGGGACACTCTTAGTAGTATTTAGGGGATGATATGGGGTGCTGGGGATCAAATGTGGGTTGACCACATGCAAGGCAAGCTTCCTACCACTATACTATAATTTAATCATAAAACACGAAACATTTAATCATAAATATTTAACATTTAGCATTTAACATTTAATCATAAAACATGAAAACCTAGGAGAGCTTTAATACCCCTGGAATAAGGAAACATGAAAGTTCAAAGCTAGATAAACATACTGAAATGCTTAAGTGCTTACAAATGCCCAACATCAAGGTAAGATTGATTTATTGTAGTAAGAGGTAGCAATGAGACACCAGTCTGGAAAGTGATTTGAAGAGAGAAGCAGATTGTGATGTTAATAAACAGACCCTTCTCAACAATCAGGTAGAAAAGAGAGCAGAACTATTTCCAGTACCACTCACCAGTCTTTATTTCTAAGTAGGAAGAAATGGTACAGAGTGGGGCATTCAGACAAAGGAATATTACTTCACTTAGAAAGAAATATCAAATATTATATTAAAGTAGTAACAAAAGGTTTTCTCACACCTAAACAAAATTTATATAATGTAATGATAGAGGAGACTCTATACTTGAATATCAAGACTATGTCATGTAGAAGATTAGATAAATAGTTGTTATTTGAGTAGGGAGTGTCATTTTTACAGTGGTTCATTTAGCCTTATTTCATATACTTATACAATGTGGTCTTGGAATGCTAAATTGATAATAATGGCTGTTAGCTGCAAGGAGTCAATATAAAGTATCCTATTTACATGCAGATGCTCTAGAATATACTTGGTACAAAATACATGCATAAATGCATACATAAATCTTCCCACCACATCTACAGAGCAATGAGAATAGTAGGGTAGCAGGATAGGGGTGAAGTGAAGTCATCTTACTACCTTGCCACATTGAAATAGTTTCACATATCTGGATGTAAAGAAGAGATGACTTGAAATTTTAAAAGTGACATATTTTACTTTTCAGAAAGAACTATCAAAATGTCTATAGATGAAAAGTGATATATGAAAGAATCAGATAATTACCAGCAACTAAAATATACAAATAATTCCAATCCTTATTATACTTAGGGAATTCAATAACAAGTATTTTTATAAATCTACACAGCAACTTCTAAACTATTAAGTCCAAAATTCCCACATGTGCCAGTGTAGTGCCAGCAGGGGACTCTACCCCACTCATACCCTTCTTGAGAGTCTGGATTACTCTTTCCTGCTTGTAGCATAAAGAAGAGAGAGAGAAATTTTCTGTCCCTATGTGGAATCGACTTTCTCCATATCTACTACTTTTATTAGTCTGGTGATAGCTCTCAACCTATTCAGTTAACTATCAGCATAATCCAGAGAGATTTCAAATCACATATAGTAGGAATCAAAGGGGTCATATAGGGGCTTAGGTACATACCTTCTATGCATCTGATCCTAGTTCCATGCCCCAAACCACAAGCTCCCCTGGGCATAGCAGGGTGCACATCTGGATCTCCCAACATCACAGCACAACATCTCCTATCTTGCATTGAACTCTTTCCCCTAACCCTTATGTTCCATGAATCATAGAAAAAGGCCTCTGGCATTCAAAGCATTGCTTAGGAGGTACAAATATATATATATATACTTTTGTTTTAGTGACAGAGGCCTCGCCATTGTACTTTGCTACTGAGCCTCTCAGCTCAATGTAGGCTTTGAAGCAAATCCCAAATATTTCTTTAGCTGATTTGGCAGAAATGCAAATTTCACACTTTCCCTAATATTCTTTCATATAATTATTTCATTTTGATACAAACCCTGACTCTCAGAGCAGACTTTTCTTCCTGATGTGATCATACTACACATTTAACCAAACTGTTGAAACTTCCTTTTTGGAACACAGGAGTATTTTGACTTTTGTATTTAACATTTATCTCCCAGTTATTCTCTAGTTTTAACTAAGTTGATACAAAATGTGCCCTTCCAGAAATGCTCTTTTCTCTTTTCTATTTGGTCTATGTCATGGGTTTTAGTCTGTACTATCAGTTTTCCTCCTGAGATCTCAACTTGTCTTTCCCTGTCCTAATCTTTTTGGCTCTTGGTCCCAGAATATTCCAAAGATCATTTTTTAATATTTCCTTTAAAATATGTTTATTATTAAGAATATTAAATATTGAAAGGAAAAAAACAAACTAGTATAATACTATCTGCAAAGAGCAGATATATATGGTGGCAATAAAAACTCCACTTTCTCTGTATCATAATAGCAACATTCCAGTCTTAACCTCTGTCATTGGAGTTGGAATATTAAGGGTTCTTCTAAGAAAACACATTTGGTCATGGACATAGTCATTGTCTGTAGAGGGAGGACTAGGGATCAAGGATAGAGATTAACTATTTACAGAATATAATTTGTCCTGTTCTTTTTTAAGTGCTTGCCATCTTTGCCAGCAAACTAATAACATAAATTCTTTAGTTCTAAGAGTAGGTGGGGTGCTTGCCTTTCAAGATGACCTGGGTTTGATCCCCAGCATCCTGTATGGTCCTCCAAGCACCACTTCCTTAGTACCGAGGCAGGAGTAATCATGAGCATTGCTAGATGTGGTCCAAAGGCAAACAACAATCAAAAAATGCATCAAAAGTCTCAATAACTTACTTAGAATCTCTATAGTTAATTCTACTATACTATACTATTTTTTCTTTAGAATTTGTTAAACAATTATAGTTGAGAAATATGCTTGTACTACTATCAAATTTATAATACTAATGTACAAGTTACTGCTACCACCCACCACCACCAGAAAGCTAATGACCGGCTGCCACCACAGTCCCCACGGCACCTCTGATCTTTGTCTTCCTCTGGCTTTCCTTGTTAATTTTGTGATTCTGTGCAAATAGTTTGATACTATTTTCTTGTTTTTGTGTCTCTATATTCAGAAATGAGGAAATGCAGTGTAGATTTTTTTTCTGATTTAAAAAATTTATCACATATGCCAAGTCCAGTTTCCAAAGCCTGCAGTGGAAAAGAAGAAATTGACATTAGGTGATCCTGTTTGATATTTTAGACATTCTATCAACTCATTAATCCTAATAGAAATTCAAACTCACAATCTTGTAAGGCTGCTATTATTATTTCCACCATGTAGTAAAGGAACCAAGACTTAGAGAATCAGAGATGACACAAACAGCATTATTAAAGGTAGGAGCAGGGAGCATCTAAGTTAGAAGCTTCTAAGCTTCTAGGTTGGTTAGATGTTCTCCATTCACAATAGCTACAAAGTTCAACTTCCCTTCAGATAAGCACCCTTCTCATATATTCCAATTTTTCATATAGTTCTTGGTAAATTTATGGCTTATTCCTGCATGTGAACAATCTTCATCTAGTTAAAGCAGCTGGAGCACTTGCATCCCAACACTCACAGGGCCAAGTTTATTACTCCTCATTATGACCTCTCAATGACAGAGAGATTTCCCGAGTTATCAATATTTTTCTCTGGTTTAGGACTTCTAGTCTTCTAGAATAATTCTTATCTATAATAATTATCATTTATCAATAATAAAATAATCATCCCTCTCCTTCCTCTTTTAGAATTTCTCTGGCTCATTTAAAATATCTCTAGCTCTGGTTATAGGGACTAGTGACTAGATCTCTAGTCCTATGTTGGGGATAGGAGATTTTTGTGGGAGGTGAAATGGCAAATGGCATTCTAATATCTCACCCATTAGAAACCAGAAGAGCTGCAGTCTCACCTTCTGGTCAGTCAGAAAGTGTCCAGCACTGGAAATTATACCACCCTCATGCCTAAATATACTCCAAAAATATTGAACATATATATATATGTACAGATATATATATATATATATTTTTATATATGCAAAGCATCTTAGCTAATGATTCTGGCTAAATGAAACAATGATCCACTAAGATAATATGTTCTAGTCCATCAGATGTATCTGGGTAACATGCTGTCAAGAGCTGAGAATAGTGTCATCTGAGAAATATACGTCTTGTTTAAAATCCAAATACACTCAAAAGGAATTGTTATTCAGTGATGAATAATCCCAAATCCCATGCTTTCATGCTAATCATCAAAGTCTAAGAAAAGAAAACTACTTAATCTGATTTTAAAGAAAAAAAGTTAGCAGCAACATGGCTAGACAAAATTTTAAGAGAAACTGTGTCATATGACAGACATCTCAATCAATGTAGACAAAAATATTTTTATGTGTGATAAATTTTTATCTTTAAATAATTTTTGAAATTATTTAATACATTCTGAAATTTTAATATAAGGGAACTACTTTCTATGTGATCTTTTCCTTCACCCTGAGAATAATTCATAAAACCAGGCACCTCTAGAAAGACCAGCATGTATGCTTCTAGGAAAGAAATTATTAATTCTTTTTTCTTGGCATGTAGTCAAATGAAAGAAATAAAACAAAAGGTAAGTGTTAGGTTGGCAATTGCCAAGGATAGCTTCCCATAAATGTCTCATACTGGGTTGGCAGAAGCTTGGAGATATGGTTGAAAAATGAATTTATCCCAATTGGTACTTAATAAACTTATCCCAGGAGATGATGCTGAGGCAAGGACTCAGGAGGCTGTGTTGAGAGAATGTTCTCCCTAAATACTAGTTCGCATCAGCTGCCTCTCGTGTTGGCACTAACCCCGGGAGGCTCTTCCAGCTGCCTGAGACAGCTGTCACTGGTCTCCAGTGCCTCATGCTATTCAGAGCACTGCTATTCTCTAAGTGGAGGAAAAGGGCTCACATCTGTACTAAAACTATGCTTAGAGACCTCTGTTGAAAACCCTGGAGACATTTTGAGTTATCCAGAAAAATTGTATTAGGGTTTCAGAGACCTTTAGAGTGTAAAAGGCAGCTAGTCTCTGTAACACAGGTAAGATTCTCCTCATTTTCCTTCATCTCTGCACAGGTTTTTTTCTCAATCCAGGGGTAGTTCTCATGTATTGATGGGTCTTGCCGGTTCAGTGTGTCTAGGAACATCCTCTCCTAGCTCAGCTCCACTGAAACTTATTAATTGAATTTTTTTTCATTGAATCTTATTAATACCTGCCTCCATTTGCTTTTCTTTATATATCCTTTCATATGCCACCACAGCAGACATGCAAATAAGATCATAATAGGTAACATACTTGGTTAAGAAATAATGTTCGACAAACTCAGAAAGAGAAGCAGAACCTGAGACCACCATTCTCTCAACCCCAAATTCCTTGCTTAAAAAAAAGTGAATTCTCATCACTTGAGGGAAATTCAACACAATAGAGAAATGCTGGCAAAGCCCAAAAGATTATAGGACCATTTACAATAAAAGTCAGTAAAGTCAAATTCAGGCACAAACCTACGATAAGACAAAGCCTCTAATTATCCTAACATTTGTTTTTGCAGAGCACATAGAGCAAAGTGAAGAAATATGATTATTGTGAAGACTCAGAAAGGAAACACACTACTAAACCCAAGTTTCTATCACACATTGACTCAAATCTTTTTTTGAAAGTGGATTTAACATAAATGTTAAAAATAAATCAAATCCAGTCACATTGGGAAAACAAGTTGGCCCTTTCTCAACATGCTAAACAGTTACCATATGACCCAAAAAATTTCATTTCTAAGTATATAGCCATGAGAAATGAAGACATATGTCCACACAAAATCTCACATGCAAATGTTCATAGCAACACAATTCAGAAGAGCCCGAAAATAGGAACAAGTCAAATCTCCATCAACTGGTGAATGGATAAGCCCCAAAAATATATAGTCATTTAGACTGTCAAGTCACAAGCAGAAAAAGGGATGGACAAACTTATGGATTAGTGTGGATCACAAAGTGTGGAAAAGTCTAAGTGAAATAGACAAGTCACAAAAGCATAAATACTATCTGGATGTACTTGCAGGAAATTTTCAGAATAGAAATATCTAAACTGATAACAGGTCCGTGGTTGCTTAAAGCTGGAGAGGGTAAAGACAGGAGACTGTGGGCAGTGAACTCATTTGCATGAGTATGATTTTTTTTAAAGGTTGTTGAAAATGTAAACTTGATTACACTGATCTAGGGAGAGAGCTGAAAGGACTGGCAAGCTTTTTTTTTTTAATTTCACTGAGTTCTAGCTTCCATCTCTGGTAGCCACCACTCACCACCCTGCACTGCTAGCTGTAGTTCCAATAGTGTTTAAACACCAATGAAGAGGACCTCAAGTAATAATACTAAAACAATTTTGAAATAAAATTGGTTGTGTTGATAGTCGCCAATTCTATTAGTATACTAATAAACAATCATTTGTAACACTTACATTCTTGAATTAAATGTCAATAATCAATATATCAATTAAGCCATTAAAATAGACAAAAATAAAGCAAAGAGCAAATAAAAAGGAACAACATTCTCACTGAGCTCAGAGGTAATAGAAAACAAAATACTAAACTCTGAAACTTAATATGGTTTTAATCCCATTGGCCATTTAGGAGTAAATATAAAGAGCTACCTTTGCACACAAAGGGGAAAAGCCTATGAATTATTTCACACTTGTCTGATTTATAACTTTTCAAAGTAAGAAAAAAGCAAGAAAGAGTTTATAATGCCTATTGTGCCTTTGTTATATTGGTAGAAAATGATTTGATCAAAACAAGATACGAATAATTTTCACATATGTTTTAAATTATAACAAAATATATTAATCTAAAGTGTTACTTTTTCTTCATTTATTTATTTATTTATTTTGGATTTTGGAGCACATCCAAATGCATAGTAACAATTCCTGGCTTTGTGCTCAAGAATCAATCTTGCTGTTGGTCGGAGGATCATATATGGTGCCAGGGATAGAACTACATGCAAAGTATATGGGTTTAACCACATGCAAAATGAGCACCTTATCTCCTATACCATCATTCCCATCCTTGCCTCAGACTATATCAATTTTATAGCCCGTGCTCATAGCATCTGTAGTAGCTAAAATATAAAAGGTCGTATCTCACATGACATATTTTGTAAAAAAAAAAAAAAAAAAAAAAAAAGCATGCAATTTTGAGGGTAAAAAGCACATGTTTCTTTTTAATATAAACTTGGAAAAAACAGAATTATTACAAAATTAGCAGCCTCCATTTCTTCCTATTGTCTAAAATAGAATATGAAATCACAATTCATAATCTCAGATTCTCTCATTTTAAATTACTAAAAATGAAAATCCTCCATAATCTTACAGACATATTATTAAAATCCACTGTAAATGGGTTCATTTATTAGGTATAAGAAATGAATTGACACGTCTTATAAAAGGTCAAACAAATGATCAATGGGCACTTGAAAAAATTTAGGAACACTGAGTATCATGGAAATGGAAGACAAAAATACATATAGCCTTTTCTTCTTCCATTTCCATGATATATATCATATATATCACAAAGACCAGAAACAACTAGTGTTGCTAGAGATATGAAGATAAAGGGCCCTCATTTGCTATTGCCAGGATGTTTCTAGAAATGTCACTTTGAAAATCAATCTGAGGTTTTAAAAGAGCAGAAAATAGACTTATCATAGAAAAGCATGGGTATTTAGAAGAATACAGAAATGTATTTGAAAGGATAGATGCACTTGCATGTTAATTACAGCTTTATTTATAATAGACAACATTTTTAAATAACTCAAGTGCATAATAATGGATAAGGTTCATAAAGATGTAGTCCCATTGGGTCTCTAGGTATGAGATTCATCAGTAGAGCATTTACTTACATAAATATGCCATGACTTTGATCAAGTGCAATCCTGGCAGGACTGCCATTAAGATCTCTGTGGTGAGAATTCTGGTGCAATCCCAAGAGAGTGAAACAATGCTAACAACAAAAGGAAAGAAATGGGATGAGGAAAATGATATGGTGTATAACAAAGGAATATTACACAGATACAAGAAAAAGTGAAATGGTGCCACCTGCAATAACATGGATGGATTTGAAGGTTGGTGTGCCAGATAAGTCAGAAAAATAAAACAATCAGATAATCTTACTAAAAGTTGGTCTACAGAGAAACAATTTGAAAAATCTCAACTAATTCAAGGCTAAACCCTTGAGTTGGTGAAAGAATTTTATACTTGGTAGTAAGTTGGTCTCAAAATTGACTTCCAAAGAGGTGTGCAAAGCCATTCCAAAACACAATGCATTATAAAACAAAAGCACTAATGATCATTATTAATTACATTTAATGTGAATATTCTATAAGTAATAAATATAAAGTATATTATATATCTAAAATATTAAAAGGGTAATTTAAAATCACTGTCAAGATAGCATGCAAATGTACAAAGTTTTTTTCAATAAAAAATAAAAATTGTCTACATGAAAAATGCACGTAATAAGCTGAATTAGAAGGGTTTTAGGGGTCTCAAACTCAATTTACTTGTGGGCCGCAGGAGGCAAAGTCCGGGTGATCATTGAGTGCAAAGTCAGTAGTAAGCCTTGAACATTGGGGGGTGTGACCCAAACAACTAAAACAAAACAAAACAAAAAAAGATTCCTCTAGGGCAGGGCCACAAAATGTTGTACGGAGGGCTGTTTGTGGCCCGTGGGCCGCGAGTTTGAGACCCCTGGTTTAAGTCTTCCCTTTTAAGGATTCTTAGTTTGTATATTAAACAATAACCATAACATTGATAGCATTTGAACTCCATACAAAATAACAATAATTACATAGAAAATAAGAACTCTAATAATAAAATGAAATTGGAATTGGAATATTAGAATACAGAAATCTATAAGATGCATCTTAAAAAGAACTTGAATATAGAATCAATAGATAATTTCTAACTCTTGAAAATTGTCAAAATCTAATTTTCTACAATTGCACAAAAGAGATGAAGAAAACCTCATGGCAGAAAATATTCATAGGAATATTATTGTATACCTATTGTAGTTATTTTCCAACTATATAAATTAGTATGTTGCACTTCTAAAACTAATGTGTCAATCATAATTTTTAAAGCATATGTTGACCAAAAGAATGTCATGACACTAAATATCATAACTTATTCAGAAAAAAATAAACTAAAATTACCATGAGAACCACTGCACACATGTTATAAAGACTAATATTGCAAGGATTTACAAGAGTAAATATAAGAGAAAATGTAAATATATATCCAAATATAAATATAAGGATCTGAAAGAATGGAACTCTCATATAGTGCTGATAATATAAAATGATGCAATCTCCTAGGAAAGCTCTTTAGCATCTTTTAAAAAAATCAGTCTGTCTTATAAATAGATATTTATCCAAGAGAGATGAAAATTCTTCTCTCTGTAAAGTCTTTTACAAAAACTTCAGAATTTATTCATAATAATGAAAACTGAAAGCCAGGATTTAATCTAATGGTAGAGCATTTGTGTAGGGTGCTGGCGCCAGGCCCCCCAACAAGGCCCATGCAAGGGTCTCTTCCAGCCCATAGCCCCAGAGGCTAGACTGGAGAAAAGGGGAGAAGACTACGGGCCACAGACCACTCGCAAGAAAGCATTGTCAAAGCAATGGACTTCATTTATTGAAGGTAAGGACAAGACTTTTAAGGGAAAATTTTAGGCAGAAAACAGAATGTGGAGTAATACAGTTTAGGCATTACAGCAACAAGATGGTGTGCAGAGACAACAGTCACAGGTACATGGCATCATTGATTTGGATGGTATGCAAAGAGAGCAGTTACGATGCCTATGGCATCATTTAATCAAGAAGTATGTAAAGATGGCGGTTGCAATGCTCATAGCATCATTAAATCAGGAAGTATGTAAAGATAGCAGTTTTAATGCTTATGGCACTCTTAGCCTAAACAGGTTGTTTGACCTGGATGACTTTCTCCTTAGCTCATCCTGCACTCATAACAGCAGGGGCACAAGTCTCTAAACAGAGGCTTTCTTTTATATTCATGGCCAGCTTGCAGAAACCTCATTTCCCAGCTTCTCTCGCCACACATTTGCTATCTATGTATGAGGTGATGGCTTGGATCCTCAGAATTGCCAAAAAATCTTAAATCAAACACCTGAAAATTACAAAATGCCCATTGCTATGTTCTATTTTCCCTTAAAATTCTTTTGTTTTGTTTTGGCTATTTTTTTTTTTTGGAGGGGGCACACCGAGCAGAGTTCAGGGGTTACTTCTGGCTCTACTCTCAAAAATCACTCCTGGAGGAGCCGGAGAGCTAGCATGGAGGTAAGCCATTTGCCTTTCTTGCGGCAGGTCATTGGTTAATATCCCGGCATCCCATATGGTCCACCAAGCCTTCCAGGAGCGATTTCTGAGTGTGGAGCCAGGAGGAACCCCTGAGCTTTGCTGGATGTGACCCCCCCCCCAAAATCATTCCTGGAAGGCTTGGGGGACCATATGGGATGCTGGGTATTGAACCCAGGTCCATCCCAGGTCAGCTGCATGCAAAGCAAACACTCTCCTACTGTGCTATCATTCCAGCCCCTTTATAATTATCTTTGGGAGGTAATGTGGTTATGAGGGTTAAACCATCATGAATAAATGCAAGCAGTGGCCGAATAAAAGTAACCCAGAAAAATTCTGCCATGTGATGACATGAGTTGTCAGCCAATAACCCAAAGAACCACCTCACCAGAACCTGATCATGCCTGACCATTCCACCTTTGAATAACACCCTCTAGATCTATGTTGCTTTTAAACCACCTAGTCTATATTTTGTTACAGATTTGAAGAAAGGCATGTTTGGTATATGAATTGATAAGATTTGTTGCATATGTCCTCATTTCTTACCACTGTGCTAGGAATTCCATCTTCTTTTTATTAAATCTGTTTATGGCAGAGATTTAATAATTACCATGTCTGTATCTATGACTATATACTATTGATCCTTCATAACCGAACATTTTCGGATTCGATACATTTTATTCAATATTAATACATATCATGGCTATGGCCAGTAAAAAGTCTTTACATCTTTGATTTTTCATCAGGAAGGTCCAAAGAGATGTTTTAATAAATCTGTATTATCAAGTTAGGGCAGCGATGATGTGTAATTGTGTGATGACATACATTCCAACAGAAAAGGAAGTCAAATATCTTATTTAATTATTGATGGTTTCAGCACAAAAGTGATAAAGAAAGGCCTGTGTCTAAATAGTTATTCTAATATAAAATGCATCGCAAAGGAAATATTCTATCTGTGCTGCAGCTTGAGCTGGTCTGACACTTGTTAATGCAATCGTCTCTCATTATTCATTTAAACTTTAACTCAGTGGACTCCCCTGCCACCCTGCCAGGAGTGTGAATTAAGATTTAAACAGAAGCCTGTTTCATCATACTTTGCAGTGCAGCCACTCATGAGATCAAAGGAGCACAACTTCTTTTTACTCTTTAAGTAAAGGAAGTAGGAAGTCTGGCCCCTTGGGAAAATGCATAAGAGATTTATAAGTCAGATTGGAAGAGGTGGGAAATGTTCAGAGAAGAAAGAGTAAAAGACCACAAAAAGAGAAATTAGGAAAATGTGAACATCTGGCATTAGGTCTCCTTGCTAAATGAGAGATCAAAACTCAGAATTTCTTCACTCCTTTTTATGTTATTCTCTTGCAGATTATCCAGAAAACATCGGAAAGCAATGAAGCTGTGGGGTACCTCCTCTATGCAGGTTCTGATGGCCTGACACTGAAAGACTCACAGGGAAATTACTTCAGCACAGTAGATAGATTACTTCTCAAGTATCACTTCACCTGAAAGCTTCTCTTTCCTTGTCCAAAAAGCCAAGAATATCTGTAACAACCTTTTACTAGTTGAGCAAAGCTGAAGAATGGAATTGGGAGAGGTTTGTTGTTGTTTTGTTTTGTTTTTCAGAGAAAGCAGAGCGATTATTTACTCACTGCCACCAGAGATGACATTTCAGAGCTCTTGCAAAAAGAGGGGAAAAAATCTCTGATATCTCCTTAAAAGCAGGGTAGTTAAAATATACTCAATGTGGCTCATAACATCTTTGGAAGGGTACTTGCTGGAGGAAAAGAATAAACCTAGCCTGGGATGCCCTCCTTACTAGTCCATGAGAACTGGAATCAACACAATCACTAAAACAGTTTATAGTTCACGTGATAGCTCTGTTTTCATAACCCCTGAAGATCATCTCCAAATTGTGCTGTTTTTGTTTGTATTTAATTCAAATGCTTTGGTCGGTATGCAGAATGGGGAAAAAAATTAAAAGACAGAGGTACATTCAGAATGTTTCTACCCCATCATATCCTTGCCAACTCTATGCTAAACTCTGAGGATGGGTGATCACAGTGAGTATCTGGACCCATGTCCTGAAAACCATTCAAGTTCCATAAATGGTCTCCAAACAGCACCATTGTTAAGAGTGGTAATAGCTGCTATACACAGTGTTTCCTGCATATTCAGTAAAGAAAGGCTCAGGCAAAACAGGGAAGAGCACTTGGGAACTGCTGCAAATATGCAAATGGACATCTTAGGCAGAGAAGTGTAGGTGATACTACAAACCAGCAGGAGCAGTACAGTGCCTTAAAATGAGTGTTCAGGGGGCCAAAGAGATAGTACAGCAGGTGGGGTGTTTGCCTTGCATGTGGCAGACCTGTGTTCAATCCGCAGCATCCCATATGGTCCCCCAAACCTGCCAGGTCTGATTTCTGAACACAGAGCAGGAGTAACCTTTGAGCACTACTGGCTGTGCCCCTCCAAATAATGAAAAATAAGAAGAAAGAAAGAAATGAGTAATCAAAATGTTCAGGGCATAGCAGTCCTGAATAAGTTGATACAAAGAGGCATGATTATGTCAGCATTCTTTGGACAAAGTCAAACATATTAAGAAAATATTATTTTACCATTTAAATCATCATTGAAGCATATTTCAATTGGGAGTTTGTAATACTAGTGATCCAAGGGGACAGAAAAGTAGTACAGCAGGTAGGGTAGGTCTATCCCTAGAAACCTATACTGTCCACTAAATCCATCAGGATGAATCCTGGTGCAAAACCAGGAGTAAGCCCTAAGCCATGCTGGGTGTTTCTTGCCCCCTCTAAAAAAATTGATGACCCAATGGATGATATTAAAAGATTAGTATAAGGGCTAAGATGTAGCTCTGATAGAGCACATGTTAAATATATTGGAGGTGCTGAACTTAATCTCTGTAATGTCAACCCCCTAACACACACACACACACACACACACACACACACACACACATAGCAGGACTGACAGTTACGGCCTCCAAAGACCACAGCAAGGGACTGGAGTGGAAACACAGTGATAGCATATCTGCCTTGCACGCAGGTGACCTAAGATGGACCACGATTCAATCCCCAGCATCTCATCTGGTCTCCCAAGCTAGGAGCGATTCCTGAGTGCAGAGCCAGGAGTACCCCCTGACTATCAAAGGGTGTGGCCCAAAAACCAAAAACCAAACAAATAAAAGGACCACAGCAACAATGACAAACCCACTGTCAGGATAAATGCCCCAAATGAACGTAAGACCAGAAGAGTAAATGCTACCAGACTCTACTTTAAATCTGTACATTAAAGCCCCACAATCATGGAGGCTTCAGTCTTTCCAGGCACAGCCATAAGGGAGCCATCCACCTTGAGAATGTCTGCAGATAGTCACAATGAAAAAACAGAGATTGTCTCTGAATATATCTCAACTTCCTGATTGATATGCAACTGGTGTAGCAGAGAGAGCCTGCATTAAATAACTTGCAACCAATTTCAAATTTGAAGGTAGCAGAAAGGGGAAAATTGAATATTTAACTTCATTTAAAAAATAAAATGTACATGATGGTGTTTGTTTTATTTTTGTTCAATTAAGTTTACAATGTACAATTCACCCCAAAGTTACATGTAAAGCTAAGTAACTCGGCTACCGTTAGTACTGTCTGCTATTATAAATTTTAATATTTTTCATAGTGGGAAGTGGGTACACCAGGAAGTGCCCAGACTTTACTCCTGTAACTATGCTCAGGGACCACTCTTGGCAGAGCTTAAAGGACTATATGAGGTGATCATTATTGAACCTGTGTCAGTTACATGCAAGGTAAGACCCGTGCCCATTACACCATCTCTCCAGATACTAATTGAACTCTTTATAAAAGTCAAATTTTCCTTTTAAATTGTTAGAGAAGATACCTAGAGCAGAAGCCAACTCAACAAATAGTGCCAGAGCCAGGGAAGACATGAGGAAACCCAGAGGCAGGTATCTAATGAGCCCAGTACAATGACTCTCACCCCAAAAGAAGAATTTTTTTTCCTTATTTTTAGGTGAGAAAAAGAGAATAATGCCTTTATTTTCCACCTTAGCTTTGCCTGGTACATACCATACACTGCATTTGATTCATCTTTCTAGAACCCATTTAGGTGCAAAGATATAAAGTCTACTATAGAGTCTAATATAAATAGAGCCTAATCATTTTCAAAATATTTCAGAATATTAATATTTCAGAATATTTGAAATAGAGTCTAATATAAATAGAATCTTATATAAATAAAATCTAATAATATTCAAACTATATCAGACAATTTTTATTTGTTCTTTGCTTTAAAATTGTCTACTACAACTAGGATCTTAAAATGGAAGTTATCGTTGCTATAAAAAATCGTAATATCCACATAATGTTTGCAGCCTACCTAGTCTAACTTGAGGGTTTTTGAATTTCTCTAAAAATAGAACTTACCATGAACTCATGCTTCTAATGCTAATACAGGTCCAGCTGCTATTTCTATGAATCCAAAAATGCCTATATTCAAAATAGTAAATAATAGTAAAAGGCTGCTGCCTGCCTATTTTTTTATCAAAGCCACAAAAATATTATATTGCTGTGGTGACTAAATTTTTTTCTGTGTTTCTCTGAATAAAACAACTTTAGCAGACTCAGAGGACCTGAGAATTTATTGTATCTTTGTGTTACTTCTTACATCGTTTCTCCTCTTTCTCTCTCTCCTCCCTCTCTTCTCTCTCTCTTCCCTTTCCTCTCTCTCCTCCCTCTCTTCTATCTTTCTCTCTTGTCTGTCTCTACTCCCTCTCTCTCTTCTCTCTCCTCTCCCTCATCTCTCTCCTCTCTCTCTCTCCTCCCTCTCTCACCTCTCTCTCTCTCCTCTCTCCTCCCTCTCCTCCCTCTCTCCCGTCCCTCCCTCCCTCCCCCCCCCCCTCTCTCTCTCTCTCCCCAACTCAGCTCTATGTAGATATCCCCAATCTTTCAGGCACCTAGGGCCAGGCTTTTTGATTTCCAAGTCCTTTCCAGATATTTGCAATTAACTGAAAGAAAGAAACCTAAATATGACATATAATTCTCTCTGTGTTTAACAAGAAATACATAATCCTACTGATATGTATCCCTTCCATCCCTCATTCTACCTGCATCTTGAACAAACCTTAATGAAACCATGGTAAGTGACATTACTTCCAGGTGTGAAATCTTTGGAAACTGCTCAGAGAAAAATAACTCCTGTAATTATTCCATAATTTATGAATTATCTAAGAAGAATGATACAACACCAAAAATATGCACAAAAAATGCTGTCAAATCAAAGGAAAACAAATTCCATTTATTACTTGTCCCAAGAAAAGGACACAGAGATTTAATGCAGAGGTGCACAATTGTCACTGTACCTAGCAGCCTGAAGAAAGAAATGAGTTCCAGGAAATGCTATGGATTCACACTGTGACGCTGGAACAGTTACTGACAGGGAAACTGTAAAAACAAACTCTACCCGTCAACGTAAAGGAAGTTACAGAAAGAATTTTTTTTTTTCTGCAGAGGCAGACCTGTGTAAAAATTCATTTCTGTAGAATACAACATGTAGAAATGTCCTTGGTAACAAAAATATTTCTAAGGGATTGCCCATTTTTCGTATTATTTTCAGGTAGACAGGAGTCAGAGTCACGGAAGTAAGTAAATCAGAACAATGTCTTTGAAATGATATAATTCATCTACAAAAATGCTGCTGCTAAAACACCAGCCATACCCTGGTGATTTGCATCATTTTTCAGCACTGAAACTATCCAAGAGAGAACATGTCACCAACTCATATTTTGTAAAAAGGCATGAGTTCTCAAAGGCTGGAATTTCAAATGAAGAAAATTGATATCCACTAAAGGCCCATTCATTTGCTATCTTAGTTTTTATATTCTAACAAATGGTGCTATCAGCACTATTCTCTAAATACAACTCTAAATTCAATCTTCCTGAAATGTGCTCACTTCAAAATGGAAAAGGCTGGCTTTTTGGCCCAGTCAGAAATAATGGTAATAAGAGTGATACAGTAAAAAATGTATAGAAATGCTTATCAATGCTTATAACACAGATTATGGTCTGTATTATATTTAGTATAGAACATGAATGTACAAAAGCAATAGTACACTTAGAAACACAACTGTCATGAATTTTTTCAATTTTCAGAGACCAAAAAGAAATAGAAAATCAAAACAAATATTCATACTATTTCATACTTTTTTTCTACAATAAGGTGTTGCATTGCAAATTTTAGCAAAATATGAATAATAATTTTAGAGAGTGAAATTTACACAGGATAGGATTTAATGATGCTAGTTAATTTTATATGTCAGTTTGCCTGTTATGGTACCCAGATGTACATGAAAATACCCTTCCACAGGTAGTTTAAAAGGAGTTTTATTTTTCAAGTAAGATTAATGTTTAGTCAATAAACTTTGAATAAAGCAGTTTGCCTTCCACCATGTGGAAGGTCTTACTCCATCAGCTGAAGGACACAGGGGAAGAAGGACTAACTCCCATTAATGCAGAAGAAATTCTGCTGTATTCTGTAGTTGGAATTGAGCTAGAACATTCTCTCTTTCCTAGGTCTTCAGTCAGTAGGCCTATATTTATGAAGTAACTATTTTCTAAAAAGATATATCTTAGGGTGACAAATTTTTGTTTCCCTATATTGGTTTGGCAGACATAGATGGTTTGTGAGCAACAGAGGAAGATTAGAAAACCAGTAGAGTAAGTTCAGAAATCAGAAAGACTTACCACTAAAATGCTACCCATCTTCACTCAGATTATTACCCCATGAATTCACCACCCTCACTTGTCTACCTCAGAGGCTCTGACTAGAAGGAGACAAAACAACTACCTTTTCAACAAAATTTAGAAAGCAGAAATAGTTTGAGAATTCCAAATCCAGTATAATGCAGGTCATGGGGGCTCAGCTAGCGTTTTGGGGCAAGGTGTAACCTATGTTGGACTCTGCTCTTAGGAGAAGCAACTTTTAAAAATTGTTGGGGACATAGTGAAGACTATAATTTTGGAGACACTTGACCTGGACAGATTCTCATACCACTAATTGTGACAGTGCATTTCATGCAAGGAACAGAGAGAGCAGAGGGAACGAGGTTTGGTTTATATAGCTGCTAGTGGCTGGCCTTTAAAAATCTCTTAGGTTATTGATCATCTCTCTAACTATGTCCCAAAGAACAGCACTCTTGTAGAAAAAAGGGGTTTATTTCTTATTCTACAAGCAAGTGAACAAAAGGAAAAATGTGGTCTTCCTCACCGGAAAAAAAAAAAATGGAGGTATCAGTGGTTTGCTTTTGCTTTCCTGCCTATAAATCTAACTTGTATAGTATAGTAATCAGTCAGCATAAGAGATCACGTTGAGATGCTGAATTATCAGTCACAAATTAAGCATGTTTCCATCAGAAAGACCAAAGGCTATAAATGTTCCATATTATAGTGTAGTTGTCCCTTTTTTTTTAATTTTTGAGCAGAAATCACAGATTAAATACAATAACTTAATAATTCAAAACCAGAACTAAAACCAGAAGCTAAAACACAGGAAAGTTTATGATCATCATTACATCTTTTTCTGTCAATTCAAGTATCTTTCCCTGCAGCAGAGAGAAATTTAGGATAACCTCTTACAAGTATCAGGACTGGGACCAGAGTGATATTACGCAAGAGTTCACACCTTTTGTATTGGTTTAAAACCCAGATCCTTGTGGGTGGTTCCTGAGTTATAGGATATGTGTTTGTCTCTTGAAGCTCCCTATTACCACCACTTTGTCTAGGCATCTGTCTTGAGGCCCAAACTGTTCATCTAAACCAAATCTGTGAGATTTCTGGAGCCACACCCATAGAGTACTCAGAGGACTCAGAGACTCAGAGTACCTCAACCCCAGTATGGTATCACTGATCAAAAGGGACACCACAGTGACTCTATTGCGAAGTCAGAATATTATGGTACTAACATGCATGAAGTACAACCCAGACAAACATGAATAGAGGGGCAAATGGGTTCCAAAAAGACAAATCAATACAGTCACCTAAATTGTGGCAGAATGAATTCTTGGAATCGTATATTTTTTCTAACCAGCAATTTTATTTCCATTATTACTACTGTTGATTATCTTTTCAAAGCCCCGTTTTTGTTATTATCAATAGTAGGACTGATCTCCAAAATCTTCTGATAGGCATTTTCCCATGGGTATCACCTTGAAATATAGTGCAAACTTTACTATGTGGTACAGTGGGCCTTGGAAAAAACTGCTATAGTGTCCTAAAAAAATGTAAGGCTAAACAGATGTAGGACCATCTCCAAAAATACCCTTTTATTAGAAAAACACATCTGAAAGGCAGTACAATCACCCTAAAGTAAGATTTTGTTATATGAAGTCATTTTCTCTAGTTCCCTGAGACCTCTTCCTCTGATACTCCAATCTGTAAGCCCCCTATCCCATTCCTTAATGCTGACTTAAGAAATCAGAGTCATGTATATGCAGATATATGCAAGTGCATATGCAAATTATTTTCCATATATGCAAATATATTTGACCTTCTCCTACTAATCTGTCTTATGTTATTTTATCATTTTGGGTGGTTAGAAAGTTGGGGGTACACTCAGTGGTGCTCACGGCTTACTCCAGGCTCTATATTCAAGGGTCACATGTAATGCCTGGGATCAAATTGAGGTTGGCCTTATGAAAGACAAGTATCAGAACCCCTGTACTATTGTTTGGTCCTAATGTTCATCTTTTTGCTCTACCAGCCTAAGAATAATGAAGAGGGATAGGAGGATTGTCCACTGTGCTCCTACATGTTGATACTTTTATTTTCCTATCACCTGACCAAATGCATGATCTCTGATAGGTCTGATATCCTTTCTATGTGTGCTAATTTTCTCATGTCTCAATGGAGTAAAGCAAAAGATATTTAATTTCAACCCTAAAAATACAAATATATGTAATATAGTATATAATATGTTATGCATTGTATATTATATATGATGTATTATATATTACATATTAAATATAATGTATTGTTTTATTATTTATTAGCACACTGCAACATCTGGGGATATAGCTCAGTGGTCAAATGTCTACCTTGCAGTGTGAGATCTGGTATTTTGGTACCAAACAAATGAAACAAAATAAGACCTTAACAATCTGATCAGAATGTGAGATAATCAAAGAAAGCACTTGAAGTTCCCTACTTTCTTTTATGTTTTATTCCAGACTCTAGTTCACTACTTTCTAGCTGGCTTCTCACCTACTCCTAAAATAAATCCTGCCCACTGACAAGCCCTAACCTTTACAAA
Source organism: Suncus etruscus (assembly GCF_024139225.1). NCBI lineage: Eukaryota > Metazoa > Chordata > Mammalia > Eulipotyphla > Soricidae > Suncus > Suncus etruscus. Next base: position 117,470,823 of record NC_064851.1, read on the forward strand.
GAACATTGGTCATTTTTTTCTCCTCAGGAGCAAGGCAATGCTATAAAAATTATTGGATTTTTACACTTGAAGTAGATTCATTTTACAGTATATAAATTATACCTCAATTAAAGCCATTTCAAAAGGGCAGTCGACAAAACAAGTGGCAAGGCCAAAAAAGTGCAGTAAAGTTAAACAAACAGAAAAAACTTAATTTAAGGCTATTGCAACTGGAAAGAAAGGCCAGGACTCATCTATTCACTAGAATAGAGTTTTTCAAAGCTGAGAGAATCATAGGCCATCTGTGTTTGCTTATTATACTGATGCAAAGTAAGCATTCAGGAGAAGAAAAAGTTTCCCACCTTGAAACATGATGCCTGCCCAAATTTGGGTTTCCAGCCAGTCACAGGACTTCTGCAAAGGTCTTGTGATCTGTAATCCATTCTCCCCATCCTGACATTGTATTTCCTTCTTGAGAAAACCTTAGATGTAAAACTTGAAGAAGCTTTTCAAATAATTTGCATCTCAAAGGACTCCCCCCCCCCCCAAAATACAGACTACAAAATTTCCTACTAAAAAAACTCTATCACAACTTGGTCAAAATTCTAGAGACCGGAAGAAATCTGTCTTCAGTGGAGCTCAATTGAAAGGGGAAGAATGATTAAGGTCCTAGTAAGCCCCTATGTTCACAAACAAACTCAGCAAGAGAAAATAACTAACCCGAGGACCAGTCAAACAGACGGAAAGAGAAAAAAAAAAAAAGGATCAAAAATATAGTATACGAAGTTATTCAAATTAACTTTTGCAGAAAATTTTGCAAAAAAAAATTCTCTTAAGGATCAGGAGGACCAATCCATGTAGGAAACTTGCCACAAAAGAATGGTGAATAGTTAGGGTATCAGTCCAATGTGACAATGATAATTGAAACTGATCACTCTGGACAAGAACTGGGTGCTGAAAGGGGATAAAATGATATGCATGGTACCTCTTTATTAGTAATAGTGCAAACTGTAATGAAGAAAGAGAGAGAGAAATAAAAATAGAACAGAAGCAAATGGGGAGGGAGGGTAGGAGGGGAAATTGGGGAATTGGTGAAGGGAAATATGCACTGGTGAAGGGTGATGTACATACTATGACTGAAACTCAACCATGAAAAATGTTATAACCATTTGCCTTAATAATTATATAAAAATATTTTATCTCAAAACTAAACTGAGAAGCAACATTTATGAGTCAACCTTGAGTAAAATAAAAATAATAAACAGTATTTATTATGTTGTAAAAATTTCTCAGATTAAAGGAACAAAAGGAAGGGCAATTTGATAGAAAATATGAATCTATTATTTATCTGGACCTTTCAAATCCCCAAGAACTGTAAATACAAAATGTGCTGAAAAGCAGGACACAGAAACCAAATTCCATTACTAAGGAAAACTTGGGCTGTAAAAAGTTACAGTTTATATTATATTGCTTTGTTTTTCACAATACTTTACCCCCAAAAAATATCCTTTTTTTCTCTGTTGTATCAAAAAAACAAACAGAAGACAATAAAATTAGACATTTGAATGAATATACTTTTGTAGAAGTGGAAAAATCAGAGTGAATTTTATATTAGAAATTGACATACTTGTATATGAATTACTAAACGAGCATCTCTATGTTTTATTCTCTTTATTTATAACCTGAAAAGAATGATCCTAAACAGAAGAGAAAATTTCTGTCAAACTTAAGTGAAAAAGATAAAATTAGGCTTTTGAAAGTTATTTTTAATTAAAAGACTAGATGTTATATCCTGTTCTTTCATTTTTAATATCCTTTCCTCTTGTTCTGTTTTTTTAATTTAAAAATGTAATAAAAAATCTGTTATATTCGTTTTAAAGATAATCACAAAACAATCAAGAATTTCTAATAGAAAAACCCAGTGTAAGAATCCTGCTGTTAGAAATTGGAGTATATTCCTCATATTCTGCAGGGAGATGACTTAGTTTACAATTTAAATGTCAGGGCTCAGGAGGAAAATCCCTTCTACTCTTGAGTTCTTATCTTGGTCTGGTCAAGTAATCAAAACAGCATCTGAGAGGTTAGCAAAAGAAAAATCATTGTCCTAGTCTACTTCATGGAACCTAGTGATTGGGTTCAACTTTAACACAACAAAAGAGTGGGGTGTATAACCCATAGTTACAGGTTTGAAGCCCCAAAGAGAAGATAGGGTGATTTTATAGGAGGGTATGAGGGTGATTAAAAAAAATTTTTATTCTAGGTTAAAAATGAGAGTCTCAAAGAGAATAGACATGTTTATAGAAAGATTTACACACACACATACACACACACACACACACACACACACACACACACACACACACACACACACACGCGCGCGCGGCCAAAGATCAGTAGAAGAAAAGAACAACTCTTTTCCCAAAAACCTACAGATAATAACAACCTTCCTTTCTTTTTATTTTTCCCCTTTCTTTACTTAAGTTTGCAGATAATACAGAGTGGCTCAGGAAGCAAGCCAAAAAGAGGATTTTAGTTTTTAGTTTTAAACATAGTAGTCTGCAATCCAACTTCTTCCCCATTTTTCCCTATAATGGCTACTCTGAATTACTTTGAGGACATTAGCCCACCATGTTCCAGCCTCAAGTTTGAATTGTTTGTTGCCATTAAATTTTGTTGGCAATAAACTTTTAAGAAGGCTAGATTCAGATGTATAAGCTGTAGGTTTCCTAAATTAGGTAGATAGATGGACTCATGTTGACAAAAGACAGGAAATGCTACCAGTTTCTATTTCTCATCTGTCTAGGCATTCATTTAAGATGAAAATAAAAATAAAATCTTATATCCTAAGGGAACATATGCAGAAGTTAAAACTATGTAAGTATTTTAAAACACCAGGAAAACAAACACTTTGATAACAAAATACTGACAATATAGAAACAAAAAAATATTCCTTATTTGAGTGATTACATTGACATGCTGGGCTATAAAATTGCTAGGATGGAGCTCCTTAGTGCTTATTTCTAAGAACAGCAGCTTCACTTCTTTCAGATGAACTCTTTTATATAAGATTTTGGAAAAATTAAAGTGATAACCACTGATTTCATTGCTACCACTTTAAACTATCCACTCCTGCTTAGAAAATGATAGAATCTCCCACTAACCTCTGATTTACTGAATTTCTATGTAATAAACACACCTACAATCTTAAGATCAAACAACTCAAATTCAATTCTTTTATACTCAGTGGATTTCTTTCCCAATGTTATTTCTAGCTCTGTGTTTGCTGATAACCTCTGCCCAGTGGTTTATTTCACATGTAGAAATCAGAAAGAAATGTAAACTATAGTCTTCTTAATTTTAAAACTATGCAATAGAAAAAATTGAATCATATTTTACATTTACCTCATCATTAGATATCATAAAACTGAATTGGAACGATACAGAGATGATTAGCATGGCCCCTGCGCAATGATGACACGCAAATTCGTGAAGCGTTCCATATTTTAAAAAATATTAATCTATATTTTACCCCTAGGGGATATCTAAAATCAAGTGTTGTATCTCAAACCAGTTATTAATTTGAGGACACATTTTTTTGACAAAAAGAGTTTTTTTCTAGTATACAAAGTAGCTTTACTGTTGCAGTCAAGATTGAGACCAACTGGTTAAAGAGTCCAATCTTAGGATTCAGATAACTGGGTGTTCAAATGTTTATTGATTCTCTTCCAACTTATTTGACCTGAATCAAATTACGTCACCTAATGTTTAACACCTAGATATTATAAGTAATATCTATAAGAAATATAAGATATCTATAAGAAATATAACTATGGAAACTTCTCCTGCCTGTGCCTGTCTGCCTGTGTTTCTGAATCCCTGAAGATTTCCTCAGAGGCCTAGGGAGCGCACCCCAAAAAAAAACTGCATTTTAAAGGTGCCCAGTAAGTACATTTTGGCTGCCTGTCACTGTCCAATAAGCTGAGGTCTCTGGCCTGTGGAGGCTCTACCCTACTGTGCCTTTGTTCACTCTGAGGACTTCAAGGGAAACTTCTGCCTGTGCCTGTCTACCTGTGTTTCTGAATCCCTGAAGATTTCCTCAGAGGCCTAGGGAGCGCACCCCCAAAAACTATCAACTAGAGACAGCAGAAATGAACTCCACCACAACACGCAGGAAAAACCACACTACAAGTGTGACAATGGTGAAAACTCGCAGGCAAATACCATCCACAGAGAATGAAGAAGAAAGCTCGGATGACTTAATAAATTTCAACCACCTGATTAACCTCTCAGATAAGGAGTTTAGAATAGAAATATGGAAGATGTTTGTAGAACTCAAAAAAAGCAGAGATCGATCTGAACAGAACACAAAGAGAGAAATCAGAAAACTCCAAACAAATAACAGATCTGAAAAACACGGTTGCTCAACTGAGAACATCAATGGATAGCCTCGCCAACAGAGTATCAGCAGCTGAGGAGAGAATCGGAGTACCAGAAGATGTGATGCAGAAAAACTCAACAAAACAGAAGAAATTGGAAAAGAACCTTAAGACAAATGAACAGGCAATGGAAAAGTACTCAAGGCATATGAACAGATGAAAATAGAAGTCTTTGATGAACTCAACAGAAACAACATAAGAATCATTGGAGTCCCAGAAACCCAGGAAGGAGATCTCCAGGAAAAATCAACTGTCAAAGACATCATCAAATAGATACTCCCAGAGTTAAAGACTCCATGAAATTAAATCCTGCATGCCCGAAGAGTACCAGCTAAAAGAGACCAAAAGAAAATCACCCCAAGACACATCCTCGTTACAATGACAAATCCCATAGATAGAGATAGAATACTCAAGATGAAAAAGGGAAATTACATTCAAAGGAGGATCTCTAAGACTTACAGCAGACATGTCACAAGAAACCCTCAAGGCCAGAAGACAGTGGTGGGATATTGTGACAAGACTGAATGAAATGAATGCCTCACTGAAAATACTGCACCCAACCTGATTCATGTTCAGGTTTGAAGGAAGAATACATAGCTTCATGGATAAACAACAGCTCAGAAACTTCACAGATGATAAACCAGCCTTAAAGGAAAAACTGAAAGGTCTACTCTAAGACAAGAGAGACCAACAAACACAGCAAACTTATCTACAAAAATGACACTAAATCCTATGACAATCATCTCCCTCAATGTCAATGGACTAAATTCACCAATTAAAAGACACAGAGTGGCAAAATGGGTCAAAAAGATGAATCCAATCTTCTGCTGCCTACAAGAAACACATCTGAATAGTCAGAACAAACATAGACTCAAAATCAAAGGCTGGAGGAAAATCATCCAAGCAAACAACACACTCAAAGAAGCTGGGGTGGCCATATTAATATCTGATGACACCAACTTTATACTCAGAAAAGTGGTAAGGGACAAAGATGGACACTATGTACTAATCAAGGGATATGTGCAACAGGAAGAAATCAGACTACTAAATATATATGCACCCAATGAGAGACCAGCAAATTATCTAATACAATTACTGACAAATCTGAAAGAAGAAATCAATAATAACACAATAATTGTGGGAGACTCAACACGGCCCTATCAACACTGATAGGTCAACCAGATTAAAACCCACAAAAACATACTACCCCTGAAAAGAGTTATGGAAGAAAGAAGACTAGTAGATATATACAGGACACTCCATCCCAAAAAACCTGGATACAAATTCTTTTCCAATGTACATGGGTCATTCTCCAGAATAGATTACATGCTGACACATAAAACATACCTCTATAAAATCAAGAGGATAGAAATCTTGCAGGCTACCTTTGCTCACCACAAGGCTCTAAAATAAGAGAGGACACATGGAAATGGAAACACATACTGTGCTCATGGATTGGCAGGATTAACATCATTAAAATGGCAATACTCCCCAAAGCATTATACAGATTTAATGCAATCCCCTTAAAAATACCCATGACATTCTTCAAAGAAGTGGATCAAACACTTATTAAGTTCATCTGGAACAATAAACACCCTCGAATAGCTAAAGCACTCCTAGGGAAAAGGAAAATGGGAGGCATTACTTTCCCTAACTTTAAACTGTACTACAAAGCAATAGTTATCAAAACAGCATGGTATTGGAATAAAGACAGACCCTCAGATCAGTGGAGTAGGCTTGAGTTCTCAGAGAACGTTCCCCAGACATAAAATTACCTAATTTTTGACAAAGGAGCAAGAAATCCTAAGTGGAGCAGGAAAAATCTCTTCAACAAGTGGTGCTGGCAGAACTGGTTAGCCACTTGCAAAAAAGCGAACATAGACCCCCAGTTAACATCATGCACAAAGGAAAAATCCAAATGGATTAAAGACCTTAATATCAGACCTTATACCATAAGGTATATAGAACAACATGTCCGTAAAACACTCCATGACACTGAGACTAAAGGCATCTTCAAGGAGGAAACTTCACTTTCCAAACAAGTAGAAGCAGAGATCAATAGATGGGAATACATTAAACTGAGAAGCTTCTGCACCTCAAAAGAAATAGTGCCCAGAATACAAGAGTCACCCACTGAGTGGGAGAAACTATTCACCCAACACCCATCAGATAAAGGGCTAATATCCAAAATATACAGGGCACTGACAGAACTTTACAAGAAAAAAACATCTAATCCCATAAAAATAATAGGGAGAAGAAATAAACAGACACTTCGATAAAAATGTAATACAAATGGCCAAAAGGCACAGGAAAAAATGCTCCTCGTCACTAATCATCAGGGAGTTGCAAGTCAAAACAACAATGAGATACCACCTCACACCACAGAGATTGGCACACATCACAAAGAATGAGAACAATCAAGTGCTGGCGGGGATGTGGAGAGAAAGGAACTCTTATCCACTGCTGGTGGGAATGCCCTCTAGTCCAACCTCTATGGAAAGCAATATGGAGATTCCTCCAAAATCTGGAAATTGAGCTCCCATTCGACCTAGCTATTCCACTCCTAGGGATATACCCTATGAACACAACAATATAATACAAAAACCCCTTCCTCACACCTATATTTATTGCAGCACTATTCACAATAGCCAGACTCTGGAAACAACCAAGATGCCCTTCAACAGATGAATGACTAAGAAAACTGTGGTACATGTACACAATGGAATATTATGCAGCCATCAGGAGAGATGAAGTCATGAAATTTTCCTATACATGAATGTACATGGAATCTATCATGCTGAGTGAAATGAGTCAGAGGGAGAGAGACACACAGAATAATTTCACTCATCTATGGGTTTTAAGAAAAATAAAAGTCATTTTTGTAACAGTCCTCAGAGACAATGAGAGGAGGGCTGGAACTTCCATCTCACTGCATGAAGCTCAGCACAAAGAGTGGTGAATACACTATAGAAATAACTACACAGAGAACTACCATAATCATGTGAATGAATGAGGGAACTTGAAAGCCTGCCTGGAGTACAGGTGGGGGTGGTGTGGGATGTAGGGAGATTTGGGACATTGGTGGTTGGAATGTTGCACTGGTGAAGGAGGTGTTCTTTACATGACTGAAATCTAATCATAATAATTTATGTAATCAAGATGTTTAAATAAAGAAAAAATGAAGAAAAATAATAAGAAATATATCTATAAGAAATATAAGTAACTTAGGACTTATATGCGGATTTAATCACCTTGTTGTAGCAGTCACATGATGGGGCCCTGGTAATAAGTGTAATGAAAATAATTAATCTTAAGGAGAAACCAAAAATAATAAAATGATGTGCTTTATAAAATAAAGAGTTTAGTTAGGACAGTGAAGGCACCATTATGACAGTGATAGTTGAAAATGATCATACTGAAAGTAAAGTGATAAACTTGGTAACCCTTCAGTAACAGTATTGCAGTCCATGCTACCTAAAAGGTAAAAAAAGAGAAAGAGAAGAAAAGTGTCTGCCATAAAGGGCGACTGTGGGAAAGATGAAGGATAGGAGGGTAAGTGAGGAAATTAGTGGCAGGAAATGAACACTGGAAAAGTGATGGGTTTTGGAATATTGTGTAATTTAAACTATCAACAAAAATGGAAAACAAATAGCAAAACTCCTGATAGACTACTGATAACATTAGTGAGGTAATCTTTTTAACTTCATTAAAGAGTTAACTTTTTAACTATCTCGTGGTGATTTAGTAGTTGGGGTTTTTTGGGTTTTTTGTTTGTTTGCTTTTTTTTTAATTAAGGGGAAACTGCCTAGTCCTGATGTAGTTCAAAGGTACGAGAAAAACAGCTTTTTGAGATGCAAATACTGAGCTTTTTTTCTTAGAGATGGAGAAGCTAAGTCATCACCCACATTCAGAAACTAAAGCATTGGCTAGTGAAATTTTGGCCCCTTCAGAAAAGGAGAAGCAACAGAAGACTATAAGGTGGTGATAAAAATATGCAAGGATCACCAAGACTACAAGCTTTCTCTGTGACAACATCCAGTTTAACTTTTATTAGAAAGAGAGAACTCCAGGCCAAGACAAATTGGAGAAATTATAAACAGCCTTCTTTCAACAGTTTCTCTTTAGAGAAGCCCATGTTCTCTTTAGAATATCTCTTATCTCCTTCCTTAAAAAACAGCAACAACAACACCCCCCACACACACACACACAAGACCATTATTTTTACATCACTCTCATCTCCTCCTAAAGTACTTTTCTGTGATGGAAAAGGGAGAATCCAACACACCTGGGTAAAGTTTAGGGCTGTCCTTCCTGCCACCTCTTTCCCCCTCACCATTTAAGTCACTTGGGGACCTCTACTAGCATCACAACCTTATGCAAGCACCACATCTAAAAGGATGACAATCCCTACTGAGCAGTACACAGAGTAAATACCCAGACAAGCATGTATACAACTCTATTTATCACAATAATAGCAACATGAGGGAAAGGGGAGTGAGAGGAAAGAGAATTAAATTAAAACCAAGTATAAATAAAAGATCTAAATGGCCTGTGAGGACCACAATGGAATTAGGGGGGGAAAAGATGGGGATAGTATCCAGAAATATGGTGTACATTTTAATCAGATATTTGAGTTAGGTTAAGAGTCTGGCTTAAAAGAGTTTTTTAAAGTGGAGAGGTTGAAAGTAAAAAAAAAAAGGGGGAGGAGAGGAGAAATTGTCTTTTTTGTTTTTTTAATAAGAATGAAAAAATATGGTACATAAAAGTTCATGCTGGGCTTCACTAAGACTTAATACTTAATCTAAATGCAAGTTGAGCCTCTCCTAAAAATGGAAAACAAACAGCAAAACTCCCAATAAACTCTGTTAACACTAGTGAGGTAATCTGCACTTCCCCTATTGAAACTCAGCCTTGCCTGAAGTGCTCTTTTTTCTTTTGCCCGTGACCTTGTCACACCCTCTTCCTGACTATAAAAGCCTTCCATTTGCAGTGTTTTTTTCCTTGCTAAATGAGATGTGGCAGTTTTCATGAATCATTTAACACTAATTTGAAAAGATATATGCACATCTATGTTCATTTGTGGTGCTGTTTACAATGGCCAAGATCTGGAAACAAACCAAGTGCCCCACAACAAATGAGTGGATAAATAAGATTTGGTCTCACTATACACATTGGAATACTACTGAACTATTATATAAAATGAAATTTTGTCTCTGCCACAATGTAGATGAAGCTAGAGATGTGCTATGCTAGCTGAAATATTAAGAAAGAGAAAGAGACATTCCAGATGATATCACATGTGACATACAAAGAGAAAAAAAAGGCAAGAGAACAGACATTGTCCTATGAAAACAATTCCTTAGACTGAACACAGAATTTAAAAGTAATGAGTAGAGAGAGTAGGCTGAAATTAGTGGAGCAATTTTAGAACTCTGTTGATGGGTCTGGTATGGTAACATTGTACCTCTAAAATACAAACATTGACAGAATTTTTCAATTCCTGTAGTCCAATGTTACTTCAAATAAAGCAAATAGTTTTGAAAATGTACATGCAGGCTGTTATTTGGAAAGAAAAATTTTTAATGTAAATTTAACAGAAAATGTTGGGAAGATGATTTTCTAAAATAAAAGGCATGTCTTTATATTTCACAAGATAAAAATAAATTAAAAGTTAGTTTTCAAAAAGAATTTAAAATTTAACATTTAAATTTCCATATGCAAAAACATATCCATAATACATTAACATATAACCAAGGACTTTTAAATATGAATCTGTTAATTAAAATTCTAAAGCATCTTTCTCAGAGTAAAACTGACTCTCATAGCCATTTACTTGAAACAAATTAAAAACCTAAAAACTCCTGCAATAATCTATCCAAACACAAAACCTTTCAGAAATTTAAGATCTTTGCAAATCCTTCATATTCATCTTGTCCATGCATAATTTAACGTGAATATTTTTCATTTGCCTTCATTATCTTTTCATACTATTCAATTTAATCTTCAGACTGAAGGCTGTTATTTTTATTCATATTGAAGGTTGCTTCAATATTTACCTTTAACATACAAAAATATATATACAACTATCCTGAGTAAATTCTTTAACTTTTGGCAAGAAAATGACTCAACTAACATAGAAACAAGCATAAAGGCTTGGTAAAGAATAATGCACCTTGGGTCTGGATCCATCGCACAGTGAGTAGTGCATTTGCCTTGTACACAGCAGAGCAGGGTTCTGTCTCCAGCATATTCCATATGGTGCCCCAAGCCTGCCAGGTGTAATTTGAGCACAGAGACAGGAGGAACCCCTGAGTGCTGCCAGGTGTGGCCCCCCAAAAAAGAACAAATAAAAAGGAACAATGCACCTGTGATCACTTCACATAACCTGGCCAGAAGTCAGTGTATGTTTCTAAGAATATGAAGAATTTCTTAACAGAAATAAATTTAAAGAATATTAATTCTATTTTATAAGTATTTTAATTAGTTTATTTTATGAATATTTTAATGTCACTTGCGAGATCATCTGCTTTTCTTAATTATGAACTCCCTGGGGACAGAGATCCCTTAGACACTAACTCAGTAGATACCTCACACACCAAACCAAAGCAAACAGATTAATTTTAGTAAAATGTGTTAAAAAAAAAAAATAAAAACAAAGTCCAAACAGAAGTGATACCTTTAGGTAGTGAATGATTCCACAATTGCAAAGTTGCAGGTCCCTATTTCACAATCGCTTTAAATCTGTTTTTCAACTACAAGTGATGCTATATGTAAATAGGGTTTAAATTTTATATAAGAAGAAGCATGGACTGTAACGGAAAGCAGATGGAAACAGATGCAGGTTTGTAAATGATCTGGAAACCTTTTAGGACCATTGAGAAGGGAAGCAGCTGAGCATTGTTTAATAAGTAAACCAGATCTTTCGTTTTAAATTCGCAATAACATGCCAACTAAGGTAAAAGAGTGCTGAAATGAAGCTGCAGGGAACCGGCGATTATGGTGATCAAAGTTATAAAAGGATTCCCACTGAACAATCTCTGCAATTGCTTCTTCCCCTTTCTGTTAGATCAGAGGAAGCAGAGGAAGAAAAGGGAGTCTGCTAAGATGGTAGACACCAAGGAAGGTGTCTAGTCAGGAGGGCAGACGGACTCTGGGAGACAGCCCTGCCTCTGCCATCAATGACCTAAAGGAAAAGCAAGTCATTTTTGGCTATTAATGAAAAGTAGGGGCCCGGGAAAGATAAAGGCCCCCCTTAGAAGTTTGTCTCAGAAAATACTGAAGTTTGCTGGACTTGAATAGTCTGGAGGAAGATGCAGAATATGAGAGGCATAGAAATCAGTGTTCTTTCACAAACTTTGTTTTCTTTCATGTGTGTGTGAAGCCAACTAATTTGTGTGAAAAGAAATTTACTTAAATATGAGCAGAGAAATAATGGTTAAGAGAAAAGACAGAAAAGCAGGAGAGATAATACAGCAGGAAGGATGTTTGCCTTAATATGGTTACCCCAGGTTTGACCCCCAGCACCCAAGAATGATTCCTGACTGCAAAGCCAGGAGTATGCTGAGAGAGTGAGAGACAAAGAAACAGAGACAGAGAGAAGAGATAGAGAGATCACGCGCTTGAAAGAACCTTCTCAGTAATTTTCAATTTGAGGACACATAATATGTCCTTAAATCTTGCTCTTTATTTTTTCCATCCCCTATTATTTTCACTTTTCATTGATGTCAATTATCAATTTAACATTGCTATTTTCAGGGTCAAAGTCAGAGCAGAGATGCTGGGTTTTTTTCCTACATCATTGAATTGAGGTTTGAGTCTGACAAGCTATCACAGAGCCACACCCATTCTCCATTGAAAAGAATGTCTTAATTCCAGACAAAATTATGAAAAAGAATAGCTTTAGGAGTGGGAAGTTTGCAAGTTGCAAACATGAAAAAAACTGTCATAAATACCTTTTAATGATCCATTGAAACTTGTAGATCCACATAGTTAGAATCACCTGCTAAATCATATGTCAATAATGATTATAATAACCCATGTTCAATGAGGCTACCTAACAAAAGAAAAATGAACTTTTAATTATGTAACTAATAAAAATCATAGGACAATTTAAGTGTTTTTAAATAGAATATTCATTCAAACATCACTATTAATAAGTGAGTAGTTCTTAAAACAGACTGTTGTGGAATGGAGAGAGATTAGAGTGGTTCTGGTACTTGTCAAGTATCTGATTGATTTAGGTTCTATTTTAATGCACCCCAATCAGGCATGTGCAAGACAAATGCTGTACCAGCTGTACTATTGCTCCAGCCCAACACTGAATTCTAATTAAAAAGAGCATCAACTCTTTTTTTTTAGGCGGGGGGGAAGCACACACTGGACACTCAGGGGTTATTCCTGGTTATGCGTTCAGAAATCCCTCCTGACTTGGAGGACCATATGGGACGCCAGAGGATCAAACCAAGGTCCATCCTAGGTCAGTGCATGCAAAGCAAATGTCCTACCGCTTGTGTCACCTCTTTGGCTTCCAAGAACATCAACTCTTAAAGAAATGTAAAGCTGGAATTATGAGGGAATGTCTAGACATCCTCACTATGAGGAACAGCATTTTCTATTTTAAAGTAACTTTGAGTTTCATGAAATAATTTCTCATTTAGGGGCTGGAGAGACAGTACAGTGATTTGGGAACTAGCATGCATTCCCCGCATCCCATATGGTCTCATGAGCACTGTCAGGACTAATTCCTGTGTCTAGAACTATGAATAAGTCCTAAGAACTGCTGGGTGTGGCTCAAAAATAAAAACAGAAACAAAATTCTCATTTAGAATATACTATTATAACTATTATATCCTGATTCTATTTATGGGATCTAAATAGAATATAAAGATCTTATTATACTTATGTATTTCTCTCCATTCACTCAAGTGCGCACAGAGAAGTAGACACACATACTTCATTTTCCCAGTTCTCAGTGCCTCCTAGCTTTAGCATGTTGCCACATTCACAGTTATGTCTTTTAAATGTTCTTAATGTGTCCTAAGCATGTTGTTCTTATATGAAGGCACTTAAGAAAGATTTTGGAAAAGTAGGATGGGCATTTAGAAAAGAGAAGAAACACTGTTTTCTCAAATGCAGAACTGAATTCCATTATTTAGACAAAATTGCACTAGCCTCTATAAGAGCCATATCTGACATAAATCCTGTGAAGAAAAGCCAGCCAAAGTGCTAATTCCTTGCAAAAACAGTTCTGTGCTTTATCTGGACCAGCCTATAGGGTTTCAAGCTGCAAGGTTAAGTAACTTGTACTTCAGTACAAATCAGCTTAGAAGATCTAACACAATACTGTCATTTGATGATATTTAAATAGACATTTTCTTCTAATAATTTATTCCCTCCCTACTTTTATCAAGGTGGCATAATTTGATTGCTTCACACACATACACACACACACACACATACACATACACAATGTTTCAAAACCATAACTACCACCATGACACTCGTCGGTGCCTGCCACTTTCAAGGTCCTTTCCCAAGCATCCTCCCATCATAGTGACTCAGTTCAGTAAATTCTCTCTAGTTCTGTTGTCTAGGATATTTGTTGCTTCCTAAATGTGAATCTTTATTTTATTTTTCAGGTATTACTTTTCTTAATGATTTTTTTGACTCATAGAATCATATATTATTTCTAAATATTTTAAACAGATAGATGATACTGTGGATAGTAGGTATACTTTCTTATGAATCATATCATGTTTTAAGGTTAAAATTCAGAATCCGGGGCCGGAGAGATAGAATGGAGGTAAGGCGTTTGCCTTTCATGCAGAAGGTCATCAGTTCAAATCCAGGCATCCCATATGGTCCCCCGTGCCTGCCAAGAGCAATTTCTGAGCCTGGAGCCAGGAATAACCCCTGAGCACTGCCGGTTGTGACCCCAAAACCACAATAAATAAATAAATAAATAAATAAATAAATAAATAAATAAATAAATAAATAAATAAATAAATAAATAAATAAAATTCAGAATCCTTTTGTTCACACATTAGTAAAACACTATGATCTAAAAGAAGAATAGAACAAAAATATTTTCTTGTTGACAATGAGTTATTAATAGGCATGATACAAATATATGCATTGATGATTAATACATACAAAGGTACTAGAACTAATTTTTATTTCTATAGCTAACCTGTAAGTATATCAGACACAATGCAAAATGTCTTGATAAAGTTAAGCTCCTGTGCTCATATTTTGTTCTGATCTATTAGTGCAGTTGTCATGTCAAAGGAAATAATGAGGTAAGTGCATCAATTGGTATTCATGAACCCACAAGTAATTACCATTTTCTCTCCAGGGGAGATTGGATTACAATTAGCAGGATACTGAATACCTGAAATGAAATAAGGAGGTGATACTTAGCAGTGCAAAAAAATAAATTAATAGGAGCAGTGAAAGGCAGTCTCACCTAATTTACAATTCCACACTTAGCCATTCTTACCAGCACGTGACCATAAGGACAAATAGGATCCTATGCGTGAAGGATGCCCTGAACACAAAATAAATGCAAAATGACTGTTAGAATTTTTTATAAATTGATAATTTGTATAAATTGTGAATATCAATTTAATAAGAATAAAATAAACTAGCTTCACTATTATACACATGTACACACATGCACACACAAACACTACATAGTTGGATAATTTTCATCTCTAAATGAAAATAATTTAAAAAGCTGTGGCTAATCCTTAGAGAACTTTAATCAAATATTATGATAAATTTTGAGTAGCAGTACAACACTCATATAGTTGAAGTAATAAAGCCTTCAGTTTGGGGAGTTTATCTTTCCCTTTTTAAAACCAAGGCCAATAAAAATGAAATAATAAAGAAACAAACTTTTAATGGCCTATAGATAATGACACCCCTGCTAAGATACCAGTTTAGTATCCTGCAGTTTAAACAGCTGCCATTTGTCAGATAATTGCTTATGTTATTTCCCATCTTTGCATGAAAGCAAAATGCTATATTTGCATTTTTGACCCACTTTGTTTTTACAATCAAAGTTTGCATATAAGAAAGAATCATTGAGAAATCCTCTCCAATTATCTTTACTAGTTGAAAGGCTGAAAAGGATATACAAAGAAAACTTAACATCAATAAAAGAGATGCGAGGCACCTATTACCTAATTTTCCATCTTAGCATCTGGAAAAAAATAACATATTATAAAGTACAGAGAGATGATTACTCCTAATGTCATCTCAAGATTTCATATTATTGTGTTTTTCACAGCTAATTATTCACTTCAGATCATTTTCATTTTTTACATTATTTTTAAGATCTTTTGGCCTAGCAAAACCCCAAAACAACATTTCTCAATGGTTCATTAAGTGCATTCACTAAGATTCACATTCACAGAGGGCTAGAGAGTCAAAGAATTTATCACATGCTTTGCATGTGTAAGATTTAGATTCAATCCATGATATTGTATGTCACCCAGATAATACCACCTATTTCTCCAAGTCCCCATCAAATACAAATTTATGAGTTGTCATAAAGTTAAGCAAAACTGAAGGAGAAAACTTGCTATCGAAACGTTGAAATCTATCATAGTGAGCATGAGAATATGGTAACATGGTTGGTTGCTATGCATACAAAGAATTTCATTTCCCCAGCATTTATTATCATTTATAAAAGTAATGAATTAAGCACAAATGTCAGTATATGGCTTTTTGTTTTGTTTTGTTTATGGGGGGGTGGTCATGAAACCCAGCAGTGCTCAGTGGATATGCTTGGCTTTGCATCAGAAATTAATCCTGCAAGCTAGAAAGACCACATGGGATACCAGGAACTGAACCCTGGTCAGAAGTCTGCAAAGCAAATGCCCTCCTGCTGTGCTGCTATCACTTAGACCTCCACTACATAATTTTTATTAAAAAAAAAAAAAAGAATGGGACTGAAAGGATGGCACAGTGGTAGGGCATTTGCCTTGCACACAGCTGACCATGGATAGTCTGCAGTTCGATACCCAGCATCCTATATGTTCCCCCAAGCCAGGAGCAGTTTCTGAGCACATAGCCAGGAGTAACCCCTGAGCATCACTGGGTGTGGCCCAAAATAAAAAAAAAAGACAAAGACAGAATTATTGTAGTTTGTTACCTGATATGTAAAGAAATTCCATGCGCCATAAAATCACAGACACTAGTACATGATAAGAATGCAAAACTCCCCTCAGACCCAACACAGATTACTAGAAAGGATGAGAGCAAGAAACAAACTGAGACCTCAACAGGTAAATGGGACAATAAGCTGAAACCACACACTGAGACAGAAACTATGGGAGTAGAAATGACCAGTTCCAGAACCTCGGTTCTGTAGATGAGAAATGCCATGCCATGCATAAACATCTTCATTTTAGGGGAACTCAGGAGGCCCACCAGATATATGCCTGAATTTTCCTGGTGTGGAGAACTAAAATAACCTCCACGGGGTTGCTCAAAAGGCCCTCTGTGGATGCTTCTTCCCATGTGTGGATAGTTGAGGAATTCCGAAAGTGATAAATTTATGATTAGTATTATATTTTCTGTCATATTTGGCTCTCTCTCCTTTGTAAAATCTCAGGCAAAAATATGACCTCAATCAAAATTTTTTCAGAAGTCCCAGCACCAAAGATTACTAAGAGAACCCCTTTTCTAGATAATATTTAGCATCAAAATCAAAGACAATATTTTTTTTCTTTTTCAAATATGTCCTCACAGCCTCAGTTTCTGGTAATCAAGGGCATAGCCAGAATGCAAATCCTGGGTTATTGACTCTTCTCAGAAAATGGGAACTACACCTTAGAGAATTTAGCTCTTTTCTTAATTTTATTTAATTTTATTTATTTATATTTTGTTTTTTTTGGGTCACACCCGACAGTGCTCAGGGGTTACTCCTGGCTCTATGCTCAGAAATTGCTCCTGTCAGGCTCAGGGGACCATATGGGGTGCCGGGATTCGAACCACTGACCTTCTGCATGCGAGACAAACACCTTACCTCTATGCTATCTCCCCAGCCCCTCTTTCCTTTACTTGACCTCTAAAACAATAGAGCCCAGCTCAATGAAGACCATGTTCCTAGATTTTTTCCTACTTCTTAATAATCCCTTATTTTGCATATAAAGTTAGTTTGCAAAGAGCTGCCTTGAGTTCTGACTTTCTCCTTTGTAACTCAGAATTCTTACAGCTCGTGCCCATAGCTTAAGTATTGTCTACTATTAAACTTTGCTTTGTGATTGTAAACATAAAGACATAAAAAAATACCTATAACTGGCTTTACCCCTTAAAAAGCCCCTGCTTAAAAATTAAACTTGTTGCACACTTGCCAGATGTGAGTCCCATACTTCGTGTGTGGTAATTATTTCTTCAATATCATTCTGTACTCAGGCCCGGGCAACCCATACTCCCTGAAATGGATTCATTGAAGTCCCACTGGCACTGTAGGGCAAAAGCCACCTACAGCAGAGGAAACTGGTCCTGCTCTCACCAGATTTTATTATTTAGAAAACACTTGTTACATGAACTCAGTACTATAATGCCTGTATAATATTCCAGGATTGACCGATTACTTTTACCAGAACCATTACAAGGAGGACATTATTGGGCGAAATTTATTGGGACTTAAAGGCAAAGTGGCAGAAGACTTTGGTGAAATTAAAAAGTCTTGTGGGCAAGACACACAGGTATATCAACCCAAAAGACTTTAAGATGACCATTGGAAAGCTAAATAGCCACTTTGCTGAGCACAATCAACAATATCCACATGAACTACTTTTCTTCCATCAGATCTTGAACAAAGCTGATAGGCAGAAAAGACATAGAAGAAAAATAGTGATCATCTTGTTGACTCAAAAGCTACAAACACAAACAATTTAATGAACTTTTTCGAGGTCAGCTCAAATCAATAGTCCAATGCCTAATAGGCCACCAAAAATCTTGGACATTTGAGAACTTTATTCATTTATCCTTGCTTTTGACATCTACAGATAAATACAGGTTGCAATGTTGCCTTAAATTATTTTTCAAAGAAGAAATAAGAGACAATAAAAGGGTTTATATTAAACACTGCAACACACAGCAAAATTCTTTAAAAGGAACAAAAATTTGGAAAGTAGCACCTGTACTCTTAATACATTTAAAATGCTTTTTCTACAACAACAAGTGGATGGAAAAAACTACAGACCTATGTGGATTTTTCTTTAGAAAACATTATGGACTTTCAGAACAGCCCTGAAGAATACAACTTATTCTCTATTTTAAACCATTATGGTAAAATGGAAAAGGATCATTGCACAGCCTATTGTAAAACTGCAGCAAGACAATGTTGGCTTAAATTTGATGATCAAGAAGTTTTAGAAATCACAACGTAGGTGAAATCTTCAGCAGCTTATTTTTTTTATACTTCATAAAGACCTGCTACAATGACACAACTGTTTATATTAGCAGATGTTTAACTAAATGCTCTTAATAAATGTCTATAATAATGTTCTGTTTTTCAACAGGAAACAGCTGCAGATTGCATTTGAAAGCCATTGACTCCCACTACAGTGCTCTTTATTAGAAAATTAGATAGACATAGAATAGTCTCATTCATCTATGGGTTTTAAAAAAAGTAAAGACATTATTGTAATAATTCCAGAGACAATAGAAGGAAGGGCTGGAAGGACCAGTCCACAATATGAAGCCCACCACAAAGAGTGGTGAATGCTGTTAGGGAAATAACTACACTAACAACTAGTATGACAAAGGTAACGAATGAGAGAAGCAGAATGCCTGTCTCAAATACAGGCAGAGGTGGGGAGTTGAGGGAGATTGGGGGAATTGGTGGTGGGAATTTTGCATTGGTGAAAGGGGTAGTTCTGTTTATGACTGAAACCCAACTACAATCATGCTTGTTATTGTGGTGCTTAAAGATTTTAAAATAAAAAAAATTTTTTAAATGAGAGATTAAAAAAATTTTTTAGTATTTTAATTTCTGTTCTATTCTGTTTATAATAAATAACCTTTTTAATCTTTTGTTCACAGTGATCCATGGAAATATAATTTGGATAAACTGGTTTCATATTACAAAAGTGTTTCCTATTTTTCCAACTTTCGTTGTGCCTATGCAAAATATTGCCACCCATTTTATCTTTTAAATAAGGGCATCCTACTTTTCCTTAGAACGTTGAGATATGAATTACTTTGTTTTACCTCATATTTCTGAAGTTTTCTATAAAGTCAAAAATGAGAAGATGTTGGGCTAACTGGTTTCCATCCTATTCGGAATATGCTTGTTAATCATTGGTCAGAAGCACCTTTGGATGGAAGCATCCTTTGGATTGGTGCCTAAGACCATCTATTCTCCACCCCAGGGTGTATTCTTGTGTCTCCTAATAAAGATCCTGGGTCTCAGGGAAAGATCACTGTGGTTTTGGCTTTTTCACCACTGAGTAATCTGCCTCTGAGGAGCAAAAGACTTGCATGTGGAAGTTTCTGAACCTATTTTATACCCTTAACCATGTGTGGATTATTTCCTGTGTCAGTGTTTTCTTCCAGACCTGTGTCTCCCCAATGCCCTGGGATTGGGGCAGGAGGAATGGGACAGGAGGCTGCTCCTACAGTACCAGAAAAAGCTCTATATAATGGTAATACTCAGGAGATTCTTATTTCTGAATTCAGTTTACTCATCTATTAAATTTATCTATAATTACCCCCATTTCCACTCTTGTTTAATAACTTGAACTTCCAACAAGGCAACCAGTTTTATGAAGCACTCAGTTCTCACTCATTATTTCACTTACAATTTATGACTGGGTCCTGTATTTTTTGGACAACACTATCCTGGAGATGTCAAGGTATTT
The DNA here is from genome assembly GCF_024139225.1 of Suncus etruscus. Taxonomy (NCBI): domain Eukaryota; kingdom Metazoa; phylum Chordata; class Mammalia; order Eulipotyphla; family Soricidae; genus Suncus; species Suncus etruscus. The sequence continues at coordinate 117,491,116 of NC_064851.1, forward strand.
AAAAATTCAGAGCCAAAATACTGGTGGAATCCTTTTATTAATCTTCCACTGGCCAACATGAATTTGTTCTCTGAAAACTGGATCTCATATCTCACATTTTTCACCAGCCTAGAAGTGTTCAGGATTTACTCCTGGCTCTGTATTTAGAAATTGCTTCTAACGGGTTTAGGGTCCATGGGCTTGCAGGGATCAAATCTGGGTTGGCTGGATACAAGGCAAATATCCTACCCACTGTACTTTTGTTCCAGTTCTAGAAGTTTAGCTTTAAATTTTTGAGGGGAACTACACTGGCATTGCTCAGATGTTAATCCTGACCCTGCATTCAGGAACCACTCTTGCTGGATTGGGAACTTAGGTGGAATGCAGAGGGTCAAATTCATTGGCTGCATGCAAGGTAAATACCATACTTATTGTACTATTCCTTTTCCTCAGCAACTTTATTTAATATTTATTTATTTATTTTAGCAACTTTAATTAAAACAAGTAACTCATATATTTTCTTTCTCATTTTGAGTTAGACACATGAAAGTAGTTTTTCTCCCGGTTGAAATATTATATATCAATATACTTAGGAAGTTTTCAAATGTAGTCTGCTTTTCAGTATAAGATGTCATTTATTCTATGTGGGCTACTATTTTTTAAATAGATAAAAAAGATATCAATGCCTTTCTCCATGTCTTTGTAGTAAAGTGAAGTTTGTAGACCAAGAACTTGAAGTTGTCTTCTAGGCTGACATTTTCTAGCCTTTCCAGTTCTTTGAGGTAACATGCAAGCTTATCAGATAAGTCCAGTACAAAGTGACCCTTCAGGTAGCCGTGCAGTTGAAGTAAGACCACCCGTCAAGTTTTGTGTACTGCACATGTGAACTCCCATCATGCTACACTGATATTTTCATCTTTCAACCCAAACACATACAACATGGATTCCAAATGCCTCTGCATTGTGTCCATCTCTTCTTAAAAATTCTCTCTATTTTGTTGTTTATTTGCCAAGTTGCTTGCATTCTACATCTGGATACAAGAACTAAATTCTGATAACACGATTAAACTAATTAATCATGCTATTAGAATAGAATTAATGGTAATAGAATCACAATTAAATTATTTCAACCTGGGGCCAGTGAGGTGGCACTAGAGGTAAGGTGTCTGCTTGCAAGGGCTAGCCAAGGAAGGACTGCGGTTCAATCCCCTGCGTCCCATATGGTCCCTCCAAGCCAGGGGCGATTTCTGAGCGCTTAGCCAGGAGTAACCCCTGAGCATCAAACAGAGTGGCCCCCAAAACAAAAAAAAATTATTTCGACCTTTCACATATGAATTTATAGAAAAAAATTCAGAACCAAAGATTAATTATAAGCTCTACTTTAATTCAGAGGTCAAATCATAAATGATGGAGTTAAGACATTTGATTTATATCTTTAGATATATTCCTTAGTCTTTTCTCTGCTGTAACTTTCGCCAGGTTAGCCTTAATTCAAATAAAACAGATCTTGGTTTCAGGAAGAAATAAACACATGGGTCAGTCAACAGCAAGCTATGGGCTGATCAGGCACCAGCATCTGCTCTCTAGGCCTGTTTGTAGCATTTGTTAGTGCTGCTGAGGTTGAGTTACTCTTTACCTATCTTTCCTTTTCCTTCTTTAGCTTTCCCCATCTTTTAACTTTTTGAAATAATTCAAATTAATATTGTTTTGAACATCTCTCCTACTGCAGAGTGCTTTTGACTATCAGAACCCAGGTGTGTGATTTCTCCTCCGAGAATGTTAATTGCCCCAATGAGAAATACTTCCTCACAGACATATCTGCTATACACTCAAGTGATGAGAAATCAACTTTTAAAACTTGTTTATTTATAACATTCTTGGCCAGCAATGTAACTGGGGAATCAGGGCAATATGGAATAGGGGTTATTAATTATAATTAAGTTATCTGGAAGTCTTCTAGAGCAGATAAATACTCATGAACAGCTTTGAGGAGGAAGCCAGAAAGACAAAGATGTGGAAAGTGTTATTTCAGCTTGGCTTGTCTCCCTGAAGAAGAAACTTGATTTTTCAATTTAAGCAAGCCTACTTCTGGTTTTCATATTTCCAAAATTAAATAGTGATTGGTGTTTGTTTTTAGGGAATTTAAAGTACATAGGTAAAGATATTCATTCATCTGTCCCTATTTACTACAATGAGATGTTTTTATTACACAGTCAAGAAATTGCCCATTAATGGGTCAGAGAAAGAGTACAACAACAGGAAACATTTTTTGCAAGCAACCAACCCGGGTTTGATCCCTGGCAGTGCATATAGTTCTGAGCCTCTCTGAACACAGAGTTAGAAATAGGCCATGAGCACTGCCAGAAGTGACAAAAACAAACAAACAAACAAACAAAAAACAAAGGAAGAATCAATCATTATCTTACAGCCTTAATAAATAAGTAATGTCCAAGAAATCTGACATTTTTCAAACAACAGTAGATCTATTAACTAGTCATGTCTCAAATATCACATGCCTATACTTTATATTGCTACATCAGCCAAATGAAAATACATAGACTTTAATCTTATGTTCCTGCAACATAGTAAAAGTATTAAGGTCTTTTAATCTGTACTTGTTATTATAGAGGATCAAGCAAAATGTAAATTTGAACAATGTACCTTAACATGGTAATTGAAGACTCAAATAGGCCAGAATTTGTGGGCTCACACAAGATCATATACTCAAAAATAAATAAATTAACCTCCATACACAACTAGGGATACTTTATATTACCCTTTAAAATATGTAAACAATCCCTTATGCTTCTTTTTCCCATATGTACCATAAGATAACTGCAGTAACTAACTACAGAAAGATTCAGAATAAAAAATTTAATCATCACTCACTGTAATAAAATTGGGTTTTCTTTGTACTAGATTCTTTATTGTGTAAAGAATACAAGATCTATTCTTAAATTTTTATTTTTGACTACAGGGACAGTGTAATAAGCACTTCTCTAAAGTTTATTTATCTTGTTAGATTGGATTTTTAAGCTGTTTTATTAGTAATTCCTCATCTCCTCCTCTCCCCAGTGCCTGGAAATTACATTTGTACTCCTTGATCTTATGATTATGATTGAACACTTAAGTGGACTCATGAAGTATTTGTCTTTCTATGATTCCGCTTATTTCACCAGGCATAATATCTTCAGGGTTTATTCATGTTGTTGTGAATTGCAAGATGAGTTTTAGAAATACATTTCTCCCTGACCCTTATGTATGTTAATAATGTTACAGAAACCATGTGTTTGCACACAGATCTAATCATGGTGCTCCCACAATTGGCTGTTATGATTCCCAAGGGCTGCATACCACGAATAGAATGCTCAGAAATTCACCCTTGGTGCTAACCAAGTCTCTCACTCCCTCTCTCTTTTTTCTCTTTTCACTCTCCTCTCTCTTCTTCTCCTCTTTCTTGCTCTCTCTTCTCTCTCTCCCCTTTCCTCTCTCTTATTTCTCCTCCCCTCTCCTCTCCTCTCCTCTCTTCTCTGTCTCCCTTCTCTTCATTTCTATTTCTCTCTTCCTTTTTTTGCCCCCATTTTAACACTGTGGTTTACACTACTGGCAATCTAGGGAGACCATATGGAGTGCCAGGGATCAAGCCTGAGTCATGCAGATATGTGTAAGATAAGCAACCAACATTTTGTACTGTCATTCTAGCCATGAAAATTAAGAAAATGTTAGCACTGTGGCACTACTGGCAATATGGGGAGACCATCTGGGTACCAGGGATCAAATCTGAGTCATGCAGATATGTATAAGATAAGCAACCAACATTTTGTACTGTCATTCTAGCCGTGAAAATTAAGAAAATTTTAAGGGGAAAATCCGAGCAGGCCTATAAGTGTGTTTTATCCTAAAAATAGAATATTGACTTTGTGTTAGAAAATATTATACTATAGATAATGCTTAAGTATCTGCATTAATAAGTAAAAGATTGTAATAAAAATCTCTATGAAGTAAAAAAATCACCTGAGTAGACACAGAACATGCAATATAAATGAAACATTAATACATTATTGAAAATGTATGAAAATCCCTTAGCAAGCTAGGAATAAACAAACCTTTTCTTAATAAATAGAGGGCAGCCATAAGTGCCATGAATAAATACAAACCAACTGACAAAGTGCTGAAAAATTTGTCTTGTCTTTTAAAGAAGCCCCTTTAATACTTATAACAAAATTGGTTTCAAGGCTTAAATTCTCTCACTATTGCCTTTCCATGAATTATGATTCTTGCTGGAAAGAATAATCGTAATGAGGTTTTGCTTTCTTTTCTTTAGGGGCCACACCTGGAAATGTTCTGAGTTACTCTTTGCTCTGTACTAAGGATCTACCCCTCGTGGTGCTTAAGGAATAATATGGGATGTCAATGATCAAAAGTCTGCTGCATGCAAGGCTAGTGCCCTACCTGCTATATTATCTCTCTGGCCTCTGTTTTTCTTTTCTTTTCTTTTTTTTATTATAAGACTGTGATTTATCAAGTTATTCATAATATAGGTGTATCAAACATTAAATGTTCAAACACCGATCCCACTACAAGTGTGACCTTCTCTTTACCAGTGTCCTCAATTTTCTGCCCAACATCCTAACCTGCCTCCTTGCAAGTACAAATAAATTTACTTTAAATTGTTGTTACAACAGAAAGGCAAATAGAATTATTAAAACTTAGGTCAACAAAGATCAATTTGAAGTACCCGTTCTATCTCTCCATGGTGTTACTAAATTCAATGTCTAAGGATGTACTGGGCTATAATTGATGCCAGTTGAGCCTTTTGTGTTACTGTTTAGTATTAGAGTTTGGTAGATAACTCTGTAACTTTCCCATAAGATTTCCTGTAATATAACTGGGCTGACACTACAATGAAATTTTGAGACATTGGGCAGCCATGCAGTTCAAGATCTATAGATCTGAAACAAATTTCATGACTTGGCAGTTTGATATGGTTAAGTCTAGGAGCTAGTCTGTTTCTATTGGAGAGTGTAGGGTCTGGCACTGGGCTGCTGTAGTCATGCAGAAAAAAGAACATTGCTGCCTGCCTTCTGAGAATGTTTTAGTGGTGTCAGTCAGACCAGATTACCTGGAAAGTATTGGTGGCCATTATTTTGGAGGTTGGTAGAGAAACTGAAATATATTTTACCAGGAGTGTTGTAAGTATAAGCAGATGTTACTGGAAGCTCCATTTTTTGTAGGTTTTTCTGTTTTGTTTTGTTTTGTTTTTACTATCTCCCACCACTCTTTTCTTATTCAGTCTCTTTTAAAAGACCTTCTGTAAATCGTATGGGAATTTCCTTTTGAATGCAAGTTGTTGTTTTTTTTGTTGTTTTTTGTTTGTTTGTTTGTTTGTTTTTGAACTTGCTGCTTTCAATATTCTGTCTGTCTTTGAATTTTGTCATTCTTATTTTTATTCTGATTTTAGCCATGGAACCCTTCAGGCCTCTTACATCTCAGTATCTATACTCCTCAACTCTGAAAAATACTTATCTATGGTTTCTTTAACTAGTGGTTCATCATCAAATTTACTTTCCTGTTCTTCAAGTTCTATGCTCATAATATTCTTTATGATCTTATATCACAGTTTTTGTATATTAATTTTCTTTATGAACTTTATCTTCTTTTAATTTCTAAATGTTTTCTACATCAGCCTTTTCCTCAGCTCTTATTAATCTGCAGCTCAAACTTCTATTAAGTTGTTTAATATCATTATACCAATATTTATTTGTCATTAATGATTATAGTTTTCTCATCTCTGCTCTCATATTTTTTGTGGATGCTGACAATCTGTGCTGTCATTTTTTTGAGCTCACTAAACATCTTCAACTTATGTCACTAAAGTCATTCTTGAGCATTCACAGATTTGATTGGTACTGGTAGAGTCTTCTGTGCTTTTATTTTCATTCATTGAGCTTGGTGGTCTTCACCATTCTATTTGGTGTGTTCCTTCTGTGCTGAGCATGAATATTTATATTTAGCTCCCTGGGGATAAGGGGTCTATGGTTTGTAATTAAAAGTGTCCTAAGGGGATGAGTGAGGGACAGACTCAGCAGGAGGCAGACTCAGCATAGGAAGGAGATCTAGAGACAGGTTGGATGCAGGAGCAGGAAAAAGGCTGCTTAGTTTAAAGGCCATGTGACCATGTAACCGCACATGGCGGTTATGGCCTTGTAATAAAGCTGATGTCTCCTGAAACTTCATCTGGCTGCTGTCGATCATTTCTTCACCATTATACTGAACCCACAGACCCACCAAGCCATAGAGGCTACAGGTGGCAGGCCAGGCCGAGAAAGGCCTCATCATCCATCCATTCCACACTAGGACTATATAATTAATACTTAATGCAACATATTGGTGCCTGGATATGGACTTGAACTCTGGACCCAAGAGATGGTGAGTGAGGTCCTGGCCTGTGATTAATTTTGGCTCTATTCAGCTGGAGTGAGAATAGAGAGCCCAAAAGGTTGGACCACTTGGCGCCTGATCTAAACATGGCAGAGAATTCCTTCAGCAGCAGGAGTGGCAGTGAAGCAGGGGAGCGGAAGCTTGGAACACCCCCATCAGAGGCCTAGGACTGCTATTTTTTATACTACAAAAAGTGCTTTTTCCAAGGACCTCAGCCTCCCAATTTGCAGAAACTTATAAAAGGCACTGATTGGAAAAAGATAAGAAAAAAGGGGCTTCATTGATGGGGGGACATGTATCTGAATGAGACCTAGAGCTCCAGACATGGATTCCTAGCTTTGGAACTTAATGCTAAGATGTCCTTAATTGCTTTAAACTCCCAGGTGGGTGGAGGCAGCAGCGAGAGACCACTGACCACTTCCTCAGTGAGATACAGTGAGGAAGCTCCCTCCCTGGGGACAGGCTAGTGGGATAAATGTTGCCGCACTCCGAATGATCAGTGGCAGGACTGCTCCAGTCCAGGACCATCTGTGAGGCCCAGGATTCTGTGGAGTAAAAGTCACATGGCCAGCCCATGCACCCTGGGGATACACTCACAGCTTATTTTAGTCTGGATATCATGTTGATGGTGATGGAAAAAAAAGAAGAAGAAAGGAGAGAAAACAGTAGCCAGCGAAGCCCAACTGAAAAGCTGATTTTTAAAAGCTTCTGCATTTGGCTTTATTTTTTTAATTTTTTATTTTTAATTTTGAGAACAATAATGAAAAGAGGACAAGGTAAAGTTACAGTGAAAGAACAATCGCCCATAAACTGAGTTCTCAGAAGAAATCCCCTTGCTGATGCCTAAATATTGAACTTACAGTCAAAAAAACATTAAGAAAAATAAGGCAGAACCCATGTACAATTACTTTGTCTACAAGTCCCCAGATTGTAGTACATTATAACATTTCTTAGCAGTACACAAAGCAACCTAACGCTATGAGATTTATGCGACTCCTTAACTTTGAAGGCATAGTATTTTTATATATTCATGCACATACATATTAGTTTAAGTTAACATCAAAAGTTTTAAGAGGTTTTTTTTTTTTAAGGGTTAGTCAAAAGGGCACAGTAAAAACGGTGTTAGAGTGGCAAATATTGTTTGCATAGGCCCACCAAAATATGGGGGTCATAGAAAGGAATAGCCGTGGTCTAAATACAAGGAGACCACTACCCCTGAAGTTTCCTGGCATAAGACCAACTCTAGGCTCCAGGCAAACTAGTTTATTCAATCCAAGTCATAGTCTGTAGTGCCAATACAGTTTTATTTTTCAGGCAGTCCTATTGTTGGCATCAGGTTTCTGTATTAAAGATCCTGGAATCTGCACATCCTACATTGAAGTCAGGCTGGTGTGGAGTATCCTCTAGTTTCACCTCACAATTAAGGGGCAATACAGCAAGCCCAGCATTTGAACTGTTACAGGTTAAATCTCTTAATCTTTTAATTGCATCACTCATTGTCTTGCTGGTTTAAATGTGTTTTATAGTTTTTCCTAATTAATATTTCCTAATTGCATAATGTTTTATTGTATATCTTAATATAGTAGCCTGTTTTCAAACTGTATTTTCTGCATAAATGTTCTTGTAATTGTAATTTTGTTTAGGGAACTATGAGAATAACCAGGATGTTCCAGTATAAAAGTGCTTGGTTAAATAGGATTAAGAATTTTAAACTACCAACTGTATTAACAGAAAATTTCTGTTTATGGAATAGCTGATATTTTAATTATACACTTTAAACTTGGGGAATATTGCTTCCCACCTTTTGTTGTCTGAGGTCAGGAAAACAAAAGCTTTGTAACCTTGTCTCATTTTTTTTTCTTTTTTTTAAAAACAAAGAACCCAGAAATGTTACCCCTTCCCCCAAACTTCCTGCCAATCTCACCTGGAAAGGGAGACCCTCCCACAGCTGGGAGGTGTCTGTGGTTGGTAATAAAGAGTGGCCAAAGGGGAGGAGTGAGGGACAGACTCAGCAAGAGGCAGACACAACATAGGAAGGAGATCAGGGAGACAGGTTGGATGCAGGAGCAGGAAAAAGGCTGGTTAGTATAAAGGCCGTGTGAAGAATATGCACATGGCGGTTATGGCCTTGTAATATAGCTGATGGCTCCTGAAACTTCATCTGGCTGCTGTGAATCATTTCTTCACCCTATCCTGAACCCACCAGACTCGCCCAGGCCCATAGGGGCTGCAGATGCCAGGCAGGGCCGAAAAAGGCCTTCCATCCATCTATGCACTGCTAGGACTTTATAAGTAATAATTAATGCAACAGCTGGATGTTGATCCTTTTCTTTCACCTATCTATGCTCACCCTGTTATCAATGTGAGGTGTGATGAGTATAGTTGTTGTATTGTCCAGGAGATGTGAAGGGCTGTTCTGCTGAGATAGTGAAGGTCAAATGTGCAGGCTGCTAAGACTAAGCTAGAAGGAAAGGGAATATGCTTCTGTATCCAAAAAACGGTCCCCAAAGTTGTTCCAACCAGGATTTCCCCAGCCAGGAGGTTAATTTCACTTGGAAGATTGGATGAGCAAGCAGAGGGTCTGAGATATGAAGAAAAACTTGCAGAAAATCAATATCGTATTTAAAGCTTGTTAGTTATTTATATAAGCTGATAAATTTTAGTATTATCACAAAGTAAACTGTAATAATTATGTTGACCAAGAAGTAGAATCTGGGGCTGGAGCAATGGCACAGTGGTAGGGTGTTTTGGCTTGCACACGCTGACCTAGGACGAAACCCCTGATCCCTGATGGTCCCATATGGTCCCCCAATCTAGGAGCGATTTCTGAGCACAAAGCCAGGAGTAACCTTGAACATCACTGGGTGTGGCCCAAAAAATGAAAAAAAAAAAAAGAAGGAGGAGGAGGAGATGGAGAAGCTGACCAGGATTTGGGAACTCTCCTTACTCTTTGTAATCACAATCACCACCATCTACTACACTAATATTAATAATCTTAATGACAGGAAAGGAGTTAAAGAAGAGTATTCCTTCCCTCTTCACCCTCTTGACAATGATCAGTCATTGTGGTGAAATTCTGAAGTGCTTTCATGCTATAGGATACCTACAAATAGAAAGTGCAAAAAGCAAATTTAAGTTCCTATTTAAATTTTCTATACCTTTTGTACAGTTGATTTTTAATAAGAATATTTTCTTCATAATTTTTTGGCTTTTTGGGGGGAGATACTTTAAAGTTGAAAAAAACACATCAACATGAAAGAAAGTGCAAGATTAAAGAAAAGAAGACAAATGCACCTTTAAGTTGTGAATGTGCTCCATGTACTTCAACAATGGGAACTTTTCATGGAACAGATTAATTGGATACCCTGTGGTGCTGGGGTGTTTCGGTTCACAAGTGCCAGTTCTCCTCGAAAGGATGTAACTTGTTTCCTTGATATTTTTTTTATGCGCCTTCATCATGCATTTCTGTGAGAATTTTCAGAAGCAGGCATTGCTTTTGTTATAGAAAAGTAAATATGTACACACAGATGTCAGTGAAGAAACCAAAATAAATGTAAGTGTCATCTTTGAATAACAAACATTAATTTAAATATTCAAAGTCTAAAATGATACATATACCATATTCTAGGATACAAAAACAAAATAATTGACATCTATTTTAAAAAGGACTATATTTGACTAGACAACTTAATGTTTGCTGAAGCTATTTTTGTTTTGTTTTGATTACTAGAAACTAAGCACATACTCTATACCAGGTATTGATCTGAAAGCTTTACAAAGATTATTTTATTTCTTACACCAGCCCCATGAGATACATACTATTTACAGGATTGTGCTTTACAACATGATCACTGAAGGCTTGCCTATTCTACAATTCATTATTTTACACCAAAATTTTATTTCACTGGCCATTTTGCTGATCTTCTTTCTAAGGTACATGTAAGCAGTGTAAATACTTAAGTGTCAAGCAAGTAGTTGAAGATTAATTATCAATAAAACTAAATAGCAATGCTGTAGTTTTCTCCATATAAATAAAGATTTCTATTACAAAAATTAGACATTTGGGCATATTATTTGAAGATTATAAGAAGTATACAGCTCATTAATTTTTCACCATTGTTATCATAAACTAACTGTAGTATCCAAGTACAGAAAGGTAAAGTTTTTTATAAGGGAATAGGAGAGAGTGTACTAGGATAGAAAAACCAAATTTAACTGAGGCTGCCTACCTCATATCTGTTAAGCTGAAATGTCTTTCAAGAAATGTTATTAATTATAATGTATTTTCCAATTATTACAAAGCATGTATATATTCCATGTATACACATTTATATACTTATGTTTTATAATATATACATTATACATTTATATTATAGAACAAATATATTGATAATTGAATATATACATATTCATATACATTTACTTGTACATTCTTGGTCATATATATATGTATGCATGACCCAAGATGATACAGATATATATATACTGACCCAGATTTTAATCAGCCACAGAGAAGTCATATATGTAATTTAGTAGTCATATGTATTTAAAATTTAGCATATGTATACATTCTAACAGTCATATATAATATATACTGACTCATATTTTAATCCTGAAGCTTCAGAAATACTGATCAGACCAGTTTCAGAAATGTGAACGATTTATTATAAGGAATATCAGGAAGCCTCAGGGTACCACCAGTCTCCCCACCCTCCAATAAATCATGCTACACAGAATTTTGTTAACGTGAGCTAATTTCTATAAATGACTAAACAAACTTTATAACATGCAAAATTTCCTGAGAAGATGTAGCATGCAAATTGTCTATTGAACAAATTTTTTAAGTGTTGGTTATATTCTGGATACCATATTAGGAAATTTGGCTTATCAAGAAGCAAAAGTTTCTCTCTTATAGAAAACAGAATATGGTAAAGAAGTAAATTATATGAAGCATAAACAGGTAAAATTTACTTTGGAGGGGAAAATAGAGCTGGATAAGGAATATTTGGAAGACGGCCTTGACTGCAGATCACAACTTCTATCTAGACTATGGCCAAAAGAGGACTCATTGACAAGAGATTTGTACAAATAAAGATGATGAGTTTACCAAGAGAATACTGGGAAGAAAGGAAAGAAATAGGCAGGGATTCAAACAGAGATACCAGCCAGAGCCAATATCCTGGAGTGTGCTGCAATAAATAAATAAATAATAAAGTGCAAGCTGAATTGATAATACAGAGGGTAGATCCCATATGGTTCCCTGAACACACCAGGAGTGAACCCTGAAAACAGGACAGGTGTAAATACTGAGCACTATCAAGTGTGGACCTAAAACAGGCAATGCTTAAATAAAATTTGGAGGAGAGAAAAGGCTGAAGGTAATCTGATTAGGTAGGAAGAGGGTGAAGATTCTGACCAATTACTTGATCTGAGTTACAGAGTGTGGTACTAATATTGACTTTTAGATTCAGTGAAGCAGGATCTCATGGGATTAGGTAGGAAGAGGGTGAAGATTCTGACCAATTACTTGATCTGAGTTACAGAGTGTGGTACTAATATTGACTTTTAGATTCAGTGAAGCAGGATCTCATACCAGGTTGAGCTAAGAGAATCAACATTTTTAAAAGATCACTGTGAAATCTCTACTAACAGACACAGATGGATGAAAGTTGAAATAGGAAACCCTGTAAAATATTTATTCCCTACCTAATAATCCAGGCTAAAAGTTTTGTTTTGTTTTTAGTTTTTATTAAGGCACTATGATTGGGGCCAGAAAGATAGCACAGTGATAAGGCACTTGCCTTGCACGCAGTTGACCCAGGATGGACCTGGGTTTGATCCCTGGCATCTCAAATGCCCCCCCCCCCAAGCCTGCCAGGAGCTATTTTTGAGCACAGAGCCAGGAAGTAACCCCTGAGCACTGCTGGGTGTGGCTCAAAAAAGAAAAAAAGGCACTATGATTTACAAATTTATTAATAGTTGAGTTTTAGGCATACAATGTTTCAATACCAATCTCACCACCAGTGGCAACTATTAGAATTAATAAGAAATAATCAGGCCCTGTATATATTTTGAAGTTCTAAATAATACTATAATCTGTATAGGCAATCCAATGGGAGAGAAAATGGTATTTCAATGTTTGGGAACAGTGTGATTATAACAGTTACACCATTAAATGTAAATGGAACTCATGGAAGAAGCTTGGATGAAAGAGTATATTGGAAGTTACACTTGGGCATGTTGAATTTGATGTAATTATACATACAAATTATTATTTCAGTACAAATAGGGAGTATGTGCATCTAAAGTTTAGTACAGACATTTAGGAAATATGGATCTGTCACTACTTATTGATCAGTTTTCCTTATGGAAAGGCAAAAGAGTTAGAAAAGGAAACTTTATCTATAGGTGTCTGACTAAGGTTGGCTATATATAATAATTTTGGGGGCTCAAGGGGAAGAAAAGTTGAGAAGGTAACATGCTTTATCTATATTAAAAGACCTCTGAAAGGGGCAAAGTAACATCACTTGCCTCCCATGTAGCTGAACTGAGTTTGATCCCCAGTATCCCATATGGTTCTGAGTCCACTAGGAATGACTCCTGAGAACAAAGACAGGAATGAGACTTCATCATTGAAAAGCATAGCCTTCCCCCAAATAAATAAACAAACAAATGGTATATGGCAAATTAATACAACAAAAGGTTAAGGCTGTACTTGAAACTAAGACTATTTCATATTTCTCTTTAATATGTTTTCTTGCATTCATCAAGCATGAGGAAACAAGATAAGGAAAGAAAAGAAAAGAGAAAAGAAAATAAAAGAAAAAGAAATAAAAGGTAGAAAAAAACAGCCTGAACCAATTGTATGTCTACAACCATTATATATGTTGACCTCTGTCTACTAGGAGCTAATATAAAGTCTTCTATGAGGATTTACATGAAATATTTCTATCAAAATATATTCTAAATAGAGGCAGGAAGAGTGTTGCAATAATTTATGAAAATTGTTTCTTGCCTCTGAATCAATGAAAACATTGTGTTGCTTCTTAAATTTTATTTCTAGTTAGAAAACTTCCAAGTCAAAAAAACCACTTCTATCAGCAATTTTTTTTAACAAAGAAAGCAATGCTGATGGAAAAATCATTATGCCTGGATTATGTATGATCTGTGAATTTCAATGGTCAATAGATTCTTTCTTATATATTCTCATATAAAGCCCATTCAAAGTTTATACAAAGAATAAAATATATTTTAAGGACAAATACCATCATATTTCCATATTTTGTTTGTTGAAATCAGATTGTACTGAGACAGCTTTTTCATTTGTATTTTCCAAAATAGCAAGAGAAAAAGAAAATATTTCTTTTTTATTTCAAGGAAAAAAGTAACAAATTAAGGTTTCTAGACAGTACTGATTACATACACATAAAATGACTGAATGAGAACAACATTAAGAAAAGAAATTATTAAGTCATCATGCATATATTTCTACTTTGAATAAGTTATCTTTGGAAATATACTAACAAAATTAACATTATTACTATTTTGAAACTTATTAGGTTAAACTTTACCACTAATTTTATTTAAAGAAAATTTTCAAGCTTATAGCAGAGGATTCATATCATACATTCAAGTGCTAACTTATGTAAATCCAGGTGAAATGAAAAATATCACTTCTCATAGATGCATAAATTGAATAATGAGTTATTACTTCTTTTTTTCAGCTATTACCTGTTATTCAAACAATAATATAATAAGAGGCTTCTTATTGGAAAAAATTGGGAAACTGAGAAAATCAACTTAAAAACATATAACTAGGATTCAGGAAATAAAATAATTTCTGAATAATGGCATATTAAAAAGTATATCCTACATGATAAATATGAATATATTAGCATATATTTAAAACAGTTTTGAAGGCTTCCTAGAATTCATATTTATCCCTTTGATTTAAAGGGAGAGAAAAACTTAATAGAAGAAGTCACATATAGAATAGGAAAATTATCAATCTAGGCAAGGAGATTGTTATTCCAAATAATTTTATATAAAATATAAAATTCAATATAAAACTTGGAGAAATTTTGGTAGTTCCTTTTAACAAAACACTATACTTTCTCTGACAATGCTTAGTTAAAATTTTATTTGGGAGTTTATCTAGATATCTTCAAGTTTAAATATCTCTCTTTTAGTTAAAACTACTAATTTTCTGGGGCCGGAGATATAGCATGGAGGTAAAGCTTTTGCCTTGAATGCAGAAGGACAGTGGTTCAAATCCCAGCATCCCATATCGTCCCCTGTGCCTGCCAGGGGCAATTTCTGAGCATAGAGCCAGGAGTAACCCCTGAGTACTGCCGGATGTGACCCAAAAACAAACAAACAAAAAAAAACCAAGCGAACAAAAAAAAAAAACCCAACAACTAACTTTCTTAAGAATCATTAAAGAACACTATTGTCAAATTACTTATTTTTTAATTTTTATTGTGATCAATGTGAGTTACAAGTCTTTCACAGTTATATTTAAGATACATAGTGACATTGAATTAGGGCCATTCCCACCACTAGTGTTGTTCTCCTTCTGCCCCTGTTTCAGGCATGCATCCCACACTTTCCCTCCCCCCCTGGACTGCTAGTATAACAGGTCCCCTTTGTAGATAACTTGTAGATTAGGAATCTTGATTCTGTTGTCTTTGACTTTGGGTTTGGTATTTAAGTCTGATCCTTTTATTTCCTCTCAATGTTCATGCTACTTTTTGCTCCTGGTGCCATCCACTTTATTTTTTCCCTCAATTTATGAGGTAGAACAAGATGATTCAAGTTCTGTGGTTCTGTTGGGGAAAAAAAAAAAACCAACAATGCTGGGAGGAGTCTGTGTAGGAGATATCAATATTAACTTAAAAGAAGGAAAAGGAAAATCAAAACAAAACAAGCAGTGAAAAAAAAACACAACAGCAACAATAAAAAATGACTAAACACCAACAAAAAGAAAGGGGGGAAAAAGGAAGGAAGGCTGGTGTGGCAAGATTTTGTGACGTTTTGTTGTTGTTGTTGTTGCTGTTGTTGCTTGTTGGTTTGTTTTGCATAGGCTCAGTACGTAGTGAGGAAATTAAAAATGGGATTCCCTTGGCCTAAGAGATATAGGGTTTCTCCATCTTTGAAGCATAATGTCATGGGAATAACTACAGGCTCCAGACATACTCAATGTCGAACCCCAAGGTCTTTTTATGGTGTCAGAAAATGTTCTGTTCAGTTGTGGTTGTCAAAATCAGTCCTCTGTTATTAGAGACCTTGGTATTTGCACAGATCCTAGGACCAAGTCTAGGATAGAGTCTTTCTTTATAGTTTCAGAAGTTCTGCTCCATCACAATTGTTGCAGTCAGTCTTCTGTAATTAGTGATTTTGGTTTTTTCACAGATCCTAGGACAAAGCCTAGAATAGAGTCTTTATGGTTCCAGAATTTCTACTCAGTCAGAGTTATCAAAATCAGACCTCTGGAATTAGAGATCTTGGTTTTTGTACATATCTTAGGCCATAGCTTAGGCTAGAGTCTTTATGATTGGTTTCAAAAAAAGTTCTGCTCAGTCACAATTGTCAAAGTTAGTCTTCTGTAATTAGTGATCTTGGTTTTTGCACAGATCAAAGGATAAAGTGTCTTCGGATTTCATCTTACCGTTAGGTGGTGAAGTAGGGAAACCTATTCTTAGATCACATTGTTACTATTTTCTCATTATCCTATTTCCACATCGCCAGAGTGTCGTATCAACCTGGCACAAGCTGGTGCCAGAGCAGTATTAGGAATTCCTCTGGGAAAGTTTGGTTCCTGGTGCCTTTGCAGAGAACTGTGTCAGTTCTATGGTTGGGATCTAGAGGTTGAGGTTGGTTGGTCGTTGCCCGATCACATGGATTCTAAGCCTAGTCCCCAGTTGTCAAATTACTTACTGTCTTCCATGACCTGACCCATACAGTGTGTTTAAGTGACATGTAGTCAAGAAGTGTTTGTTGCCTAAGAGAATGAATTCATGTACAAAATAATAAACAAAATGGTTCCAATTTTGGAAAAGCAAAATATATGAAAAATTCAAGCTTATTAAATGAAAAACAATTACAAAGGTGCACCATACTTCTTGAATATGAAATTATAAAGGAAAACATATATAGAAAGTAAATTTTCGAGACAGGCTTTCTACATCCCTCACTCACTGACATTGTAATGATAGTTCTCAGTGTAGTTATTCCTCTAACTGTACTCACCACTCTTTGTCAAATACAGGTGGGGGTGAGGAGGGAGGATTGGGGGCACTGGTGATGGGAAGGATGCACTGGTGAAGGGGGTGTTCTTTTTATGACTGAAACATAACTACGATCATGTTTGTAATCATGGTGTTTAAATAAAGATATTTTTTTTAAAAAAAGAAATAGGAGGGCTGGGCGGTGGCGCTAAAGGTAAGGTGCCTGCCTTGCCTGCGCTAGCCTTGGACGGACCGCGGTTCGATCCCCCGGTGTCCCATATGGTCCCCCAAGCCAAGAGCAACTTCTGAGCACATAGCCAGGAGTAACCCATGAGCATTACTGGGTGTGGCCCAAAAATAAAAAAAAAAAAAGAAATAGGAACAACAGGTATTGTCCTATACTTATAAATCCCAGCTTTGCATTAATTTTCTTCTTTATGATATGAAAAGAAATGACTGATATTTATTTTAAAGTTCATTTTGCTTTCCCAGACTAGCATATAAATTTACCAACTTGTAGTTCTGCCTACAAGTTCAGCATAAAACACAAGGAACAATTGTCACATTTCTTTACCTCATTTGACCTGATATCATCTATGGCCAAACAGTGGTGGATGATTGAGGAATGTCACACACTGAAAAAAAAAATAAAGTAGATTTTTACTTGATAGTAAAGCAGGTAGGCATTTGCCCTGCATGAGGCCCACCAAGATTCAAATTCCTGCATTCCATATGGTCCTCTGATCCCACCAAGAGTGATACCTGAGCACAGAATTAGGAACAGCCAAAGCAAGGCTGGAAATGGCACAAAAACAAACAAGCAAAAAAAAAAAAAAAAAGCAAACATTTTTGTTTTAGAGATTTAAACAGTAGTAAAATTATATTCATTTTTCAATGTATATATAATTCATTAGTTATCTGAGAATATTTGTCTTCTAAATGTAAGAAAATAATATTAACCTAAGTTATATACTTATAAGAACTTCTATTACTTTATTTTTATTGTATTATCTTTAAATTAAAATTACCAAAAATCTGTGCATGTTTCTGCTCCTACATAAAATGATAATTATAAAGTAGTTATCCTGTGTTTAGTGATGTATCTTCTTACATGAATTCATATAAAATATTTATTTTTGGTTATAGGCCACACCTGGCAGTGTTTAGAGCTCATTCCTGGCTCTGCACTCAGGGATAACTCAAGACTGTGCTTGTGTGACCATATGTGCTACCTGGGATTAAACCCAAGCCTTCCACATACAACACAAGTGCTCAACCTGCTGTATTATTTTTCAAGCCCCAAACATGTAAGTGATTTCTTTTTTTTTTAATTTTTATTTTTTAATTATGAGAACAAGGATGCAAAGAAAGAGGACAAGGTAAAGTTACAGTGGAAGGACAATCACCCATAACATAATTCTCAAAAGTCCCCTTGCTGATATCTTAACTTTGAAATTTCAGCCAAAGAACATTAAGATAAATAAGACAGAATCCATGTATAATTACTTTGTCCCTCAAGTCCCCAGATTGTAACACATTATAATATTTCTTAACAGCACACAAGGCAATCCAAAGCCATAAAATTTACGTAACTCCTTAAACATTACAGGCATAGTATTTTCTTACATTTCCATATACATGCATATTAGCTTAAGTTAACCTCAAATTTTAAGTGAGTTCTTTTTAAGGATTAGAGTCAAAGGAGCACAGTAAAAATGGTGTTAGAGTGGCAATTGTTGTTTGCATAGGCCCACCAAAATATGAGGGACATGGAAAGAAATAACCTATGCCTAAATACAAAGAGACCCGACCCCTGAAGTTTCCTGGCACAAGACCAACTCTAGGCTCCAGGCAAGCTAGATCGTCCAAGCATGTAAGTAATTTCTAAGTGAAGTCATCTATGTTGAGAAAAAATGTAAAGAAACAAAAATACTTCATTTAAAGGCAATATAATGCTCAAAGAAATGTGCATCTCTCTGAAAATAAATGCAGTGCATTTTAATATGCAAATGCATGATGATCCCTCACTGTGTTCTCTGCTAGGATTAGAAGATTCATATAAAAGCAGAGTCAAGGGGTGGGAGTGATGGCACAGCTGTAGGGTGTTTGCCTTGCATGCAGCTGACCCAGGAAGGACCTGGGTTCAATCCCCAGCAACCCATATGGTTCCCTGAGCCAGAATCAATTTCTGAGTGCATAGCCAGGAGTAATCCTTGAGTGACACCAGGTGTGGTCCAAAATCCAAAAAAAAAAAAAATTCTAAAACAAGAGTCAAGGTCAGAGTATCCCAACCTTCTTAACTTGTGGCTATGGCAACTCTTGCATCATAATCTTTTTATCCTCATAGTCCATCTAAGCCAAAAATCACTCTAACAGCTCCCTTATTATGTATGAAGAACCTAATAAAGTTTTTAAGTTTCATATATAATGAAGTCTCTATTAAAACATTAATGTGGGTCAGAGAGATAGCATTGAGTTAAGGTGTTTGCCTTGCATGCAGGACCGCAGTTTGAATCCCGGCATACCATATGGTCCCCCGAGCCTGCCAGAAGCAATTTCTGAGTGTAGAGCCAGGAGTAACCCCTGAGCTATGCCCAGTGTGATTCGAAAACCAAAAAAAAAAAAAAAAAATACATAAATTTAAATAAATCTTTTACTTAATTTTAAATAAGTGCAGTAATTAACATCACAGCACCTCCAGTCTCCTTAAACCTCTAAAAAAATTTTTTTTAAGATAGGGAGCCAAACCTTTAATACCACTACTACCTTCATTTCTTTTTCCATGTGAATTTTCACACTCAACTTTCTTTATCACTGAAGAAAACCTGGTTTCACAAAGATATGGCATCACCAAAAGTAATCAAAAGGAATATAGTGATATTATCCAAATTGTGAATTACTTGGAGCTAATGGTTCAACTGGTAACTGAGAAATGTCATTGTATTTCCCTTAAAAGTTTAAAACACCCTAAATTCATCTTAGGAATGAAAGAGTCACCACCCTACAGGAACCTCACGTATATGTGAATGAGTAGTAGAGAATGACTAAAAGTAAGATAAGACACAAGCACAAAGCATCCTAACCCAGTCAGCCCATCTTGCTGTATTATCAAATGATGGTGATTAGAACAATGGAGGAAGTTGACAACCGTGCATGACTAGAATTAGAGTCAGAGAAAGATGAAAAAGAATTTGGAGAGAAGTATAGTACAATGAGTAGGGTATTTGCTTTGCATGCAGCCAACCTGGGCTTGATCTTGGGCATCCTATATGGCTCACAAGCCCCGACAGGAATAATTCCTGAGTGGAGAGCGTCGAGAAATTCCTGAGCACAGCTTGTATGGTCCAAAATCAGAAAAGAAAAGAAAAGAAAAGAAAAGAAAAGAAAAGAAAAGAAAAGAAAAGAAAAGAAAAGAAAAGAAAAGAGAAAAGAAAAGAAAAGAAAAGAGGAAAGGAAAGGAAAGGAAAGGAAAGGAAAGGAAAGGAAAGGAAAGGAAAGGAAAGGAAAGGAAAGGAAAGGAAAGGAAAGGAAAGGAAAGGAAAGGAAAGGAAAGGAAAGGAAAGGAAAGGAAAGGGGAAAGGAAAGGAAAGAAAAGGAAAGGAAAGGAAAGGAAAGGAAAGGAAAGGAAAGGAAAGGAAAGGAAAGGAAAAAAGAAAGAAAAGAGAAAAGAAAAAAGAAAGGGAGGGAGGGAGAGAGAGAGAGAGAAAGAAAAAAAAGAAAGAAAAGAGAAAAGAAAAAAGAAAGGGAGGGAGGGAGAGAGAGAAAGAAAGAAAGAAAGAAAGAAAGAAAGAAAGAAAGAAAGAAAGAAAGAAAGAAAGAAAGAAAGAAAGAAAGAAAGAAAGAAAGAAAGAAAGAAAGAAAGAAAGAAAGAGAGAAGAGAGAAGAGAAAGAGAAAGAGAGAGAAAGAAAGAAAGAAAGAAAGAAAGAAAAGAAAGAAAGAAAGAAAGAAAGAAAGAAAGAAAGAAAGAAAGAAAGAAAGAAAGAAGAAAGAAGAAGAAAGAAAGAAAGAAAGAAAGAAAGAAAGAAAGAGAGAGAAAGAAAGAGAGAAAGAGAGAGAGAGAAAGAGAAGGAAGGAAGGAAGGAGGAAGGAAGGAAGGAAGGAAGGAAGGAAGGAAGGAAGGAAGGAAGGAAGGAAGGAAGGAAGGAAGGAAGGAAGGAAGGAAGGAAGGAAGGAAGGAAGGAAGGAAGGAAGGAGCATTCAACTGTAAATATGCTCTAACTTTATTTTTGTTATCTTTTCTTTTGGGGCACATAGGTCTGTAAATTAAACGACAAAACAAAGTAATCATTAAAAAAATCAGTTCATCATATAGGTACAGGAATTCATAGAAAAGCACAGCTGATAGGGACTTTCAGAATTGGGGACTAATATGACATTTTCAGAGGGGAAAGAGAAGGGAGGAAGACACCACAAAAATGACATCTTGAAAAGATAAATAGACCCTGAGGAGAACTGAAGGGAGGTAAAAATCCGCTCCATTAGTTGCATTTATGAATCTTCTAATTCTATAAATCAGAATCTATAAGTCGCATTAACTCAGAAGCAAAGTAGCCCCCCAACAACAGATGCTTAACCAATCATAATAAATAAATGAGATCAAATACCAGAAAAATACAAAATAATTAGACCTCCCTAGGGGGGGAAATAACCTTCCCATGCTCTGACCTCTAGTGATTTTTCATGCATGAAGGCATCATGCAAGCACTGGGCATTTATCTTGCTGTCCTCCCTAACTCCACTTATCTCCAATGTCCCTGATTGCCCCTGGAATTACCATTCCTGTACAGAGTTCACACATTCATCCAACTATTCCCTCCCTACTCCCAAGCTCCAATCTAAGCTCACATTTGGCAATAACAAAATCCATTCGCATGCTCAGCTGAACCAAAAGCGACATTTATATAATCACTAACACAGAAGACTGGCAAAGAGCCCTTTGAAAATCAGCATGGATTTTAATACCCATTTCCTTCCTCACCATTCCGCAGATTTCAGTAAACTAATTTCTCCTTGAAGTCGGGAATCCATCAGATGTTAATGTTCTTCCTACTTTCCACATTAAGCTATTTCTCACTAACACCCTGGACCCCTAGGAACCTCAAAAAAACTTCAGCCTCGTCACTCTTTAAACTATCTCTGCTTTTGCAAAGAAAAATATGAAAAGAGGAGCAAGATGAAGAAAGGTTGATCCGGATAAAGACAGGGGAACTCAGTAGTTCTTAAAAACACCAATTTGTAATCTATTTCATCTTTCAAAGGCAAAGAGTTGGGTTATCTGAGCTGCCATTCAATAGATTTCATATCTTTGTAGGAAATGATCCTTGTTCATGAGAAGACTGTCAGTCTCAAAAATATTTTCTATGTCATTTAATTGCCTGCTTAGTTTATATTTTAATCGGAATGCACAAACTATTCCCTGTACTCATATGCTTCTGAATTAATAATGATGATTTTTCATCTGCTGGAAAGGTCCCACCAGAACAGGAAAGCTTTCATATGTATGTGAGCTGAGGTCTATAATCTTGACAGAAGAAAACTCAGCCTTTTAGAAGGTGAGATGGAAAAACATTGTCTTAAGACTTGAGAACTGAAATAAGACTTGCAAGCTGAAATCTGCAGTTTTCAACTAGCCAAGTTAATGGTCACTTTTGATTGTGGTTGGAGCCATCTAATGCTTGCAATTCACTTTGCAGGCAATTACTGGTAATAAGAAGTTTTTCCACAGAAACACACCAACTGCTTTTCAAGACTATTTTAAATTATAACAGCAATAGTTACCTGTCAGGAAATTACTAATAGATGAGTGTTGATAGGCCAGGAATGTATTAACAAGCAGATTGTAAGAAGGAGAGAATTTTGTAAAGTTCTTTGTTACATTCTTGGGAAAAATCAATACACCATGAAAAAAGAGACAAATGGCTCAACAGTGGTGATTATGGTGCATGCTGTTCTGACTCAAATGTTATTAATCCATAGATTTATTAGCGGGATTTGAAACACTAGCCACTCTCCTTGCAGGAAAGGGTTTAATTATAAGGTCTGAACACAGCAAATACCTCCACGTTCTTCTTTTCTTTCCAATACAATACTGCCCTCCTAAGGAAACAGATAAACGCCCCATGTCCAGAAGTGAATTTTTTCCACTTGCTTCTGGTTTTTCACCAGATATTTCAAGAAAGTACAAGAATTTTAGAATGTTGGGAGAAAACAAATACTACATATTGCATTTTCGACAAAACGCTAAGTGAAGGTCCATTTCTCCCTCAGAAATGGACCTTCACTTAGCGTTTTGTCGAAAATGCCATTGCCATTTTTAAAATCCTGTGTGTACCAAAGATCTGAAACATGCCAAGATTATTATTACTCTGAATAAGTCTCCATAATGATGTTGTCATCGATATAAAAAGGCTTTTTAGAAGACTTCTAATGTTTATAGTAGAGTGAGCTGGTTTGAGATATTACACTTTTCCTACCAGATCAATTTTAAACAGAGTGAAGTAGAAAGCCCATCCCAACAGACTTCACAAAACAACACTATTTGGAATTTGAAATATATAACATTGCAGGCAAGTAGCCAAGCATGCATATCATGGGAAGTTTATGTGGATAAAAAAATCATAATGAAAATAGAGTATGATAAGTACATTACAGACCATATCTGTTTAGTTCTTACATGATATATGCACTTATCATAATCCATAAGAGGCAATGAACACATCAATCACGAAAGCAGCTTAGATATCACACACAAAGTGCTGCTGATGCTATAAAATAAAATCAGGCTATTAATTTCTTTGCCTCAGCCAATGAGCCAAAACCATGAAAATGAATTGTCATTGTAAACAGTTGCTAATATCACTCCTCTAATATTTATTGAAATATGTGAGGACAGCAAATCTAAATAGATGAACACTTGATTTTCTCTACACAGCAGTTGGCCTCACTTGATTCCCCTTCGCTGAGTTGTTTTTTTTCTTTATGTCTCATAAATTCTAACATGAGGAGTTTAACTCCAGAGAGCTGCGAGGGTGGGGGGAACCCATTCCAAGTTCAGGTTCACTATTTATGATGTATATAAATCTGAGTCATTTCAGCATCACTTGTTCATAGAAGATGAAGAACTGGTCCTATTGATTCACTCAAGTCTAACCTAGTGCTATTTCCCTTTGGATCTCATGAAATGCAGGCATTTTTCCACATTATAATGACTCTTTCTCCTCAATAGCTCTGCATTCATTGCCGTATCTCAGAAGTCTACTAAAGTTTATGACTCTTTTACTAATACTGTGATAAATATTTTGTAAAGGATAGTAAAATAGCCTACAAATTATAATTTTACCTTCTGCTCAGCATAACTATAATTACTTCCTTTAGGAATATAGCCTACCCTTTTGCCAACTTGCTACTTCGCATTATTTCCAAATGAAGCAATAAACAGTTTTGAGATGAAGGGCTTTCAGAAGTTCTTTGATCACCAATGTGAAGAGGGTAAGAAGAGCAGCACTTGAAAAGAGAGAGAAATACAAATGTATATTCAACTATCTCTAGTTCAGAAGATTAAAATAGAGTATGATCAGATATAAATTATATCAAACAGGTTGTTTTTAAACTGTTTTATTAAAAATTATTTCAAGACTTAAACTTCAACAATAATTGTAAGCACAACTAATGTATAACTATGGAATCAATATATCCTTTATATATTAGACTCTTTAGTAGGTATTGATAATATTGCCAAATTTAATGCTTCAATAAAGATGAAAACAATGGATTTCATAAAGGCATCAACTCATACTCTAGATAAGAAAAATAGAACCATAAAAAAATAATTGTTATAAAAAGCAGCCACTGTGAATACTCAAATGATTAACCACTCAGATTCTATCAATTCAAGTTCTTGAAATGAAGGAACCAAAACAAAAGAGCATAAACTAGTTCAAAACTTCCATGAGGGCAGCCCAGGTTTGAAGCTCAGTTAGTGGTAGTCAATCATCAATCTCAGGATTCGTAGAGAGCTTGCTTCAAGACATGCAAGCAACAAGCTGAACTTGTAGATGCCAATACACTGCTACTTCTATTAGAACAGTCCCTGGCAATGTAATCTTTGCACCACCACATGTGTATAATCTCTGGCCTACTATAACCAAAACAATGCAATATATTATAAGGACTGCAACCAACTGTTTGAGTACCATAATAATATACACATATATCCCCCATTTTCAGACAATGAACCAATAGCTGCAAAGGGAAGGAGGAAATACCTATACCTCTTTGATATCCTAAACACCAATGGTCATATTTCTTTGATGTCTCCAAAAGAGGTTATAATCTAATATTCATGGGGAACACCGTGGAGCATGAAGTCTAGTGGGTAGCTCTATTCTACAAACCCTACTTCTAGAATGGAACAGATAAGAGTGCTGTGGGCAGACATGGTTATATCTCAGATTCTTCTATCAGCTGTCTAATTACCTCAAATCCAACTAGCTCTGCAATGTCAGATTAAGAGGGGAGAAAATTGTTGCCATCACCGGACAACTGATAAACTGTGTTTTCTTGAGACAGAGCAGGGACTGTTCTTCAAACAGAACCATTTCCTTTGCTTAGCTAGCTCCTCTACAGATATATATCTTGAGCAGCTTATCTCATAAGAAAGCACAGAGAACCACTTAACTAGAAAAAGGCCAAATTGAACCAGCTTGTGTTGAGGTGGATCCCAGAGCTGATCTATTGATTCACATTAGTACATTATTTTAGTACTAAAAGTCATGCCCTGGGATGGAGATTTAATATGCTAATGAGCCATGAAACCTCGAAAGAAGCATGTTCTGTTACTGAACATTCATATTAGTTCTCGAATCTCCCCAGCCCTACATGTTTAGAATCATGCCTTCCCACCTCTATTCCTTTCAAAACTTATTCTGGACTTTGTGCCAAGAGTCAGAGAAGTGGTCTGTTCTGGCGCTCCCTTATGCACAAGATCATAAAAAATATATGTGGATTGAAATTTCTCTTTGGCTTCATGTCTATTCCTATTCTACTGAGAGAGAAAAAAAAAGAACACAAAAGGAAGGAAAAAATTTAAAAAACATGCAGATCAGTTAGTAGTCTGTTGCAAATATCCATAAGAAAAGCTGATGGGGGTTAATTTGCTTTCACCTTTATCTTTGTAAACAATCAGATAATGCAACCAAAACACCAGATACAAAAACCAGACAATATTTCTTTTTTTTTATTATTTTTTTAATTTTATTTTATAAAAAATTATGATCTATAGAATCCTTCCTGCTTGAAAATCAGGGTCCTTCCCACCATCAGTGTCAAATGGACCTTTGCAAATGGACCCAGAGTGCTTCCTATACCACCCCCCTCTGCCCCCTGGCCTGCCAATGAAACAGGCCCCTTTGAATTTAGATTGTTAAAGGTCCCCTGATTCTATTATCATTGACTTTGGCTTGGATATTTAGTTTTGTCCTTATTTATTTCCCCACCGAGACCACTTGGCCCCTGGCCTTTCTTTATTCTTTTCTTCTTAGTTTTATAGAAAAATGAGGATATATGTGGTAAATAAAGTAATCCGTGTCTCAAGGTTCTATGAAAAAGGTGACAGCGCTGATTTAAAAGATAAGAGATTTAAAAAAAGAAAATAAAAATTAAATTAAAAAAGAAAGGTGTGTGTATGTGGCAGTTTTTGTTTGTTTTCATAGGCACAGCAAAATATGGGGGAAATAGAAAGAAAAAACAATGGACTAAAACCAGGGAGACCTTACCCACGAAGCATCCTGCCATAAGACCAATTACAAGCTCCAGGCATACTAAATTGTCTAACCCCAAAACCTTTCTCTATAGTCCCCGTAAAAGTTCTTCACAATCACAATTGTCACAGTCAGGTTTTTACAAACCAGATAGTATTTCTTTACAAAGGGTTTTTGGTAACAATTTTCAAAGTTAGTATTTTATTAAGTATGTGAGACCAAATTTCAAGATTATGTAAATAATTGATACTTTATAATAAGCATATGACATCAGTTTTACTGAATACTATATGGCCCTATGTGTAATTGGGCTTTTTGTTTGCTTATTTGGGTTTATTTTTTCTTTATTGGCCTGGACCACACCAAACAGTGCACAAGGACTACTACTGGGAGGCTTGGAGAACCATATGGGATACCAGGGTCCAAAACAGGGCAGCCACATACAAGGCAAGCAGCACCCTAACCACTGTACTGTTGCTCTACCCTTGTGTTCTATGTCTCTAAAAAAATAACAGTTTAAATTAAATTATTCAACCCACATGTTCCTCTCAGTTGCATAATTATAGATCTGAACCAGTAAAAGTAAAGAAAGAAGATAATTCTTGGAATGTCAGGTTTAAAAAAACCTGATGATGCAATCAATGAATATTTAAATCAAATCCTTAGCAAATCTAGAAGTACTGGACCAGTAGAGCATAGTAATTCTGAATTAAAAACAATATATCTTTTATTAAAATAAATACCATATTTTACAGTGTATAAGACAACCCCCTAATTTTACAGTTAAAACATAGGTTTAGGCCTATATTTGCTGTATAAGACAGAATGTTCCTGTGCTGCAACTGTATCTTCCACAGTGAGCCAATCACAACAAGCAAAGGTCCAAAGGTTATACTGTAATATACGTCCTCTCTGACTCTGGCCAATCTGAGCAGGCTTTTTACAGTGTAGATTAGGGTCCAGAACATTGTCTAATTTGCATGCATAAAAGCCTGCTTGGATTGGCTGAGTTAGAGAGGCGGTCTGAGCAGCCTTGCAGTGATTGGTGCAGGATCGAGTTGGAAAATTCGTTTTGTGGCAATATTCAGACAATTTTTGTTTAGCGGTATATTGAAACATTTTTCGGATATACTCAGCGTATAAGACGATCCCCGATTTTCGGTTGACTTTTTTTTGTCTCAAAGGTCGTCTTATACGCCGGAAAATATGGTATCTTTTCAAAGACATGTGGAGCATCATTGCAAACAATTGTTTCAGTCTCTCTAAAGAGCCTTTTACAACTTTTTAGCTTATTCTATTTCACCATCAACTTAATCTCTCAACATATCAACATAACAAAAGCCTTTTAGACTTATTTTTTGTGTCCAGACCATTAAAATTATATTCACAATCACAGGCTAATCACAATCATGACTAGTCTTACATTTTTTCAAACACTCTCATAGAGACAACTGAATCCTTCCTCCCAATTTACTCTTCCACCTCCTGACCATGCTGTGTTCTGAAGATGCCTCTCAGCTGTCTAAATCCACTCTCAGCTGTCTAAATTCATCCTCCATTCCTGATTTCACCAACCTACAAAGTTGGAAGTTTTGTAAATGAGGTTGATTAAATAAAACTAATGCTGGTAAAGCTGACATGTCCTGGCCACCAATGTCATTAGCTTCAAGAAAGTAAATAGCCAGAAGCTGGGGGGGGAAAAAAAGCTTTCTCCTCTTTATATGCATCCTCAGCTAATTCCCAACATCAGAGAACAGAAATCCTAATCATATTAGCACACTTAGTATCCTGAGGTAGAAACTTTCTCACGTATTTATTCTATCCCTATAGAGTGAGTTTTGGCTAATTAGCAAACCCTGCATATGTATGTATGTATGTATAACTGGTCATTTATCCCTTTATTATGCAACCCATTTATCTTACTGTTAGGTAGAGTGACATTACAAGGCTGGTACTTAACCTAAGCTCTTGTGTGTTGAGACAGTAATTCATTCACTGGGACTCCTCATTACTGTCCTCTATATCAGTCACTGCTTATTTCTTGAAGGGCAACAATCCCAGAAATGTACATAACTTGACAAAGTTTCATTTCTGCCTTTACAGATCCTTCTACCTGACCAATTGTTCTAGCCTCTCTAGATGAATTTATGACAGAGCTAGTTTCAACATCCAGAAATCTTCTCCCTCTCTTCTGAGTACTATCTTTGGCCTGTAGTTATGAAGCATTAAAATTTTTTCTCAAAATGAGCCCTCAAAATCAAGTGAGAGTGTAAGATAAATCAGACACTTTTGGCACAACCTCTCTGCAACAATCCACAATGTCCTAGTACCAAGGTTTTCAACTAGTCCTCACTATAAGGGAAATCATCCTCATTCATGCCATTAGCATTTGAAAAGGGAAGGCCAAAAAGTTAGTAGAGGGGTAAGGGACTTGCCTTGAGTATGACTAACCCTGTTTCAATCCCTAGGTAATTCATATGAACCCTTGGATTCTATTTAAGAATGACCCTTGAAGGGCCGAGAGATGGCATGGAGGTAGGGCATTTGCCTTGCATGCAGAAGGATGATGGTTTGAATACCAGCATCCCATATGGTCCCCTGAGCCTGCCAGGAGTGATTTCTGAGCATAGAGCCAGGTGCTGCCCTAAGTGCTGCCGAGTGTGACCCCACCCCCAAAATGAATGACCCTTGAGCACAAAACTTAGGAGGAAACTCTAAGAAATTCTGGGTATGGCCTAAGTCACATCCAACTCAAACTCCCTCCACAAACATAAAAGATTTGAAAGAAAATGTAGAATATCTTTCTTCTCATCATACACATCTAAAGACATTTAACCCTTCTCTGTCTTTTCCCATTTCTATTATGACATTTTTCACAATCATTCACCTTGTATTTAGCCTTATGTTGCATCTTGCCACTTCTAAATTCCCATTTATTAGATATTCCATATTTTTTAGGACTTCTCCCTGAGTAGGTTGGCATAGGTACAGTGAACACAGTATCTATAGTCCCCAACTCTTTCAAACACCTGAGTCTAGAAAATTCAAGAGTCACAAATACTAGTCATGAAATATTATGAAGGAACTGGCTAATTTAGCGAAAAAAAAATATATCAATTCCACTAGTTACTTGGCACAACTAAACACTAAGGAGGGGGAAATGATGAAGACAAAGACACTCTCATTTGCCAGATTCTTCTCACATGCTGGAAATGCTGATCATTTTTAAAATCAAATTATCTTATTTAATCTTCAAACAATGCTATGAAGTAGGGATTCCCTCATCACCATTTTGCAAATGAGGGGGAAATGGCTTAGGGAGACTTAGGAACTTCCCCGAGTTCACATAACTAATAAGGAGCAGAGATGAGCAATTAAACTCAGGTGCCTTGATTGCAAATGTGTACCCCAAGGCAATACTTAGCAAATAACAGGGGGCATATATTAATATTCTAGAAGTACCCAAGAAGAACTTTTCTGATTGCATTTCTTGTCTCAGACTTTATCTGCCTGCCAGTATTAGTGTACAATCCTTAATAAGCCCTAGTCTGAAGGAGCGAAGATGAACTAAATCCAGCCTTATACAGGCAAGAAAAAAAAAGCTCCCTAAATATAGGACATCACGAGATAAGAGAAGTAATTAGTTAGCCCTTTTCTCATTGTAAGGTTGCTGAATACATGTATGAGTGAGCTGAATAAGATTGATTGGGATTCTCTGAAATGGTTAATATACATAATGAAAAGTATGCATAAAATCAAAGAAAAACACTATCTTCTTCCAATCTAAACTGTCTTACATTGCTTCTCCTCATCTTTCCAAATAGCAAAGGGAAGCCTTGGGGTAGGAGGCAAGAGCCCTGCTGTTGGTCTGTCAACACTCCTCTTTTGAAATTTTAAGTTCTCACTCATACCTGATCTAAAGGAACCTTTAGAAAGATCACACTGAGGGCCTGGAGTAATAGCACAGCTGGTAGAGTAATTGCCTTGCATGCAGACAAACAGGTTTCAATCCCTGACAACCCATATGGTCGTCTCCTCCCACCACCTACCCTACCAGGATCAATTTCTGAGCACAGAGCCAAGAGTAATCCCTGAGCACATCTGGGTGTGGCCCCCTAAAATAAAAGATGAAACAAGAAAAGAAATATCACACTGAGGTTATGTGAGCCACAAAGCCATTTGGCCACAAAAGGCCAGTGGAACTATGTTTTGCATATTCAAGAGACCTCACTGGCTACAGAAAAGACTATATTATATATATTTTGGGGGGGGGGCAATTGGAAGGGTTTCTGGGTCATACCTAATGGTGCCCAGATGACTTTTCTGGCAGTAGTTAGAAGATCATGTGGTGCCAGGAATCAAATCTGGGCCTCCTACATGCACAACATACACTCAGCCCATTGAGCTCTCTCCAACCTGAAAGGCAATGATTTTGACTGGTACAGGGACAAAGACAGAAAAGCCAGTTTGATCTTCAGGAGTTGTGAGCAGATAGTTTATTTGGGGAGTGACCCCAGGGAACAGAACAAGGGACACCAGAAAGAATTACACAATGAAAGATGAGAAGTCATCCTCAGTCTGCATTATTAGCAAGATTGCCACTATGCACTCCTGCAAACCAATTCCACAGGGCATCAAGAGAGCCTGAGCTGCTTCCCCAGAGAGTGGCTCATTCTTTTTTTACTTGCAAATGTGCTCATGAACAGCATGAGTGACTGAACTCCTGCAGGAATTTCAGGCAGCAACAGCAGGAAAGTCAGTCTCGAGGTAAAATACAATCAATGTATAATGTAGTTAGAGGAGGAACTATCTCCACACATGCATGCAGCGAATTGCCTCTGAAATGACAAGAACAAATACTTGGCTGGAATGGATTTTTTAAAAAAATGGATTTTAGAAATAGGGCCAGTACAACTCTCCCTTACCCTCTTTGTATCCACTTGTACAGTTCATCAGAGAGTAAACAAGTGACTCTGCACACAATCCTTGCAAAGATTCTTCGGGAAAATTTTATGGAACAAGCCTGGCTTCTTCAAGATGAAACCAATTGCATGCCACTCATTGCAAACAAGCTTACTCTCAGACTAGCACACACTTTGGCTTCAAGGACAAGAAGGCCATAATTTCTTTACCCTTGATGTTACTGACTGCCTCTGACCATGTTCAATTAGCCCTCTGGGTGAAGGCACAAAAAGACACTAATAGTAATTCCCCTAGCTGGTTTCAAAAATAATCTTTTGTGGGACTAGAGAGATAGCCTAGCATGAAGGGCTCTTGTTTCACACGTGGCTGACCTGGATTCAGTCTCTGACATCCCAGTGTGATCCTTTTTTCTCTTGTGTGTGGCAGCTAACTCTAAACACTCATGATAATCAGAATCATCTGTGAAAAAAGCCCAGCTGATAGTAACAACTTCCAGCCTGGCCTTATCAGGAATCTAATAAGAGAGCAAATGATAATTATACATCAGATTTGGTAAAACTGGCACATCCATCTGAAATTGGAATTTCCAGTCAGTAAAGTGAAGACTACAGGAATACAAGAATAATTTCTGAAAGTGTGTCACTGGAAGTGATGTTTGCGAGCAAACACCTATGGCAACCCCTGGAACCTGACTAGAACATAATATATCAATGGTATAACACAATGGAAGATTGCCTTTCCAACACCCTATGGGGTTCTTTTTGACTTTGTACCTTAATTAAACCTTTAATAGACAATTCCATCATTTTATTAGGCCAGCTGCTCTAGGCAAGACCAGTATATAGTTGGATCATTGAATCTCATAATTAGATACCTATTGCTCTACCTCTTTCTGCACAAAAAAAATTGGATTGTAGCAATATTTTTAGAGGTACAAGATCAGAAATTGGATGTGTTAGAGACATACAAGAAAAAAAAGAAAGTGATACTGACACAAAATAAACACAAACATTTTGTTTAGTAACAACAAAATGCTGACTATTCCAATGGCTAAATGGTCAACTCCAAGTAAAGGTAGAAAGAAATGCCTCAATTTTCTTTGATACTGTAGGCAGATTTGGGTATAAGCTAAAGGAGTAGTTTAGATACTACTGAATCACTGATAACCTCACTCAGTGTCATTATTCCATTTATGAAACTGGCAAGCATTGAGATGACAAAACAAAGAGCTGTTGGTTGAAAAATTCCATAAGTTGAATTATTTTATGTTCTTATATCTATAATAGATGAGTGTTTTATCTATTAACTATAATTTTAAGGAACCTATAACATGAAACACACGAGTTTTGCATTTTATATTGATTTATATCATACAGTCACTGGACTCAGCTCAAAATCTCCTACCAAGGAACTTGAAATTTCATTGCTTCTAGAAGTCTGCTAAGCAAAAATATCATTTACTATGTCCTGAAATCTGTGAGACACATATCTCCAATTTTTTCTATCCTCATACAAAGAGAACAACCAGGCATGTAATTCACAGCACAGTTCCCTGGAAGTTTTTTTCTTTTTCTACTATCTCAAATTATTTGTATTGTGCCATAGCTTGATGGCAGCACATTTTTCTCTTTATTACTATCCCAAGTCACTTGCATTGTGCCACATTTGTGGCAGCACTGAAAACATCAAGCTAACCAGACTAGGAACTAAAAACTAGACCTTCTATTTTCTACCTGTTTAATGGATCATAGGGAAACCTACATGAACCCATAGAACACAACTACAGACGCTCATCAACAAAACAGGTAAAAATGGCACAAAAACTAGGCCAGTAGCATTCCATTATGTCACACTGTGAACAAGCTCTGATCATTGACCATTAAGATAACTTGAAATCATTGACATAAGCCATCTGTTACTCACCAGTCAGAACCTGTTTGCAGTCATATCTGTATGCTTTATTCTTATTTCTGCTCTAACTTCTAATGAAATAGATTGGAATTACTTAATCCTAACCAAAAACTCCAGTTTCTTACTTACTTTATGGCATGCAGTCAATCTACTAGGACAGATCTAGACAGACTATCATTCTGGCCCCATAAAGCATTACTTGATTTCTTGCTCTGTCCTAGGAGTTTGACTGACTATGTGACATCAAGTAAATATGAAACTGGAGTTGTTCATTATGATTAAGTAATTCCAACCCTCTACATTAGAAGATAGAGCGGAGATCAAGGAATGCTTTTGAAATATCTACAAAGCCCCTTTGCTGCAGAAACTGGTGTTTCTCCAGCACTTCAACAGACTATTTGAACTATCACTATACTGCTCCAGTCTGCACGAATCTACATACTGTCAATTATGCAGTTATATAACCTGCATGACTGGGTGATTTTGACACATCCCACATCCCACTGTTTCAGGACTCGCTCTTGCTTGTGACATACTCAAAATTGTTAACTTTCTGGGTTGCTCGGCAAAAATATAAGATTTTTTTTATTAAGCATGCCATATGCTATGTGTAGAATTAAAAAATATTGTCTAACATGCTTATTAGAGATAAGGAGAACAAGGTCTGGGGTCAGAGTGATAGAACAACAGGGAGGGCATTTGCCTTGCACACAGCCAACCCAGGCCAATCCCCATAATCATATACCCCTGAGTGCCACTGGGTGAGGAAGGGAGGGAAGAAGGGAGGGAGAGAGGAAGGAAGGAAGGAAGGAAGGAAGGAAGGAAGGAAGGAAGGAAGGAAGGAAGGAAGGAAGGAAGGAAGGAAGGAAGGAAGGAAGGAAGGAGGAAGGAAGGAAGGAAGGAAGGAAGGAAGGAAGGAAGGAAGGAAGGAAGGAAGGAAGGAAGGAAGGAAGGAAGGAAGGAAGGAAGGAGGAAGGAAGGAAGGAAGGAAGGAAGGAAGGAAGGAAGGAAGGAAGGAAGGAAGGAAGGAAGGAAGAAGGAAGGAAGGAAGGAAGGAAGGAAGGAAGGAAGGAAGGAAGGAAGGAAGGAAGGAAGAAGGAAGGAAGGAAGGAAGGAAGGAAGGAAGAAGAAGGAAGAAGGAAGGAAGAAGAAGGAAGGAAAGAAGGAAGGAAGGAAGAAGAAAGAAAGAAAGAAAGAAAGAAAGAAAGAAAGAAAGAAAGAAAGAAAGAAAGAAAGAAAGAAAGAAAGAAAGAAAGAAAGAAAGAAAGAAAGAAAGAAAGAAAGAAAGAAAGAAAGAAAGAAAGAAAGAAAGAAAGAAAGAAAGAAAGAAAGAAAGAGAGAAAGCAGGCAAGAAAGCAACAGAAAGAAAGAAAGAGAAAATCCTCACATGCTACATCCTAAATTTTATAAGGCTGATCTCTCCGGCAATCATGGATTGTTTTACTTCTTTGCTCATGAAATTCATTAGACTTTCAAAATATCAAATCAACAGGATATTCCGCAAATTTTTAAGATGATCATGATTACTGAGTATATAAAGTGATAAAATCTCAGGGCAAGAAGTGAACATTGGAATTGGGGCAATAGCACATTGTGTAGACAGAACATCTGCCTTGCATGTGACGAACCCAGCTTCAAATACTAGCAATGTGTATAATCACCCATGCTGGCCAGGAGTGATTTCTGAGTACAAAGCCAGGAGAAACTCCTGAGCACCACTAGATAAAAACTATTAATAATATAACAATAATAATAATAATAATAATAATAAATAAAGAAGT
This sequence comes from Suncus etruscus, assembly GCF_024139225.1. Lineage (NCBI taxonomy): Eukaryota > Metazoa > Chordata > Mammalia > Eulipotyphla > Soricidae > Suncus > Suncus etruscus. Next base: position 117,526,136 of record NC_064851.1, read on the forward strand.
GAGTGTGTAGGGAGCTGAAGAGATACTACAGTGCTTAGAGAACTAACCTTACATGTGGCCAACCTATGCTCAATATCCAGCATCCCTTATGGTCCCCCAAATATTTCCAGGACTGATTCCCAAGAGCAGGGTAATAAGTTACCCCTGAGTATATATTGATGTCCTTTGCATGTAAACTAAAGTTATTCTTCAACCTATCAATTATGATCATTAATAAAAATATTTATCAGATCAGATATTACATACCAATGAATAAACTTCATATTGATTCATTACAGTGAAGATTTTCCAGTTGGGACAATAGCTGCAACTAAGTGTATCACTAATTTCATTTATAGTCAACTATTGTATCATCCATTTATAAAGATGAACTGAATGAAGACAGAAGAGGAACCTTTTAAAGAATTATGTACAATGTGCTTTAGGAAAGCCCCGTCAAATTAGAAAGAGGAAATGTATATCAGCAACATTCAGTTGAATTGCTTAGGTTTGCACAGAGGATATCAACATTCTAAGTGTTAAATACCCTTTGGGGTGGATGAGTCTGTCTCTTACAGGCATCTCACACAGAGTGGTAGAGAGAATAAGTACTTAGTAAAGCTAAGAAGTATGGAATATTTACAATGCAGGTCCACAATAGTAGGAGAACAGTGTTATTCCAGAGAAGGTGAATACGGGGCTTAAGTAATATTATATAACCAATCAGTTCACATACTATTGCAATATTTGAATAATGTCCTGTAATATTTTGATTAAACTATTGGGTAGTCATAGATGATAGAATAAGAGGAAAATAAGTTACTCAATATTACTCCAATGAGAACATTTAAGGGAATGGTTTCAGTAGATTTTTATGAACAAGTTGTCAAGAAGCAAAATAAAAGTAACTAATAGGTCACTTTTTATTTGCCCTGAGATTTTAAGGTGAACAATGACAATATCATTTCTTGGAAAAGTCAAAAATAAGAAATATTTGTTTTTATCTCAGCTACTTCCCTTTCTATGAGATTTTTATCTTTAACTAAAAAATCTTATATCTAGATATTTTATAATATATTCTAATCATTTTATATAAATAATAGAAATATAATAAAATATTTTATAATGTAGCATTACATGTTATATTATGTAATATTATATTATAATATAATATAAATATATTTTATAAATTTTTATAATTTAAGCACCATGATTACAAACATGATTGTAGTTGTGTTTTAGTATATTATTTACATTTTTTATCCATGATATCAATAGGAAGGTCTACACTAAGTGTTTGAATAGAAGCTTAATTGGCACTGTCCTGATACTGTTCCTTTTGCATGTTCTAAAAAACATGTTCTAAGAAAATATTAATAAGTTAAAATAGAATTTAAATCAATGAATAAACAACACTTAAAAGGTAGTTAAACACTTAAAAGGAAGTTAATCCCTGGCATCCCATATGGTCCCCCAAATTGTCCTTGGCAATTTTCTGAAAAGAGTGTAGACAGATCAAGTCTTAGGGCATGTACTTAGCATGTAGGAAGCCCCATATTTTGTCCTTGTACCATATCATTATCTTCTAGTACTGCAGTCTATGTATCCTCAATAACTAAATTGAAATAAATAAAAGGTAATCAAAACTATTAAGAAGTGGGCTCCTAATTCATTAGTCTATTTCATAAGCTGGCAGTGTTTAGGTTCAGGGTTCTTTAGGTTGTATGTTCCTTTGCCAGGGGTCTCAAACTCATGGCCCGCGGGCCGTTTGCAGCCCTCGGTACAACATTTTGTGGCCCTGCCCTAGAGGAATATTTTTGTTTTGTTTTGTTTTAGTTGTTTGGATCACACACACCAATGTTCAAGGCTTACTACTGACTTCGCACTCAAGGATCACCCCAACTTTGCCTCCTGTGGGCCACAGGTAAATTGAGTTTTCAAGTTTAAACCTTTCTTTTTAGAAATATGTACCTGTCAATATATACCATCCAAGAATAATTTTGAAGAGTAGAAAAATCATGCCTTGAATGTTTTTGGAAGCCTCAAAGGATCCCCACATATAGATTTCATCTCTATAGTAGCAATATAAATTGAAGCCGGAGAGATAGCACAGTGGAAGGTCGTTTTTCTTGCACGCAGCTGATCAGGACAGAAGGTAGTTCAAATCCCAGCATCCCATATGGTTCTCCCCTTGCCTGCCAAGAGCGATTTCTGAGTGCAGAGCCAGGAGTAATGTCTGAGCCTGGCTGAGTGTGACCTCCAAACCAATATGGGTCATAAACAACATTAGAAAAGAAACTTTAGTTATGTAGTATGAAAATTAAATGGTTGGGTATATTTTGTGCACACGTGTGTGTATGTGTAGTAGTAGTAGTAGTAGTAGTAGTAGTAGTAGTAGTAGTAGTAGTAGTAGTAGTAGTAGTAGTAGTGGTGGTGGTGGTGGTGGTGGTGGCAAAAAACTGAGATCAGGGATCCAATAACTTGTCTTAACAAGTTTCTGGAGAAGTTTAATACTCTATCAGCTATGAACTTAGTCATATAAAGGGACTGAAAACAAACTCTCTGAATAACCTGATAGTGTTCGTACCAATTTTCTGCAGATATAACAAAAGGACTAAAAAGTCCTAGCAATACAAGTCTAGCCTTCCCCCAAGAAACACACCAGTGATTTATGATAGCTCTTAGCAAGCTTTATATTAAAACCCAGCAGCCTACCCATTTGAACTTCTAAGGAAGTTTAATTTTTAGTCGAATCATAGAAGAGAATTTTTAGTAAATTGCAGGATCCAACTTGACCTTCTACTGAAGAGTTAAAATAAGGGAGGACTATATGAGAATACATGGTTTCCATATTCTGCTTCAGTTCAAATGCAGATTAATTTTAATTACAAGGGCATAAAGAAAGCATATACTTATACATACTCTCATGTGCACATGCTTCTACTATCTTACTTAATGATAACTAAGGAAAAAACTCAATATTGATCAGGTAAAACACCATGAATATTGTTGACCTATTCTATTTATGACAATATCCAGGCATTTAATAGTCTTTAATTTCCCCTCAATGAGTCATTACATAGACACACATTTGCTATACAATTTCTAGGAAAAACAAGGAAATAATATATAAAGTTATGAAAGGTCACAATGAATGTGGTCAGGGACCCAAAGTGTGGCTCAGTGATTAAAAGGCCTTGCTTGTAAGCATGAGGCCCTAAACTTGATCCCTGGCACTACCTATATGTACTAACCATGATCACAAGTACCCTGCTGTTTGGGACCCTCAGCAGTGCACCATCATCTCTGGCTCTGCAGCCAGAAGTATATGAGCACAACAACTAAAAAAATTTGCAGCAGACTGACAGATAGTATAGCAGTTAAGGCTGAGTTTAGTCCCCAGCATCCCATGTGGTCCCTGAACACTGCCAGGAGTGATTCCTTAGTGCAGAGCCAGGAATAATTCCTAAGCAGCTCTGGATCTGGACCCCCAAAAGTGTGTAATTCCCAAAGAGCAATGCTATCACAAATGTGTGGATACAGCCACAAGGAAGAATGACACTGAGAGAGGATAGGTGTGTGGGTACAGCAGTGATCCCTAGTGAGCACCACAACCAGAATATAAGTGACCCCAAGAAATGTAGCAATCAAGTGTATGATCAGCAAACTAGATGTGCAATCCCCACCCAAGTCATCACAACAACAAACAACAAAGTAAGTTCAAGATTAAAGATGTGCATACCTTTCCAGAAATGAACATTCTTCTAATTTAAAATTATAAGAGCTCTGTGATTAAAAGTTACCTCATGATGACAAGCAATTCTTTTTATATAAATATTTTTATTTTTGGCTATTATTTATTAATTTTTTTATTTCCATCACCAATATCCCAAGTGTCCCTCCTCCTCACCCCACCCCGGTCTGTGCTCTAGACAGGCTTTCTATTTCCCTCTTTTGCTAGAACCTTCCAGCCTTCCTCTCTTTTGTCTCTGAGAATTATTACAAAAATGTCTTTTATTTTTCTTAAAACCCATAGATGAGTAAGACTATACTGCATCTCTCTCTCCCTCTGACTTATTTCACTCAGCACGATATAGAAAAATTTCATGACTTCATCTCTTCTGATGGCTTCATAATATTCCATTGTATATATGTACCACAGTTTCTTTTTTTTTTTTTTTTTTTTTTTTTTTGGTTTTTGGGCCACACCCGTTTGACGCTCAGGGGTTACTCCTGGCTATGTGCTCAGAAATCGCCCTTGGCTTGGGTGGACCATATGGGACGCCGGGGGATCGAACCGAGGTCCTTCCTTGGCTAGCGCTTGCAAGGCAGACACCTTACCTCCAGCGCCACCTACCCGGCCCCAATACCACAGTTTCTTTAGCCATTCATCTATTGAGGGGCATCTAGGTTGTTTCCAAGAGTCTAGCTATTGTAAACAGCGCTGCAATGAATATAGGTGTGAGGAAGCAATTTTTGTATTGTATTTTTGTGTTCCTAGGGTATATCCCTAGGAGTGGTATAGTTGGATCGTATGGGAGCTCAATTTCCAGGTTTTAGAGGAATCTCCATATCCGCTTTCCATAAAGGTTGGACTAGATGGCATTCCCACCAGCAGTGAAAAAGAGTTCCTTTCTATCCACATCCCCACCAGCACTGCTTGTAATCATTCTTTGTGATGTGCATCAATCTCTGTGGCACAGATGGTACCTCATGGTTGTTTTGATTTGCATCTCCCTGATGATTAGAGATGTGGAGCATTTTTTCATGTGCCTTTTGGCCATTTGTATTTCTTTTTTGTCAAAGTATCTGTTCATTTCTTCTCCCCATTTTTTTCTGGAGCCAAAAGTTATTGAAGAGAACATTATAGGTTATCCTATACCCAATATCTAATATATAGAAAAAATACATTTTGGTCACTTGAAGTAAATATATTTCTTTTTTTCCTGGTTTACATTATTTTTATTGTAAGAATTTATTCAAGAGACAAAATTGATTAACATAATGAGGTAAACTAACATAACATAATATAGTAACATAACATAACATAATATAATTAATATAATAAACATGTAAGTCAAAGAAAGTTTCTGATTAAAACACAAATTTTTTTCATAATGGCTTACATATCTTTCACAGTAGTATTTTAGGTACATATTAACATTGAATCAGGGGAATACCCATCACCAAATATGTTCTCCCCCCATCCCAGTTCCCTTTCTACAACTCATATACCCCACCATCACCCCCTGGGCTGCTAGAGTAGGTGGACCCCTCTTTGTCTGGCTTACTATTAGTGATCACATATCTGTTTGGTCCTGGAACCCTCCCTTGTTTCCCCCTCTCTTTAAGAGGCAGAGCTAGATAAATCGAGGTATGTGATTTTGTTTGAAGGAAAGAAAAGCAATAGATTGGGGTACAAAATAAGAGGAAAAAAAAAAGAAGTCAAATACACTGAAAATGGGTGGAGTCTCTCTAGAGGCTTCCAACCTCAATTTGAGAGAGGATGTGAAAAAAGTAATTGAAACACCACAACTATACAGAAAGAAATATCAAATTAAATAACCAGTGAGCACTAGAGCAATAAAGACAAGCACCACACAATAGTCTCGGTTCTGAAATCAAATCATGCTCGAGTGCAAAAAGAAAGAGAAAGATAAGATAAAATAAAATAAAATAATATTGGAGACATCAACTTCAATCTCTACACCAAAATAAAGACGTCAAAAAAATCGATCAATTGATAAATAAATATGTGGAAAAATTATTGTTTTGTGCTTTTTTTTTTCCTTTTCTTTTTCCCCCTGTATAGGCACAGTAACTATTGGGGATATTATAGAGGGAATTCCCTTGGCCTAGGAGATATAGGGTTTCTCCACCCTTGAAGTATACTGTCATGGGATTAACTATAGACTCCTTGCATGATCATTTACTCTCCCTCTGTTGCTTTCGTGGTGCATGGAAGACTTCTGCTTTGTCTTGGATGGTAAAATCAGACCTCTATATCTAGTGATCTTGGTGGCTGTGCAGCTCAAGGAATGGAGCTTATGAAGTCTTTCTTTGTGGTTCTAGCAGCCCTGCTTCTTCAGTGTCATTTTAATCCATCTTCTGTAGTTGGTGGTCTTGGTCATTATGTTGCTCCTAGAATGGAGCGTGGGATAAAGTCTTTCGTTATGTTTCCGGAAGACCCATTCAGTGTGGTTGTCTCAGTCAGACCTCTAGAATTTGAGATCTTGTTTGTTGAACAGATCGTAGACCAAAAGCTAGGCTAGAGCTTTTTGTTGCTGCTGTTGTTGTTGGTCCCTGTATGCGTACTGTCCAATCTTGGTTGCAACAACCAGTCATCTATATATAGCGATCTTGGCTTTTGCACAGATCAAAGGGTGACATGTTTTCTGATTTTGTCTTATCGATAACTGATGAGAAAGGACAACTTGCTCTTAGATCAAGTTGTTCCCATTTCCTCATTGTCAGGTTATCATTTTAGTACTGGCTCATGTTGGTGTCAGAGCAGCATTGTAAATGCCCTGGAGGGGATTTGGTTCCTGGAGCTGTTCTGGAGAACTCTGTTGTTTCTATGTCTGGGATCCAGGTGTCAAGGCTGGACGTCATTGTCTAGTTCCCTGGAGCCTGATTCCACATGACATACATTCAGGGTGCTTCTCCCCATTTTTTGATGGGGTTAGATGGTTATTTTTCTTGTAAAGTTCTGTCAGTGCCTTGTTTATTTTGGAGATTAGCCCCTTATCTGATGGGTATTGGGTGAATAGTTTCTCCCACTTAGTGGGTGGCTCTTGTATTCCGGACACTATTTTCTTTGAGGTGCAAAAGCTTCTCAGCTTAAAATAGTTAATCTCTACTTCCACTTGTTTGGAAAGTGCAGTTTCCTCCTTGAAGATGCCTTTAGTCTCAATGTCATGGAGTATTTTACCTATGTGTTGTTCTATATACCTTGTGGTTTCAGGTCTGATATCAAGGTCTTTAATACATTTGGATTTGACCTTTGTACATGGTGTTAGCTGAGGGTCTAAGTTCGCTTTTTTGCAAGACAAGCAATTCTTACAGAAGCTAAGTTTATGTGTCCTGCCTATGATATGGCTATTCAGGAAAACCAACTGCCTGATATTTTGCTCACTGCATGATTGGTCAAACTTCCCTAATTCAATATGAGAACCTTAGTCATAATTCACTCAAACAAGACTTTGGTTAAAAATTATATAAAATATTGGTAGTTGTTTAACTAAATGCTCATTTTTAATATGAATGTAGATATATTTAAGGATTATTATCTTTTAGGAATAAAAAATTAAAAAGTGAAAATCTGTTCACTAAGTTTCTGCTAATAAAATTAATATTAATAAAAATTATTTCTATATTTTAGAGGGGAATGTCCACCCCTGACATTGTCTACTAAAAATTCAAACCAAGACCCTAGTTTCTGCAATAAATGACTCCTTCTCAGTATTTGGAACTGTCCTGTGACATCTTCCTAGGCTGCTATAGACTGACTACCAGGCCATCGATCATTTAATGAGTAGTTTTAAGACTTAGAAAGTATCACAAAACTGAAGTTTGGTTTGAATTCCTCAAGAATACCTATCTGCAAAAAAGATTTGCAATGAGCTAATGCATTTTATAGTTTAGATAAGAAAGAAACAGTAAAGAACTGATTCAGGGAGAGAAGAAATACCAACTTAGGACATTGCTTTGATTGTTCCATGACTCATTTCTGCAGGAACTTCTGAGGATCGCAAAAACTGCCTTCTAGAATGTTCCACAATAGAATAATTACCTTAAGTATGATTACTACACAGAGGCCTATGAGAATTCTATAGTCTCTTCTTGAAGCCAAATTATTTAACATGCCAATCACCACTCTGAGACTCTTAAAAACGTTTAAAATCCTTTGCCATAGAACTTTTCTCATTCTCCTATCAGAGATTGTCACCTAATAATTAACTAATGAGATTTTCTATGGGTTATACAGAGAATGGTTAATGCTCTAAGTCTTCATCTCTTGAAAGTGGAACACTACAAAATTATAATGAAATTATAGGCAGTAACCTTTAAGTAATGCCTGTATTTTCTTAAAAAGTAAGTTCATAAAATACTTATAGGGGATTTTTTAAATATCTGCTTTTATAAGTGCTTTTTGATTTTATAAATATTTTAAAAATCATAGCTTGGGGCTAAAGCAATAGCACAGCAGCAAGGCATTTGTCCTGCACGTGGCTAACCTGGGACCTGGGATCGATTCCCACCATTCCGTGTTGTCCCCAAGCCTGCCTGGAGCAATTTTGAGCACAGAGCCAGGAGTAACACACCTGAGCACTGCTGGGTATGGCCCCCCCCCAAAAAAAAATCACGATGACTTCTTGTTTTCAGAAAGAGAGGATTGCTTTTTCAAATGTATTTTTAACTGACAAGTTAGGTAATGATTTCTTTAAAACTCACATAGGCCCCAGAAGATAGTACAGAGATCAGGGCAATACTATCAAGAGACCGCTCTTAGGTTTGATTCTAGCACCACATGGTCCCCTTAGCAGTGCTGGTGACATCCTGCTGCCTCCTGGGTATCAGTCGTCAAAAATGTCCTCACAATGAATGTGGCTTCTTTCTGTTCCACATTAAGTACTGGTTCCTCCTCTCATTTCTACTTTTCCTCTTCAATATTATGGTCTTCCATTACCATCTCCATACTGTCTTCTGTCTGCTCTTCATTAGATTGTTGGCATGTGCCCTCACTTCTTTACCTCAGCCTTTGGACAAAGGAAGTAGCAAGGACTATCAATACACATAAAGACATTCAGATTATTTGGACCATATTACCAGTTGGTCCCCAAATTCTAGTTGCCTACTGATAATTGTAGAATTGCTAGTATCTCATAGGTTCCATAGGAAGCCATGGAAGACTTGATTGCTTTCCTATATCCTTGTTCTTTTCTGGTCCATTCTTTCCAGGGATACACTTTGCCATGCTGAGGGATTACTACTGGTTATGCACTTAGGGATCACTCCTCAAGGGCTCAGGGAATCATATGGGATGCTGGTGATCTAATCCAGACAAGCACACACAAATGCTCTATCTCTCTGGCCCATTCTGGCTCATTCTTTTTGTTCACTTTGGGTCATACATGGAGGTAGTCAGGGGTTACTCCTGGCTCTGCAGTCAGAAATTACTCCTGGCAGGGTCAGGGGACCATATGGGATGCCAGGGATCAAACCCCGGTTTGCTTCATACAAAGCAAATACCTGACTGCTGCTATTGTTCCAGCCCTTCCTGGCCCATTCTTAACTACTGATTGCTGATTGGCTATATGCACCAAAACCTTGCACTGGATCACTGGATAAACTTGCCCCTTCCAAAGCAACAGATTTCCCCAAAGCTCTCATTCAGATAAATGAAGAAATTTGTAGGTAAATAGGAGAGGCAGAGAGAAAACTGGACTCAAAAGTTCTACCTTAGCCCTTTCACAATGAGGTCCAGTCTCAACCTGAGAGCCAGCTTGCCAAAGAATTTCTCTATAGTGACTCAGAGAAGCCATTATCCTTCACTTAAAAGCACTCAAAGTTTTATTGGCACACAGAAAATTCTCCTCTTCCTTGAAAGTCATTTTTTCTCCCCTTCATGGTCCACTGGCCTGACTGATGTTGTTCAGTGTCAGAAGTCTCATATATAGTGCAAACTGGGTTAAGATAAAGCCCAGAAAAAGTTCTGATTTGATAATTGATACCGTCTTTAAATTTTTCCTTACACCTTAATAAGAGCTAAGAGCTAAAACTCCTCCTCTCAAGACAGTTTCTCATTACTTTCATGAGTACAAAAATGCCTCAGAAATGTGAACAGTACTTCCCTACACTCTGAATAATGCATAGTGCTGCTGACATCAATCTACCTTTTACATTAAAATCATAGCAAAGGGTAGGGAGATGGAAATTATTTCCATTATAAATAATAATGACATTATTTTCTATTTCTCTTGTTAGATTTCCCATTAAATAGTTTTGTAAGTCTACCAATATCATTTTATTCTTCTTCTATCCTTTTTTTATAATATACTATTTCATTTATTCTTAAAATAATTAGAACATGGTTCACAAGTTCCCTCTGCAACTATATCTTTTTAACAATTTTTAGACCAGGCATTTCGCGATTTTTAGATTAAGTAAAATAATAGCTTCTATTATACCAAGTCTCTATCTATCTGGCTTAATGTACCAAACATCATGTATAAAAGGAATTGGTAAAAAGAGGAACCCTCTTTGTATTTATTATCATTTAGTAAATTGGGCCTCATCTGTAAGATGGCCACCTAAAATCTTCTATTATTTCTTTTGCCATGATTGCAAGGGTTGTGAGATGGTATCACATATAAGAGGGGGGAAAACCTAAAGGTAAAGTTACTAAAAATTTGAGCAAGATGCATGAAGTAAACAAAAAAATTTTAAACCATAAATAGACAGCCAGTTAATAGTTATTACATTCCATAATTTAGCATGATATGCATGATGGTTTTGACCTCCAAAATAATTTAGCGCCTTGAGCTGAGATTAAATGCAGAACATTAATTTTTCCCTCTGGTTGTCAAGCCAACCAAGAGACCCGTCAAATCTATTTAAATAAAGCCTGCATCATGTAATAATATTAAAGGGGATAAAATATTAATATGGGCCTGTGGTAGAACATTGGCCCAAAGAGCTGCAATGAGGTGCCCTTAATTTATTACCTTGACAATCTGTCTTTGTACTGAATCCAGGAGTAAAGCACATGGAAGAAAAAAAAATGGTGCTAAAATATAGAACCATTGAAGAAAGTTTATAGGTGTTCCAAAAGTCTGAGAATTTTCTATAGTTTGGAATTGTTGATGTCCATTCTGAATAGGATGTACCTGTCCCTTTTTGTATTGATGAGGCAAGGGGTCTTGGATAGAGATAAGAAAAATGAAAGACACACCAATTTTATTGCATTAAAGTAGTTGATTTTCAAAAGTAGCTTAATAAATAAAAAATTTGTTCAAAGTTTTCTAATTTTAATAAATCTAATAAAATATATTATAATGTATATATTATATATTATAAATGTATTATAAAATGTATTATAAATCCCCCAAAGCATGACTGCTAACTTGATTTTTCTTCCAGTTGAAACCCAAACCAAAAGAAACCCAGAAGTTGCCTGCTTGCATCCCTTTATCCACCCCCAAAGAGTACCATTTCTCCTTTGAAGCCAACCTCCTACTCTCTTCAAAGAATCCTCCTGTGAGTCATAAGGCATGGTCCAACATAGAGATCTGACCACAGGAAAATAACTTTTCAAAATTCTTTTTTTTTTTTGTGGTTTTTGGGTCACACCCGGCAGTGCTCAGGGGTTATTCCTGGCTCCAGGCTCAGAAATTGCTCCTGGTAGGCACGGGGGACCATATGGGGCACCGCGATTCGAACCGATGACCTCCTGCATGAAAGGCAAATGCCTTACCTCCATGCTATCTCTCCGGCCCAACTTTTCAAAATTCTAATAAATGCACTGCATTATCCAAATATGAAAATTGCTCAGTAACAATCAGATGAAAGGGGACAACACTAAGGTTCAAACTGACAGTTTATCTTTGTGAGAAAGGGGGAAGCAGCACAGAGATATAAAAGTCTCCTCAGAACAAGTTCAAGAAGACTCTGAAATAGCAGCACTTTTCTCAGGCTCAAACTTTTCTCAGGCTCAAACATCTTGTAAACATAAGATCCATGTACAAAGAATTGAAGGCCCAGCTGAGTTTCATATCTCTGACTTACTATTTCCATATTCACTAGCATTTCCATGAAATAAGTGATTTTGGAACAATTTGAATGACACATACATATATATGTGTGTGTGTGTGTGTGTGTATATATATATATGATCCAAGTGTGTTTGCTAATTAAACCTAAGTAGAAGGAAAAACCCAGTCTTCACTTCCCATTCATCCAGGTGTGTTTCTGGGACAGAAGATGTCCTTGCACTGAGTGTTCTATTATCCTTACCTTGGACACTCAGGAATCCCAGGCACAGCCATCCCTGGGAGGTGTTACTTTTCTTTCTTAAGGAAAGAAAAATTTAAGAGCTCACAATTAATCTTAAAAAATAAATATGAGAAATGTATTAAATTAGCATGTTTTGCTCAAATGAAAGTAAAATAATACCAAACAATATAAAAATAAAAATTTAAAAAGTACCTCTGCATCCAAGAGACATGGAGTTACCTCTTGACACGAAGACAAAAAGTCATACTTCTTTTTTTTAATAATGTTTTATTTAAACACCTTGGTTACAAACATAATTGTGATTGAGAATAAGAGGACACCCCCCCCCATCACCAGTGCAACATTCCTGCCACCAATGTCCCAAATATCCCTCCTCCCCACCCCGCCCCCACCTGTACTCTAGGCAGGCTTTCTATTTCCCTCATACATTCTCATTGTTAGGATCACTCTTTGTGGTGAGGTTCATGAAGTGGGCTGTAACTTCCAGGCCTCCTCTCTTTTGTCTCTGAAAATTATTTCATTACTTTTTTCAAGACAGGCATTGTATTTATCTGTCATTGTAATAGTTGTTTAGTTATTTCTCTAACTGCACTTACCACTCTTTGTGATAAGCTTCATATCATAGACTGGTCCTTCCAGCCCTCATCTCTATTGTTTCTGGGTTTTTTTCCTTAAACTCCACAGATTCTGTGTTTGTCTCTCTCCCTCTGACATATTTCACTTCATAATACTCTTCATATCCATACATGTAAAGGCAAATTTTGTGGCTCCATTTTTCTAACAGCTGCGTAGTATTCCACTATGTAGATGTACCACTACAGATGTTTCTTTAGCCACTCATCTGTTTTCCTGTATCAGAATTGTTTCCATATTTTGGCTACTGTAAAAAGTGCTGATATGATCATACACATCTTTTGACTGCATCCACTTTTTGCTCTGTAAACCCTGTTTTGTTTCTAAGTAAGGGCTTAGCAGAGAAAAACCATTATCGAAAAAAACACTTCACCTTTTGATTTGGTTGTAAAATTCAGGGGATTTTATTTTTTTTATTTAAACAACTTTATTACATACATGATTTTGTTTGGGTTTCAGTCATGTAAAGAACATACTTCTACTAGAGCATCTTTCTAAACTAGCATTCTCTAGGATTAGCAAGAAGAAGGAATGTGCTTTTCTGTACAGCTTCCCTTCCAAAATTCCAGGTATTAGGCATTAGTAAATAGAGCTCAGATAATCCAAATTAAAATTATATCTGAAATATCCAATTATTTGGAGGTGCTTTCCTGGAGGTTTTCCACCAATCAATAAATAAATATTAAGAACTTAACAAGTCAGATCAATAGTACAATGGATAGAGCACTTGTTTACATGCAACCAACCAGCATTCAATCCCCAGCATTTTATATATTTTCCCCCAAACCACCAGGAGCAATTCCTGAGGTCAGAGCCAGGAGTAACCCCTGAGAAGATGAAGGGGGATGTTCTTTTTTAATGACTAAAACTCAACTACAAACATGTTTGTATGCATGGTGCTTAAATAAAGATATTAAAAAAAGAAAAAGGAGTGGGGCTGGAGGGCTGGCGATAGAGGTAAGTAGTCTGCCTTACAAGCACTAACCTAGGATGGACCATGGTTTGATCCCCCGGCATCCCATATGGTGCCCCAAGCCAGGAGTGATTTCTGAGCGCATAGCCAGGAATAACCCCTGAGCATCAATGGGTGTGTTCCCCCCAAAAAAGGAGTGATTCCAGGAGTAAATCATTAGCATTGTTAGGTATAGCCCAAAAACAGAGAAAAGGAAAGAGAAAGTAAGAAGAGAGAGGCAAGTGACATCCCTAAGTTATCTCTCTAGTTAAGAAATCACTTTGGGGGAGGGAAAAAAGGGATTAAAAAATCACTTTGGTTTTTATCTTCTTATAATCATCAATCTAATATACCTCAGAGAGAAAATAGCATGAACTAATCCCCACTCATTTTTCTAATAGAAAGGCAATTGGCAACATTCTCAAGCACATAGATAACTGGATTTTCTTAAGTACTTAAAAATTGTCAAATAAAAGGAAATGAAAAAGAAATTTTAAGAGTTAAAAAGCTATATTAAAAGACTATGTATGGCTATTATATATAAATATGTAAAATAAATAATAGGAGAAGAGTATAATTAATACAGTGCTTGAAGTAAATGAATCTAAATTATATTACAAATATAATAAAAATTCTCAACAGGAGGTCCAAGAGGAAGCTAGGACAAAGGCTTGTTCTGTCCATCTTTTCCATGTCCAGTGATTCTTTACATTTAAAATCATATTACTTACTTGAAAAATAAAAATGCAAACTTCTTGTTCCTGTCCCTTTTTTGGTTTTGGGGGAGGGGGGTTCACATCCAACGGTATTTGGGATCAGCTGCCTGCTCTGTGGGACCAATCTGTGCTGTGCTGGGGATTGAACCAGGGCCTTCTAGATGCAAAGCAGGTACTCAGCAGCTGAGCTCTGTCTCCAGTTCAAGGATGAAATTTTTAAATTAATTTTCTAATAATTTGTATTAACAGTAGAATAGTGTTAAAAGCAAACGACTTCTGAAAAAACAAATCTTTATTCTTCATCTGAAATCTGTTGATTTCATAAAATTTATTTTAATATCCTTTTTAGTTAAGAACTATTAAATGCATTGTACTTTAAAAGAACTGTTGTTGTCTGCATCATCCTTTCAATCTCTGTCTCTCTCTGTCTTTGTCTCTTCTGCAATGGAACTGAAAAATTCCATCCTTTTAATAAAAGTCATTATTTCTAGTTATATAATGTAGATAAATTCTTTGTTTCCTCTCCCCTCCCCCATTCACCTCTACACTTGCCCTGTTCCTGCACTGCTTCATGATAATTTTAGAAAAGGAAGGTTATTATTAATAAAGTTTAAGAATAAAATGTGAAACAAACACACATGTGAAACAAACTCACACACAGAGTATATAAAAGGATGATCAAAATTCCAACAAAGAAAGAATCTCCAGTCTCATTTTCTCCAAAAAGTAATCAGATAGCTGGTTTAGGAGCAGAAAAATATCCAGATTTAAGTTTGGCTAAATAGATTTTTAAATACCTTATGAACCAACATATATCTTATTCGAGATATTTTCCCCAGTTACATCTGACCATCTGTTCTCATTGTATTCCCTCCCGACTAATAGTGTTTCTATTTCTCTAAAGAAATAGTGCTTCTCTCCCATAATACACATTGGTTTCAGAACAATTATTGATAGAACAAATATTTACACTACCTGAGGTCAAGTTTATGCAGTGAATAACAATATACTGATCAATGAGCTGATGTCTTAGAACATTTCAAAGATTTCATCATGTCATTGGGGAAAGTGATCTTGCAGAGTACAAACAAAGCAAATGTCAATCAGAAGTTCAATTCTCTGATCGCACAGGAAAGAGCTTGCTTCTGCTTTGTATTTGCTGCTTCTTTGCAATAGATGAACCTTCCACCTTGATGGCTTCCATCAAGCAACATGCCAACATAACTAATAGCATATGTCAGTAACAATGCATTAACATTTAGTGAATTCTTGCTATAGTTCATTCCCTGTTGTAATTGCTTTTATCACAGTACTATAATTTGGTCCACAAATTATGAAGTAGATATCATTATCATCACATTTTATAGACATGTCAAAGTTCAGCCCTTTGCTCAAAATCACACACCAGGTTAAAGTTTAAAATCCTGAGAGCATTTTCTCTCTTAACAATATTTCCCTTAAATGAGAACAGCAGTGGTGGCATAAACTGTGTTTGTTTACTGTGCATGCATACTATAAATAATACCTATCTACTCTGCATGCTTACTATAAAAAAATATACTTAATACCCTAACCCAAACTTAATTTATGGAAATGTGGAGGGAAAGGGGCATAACTGGTCATGTTCTGGGCTTACTCCTGGCTCAGTATTTAGGTTCCACTCCTGGTAGTGCTTGGGGAATGGGACCAGGATTAGTTATATCCAAGGCAAGTGTCATGGCCCTTGTACTATATCTTGGGCACAATAATATGTGATTTTGAGTCTTTAATATAATTACATTAAAATTGAAACTCTACCAGGAGAGATCTTATGTTCCTCTGGTTTACAAAATTCCAAGACTAAAAGTGTTATTATTCATGAAAGAATTCTTTCCAGTTTTCTAAGCTTACATTATAGATGCTTACAGAGCTTCTTATATAATAGCTCTTTGAAATTCCTTGTTAAAAAGTATTTTATACATGTGTTATTTCATTAAGTTGAAATGTTCTCCACATAGTTTCCAGTTCAAAAGAATACTCTGCTACTAAAAAATCTAATTTAAATTTACCTTTTATAACATACAACTGAAAATGAGCTCAAATATTTTTATCCTTTTAAAAAAGTTTTCCAGTATGACTTCTCAAAAATATTAAAGTAAAACTTCTTTATAACCCAATGATTCTATACATAGACATTTCTTCCAAAAGTGAAATATAAAACAACCCACTAATTCTGACAGATATGTGCAACATCTTTTACAATAACCAAGATATGGAAACAACTCAAGTACGCAATGGCAGATGTGTCAATAGATATGTTCTTACATACAATAGAATGTTACTTAGCTGTAACAAAAAAAAAAATGAATTCATTCAGTTCCCTGAAGCTTGGATGAAACTGGGTGATATCATGTGAAGCGAAGTGAATCATAAGGAAAAGGACAAATACTAAATGATTTTACTCATTTGTGAAATATAGCAAGGGAATAGACAATGACTGATAGAAATAAACCTTTAAGTTTCGTCAATTACTTCTGCTGTGGCTGGGGAGAGGATATGACACAAGGCTGACACTCTGGTGGTGTGTGCAGTACAGTGATTTTTGTATGCCTAAAGTGTGGATTTTAATGCTAATATCACCAGACCTCAGTGAAAACAGAATTTTTCTTAAACCAGAAATAGACGAAACATTTAAAAAGTTCATTTCAAGAATATAACTGTGATGATAGATTCTTTATAAAAAGAAGTGTCTCTTGATAGCCTGTTTTCCCTAGTCACTTTAGGAAAGAATGCTTTTCCTCACAGAACTTACATTCTAAAAGGATCAATAAAAGAAGTAAAGAGAGTGGTTGAGAGAAGCAAGGAATACAGGTTACTTTGTAAAGACCCTTCTGAATAAAGTTACTGTGGAAGAAAGAACAGGTTCCAAATTCCCAGACCAACAAGAGATGCTTATTTTTTAAACATGGTCAGTGTGTTTGAATGTGTTGAGAGCACATGGAAGAACATTGGTGAACTACTACCACAACATACACATTGTCGCTTTATTTTATTTCTCTGGATTTCACAAATCCGCTGAATTGGTCATGACATTTTAGTTTCCTGAGCAGTAGCTACGCTATGAGCAATAGTTCTCATCGGGTGCACACTGTAAATTTGCTTTCTTCTAAGCAAGGTGGGGTACCATACTTGGCTGCAGTATAATTTTGCACCAGCCGATGTGAAGGTTCAAGTAATGTCTATCTGTAAGGTGAACCTAGGTAAAAGCCTAAACAAAGTTTTTTTTTCCCCAACTTCCACTTCCCAGTTACCTCTTCCTTTGGGACCTTAAAACCTACTGGATAAATACTTTTGTATTTGATGTGACCTTCCCCCTCCTGGATTTGGGAGTTGGTTTGAATAAAAAAAAAAAAAAAAAAAAGGAGTGCTGGCTTTGGGCTTGGGAAAGAGAGCATCTGGCAGAGAGAAAGGCAGGAGGCAAAAATCAGACTAACTACAATGACTTGCCTCATAGGCTTGGTATTATTTCTCCACCGCTACCCTGCTTCATCAGACCTTTCCTCTAAAGGGTTAGAAATACGGTTAAAAAAAAGTCACTAAGGGGAAGGGGGGGGGGCGGCGGCAGAGAGATAGAAGAGCGGTAGGGTGTTTGCCTTGCACGTGGCCAACACCGGATAGACACAGGTTTGATTCCCAACATCCCATATGGTCCCCTGAGCCTGACAAGAATGATTTCTGAGCACAGAGCTAAGAGTAACCCCTGAGTAATGCTGGGTGTGAGCCAAAAACAAACAAAAAGTCACTTGAACACAATTTACCTGGGTTATATCCCTGGTATGCCTAAGCTCGCCAGAAATGATTCCTAAATGCAGAGCCAAGAGTGAACCCTGAGTACTGCTGAATATCTCCCAGAAGCAAAATAAAGAAAGAAATAAAAAGTTTAAAATTCCATAAAAACAAGTTTAGCTTACAAGCATTCAAGATGTATATGAGTGCTCAGAGAAAATCTGGAAAACAGTGAAGAATCACTGAGTTCAGAGTATCCTCTTCCTTCTGAGCACTGCATAGAAGGGATATCATGGTCTTCTTTCCAGAGATGCTGTCACTTGAGAGCACTGATTGGCTGTTTACAAGTTCCAACTCATTTCCCAAAGAAGGATCTGTCAGCATGCACACCTCTTGACTTTAGTGTGATCTCTGATAAGGTTGAAAATCTTTCTAAATAAATCTTGGCATCTTCTGCTCTTATAGTTTTAGCAAGTTAATTATGCTTCTATAAGATGTGATTTCCTGGGACTCAGTGAGCTGACATTGCTTCATGTTAATTTATTCAAGGCTGAACAGTTACATTGATTAGACAACTCTGCAGCACCAAGTCTCAATGCTTCTAGACTTGCTCCTTTTGCATTTCAATGCAGTTAATGACAGATGAGTGAGGCTGGTGTGTCTTCCACTATCATCCCTGTGGAAAATTCAATAGACTTTCTAAAGGGCCCTTTTAGAAACAGGTCTTGTTTTTATGTAATATTCTGAAGGGGACCTTTTGAATAAGTTTCAGTAGTTCCAAAGCTTAAGTGGAATGTTTGTCTTGTGGTGTGACTCAAAAACTTTGAAGGGTCCTGTAATGATGAAGATTGTTCCATTTCAAATGCCATTTTGAAGAACAATGGTTGTGTGTGTGCACCTAGCAAGGGACACAGGAAAAGTATTAAGGCGAATGACTGACATTTCTATCGGAGCTGCAAATGAAGTAATATAATACTTCAGACAAATTCTAGAAGAGGACAAAGCACAAAAAGCCACAGAAAACACTGCTGATGGCAAACAGATCAAGAATCTCACTCTTAGCATTTTAACATAGTGACTTTTCTTTCTTTTTCCTTTCTTTAGATATTTTTACTGAATTTATTTATTTGTTTGGTTTTATTTATTTATTTAGTTAGTTATTTGGTTTTGGGGCCACACCCAGTGATAACATGCTCAATAGTTATTCCTGGCTTTGCACTCAGGAATTATTTTTGACATTGCTCAGGAGACCATATGGGATGTGAAGATGAAATTTAGGTCAGCCATATGCAAGGCAAGCATTCTACCCACTCTACTATTACTTTGGCCCCTGGCTTTCCTTTCTTAATTCTTTATTTCTTTCATCACAGATCATGGTCCCAAACAGTTTTGATCATTTTCAAATTCACATCACTCCAGAAAAATTTACTAAGAATTTTCTTTTTTGACTCAACATGAACTATATCTAAGAAAATATCTAAAGTGGCAAAAACTTTTTTAGGGATTTACTATCTAATATTACATTTCCAGTGGTTGGTTATAGTAATATTTTGCAGTTATTCCCTTCAAAACTTATCTCAAGACTTTCTCAACATGCTTTTATTCTCATCAACCTTGGTTAGTGATGCATTTGAGGTACAAAAAAAAAGTACTCAAAAAAGTTATTGGCCAGAATACAAAACATGGAAAGCAGTTTGCAGAAAGAGAAAACAGAATTTAATGGAAGAGATCACAAAATGCAATACCAAAAAAATGTAACACCAAAGAATACCAAAGATACCCGAGATCATTAACATTTCTATAAGGGATAGAAATGTGAACCATTCTATCACAATTAAATGAAAGGGGACTTGACAACTAAAGGCTTAGGATTTACTGAAGTTACAAAATGGATTTATTATAAGTACACTGTGCATAAATTTTAATCCAAATTCAAGCATTTCCTCTAATAAATGAACCTAATTTTTTCTTTATCTTTCTTTTATTTTCTATTTTCTTTCTTTATTTCTTTCCACATTTCTTTCTTTTCTTTTCTTTCATTCTTCTTTCTTTTTCTTCCTTTGTTTTCTTTCTTTCCTTCCTTCCTTCTTCTTTCTCTATTCTTTCTTTCTCTCGTCTCTCTTTCTTCTTTCTTCCTTTCTATCTTTCTAACTTTTTTCTTTCTTTCTCTCCACACCTGGCTATACTTAGGGATTATTCTTGACTCTACACTCAGGAATTACTTCTCACAGTGCTCAAGGAACTGTACGAGGAGCAAGATATTGAACCCAGGTAGCTGCAAGCCAAGCAAGCATCTTATCCACTGTACTATCTATCCAGCCCCAATAAACCTTGTTTCTAAGTTTTTTTTTCTATGGTAAAAAAAAATTAATTTATCATCATTATTTACTGAAAACTGTGTATGAGTTTCTGATGTCAATATAATTAGTGGAAAGTAAAATATAATATTCAACATAGTATTAAAAGGTTTAGTCAGAGAAGCCAAACAAGAAAAATGAGGGGGAAATGTATCAAAAGTGGAAAGGAATCTATATTTGAAGATAAGTTTTTATACTCAGAAAAGTTTAGACTCCACTCAAAAATTGTTAGTCTATTTGTCAAACACAGTCACAGAATACATAATTAACACCAAAATAAAAAAAAGTAATATTCCAGAGTTTAAACACTCAGTGCAGCTTTATTTGACAAAGAAGTAGATGCACAAGTTGGAGCAAATAAAACCATGTTAGCAAGTAATGTTGTGAAAATTGGATAATCACATGCAAAATTTTAAGAAAGAATTAAATTGAATTTTTGGCTCACACCATACATAAAAGTTACCTCAAAGTTGGGGCCAGAGAGATAGCATGGAGATAAGGCGTTTGCCTTTCATGCAGAAGGTCATTAGTTAGAATCCCGGCATCCCATATGGTCCCCCTGTCAGGAGCGATTTCTGAGCATAGAGCCAGGAGTAACCCCCTGAGCACTGCCAGGTGTGACCCATAAACCAAAAAAAAAAAAAAAGTTACCTCAAAGTGAAAGAAAGACCTTAAGTTGAGATCAAATTATGCATAAGATACAGAGAGAAAAATATATTAAGAGACCTCA
Organism: Suncus etruscus; assembly: GCF_024139225.1. Lineage (NCBI taxonomy): Eukaryota > Metazoa > Chordata > Mammalia > Eulipotyphla > Soricidae > Suncus > Suncus etruscus. The sequence continues at coordinate 117,547,283 of NC_064851.1, forward strand.
GAATTTAGAGCTCAAAGGCAGCTTCAATGATTTGTCTCCATTGTTAAAGATAATAAAATAGAAAAAAATTAAGAGGGACTATATATTTAAAGAGTTTTTACACAGAAAAAATACCCTCAGGCTAAAATTAGAAGACACCCCAGAAATGTGAGAACATATTTACATACATCAGATAAATGACTCATATCAAAAAATATAAAATATTCATGAAACACAGCAACAAATAAACCCATAACCCATAAGAAATGGGGTGAGGACATGAATAGACATTCACAGGAAGTGAACATGCATATGACCAATTAGCATATGAAAAATTGTTCATCATCATTTACCATGGAAATGCAAATGAAAACCATGAGGTACCATCCCACACTTCTGAGAATGGCATATATCAAAAGTACTAGAAAGCCAGTGTTGAAGTGGTTGTGGTAAAAAGGGAATTCTGATTCACTGCTGGTGGGATTTCCTCTGTTTCATCCACTATGGAAAAGATTAAGGAGATTTCTAAAATAAAACAAAACAAACAAAATAAACAACTAGGTAGAGTTTCCATATGCTAAGAAATGGGACCCAGTAATACCATTTCTTGGCATCTACCCCCAAACACAAAAACACTGATTAGAAAAGGCATATGTGGGGCCGGGCGGTGGCGCTAGAGGTAAGGTGCCTGCCTTGCCTGCGCTAGCCTAGGACGGACCGCGGTTCGATCCCCCGGCGTCCCATATGGTCCCCCAAGCCAGGAGCGACTTCTTAGCGCATAGCCAGGAGTAACCCCTGAGCATCACCGGGTGTGGCCCAAAAACCAAAAAAAAAAAAAAAAAAAAAAAAGAAAAGGCATATGCATAACACACCAATGTTCATTGCAACTTGGAGTATAGTATCCAGGATATGAAAACAACTTAAATGCCCAATCACAAATGAGTGAGTAAAGAAGTTATCATGCATATATACTACATAATACTGTGCAGCCACAAAACAAAATAAAACTTGGAGGGAACTAGAGAATATCACTAGTTCAATAGGCCATAGGGTGGACAAGAACCATTAATCTCATTCATCTGTGGTGTTTAGGGAAACAGGACTTAGAAAATATCTAATAATAGCAAATACTGGGTCCTAGAATGCACACCATGAACATTAGATAAAGGGCAATAGGTGGACAGTAAGTGACTTAGAAAGCATAGGGAAAGGTAGAGTTAAGAACACTTCTATGGTAGTGAGGTGACTTTGTACACCAAGACCATAAATGATCCTTTTAATAAAATATTTTATAACTAAATGATAAAATAAATTAAATGATCCTTTTAATAATATCAAAACAATAAAATACTAAAGAGTAAACTTACCTTAAAAATGAAAACTTTTAAGATACTGATGAAAGAAATTAATGAAGTCACAAATAAAACATAACGTTTTTTAGAGGATTGGGAGAATATTGTTAGAAAGTTTATACTAGAAAAATCTTCTAGAGTTAACAAATATTTTTCAGTATTCTAATAGTGTTTTTTACAAACGTGGGAAGAAATATTAAAATGTATAGTCTTTAAGTTAAGGTTCTTCTGTGTGTCAACTATATCTTAATAAAATTGAGGTAAAGTTTAAATACTAAGATTCCTTTATAGAAAATTGTTCTTTTCTATTGTTAAATGGTTAGTTCAGTTCATATGCAGAGCATACCTGTCATTTTGTTAACTCTTACTCTTCTATCTTTTTTTATTTAATTTTATTTAATTTTGGTGTTTGGGCCATACTTGGCAATACTCAGTGCTTACTCCTGACTAAGAACCAAAATAACATCTGCTATTACTCAGGGTATTATACATAGTGTAAATCAAACACACTACTTAGTGTACTGTCTTTCCTGCCTTTACTTCTAGTTTTAGAAGGTGTTCACTCCTGTGAATTTTTAGAAAGCCTGTCTGTTCACTTGAGTCCCGTTCTGCCTTTCAAATATGTAGCAATGACCTGAAGAGCTGTTTTCCTATTAGTTTAGCAAGGTGCTTTAGAAATAATTCCCGAAGGAGACTTTGTTTTTACAAAAGAAAATTATTTTGCTGGTATTAATATTCATGTATTCATTCAAATACATAGAGTAGCTACTCAGTCAAGTGTCTGAAGTGCTAAAAGCACAAGAGTGAACAAAACAAAGCCCTTGTCCATGAGAGGTATATGCCACAGTGAAACGAACAGTCTCTACAGAATTGAACAGGTGCATACAGTTCATATGGCAATGCCATCTTTAGTGAAGAGTAGAGGAGGAGGACAGAAGTGGGGTGAAAGATAAGAGGGGTTCTCATTCATTTAGGTGAAGTGTAAAGTTTTCATTGAGATTGGAGCCTGTGAATCTAAGATAACTCAAGATGCATCAAAAGATACAAGAGCAAAGGACCAGAAGTAAGCATGCATAGTGGCTCATGAACCAATGGAAAACCAGCATAACTGGACAGGGCACTGTGGGAGAATAAGGGGCCAGATTCTACAGACAGTGTAGGTCACGGTATGATTATTGTTTTTTTTCTAGTCCAGTGTAACTCATGATTAGCTAACTTCGAAGTAACAAGATTTCTCTAACTAGTATATGGACAATTAAACAGCGGAGCAATGGCCGGAGTAGGAAGATCAGTAAAGGGAGATTTGTAATCAGCATGATGATTAGGTGGTCTTGGCTTGGTCCCGGGTAACTGCAAGTGTAGTTATGAGATGATCATTAGCTGCTGGGTATGTTTTGAAGGTGAACAATTGATAAAAAAAAATGTTCATCATAGAAAATTTGATGATCATGACTTCATTGCTCTGTCTCTTGCCCAATCACAACTAAGCTCTTAACTCATTGGAGAAATTTCCAATTAGCACTAATTAGAACCTTCTACATGTTAAGCAAATTAACTTGAACTAATAAGACACTTTGGGTGTTGGAGTGATAGGTAGGGCATTTGTTTGGCATGAGGTCAAAGTTTGATCTGAGTTTGATCTCTGGCACCCACTAAAATCCTCTGAACCCTCCAGGAGTGGTCCCTGAATACAGAGCCAGGATTAAACAGTGAGCATAGCCAGGTATGCCTAAAAAAAATTTTGTAGATGTACCTGACCAGCAACATGCCAAATATTTCACCTCTCTGCCTCCTATAATCTAATTGATTTTCACTTCACATAGAAGTTGCTAGATGTCATCACAGGAATTATAGCATTCTCGAAATGAGAGCAACATCTGCTCCCAAAATTCTATGCTGTGCTATTTTTCTAGGAAAGGTAGAACTTATTACTGACTTCTCTTGCTTTTTTTTGCTAATAAAATCCCTGATCTATGCAATGCCTTTCCTCCCCCCATTTCTCAAAACTACACGTTAACAAAAGGTCATAAGCAGGCTCCAGCTACCTGTGTACTTTGCAAGGTAATATAGTTCTGAAAAGAAAAGCTTAACTTAAAGGTCAAGATACAAAATCTATTTTTCCTGACTATAAAATATTGAACATCTCCTTAGATTTGTAGATTCTGCCTTAGGAGTCTGGAATGATAACAACATTCCTTTAATATATATATATTTCTGTATCAAGACATGGGTGGGGGCAACAAAAAAAAAGACATGGGGGTAACGAACCTATCATATGATACTGTACCTCTCATGTGAACTCTTGAGAGTCAAAGCACAGGAACAGACAAGACCAAATGAAAACAAACTTTTGTACTCAGACCCAAAGACCTGAGGTGACCAGAAGAGAGGAAAGGATGGGATTGAATAATACATGATGGAGGAATGTTGAATTTTAATGGTGAGTACAGTGTGATGACTTTTTTTTTTTTTTTTTTTGGTTTTTGTATCACACCTGGCTCTACACTCAGAAATCGCTCCTGGCAGGCTCAGGGGACCTGAGATGGGATGCTGGGATTCGAACCACCATCCTTCTGCATGCAAGGCAAACACTCTACCTTTATGCTATCTCTCTGGCTCCATGATGACATATTTTGAGGAAAAATGCCATTAATTCTTTCTTCTAAACCTACGTAATAATCTACTTATTAATCTAATTTTCTTAATCTTCTTAATCTACATAATAATCTACTTCTTAATCTAATCCACTCAGTTGGTGGGCTTTTTTTTCCCTTTCATGCAAACTTGTTTTTTTATAACTATTTTTAAATATAAATCTTTATTTAAGCACCATGATTACAAGCATGTTCATAGTTGGGTTTCAGTCATAAAGAGAATATCCCCCCTTCACCAGTGCAATATCTGTTCTTATCATCCAAACTTCTAAATGCATCAAAATCACAAGGTATTTTAAACCAGTTTGCCACTAGTTTGTGTTAACACAGTAAATGAGGGAGACTGGAGTGATCATACAATGAATAGGGCATTTGCCTGGCATGTAATCAACTGGGGTTAGATCCAGAGCATCCAATATGGTCCCCAAGCATTGTCAGGAATTATTTCTGTGAGTAGAGCCATGAATAATCCCTGAGCACTGACAGGTATGGCCCCCAAACAAAACAAAAACAAAGTAAGCAAGATTGGAGATATGTTTCCAATTGACTGAACACAAGCCTTAAATGTATAAGGCTCTGGGTTATATTCCAGGCACCACAAAACCCATCAAGCTCTACTAAATGAGGCCCTAATAGACTCCCAGCTGCCTCTCCCTCGGGCTACTGAACACCACTAGGTATAGACCACATCAAAAAAATTTTTTTTTAATTTTTATTTTAGGAATCAGAACTTTAAGCTTAATCTTGACTCTGACTACAGGATACACTCAAATGTTCACTATCTTAAAATAATTTTTAAAACTATTTTTAAGTTATAGGAACCAAAGCGGTGGTGCAAGCAGTAAAGCATCTGCCTTCCGCACACTAGCCTAGGACAGATCAATGTTAGATCCCTTGGTATTCCATATGGTCCCCTAAGCCATGAGTGATTTCTGAGCATATAGTCAGGAGTAAAGCCTGAGTGTCATGTGTGTGGCTGTAAAACCAAAAATCAAACCAAAACAAAAAATACTCTTTTTAAGTTCTAAAAAAGAGAAATAAAACACTTGCCTTCCTGGCCACTTACCCCAGTTGCATGAAACCCTGAGCACTGCCAGGAGTGTTCATTATTACTATAAAGTAAGACTATAACTAGAGTAAGCCCTGTGCACTATTAGGTATGTCCCCCAAACAAACAAAAACAGTAAACAGTAGCCTAGATAAAAGTAGAAATTGACGTTTCTTCAATTTTGTCTATACAATCTGTGCAAGGTATAAAACATAATAAATGAACCCAGAAGCTTTCCTTTTGCAAGAAAAGAGGGGAAACCATTTACTCTGCAAACCTGTGTTCTTCCTTGAACATGCACCTCGATGATTTGTTTCTTGTGTATGCTGGTTTTTTCCACCCTGGAGAAGCCCATGTTCTTTTAAATACACATTCCTCTCTTTCTCTCCCAGCATATCTTTTTAAGTAAGTTTCCCTCAATAAGAATTCTCTTGCCTCATTATGTCATTTCCTCTGGAAATAATTACTTGTGAAGGGAAGAAAATAGACCCTGAATACCCCATGCGGAGGTTAGAACTGAGCTGTTCTAAACCCCATATGCTGGTGGTTCTGATGGTCAAGCCAGGAGGAGCACTCTTGAGCCTCCCTTCCTTGATCCCCAATTTACAGGAGCCATCAGAAGCAGGACCATACAGCAAAAGGATTAAACTGGGACTGGGTTCTTGCATTCAAAGCACACATTTAGCCCTCTGGACCAAGTTGTAGATTTGAATGCCAGCTTTGAAATGTCACAACTGCTATACTTTCTCAGTTGTGTTCTTATTTATTAAAGGAGAATAAAAATATTTTAAACAAATGGAAGAAAAATATCATGGTTTCACAAGTTTTCATCATTGTGAAGATTATCCTAGTGATTAGATTCTACAAAAGTTGCACAATAAATAAATAAAAAAATATTACCTATTTCAACTGGTTAATGCATAAGATTAAGACTCTAAATCTCCAATGGGACCCAAGAGATAGTACAGGAAGTAGGGCACTTGCCTTGCATGCATGCCAAGATCGATCTTCTGACCCACTATGGTCCTCCAGCCCCATCAAGAGTGATCCCTGAATGCAGAGCCAGGAGTAAGCCCTGAGCACTGCCAGATGTGACCCCAAAATAAAAGATTAATTTAAAAAATTATTCTAAAACTCAAAACACACAAAAAGGAGCAGAAGACTGAAATAATCTGAACTTTTGAGTAAGTTTAAGAATTCACTGATCAAGGTGAATATTTCTGGGAAAGAGAAATTAAAACCAAATGGTTTATAATTCCCCTCAATAATAAAATTGATCTTTATAATACATAATTGTCCCAGGAAGTATTTCATCAACAGAATTGAAAAAATAATGATTATAACTTGTAGAAAAGGCAAAGCTAACTATGAAAACTTTCATTCTAGTATTTCCCAAACATGTTATTACTTAAATTATCTTATCGAGAAAATAGCAGCCTTGAATATTATTTAAGAAATAATTTGATAATGGCTAAATGTGTTCCATTATCCAATTTATATAAGTGCCTTCTATGACCTTTGAAATACTTTTAAGAGAAAGGTAGAGAACTGAAACAATTTTTTAAAATAAGCAATGAAAAATAAGTGTTACTTTCAAAGAGATGACAAAAATGCAGTGATTATGAGAAAAAGCAGCATAACCTAAAAAAAAACTGATATCGTTTACTACTGCTTTAAAATAGAATATAATGGGGATAGTTCAATGGAATGGAGAGGAGGGTATGCTATAAGGGAATAGAGTGTGGAATCTTCCAGTGATTCCAAAGAATCCAGTAGACAATCCAAGCAGTTCTTGGCCAACTAGGCCAGTAGTTCTATGCTAAGGCTGAAGAAGTAATTCTGTGTGGACTCAATTGTTCTATGTTTGGTACAGCTCGTGGCTATCAAAAAATGAGTTCTGTGCTTCTGAATTCCTGAAGGTTTCCTCAGAAGCCTACGGAACGCACCCCCCATAACCCTGCATTTTGAAGCTGCCCAGTAAGTACATTCTGGTTGCAGGGGTCATTGTCCAATAAGCTGATGTCTCTGGCCTGTGGAGGCTCACCCTGCTGTGCCTTTGTTCACTCTGAGGACCTCAAGGGAAACTTCTTTTATGCCTGTCTGCCTGTGTTTCTGAATCACTGAAGGTTTCCTCAGAGGCCTAGGGAGTGCACCCCCAAAAAACTGCATTTTGAAGCTGTCCAGTTGTAGCATTAAATAATTAACGACCGTGAAGGATGGAGGTGGATGGAGGCCTTTGTCCTTAGGCCCCAGCCATGTGGCTTCATCCTCCATCAACCGGCGGGTCTGGGGTTCAGGAAAGCAAGGGGTATTGAACTCCCTCACAGGCAGGCATCAGGAAGCATCATCATTATTCATGCCCTATTCACCACATGTGTCTGGCCTATATCATAACCTTTCAAGCACAGCCATTCTTCGCTAGCCCTGCATCTTAACTCCTTTCAGCCATCTTCCCTTTCACGTCCATGCTGGCCAAAGACCAAAAGGGCAGAGACCCAAAAAGGCCCGAATCCCCTGGGTCAAAGGCTTTATCTACCTTTTCCAAGACACCTCCCAGGAATGGGTGGGGTCTTGCAGGTAAGGTCAAGTTACTAGGGAGAAAGGGTGGGGGATGAGGCTTCATCCAGTACATACATTCTGGCTGTGGGGGTCGCTGTCAAATAAGCTGAGGTCTCTGGCCCATGGAGACTCTGCCCTGCTGTGCCTTTGTTCACTCTGAGGACTGTCAACTAGAGGCAGCAAAAGAGTGCTTCGCTTGGTGGTTGCTCACTTTTCCTAACCAATGAACTTACCACAACACGCAGGAAAAACCACACAACAAACGTAACAATGGGGAAACCTTGCAGGCAAACATCATCCACAGAGTATGAAGACGAAAGCTCGGATGACCAAATAAATTCCAACCACCTGATTAACCTCTCAGATAAGGAGCTTAGAATAGAAATATAGAAGATGTTCGTAGAACTCAAAAAAAAGCATAGATCGATCTGAACAGAACACAAAGACAGAAATCAGAAAACTCCAAACTGAAATAACAGATCTGAAAAACACGGTTGCTCAACTGAAAACCTCAATGGATAGCCTCGCCAACAGGGTATCAGCAGCTGAGGAGAGAATTGGAGTACTGGAAGATGTGATGCAGAAAAACTCAACACAACAGAAGAAATTGGAAAAGAACCTTAAGACAAACGAACAGGCAATGGAAAAAGTACTCAAGGCATGCGAACAGATGAAAATAGAACTCTTTGATAAACTCAACAGAAACAACATAAGAATCATTGGAGTCCCAGAAACCCAGAAAGGAGATCCCCAGGAAGAATCAACTGTCAAAGACATCATCAAAGACATACTCCCAGAAGTAAAGACTACATGCAATCAAATCCTGCATGCCCAAAGAGTACCAGCTAAAAGAGACCCAAAGAAAAACACCCCAAGACACATCCTTGTTACAATGACAAATCCCATAGATAGAGATAGAATAGTGAAAGCAGCAGATCAAAAAGGGAAATTACATTTAAAGGAGGATCCCTAAGACGTACAGCAGACATGTCACAAGAAACTCTCAAGGCCAGAAGACAGTGGTGGGATATTGTGACAAGACTAAATGAAATGAATGCCTCACCAAGAATACTGCGCCCAGCCCAACTCATGTTCAGGTTTGAAGGAAGAATACATAGCTTCATGGATAAACAACAGCTCAGAAACTTCACAGATGATAAACCAGTCTTAAAGGAAAAACTGACAGGGCTACACTAAGACAAGAGAGACCAACAAACACAGCAAACTTATCTACAAAAATGACATTAAATCCTATGACAATCATCTCCCTCAATGTCAATAGACAAAATTCACCAATTAAAAGACACAGAGTGGTAAAATAGGTCAAAAAGATGAATCCAACCTTCTGCTGCATACAAGAAACATCTGAATAGTCAGAACAAACATAGACTCAAAATCAAAGGCTGGAGGAAAATCTGCCAAGCAAACAACACCCTCAAAGAAGCTGGGGTGGCCATATTAATATCTGATGACACCAACTTTATACTCAGAAAAGTGGTAAGGGACAAAGATGGACACTATGTATTAATCAAGGGATATGAGCAACAGGAAGAAATCAGACTATTAAACATATATGCACCCAATGAGAGACCAGCAAATTATCTAATACATTACTGACAAATCTAAAAGAAGAAATTAATAATAACACAATAATTGTGGGAGACCTCAACACAGCCCTATCAACACTTGATAGGTCTATCAGATTGAAACCCACAAAAACATACTAGCCCTGAAAAGAGTTATGGAAGAAAGAAGACTAGTAGATATATACAGGACACTCCATCCCAAAAACCTGATACATATTATTTTCCAATGTACATGGGTCATTCTCCAGGATAGACTACATGCTGACACATAAAACATATCTCGATAAAATCAAGAGGATAGAAATCTTGCAGGCTACCTTTGCTGACCACAAGGCTCTGAAATTAGTTGTGAACTACAAAGCCACACAGAAGAAAAACTTTAACAATTGGAAATTAAACACCCTACTACAGAACAACCAGTGGGTCCGAGATGAAATCAAAAAGGAAATCAAAACTTTTCTGGAAACAAATGATAATGAAGACACAAACTGCCAGAATCTATGGGACACAGCAAAAGCGGTCCTGAGAAGAAAATTTATAGCTCTACAAGCACACATCAGGAAGGAAGAAGGGGCATACCTGAATAACTTAATGACGCAGCTCAAAAATTAGAACATGACCAACAAAAGAAACCAAAAATAGGGAGACAGAAGGAAATAACAAAGCTGAAAGCAGAAATCAATGAAGTGGAAAACCAAAAAACAATTAGAAAGATCAACAAAAGCAGATGTTGGTTCTTTGAAAAAATAAACAAGATTGATAGACTATTGGCAAAACTCACAAAGAAAGAGAGAGAGAAATTTGATAACCTGTACTAAAAATAAAAGGGGAAGATCACGACAGATATTGCAGGGATTCAAAGGGTAATCGGAGACGTCTCTACTTTGAGAAACTTTATGCTACTAAACATGAGAACCTAGAAGAAATGGAAAAATTCTTGGATACTTATAACCTTCCACATTTAAGTAAGGAGCATGTAGCATATCTAAACACCCCCATCACTACTGAGGAAATTGAAACTGTAATCAAACATCTGCCCAAAAAGAAAAGCCCAGGCCCAGATGGATTTCCTAATGAATTTTTTCAAATCTTTCAAGAGGAGCTACTACCAATCCTAGCCAAGCTCTTCCATGAAATTGAAAAACCGGAACACTCCCAAACAGCTTTTATGAAGCCAACATCACCTTGATACCAAAACCAGACAGAGACGCTGCCAAAAAAGAAAATTACAGACCAATATCCCTAATGAATGCTGATGCAAAGATCTTCAACAAAATCCTGGCAAATAGGATTCAATGCATCATCAAGAATATTATACACTACAACCAGATATGTTTTATTCCAGGAATGCAAGGATGGTTTAACATCCGTAAATTTATGAACATCATACACACCATCAACAAAAAAAATAAAAATCACATGATCATATCAATAGACACAGAGAAAGAATTTGATAAGGTCCAACACCCATTCTTGATCAAACCTCTCAGCAAGATGGGAATGGAAGGAACCTTTCTCAATCTAGTTGAAGCCATCTACCACAAGCCAATGGCAAATATTATCCTCAATGGAGAAAAACTAAAAGCCTTTCCTCTAAATTAGTGGTCCTCAAACTATGGCCTGCGAGTCACATATTGTATTTGTAACTGTTTTGTTTCTTCATTGCAAAATAAGATGTATGCAGTGTGCTTAAGAATTCATTCATAAGTTTTTTTTTTACTATAGTCAGACCCTCCAATGGTCTGAGGGACAGTGAACTCAACCCCTGTTTAAAAAGTTTGAGGACCCCTGCTCTAAATTCTGGTACAAGACAAGGCTGTCCACTCTCACCACTCCTCTTCAACATAGTACTGGAAGTTCTTGCTATAGCAATCAGGCAAGAAAAAGATATCAAGGGAATCCAGATAGGAAAGGAAGAAGTCAAGCTCTCATTGTTTGCAGACGACATGATACTCTACTTAGAAAAACCTAACGACTCTACCAAAAAGCTTTCTACAAACAATAGATTCATATAGCAAGGTGGTAGGCTACAAAATTAACCTACAGAAATCAATGGTTTTTTTTATACACCAATAATGATAGGGAAGATGGAAGTCAGGAGGGCAATCTCATTCACAATAATGCCACACAAACTCAAATATCTTGGAGTCAACTTGACCAAAGACGTGAAGGACCTATACAAAGAAAACTATAAAGCCCTGCTCCAAGAAATAAGAGAGGAGACACGGAAATGGAAACATATACCCTGCTCATGGATTGGCAGGATTAGCATCATTAAAATGGCAATACTCCCCAAAGCATTATACAGCGTTAATGCGATCCCCCTTAAAAATACCCATGACATTCTTTAAAGAAGTGAATCAAACATTTATGAAGTTCATCTGGAACAATAAACACCCTCGAATAGCTAAAGCACTCCTAGGGAAAAGGAAAATGGGAGGCATTACTTTCCCTAACTTTAAACTGTACTACAAAGCAATAGTTATCAACACAGCATGGTATTGGAATAAAGACAGACCCTCAGATCAGTGGAATAGGCTTGAGTTCTCAGAGAACGTTCCCCAGACATAAAATTACCTAATTTTTGACAAAGGAGCAAGAAATCCTAAGTGGAGCAAGGAAAATCTCTTCAACACGTGGTGCTGGCAGAACTGGTTAGCCACTTGCAAAAAAGCAAACATATATCCCCAGTTAACATCATGTACAAAGGTAAAATCCAAATGGATTAAAGACTTTGATATCATACCTGATACCATAAGGTATATAGAACAACACGTCAGTAAAACACTCCATGACACTGAGACTAAAGGCATCTTCAAGGAGGAAACTGTACTTTCCAAACAAGTAGAAGCAGAGATCAACAGATGGGAATACATTAAACTGAGAAGCTTCTGCACCTCAAAAGAAATAGTGCCCAGGATACAAGAGTTACCCACTGAGTGGGAGAAACTATTCACCCAACACCCTTCAGATAAGGGGCTAATATCCAAAATATACAGGGCACTGACAGAACTTTACAAGAAAAAAAAACATCTAATCCCATAAAAAAAAATTGGGGAGAAGAAATGAACAGACACTTGGATAAAAAAAATACAAATGGCCAAAAGACACATGAAAAAATGCTCCTCATCACTAATCATCAGGGAGTTGCAAATCAAAACATTGATGAGATACCACCTAACACCACAGAGATTGGCGCACGTCACAAAGAATTAGAACAGTCAGTGCTGGCGGGAATGTGAAGAGAAAGAAACTCTTATCCACTGCTAGTGGGAATGCCCTCTTGTCCAAACTCTATGGAAAGTGATATGGAGATTCCTCCAAAATCTGGAAATTGAGCTCCCATTTAACCCAGCTATTCCACTCCTAGGAATATACCCTAAGAACACAAGAATACAATACAAAAACCCTTTCCTAACACATATATTTATTGCAGCACTATTCACAATAGCCAGACTTTGGAAACAACCAAGATGCCCTTCAACAGAGGAATGGTTAAAAAAAACTGTGGTACATATACACAATGGAATATTATGCAGCCATCAGGAGAGATGAAGTCATGAAATTTTCCTATACATGGATGTACATGGAATCTATCATGCTGAGTGAAATAAGTCAGAGGGAGAGAGAGAGAGACGCAGAATAGTCTCACTAATCTATGGGTTTTAAGAAAAATATAAGTCCTTTTTGTAACAATCCTCAGAGACAATGAGAGGAGGGCTGGAATTTCCAGCTCACTGCATGAAGCTCACCACAAAGAGTGGTGAATACACTATAGAAATAACTACATAGAGAACTACCATAATCATGTGAATGAATGAGGGAACTGGAAAGCCTGTCTGGAGTACAATTGGTGGTGGTGTGGGATGGAGGAAGATTTGGGACATTGGTGGTGGGAATGTTGCACTGGTAAAGGGGGTGTTTTTTACATGACTGAAACCTAGTCACAATCATTTATGTAATCAAGATGCTTAAATAAAGGAAAAATGGGAAAAATAATGAGTTGCGGGGATATGCTTTTAAGAAGCAATAAATCGAGCAAAATAGCTAGATTTTTTACTGTGAAAATGCAAACTCTTAATGAAATCCTAAATTTTGATTCTGCTACATGCCTAAGAACAAAAAAATCCAATAAAGAAAGTAAACATGCACTTTGTGCAATGTACACAGATACATATGATAGGAGAAGCAAACAAAGATATATTCAACAATTATTTGAGGGTAGGGAGGTCAAGTTCTATTTTATGTTGCTTAGACACGTTGCCTCTTGTGAGTGATACAGGATAAAATGGGTAATGTTAATTTTAGGCTAAAGTTAGGATACACATCTCACACCAGTGAAAATGGCACAGAATAAAAATTGTAAGAACAATCTGTGCTGGTAGGGTTGTGGTGAAAAAAGAACTCTTGCCCTCTGCTGGTGAGAATGTTATCTGATTCAACTCCTATAGAATACAGTATAGAGAGTACACCATAAATTAAAATTAATTTGCCACATGACTCAGCATTTCCATTTTTGTATATCTACTGCCAGGACTTAAAACAAACCATTGAAAAGGGTGTATTCACATCATTATTCACTGTTACACTTAGTAGATAAGGTATGGAATCAACATAGGTGTCTGATTAATGAATTACACTGATGAATGAATGATAAAGATGTGGTACCATATACACAATTAAATACAATGCAGCTGAAAAGAACAATGAAATCATGAAATTTGCTGCGCCTGGTTGGATCCAGAAGATACGTTGAGTGAAGTCAGAAGTAGCAAGACAAACACAGGATAATATCACTTATTTTTTGATATACAGAACAACTGAAAAAGAGATAACTAGTTCACCCTTGATTCTAGAGCTTAGGGAGAACAGAAAAGAAAAGTAATACAGGGAAGGAAGAAGGAAAGAAAGAAAAGTGCGGGGGGGACAGGGGTCAGGGCTTTGATATATCGGTAATGTGAGACAGTGGTATAGATATAAATCCATAGCACAGATTCAACAACAGTGTAAACATAAAAGCAAAGCTGAGATCATTGAACTTTGTAATGTGCCTGACAAGGTGGCATGAAGGAGGTGGAGGCAAGATGGAGCAAGTGATGGAGTATGGGGACACTGATTATGGAAGTTAGCATTGGTGGTGGGATTGGTGTTGAAATATTATATGCCTAAATGTCAACTATCAACAACTTTGAAAAACACAGTTTTTTAATAAAAGAAAAATTTAAATAACTAAAGTTACAATATATTTAGGCATCATATGTTTTTAAATAACTTGGAAAGTAGAACATTCCTAAATGTAAAGGCAGATTTCTAAGATCACAAAAAAGGAAGGTGTAAATCAAAAAATATTTCTTACTCCTCTAAAGTAACTTGACAAAACACATTAAATATCATTAGAAAGATTAATAATTTGCAATAGCATTTAAGCAAATAAATACAAGCAAACATATTATCCTAAATATATAACTGAAAAACAAAGGTCTGGCAATGAGTTTAAGAAAAATAAGTTTTCCCTCCTGGAACCAAATTCTAAAAGAATGTCACCTATGAGAATTTATATAGGGCAAATTAAATAATGCAATAGATGGTGTCAGAGTAAGTGAAAGAACAAATTTCTTATGTCTCTTGTCATGGCCTCGATAAAAACCAAGATCATGCAGTAGAGGAATGGCACTGGAAAGGGCAAAGCTGATCCCAATTACAACCTTCTAGCCATGAAAACTACACAAAGACACAACCTAAAGCCTTCAGAGAAGTCAATGTCGATGAGTTACATGAAGTAGTCTTTTCTAATAGACACTTCTTTTGAAGAGGTTTTCTATGGGTATATTGCCGGGGGGGGCGGGGGGGGCACAGTATTTGTTTATGGTAAAGATTAGAATAGAATGATTTGGATCTATATCCTGGGTAAGAGCTCACTCTACTCCTTTTGAGGTTAAGGGTAGACATATAGATAATTTAAGAAATTTAAGAGTATTTTAGCCTTTAGTCCCCACATGAGACTTCAAGCCCAGAGAATCAGGTAGAAAGAAATTCATTTTCTGATGTGCAAAAAAGAAATACCAATGCTCTTAAGAATTAGCAGCATGGTGCCTGGGATGTGGCTCAAGGGTAGAGCACTGGCTCTCATTTTAACTCCTAAACAATCTGTGAGAGTGAACCAGCCACCATCAACAGCAGCAACAAAGAATTAGTAATACTGTTTAGTTCTATAAAAATGCTGAAACATGGGACTAGAGAGATAGTATAGCAGTAGGGCGTTTGCCTTGCACACAACCGATCCAGGACAAATGATGATTCAAATCCTGCATCCCAATTGGTCCCCCAAGCCTGCCAGAAGTAACCTCTGAGCACTGCTGGGTGTGGCCCCCCCCAAAAAATGCTAAAACATAACACTTAACTAACTTGTTTATAATTGAATTTAGAAGATCTTTCTCTAAAGATTGATTATGGTTAAATTTGGTTTGGGGGTTTTATTTGGTTTTGATTTTGTTTCTTTTGATGTGGGGGTGATACCTGGAGATGCTCAGGAGTTAAACCTGGCTCAGTGCTCAAGAATTGCTCAGGAAGGTCCTATATGGGATATCTGGAATCAAATCTGAATCAGTCACATGCAAGACAAGTGTCTTACCCCCTGAATTACTTATCTAGCTCCTTAAGACTAGGTTTAAAAAAAATTAGAATTATTTCCAAGAGCAGGACAGAGGCTTGGATTATTTTAAAGTCATATTCCAGTTTATTTTACTTCAATTATGCCCAAAGCTCTTTTAATGCTGTTTTGAATAAACCATATTTATTTTCAACCCCATAATAAAGGTTCACTCACATATAAAAGTTTATAAATTCATCCCAAAGGAAGCTGTAGTCTAAATAATTTAGATTTACAGCATTACCTATGGGTACATTTTCTATTTTTTAAGTAGAAAAGTCTTTTTCTTACTCAACTGCATGAATTTTATGGGCCAAGAACTAAGAAAATGAAACAAAAGGCTATTTTAAGTACCACCAGGTAATAACAAACTCAAGCCAGGGGCTTAGAAACTGCCTAAACCAGGCCTCAGAAGAGGCTGAGGTGGCTGAAGGCCTGGCCTAGACCCATCTCATTAAGCAATTTTTCTTTCCCTACAAGATTCAATTGTGTACCATGTGATCATTGTAAGACTGCACACAAATACAGCTACTTACTTCAGCTAAGACGTCCCAGTACTCAAATCTTTTTGTTTGTATTTACTCACATAATGAGTCTTGCTTTTATTTTCATTACCAAGGCAGGCAGCTAGTAAGTGGCAGTCACAACTTGTGTGGTCCAGTCAACAAATAACATAGTTCTTGGCATTGACCTTTAAACTTTTTCGATGATCCTTTAGTATTTCCTACATTTAGGTGAGATGTTTGATGAACTGCATACCTCTTCCATCACCGTTAGGTCCTAAAAAGACCTCCACAGATACATCCAACCTGCTGCATTTTTCTAGAAGCCTGTGTTTCCTTTAAAGTTAAGTATCTTGGGCCAGAGAGATTAGTACTTGCACACAGCCAAGCTGAGTTCAATCCTCAGCAAGGTTCCCAAGTACTACCAGGAGTGATTCTGAAGGGCAGAGTCAGGAATAAGCTCTGAGCACCATTATATGAGATCCTTCTACCCTCACACACAAAAAAAATAAATAACCGTTAAAATATCTTCTAGAATAGACAAACACATCACAGGGCTTCTGTTTTCAACTTCCTTTCTATTTCCTGGGCTTCCTGAAGAGCTTCCTAACCAGGTTTCTAATTCTGGTTTGGAACCCTCCAGGTCTGGAACAGAATAGGCAGGGAAAGGACAGAACAAAAGAAGGGGGGGTGCTCATTTCTCACAACAAGTGTCAGCAGTTATATCCCCCAGGTATGATGAGTGACAGTTAAGTCCTTTGCTTGGTGTCCTGTGGTCCTTCAGTCTCACTGGAGATCAGGCCAAAGGTGCAGAAGCAGCCGCCATCAATTTTCCCAGGGCAGGGAACAGAGCGATATAACAGCTGTAGGGCGTTTGCCTTGCACGCCACTGATCTAGAACGGACCTCGGTTCGATCCCCGGCATCCCATATGGTCCCCTGAGCCAGGAGCAATTTCTGAGCCAGGAGTAACCCCTTAGCATCACAGGGTATGGCAAAAAAATAAATTCTCCCAGGGCAGATATGCTTGGTCTCTTTGGCCCTACAAAGCCAGGCAAGCACTCTTTTATATGCATAACCGTTCTCTTCCCTCACAAGTGATTTAGGCCAATCACCTTCATGCCTCCTTGCTCCCATCACAGGCAGTGGGTCTGCACTTTGCATGCAAAATCTACCCTGCCCCAGAAAGCCCACAGTATGAGCGTTTAGCATCTTCACAAGGGACTTCTATTAATTTCTCTCTATGCCAACTTTCCCACCCTCACCCAAACTTCAGGAAGATGAATACTACTCTTTCTCTGATCCTCTATCGCCCTCTTCTGGTCCTTGTTCTTTCAATACGTTAGCAATCCAGAAAGCTAAATTTCTAGTACCCCAACTTTTTGGGGGGAGTGAATTTTTCACAGAATCTTCTTTGGCCTGGGACGTGCTGAGCAGAGGAAGATACGCCCATACTGTACATGTAGTTTTATTCTTATCCATCCGGGAGTAACTCCAAAGTAGAGACAGATCAGTGGCTGGCATTTCTGCTGTGACTTGAAAATTAAAGGAAAATTTTAATGACAATCACTTGATAGAAGTATGTCATTGGAATGCTAAATGACAGCGCTCTCCTCACTTCTGTCCAAGAGGAAATTAAAAAAAAACTTGATTCTTCTTTTATATGACAATAAACCCATCAAGAAGTTTGGAGGTCTTCTTGGGGAGAAGCCAACATCAGTTGTCTCACTGATAGGTCTTCTGAAATATATTTTATAGCCTCGTTTTCTCTATTAACCCAGTCATAAGCTTGTCTTTGATGAGTGAAGTTACTCATCACTGCATATATTTGTCCTAAACTCCATCCATTATAATATAACTATTTCCAACCACTTGAGAGCCCTGTGACAATTTATGGTTTCTAGCTAAGCCAAAGGTAAGAGGCATGTGGAAAATGGTTTTCTTTACAATATTGGACCAAAAGAATTATTGCTCTTCAGGGGCTGGAGAGATAGCATGGAGGTAAAGTATTTACCTTGCATGCAGAAAGACAATGGTTTGAATCCTGGCATTCCATAAAGTCCCCTGAGCCCGCCAGGAGCGATTTCTGAGCGTAGAACCGGAGCAACCCCTGAGCGGCTGCGTGTAACCCCCCCAAAAAGTAAATAAAGAATTATTGCTCTTCATTCCAAAGGACAGCATCCTTAGGGCTTAACCTGTGGTGTGTGGTAAGCAGGGAGGAACTTCTCATGTCCACTTTAGAAAGACAGAACAAGCACTTGGAGAGATTGAAGGCTGGAAACTAAACACCGAAGAAAGGCTAGAGGCAGTCTTACAGACACCAAAATCTGAGAACTCCACGACATAAAACTTGCAGACCAGAGAAACTAATTTTTAAATAATCATATTTTAGGAAAATAGCTATATTTTTTCTTGCACATATCTGGCTGAGTTGATTCTGATTCTAGATATAGGTTCCTACCAGGAAATAACTGAAAACAGAACCAGAATTAAGTGCTGAGCACCAGGTAGTCCCAAACAAAACAAGAACACAGAAAGAGAAAATAAAAATATAATCATATCTAATTGAAACCTCTGCTCAGATAGATTTGCTTAATGTTCTTCTGAAGAAACAAAAGTAATATTGCCATTTATTAGGAGTTGTTCAAAGATGCCATCTATAGGTGTTTGGGATATAAGCAGAGATAAACCAATCAAAATGGAAAAGATCTAAAGGCAATGGTTGAAAATGCATTTAGAAGAATAGCTGCAGTGTTAAGCTAAATCTATGACAAGGGTATTTATTTTAATTATTTATTATTTTAGCCAGTAGTATTACTCCTGGCTCTGCCCTCAGGGATTACTCCTGAAGAGACTCAAGAGACAATTTATTTTATAATAATGTCTTTATTTAAACATGATTGTAGTTGGGTTTCAGTCATAAAAAGAACAGCCCCCGTTCACCAGTGCAACATTCTCACCACCAATGAACCCTATCTCCCTCCTCCCCACCCCGTGCCAGTATTTAAGACAGGCATTCTACTTCTCTCACTTATTAACATTGCCATGGTAGTTGTTAGGGTAGCTATCTCTCTAACTGCACTCACCACTCTTTATGATAAATCCTTCTGGCCCTCATCTCTGGGAAGGAGACAATTTTGGAAGGCCAGGAATCAAAGCAGGGTTGGCCACATGCAAGATAAGTGCCCTGTTTACTTGTACTCTGGCTCTGGCCAAAGAACAGAGTTCTTTATAGCATGGATAGTTAGTATTTTACAAAGATGTAAAAATATATCTTTGAAGTTGATCTTATCAAGCCATGGAAGTGCAATCAATTCAAACTTTTAGTCTGGCTAACATAGTCTTTCCCTCCAGAGAGCCAGTGATTGGTTCTAGTCAATGATAGGAGGGATTGGGAGATGGTAAGGATTAGGACACACCCAGCAGTACTCAGGGATTACTTCGTGACTCTGCAGTCAGGAATCACTCCTGGTGGTCTCAGGGAACCATATGGGATGCCAGAGATGAAACCAGAATCTGCCCCGTGCAAGGCAAGTACCACAGTAGTATCTCTCTGGCCCCCAGGAAGAAGCTTTATAGTTATAAAATATACCTTCTTTTTCCTTTAATCTGTACTGCTTTCAGCACTCTTGTCTGTTTCATTGATAGAACCAGCATTTTTCTGCCTTAAAAAAAAAAAAAAAAGCAGGACCTGAGTGATAGTACACAGATGTTTGCCTTGCAAAGGGTCCAACAAGGTTAAATGTCCAATATTATGATTCCCAGAACCCACAGAGAGTGATTCCTATGTGAAAAACCAGGAGTAAATCCTGAAGGAAAAAAAATTTTTAAGGCAGGTACCGGAGTGGTGGTGCAGCGGTAGGGCGTATTTTTGCCTTGGACACGGCTGACCTAGGACAACTGATATTCGATCCCCCGGCAGTGTCCCATATGGTCCCCCAAGCCAGGAGAGATTTCTGAGCACATAGCCAGGAGTAATCTCTGAGCATGACCGTGTATGCCCCCCCAAAAGATAAAAAATGTTAAGGCAGAGAGAGAAAGAAAATTAAATACGGTATTTTTTAAGACATGGAGAGAAAGAAATTCCTTGTTCCCACTGAGTCATGACACTTCCCATTAAATACACTAACTGCCCCCTCGGTTAACAGTGGCACAGAACATAACAGTTCAATCATTTCATGCCCAATATAGCAGGAGTTGTATGTCCCTGGAGCACTGATAGGGTGAAGGCAAGACCTGACCATTGATCACTGTGTTTTATTTCCACTGGATTCTTTCCAGTCTTGTCAACGATACATTTGCTAGGGGAACCTTATCCCAGAGAGTCCATGTGAAAGATGGACAATTATTGCCTTATGGTTAATGTAAAAAGGGAAGAATAGAGGAGAGGAAGCATTTATGGTGTTCACAGTGCATGCTCCAGCTTTCAAATGGCTTTATTTCACTTGATTTTTGTTCTTTAAGTCGGTCTTATTCATTTCACTAATTGATTAGATTGAGGAGACTGAGATTCAGGAAGGTTAAGGCATTTGACCAAGAACCATTTAGAAATCAGTGAAGATTCTAACCCACATCTGTCTCAAAGAATTTATTCCAATCTGCTGCTGGTAGATGTGCAGTGGAAACTTCACTGCAATTGGGGCTTATACCTCTGTTCATGAGTCACTCCTGACCAAGCTTGGAGGACCAGGTTTGATGCCAGGGTGAGAACTAGGATGTGTCTCACTGCCTGTGAGACAAGTGCTTTAAACTCCTATAATATCTTTTAGACCTATATTATTGCATTATTTTGGGGGTTAAATGGTTTATAATGAAAGTAAAGGTCCCTAATCAAAATTCAGCAAATATTTTCCTTTTGTTCTTGCAAAATAAGCCCTCCAACTTCAGTTCCTCAAAGGTTAAGTAAAATGAAAAATTTCTATTTACACTACCAACTTAGCAATTTTCTCATCCCTTATGAGGGCAGGAAATGCTGAAATTCATTCAGAATCTCCATTGCTGAGAATGAGATACATGATAGATGTAAAATACTTATCTGAGAATATTAATCAATTGTTGTATGAGATTAAATTAATAGATAGCATGAAAATTCAACTCCTAATCCAAAATACCAAAGAAATATTTGAGAAGAACAAGAACATATGAAAAGCCAAATGTTGGGCATTTTGGTATAATCAGATTGAGGAGTTTATGCCTAGTCAAAGAGGAATTTCAATGGCATCTTTCAAAGTTGAAACTGTTAAAAAAAAAAGTTGGAACTATTAAAGTTGTAAATGCCTATTCACTATTCTCTGCAGTTTCCCTTAAACATACTATGCTCTCTCTTTTTATCCCCTAAAATTATACTGCCTTATTTTTTATTTTTCACTGTGGTTAGGATTTCATCCATGACTTATTCCAGCATGCCCTCCACCAAGGTGTTTACTTCTTCACCCCTGTCACCATGTTTCTGGACCCCCCCCCCAACCTCTAATTTCATAAATGTTCTACAAATTCAAGGTTTCTGTTCCGTTTTGTGCATGTTGTTTACCTACTATGATTATGTCCTGCAAATGAGAGTGATCATTCTGCATATGTCCTCCTGACTTACTTCACTCTGAAGCTCTATTTACATGACAGTAAATTTCATATTTTATTTTTTCTTACAGCTGAATTATATTCCATTGTGAAATATAACTTTATCCAGTTTCTTTATCCAGTCATCTGGATTCATTCATTGTACACCTAGTTTGTTTCCAAATCTTGGCTATTGTGAACAAACTATATACTCTCTTAATAAGACTTAAGTAACAGAAGTTGGATTTATCTACAATATCAGATATCCGTGCTTGGGGCCAGAGCAATAGCACATTAGTAGGGAATTTGCCTTGCATGTGGCTGACCCAGGACTGACCTGGGTTCAATCCCCTGGCATCCCATATGGTCCCCCAAGCCAGGAGTAATTTCTTAGTGTATAGCCAGGAGTAATCCCTGAGCATCACTGTGTAGGGCCCAAAAACCAATATATATGTTAAAATAAATTTTCCAACTTCCCTTGAGGAAAAACCAATACACACCTTTCTTTTATTGGTAACCTACAATTTCATTTCTTCTCTTTATTTCCTTGGTGAGAACAGGATGTTGCTGCTACAATCATAGCTGGGTCAAAGTAATAGCACAGCAGGTAGGGCATTTGCTTTGCATGTGGCCAACCTAAGTTCAATACCTTGTATCCCATATGGTCCCCTGAGCCTTCCAGGAGTGAGTTTTCAGTGGAGAGCCAGGAGTAACCTCTGAGCACTGCCAGATATGGCCCCCAAACCATATACACACTTGGCAATGGGGTTTGCACACTTGGTTTTGGGACACATATCTATTTGATCACATGGCAAGGCTTTCTAGATGCAAAACACTTTAGTTGTGTCACTTGTATACTTATACATACACACACTTCCTGGGGAGTTTGCTTGCACAAGCTCTGATCAGCATGTTCACCAGTGGTGACTCTGTTCTACCAGGGGTCAAACTGCTGGCTGCAGTGTTCATCGTTTTATATGAGGTGCATGCTGAAGGTCACACACTTCAACAGCACTGCTCACACACCAGGATTCCCAGGCCGCAGAATCACTGAAACATGGCATAAAGCATCAGGGATTAAACTCCTAAGCTCACACATGCAAGACAGACCTTTTTCAATGTCATCCTCTAAGAATCTCAAACTTACGGCCTGCAGGCCATTTGCAGCCCTCCGTACAATATTTAGTGGCCCGAGGCTGGTCTTCAAATATTGCAGTATTCGCGATTATTCGCTTACTGAATAAATGCAATAAAAATTGCATTAGTAAGAAAAAAAATCACATTAAAAATTCACATACCCCGAGCAGTTCCATTCCAGGTATGCAAATGTTTAATGAGATTTTTTGTGATTTTTTTTTTTTTGGTTTTTCGGGCCACACCCATTTGATGCTCAGGGATTAATCCTGGCTATGTGCTCAGAAATTGCCCCTGGCTTGGGGGGACCATATGGGATGCCGGGAGATCAAACTGCGGTCCTGATCCTTGGCTAGCACTTGCAAGGCAGACATCTTACCTTTAGTGCCACCTCGCCGGCCCCGCGTTTTTTTTTTTCTTACTAATGCGATTTTTTATTGCAAATATTCAGTAAGCGAATAATCATGAATACTTTGTGCCTAGCACAAGCAACATTTCCGCTGCTCCTACCCACTGTCCCTTGCATTATCGGAGGCTAAGGGAGAGAGGTTTATTACAGAATTAGATTTTGTCATACCTTCATCATGATTCCTCAAAGCCTGCAGTGAAGAGAAAGAATGATGACGAGCACAAACAATTTCAGGAAAATTGGGAGACCCAGTATTTCTTTGTTGAGCACAGGGGCATCCCCAAATGTCTTATTTGCTCAGAGAAAGTTGCAGTGCACAAGGAATAAAACTTGAAATGCCATTATTCAACTAAACATGATGAAATGTGCAAAATATCAAGGAAATGAGAGAGCCAAGCGGGTTGCCAGTCTTAAAGCATGTCTAATGAGGCAACGAGATTTCTTCAAGAAAGCAACCAAAGAGAATGTCGCATCAGTCGAAGCTAGTTACATGGTTAGTGAGATGATTGCTAAGGCAGGGAAACCATTCACAGAAGGAGAGTTTGTTAAAAAATGCATGTTACAGGCTGCAAGTATTATCTGTCCAGAAAAGAAAGGTCAGTTTAGCAAAATCAGCCTTTCTGCCAACACTGTGGCAGAGTGCATTTCTGACATGTCAAGTGACATTTATCATCAACTGTGTGAGAAAGCCAAATGTTTTGATGCATACTCAGTTGCTCTTGACGAGGGCACAGTTATAACAGACACTGTGCAGCTCACAATTTATGTCCATGGTGTTGATTGCAATTTTGAATAGACAGAGGAGCTACTCACAATAATTCCAATGCATGGCCAGACCACCGCTAATGAGATATGTCAGCATCTGTGTGATGCCATTGAGAATGCAGGTTTGCCATGGAAGAGGTTTGTTGGAATAATAACCGATGGAGCGCCATCAATGACAGGGAGGAAAAATGGACTGGTGGCACTTGTTCAAAAAAACTTGGAGGAGGGTGTAGAGAAGGCCATTGTTCTTCACTGCATTATCCATCAGCTAGCCCTTTGCAGTAAATGCCTGCCGTGTGACAATGTGGTGTCTGTTGTTGTGAAATGCATCAACCAAATCAGATCCAGGGGCTTAAAGCACAGGAGGTTCCGTGCTTTTTTAGAGAAAATAGAGTCAGAATATGAAGATGTGCTCTATTTCACTGAAGTACGTTGGCTCAGCACGGGAAATGTCCTGAAAATATTTTTTGAGTTGAGAGAAGAAGTGAAAGCCTTCATGGAGAAGGATGAGATGAGTGATCACAAATGACTCATTGACTTAGCTTTTTTTGTTGACATCACACATAAGCTGAATGTACTAAACAAGATGTTACAAGGTCCAGGGCAGTTTATCAGTGCTGCCTATGACAATGTGAAAGCATTCTCCACAAAACTTGTGTTATAGAAATCCCAGCTCTCTCAGACAACCCTTTGCTATTTCCCAGCATGCAAGGAACTTGTGGGTGCAGGCATACCATTCAGCGGTGAGAGAAATATTGATGCTATTTTTAAGCTAGAGAAGAAATTTGATCACAGATTTGCAGACTTTAAAAAATCACAGAGCCACTTTCCAAATTTTTGTGGACCCTTTTTCCTTTGATGTGCAAGGTGCTTCAAATGGAGCTCATTGACCTGCAATGCAACTCTGATCTCAAAGCCAAGTTCAGGGAGATTAGTGGAAAAGCAGACATTCATGGGCAATTTTTAAGAGAATTGCCCCCCAGCTTCCCTGAGCTTTCCTGAATGTTCAAGCGCACCATGTGTCCTTTTGGGAGCACATATTTGTGCTCCCAAATAAGTCAAAGTACAGGTCTAGATTTAATGATGATCATCTTCAAGCCATACTGAGGCTCTCAACTGCTTCCTCTCTAAAGCCAAATGTGGTTCAGATTTGTGAGAAAAAACGCTGTCAAGTCTCTGGCAGCAAGGAATAGGCAAAAGATGCCATGTTCAGAAGAACTGTTCATGATCTTCACTCAATGTTCTATTCATGTTCAGAAGAAACAATTAAAACTGTTAATAATGACGTTTGAGGACTTTTTTTTGTGAAATCCCTTATGTGGCCCTTCCTCACCCCAACTTTGCCTCCTGTGGCTCCCAGGTAAATTGAGTTTGAGATCCCTGCTTTAAGTCTATTTCTTTTTATAAATCAAATCATTCATGGCACAGAAATCTCAAGTCTTTTCTCTTTGGGGAGGCACAATCAGCAGTGCTCAGGGATTACTTCTGGCTCTGTGTTCAGGGATCATTTTTTGGGAAACTCAGGAGAGCATTTATAATGCCAGCAATCATCCTGGATCAGCTTTGGGCAATGCAAACACCCCGCCTACTGTATTATTACTCCAACTTCTCTTTCTCTTCATTTTTAGAACATAATCAATACATTAGTTCTCAACCTTTTTCCCCTATCCATGAATCTAGTATAATGGTTATTACCTAAGAAATGCTCAGGGGTGTGTGTATACAACCAAGAAGTTTGCCTAGAATTGTTATGTTCCCAAGAGTCTTTGTACAGTTGGATGCACTGTGATCAGATCATGGTCATCTACAGTGTTCATGAATGTTAAAGGAAGCGTTAAGTTTGAATGCAGGTGCATAGTCAGAAGTTGTTTAATTTATCATCACCTTTTCTTCTTTTTGGGAGGGGGGTTTAGGTCACACCCGGCAGCACTCTGGCACTACTCCTAGCTCTACAAACAGAAATAGTTCCTGGCAGGCTTGGGAGACCATATGGGATGCCGGGATTCGAACCACCATCCTTCTGCATGCAAGGCAAATGCCCTACCTCCATGCTATCTCTCTGGCCCCCTTACCATCACATTTTCTGAAAGAAAAAAAATTACTCTGAGCCTTCCTGGAAATCTATCTTCTTTAAGCAAAGTCCCCCTACAATTGTGACCAAAGCTACTACCATTTTCTCATCATTTGAGCACTTCTAGGGAGCAGTATTACCCACTTTGGGAGTTGGGTACAGCTTTTTGATTAGTGCCATAGACTCCACCAAGGACATTATCATAAAAATGTAAACACTTTATATATTGATATGTCCAAGGTACCAACTAGCCTGAGTGAGTCTGAAGTTCACATTCAGACATTTGCTTTATCTTTAGTCACACTTCAACAAGCACAAATATTGATAAACATTACAGATAAAAATGGTTGATCAGTGTAAAAAGAAAAGTATTAAATATACTAAACCTAGGAAGAGAGATATTAATTATATGATTATAGGGTGGCCAAAAACAAGCACTTGGGATGTGAATTTGGCCTTTAGTTTTTCAGCAAAAAACACTTGCTTCACTTCATTTTTTATTTCAAAATTCAGTCAGCTATTTCTGGTGCATTTTTATACTGAAAATTAAACTATGGTGTCTGCTAAAAGCAACAACTTCCATTCTAGACAGCAAGATCCAACTGATTTATTGTCATATTTGTTTACTGGTTTAAGCTCAGTTCTCAACTCTTATGACATGCTGTGTCCTCTAAAATTCCCATGATGCCCATCTTAGTCCCACATGACTAAGAAAAAATATCAGACCCACAGACATCAAAGCAGAATCCAGGTGCAATTTTACGTGTCATCTTGAAAAAGCCCAGACCTTGATGCCAGACTTCAGCTTTCTCTTACATTTGGATGTCTGTTTTGCCTGGTTTGCTCTTTAGCAAGTTATCATTTCTCTTGCCTTAATGCAAACCCTGCAAAATGCCAACTTCACTGGGCTTTTTACTGAGCATTTGAACAGAAGTCTATTTTACTACTCTGCTGAGTAGCTCAATTTGTCTTTGTGACAGCAAGTTAAATAAGAGCTCAGTTTTTATAGAGAAGAGGGGTTTTTTAATGAAAAATGAGTAATGTTAAATCTACAAAGAATTGTGGGTAGTGAGCCTATTTTGTTTCTCTAAATTTTAAGTACTGGCTGCTTTTCTCCATCCTCTATCCATGGACATCCCTCTGAGTCTTTGGAGAATAGGCTTTTGTGCCCTTTGAGGCAGAATAAATGATAAAGGTTGTAGTATATCCATTAACCATACTATATACTCCCTGACAAGAAAAAAATTACGTTACATTTCAGATGTGTTTACAATACCAGGATCTTAATGCTAAAATAAATTATATATTCCTGTGAGGAAAGCAATATATACTTTGCTATTTGATATTTCTCCTTAATTGCCAAGTTAACAAGAAATACTGATTGCACAAGTGACCTGATCTAATATCTGTATAACCTCATTCTCTTCCTTCAGTTTGACATCTTATTGCACTTGCTGTTATTTCATCAAACAAATAGTTACCTGCCTCTCTAAGAGATGAAACTGAGAAAGAAAAAGCAAAAACAGAGATGCTGAGAACTCTGATCCATTAACCACATTCACAATTACCCTTAGGAGCTGGCAGAGTTCTTAGACAAGCAATCCTATGTATTCCATGTATTTTGTATTTCAGTGTGATTTTTAGTCATAAATGAGACAATCCTTCCTCTCAGGATCACTATAAACATATGCAGTTGTATCCTAGACAAATGACATATTCTAATCATTCTAATAATTTTGAAAAATGTGAAGAACTAGGTGGATGTTAACATTGCATTCAATGACAATTGTAAGAAAATATTTACTGTGGTTATTGAAATTTTGATGATTATTAAGTTCATTTTTAGAGTGCATCCCAATTTCTTGTCTATAGTTTCTTGTGCAACACAGATAGTAAACCACTAGATAATTGCTCATCCTTCTCATCTCAGATTTATTCTGCTAATAATAGTGAAATCACATACTTTTATATGGTTAATAGGCCATGTGTTTTTCCCACTGGGCACACGTACAGTATTTTCACATCTGAAAGGAGAAAATGTAATTAAAGTTTTGTAAACATGGTTTGCATAGCAACAGGGAGAGAGACTGAAAGGATCTGTCACCTTCACCGATCCGTCTTCTGTCTCCTGAAACTTTCCTAAGAAAGCCAAGAAAGACCCAGTAAAAACTGTCTCCCAGAAGTGGCCCAGCAAAAAGGTACACTTCTCTGTAAAAGCAAGGGAGGTGCCTGGCCTCTACTATGTGCATAGCAACATGGAAAAATACTGAAAAGATCTGTCTCCTTCTTCTATCCCTCATCTCTTCTGTTTCCTAAAACTCTTCTAAGAAGGTCAAGAAAGAGACAGCGAAAACTGTCTTTTACAGGTTTGAGAAGAGCTCTTTCTAACTAATGAACCTTACCATAACATGTAGAAAAATCACACTACAAGTGTGACAATGGGAAAACTCATAGGCGAACACTATGCACAGAGAATGAAGATGATAACTCTGATAACCCCAAAAATACCAACCATCTGAAGGAGTTTAGAATAGAAATATGGAGGAGCCTCCTGGAAATCAAAGAAAACATACTCTAGCTGGACAGACACAAAGATCCAGAAAACTCCAAACTGAAATAACAGATCTGAAAAACAAGGTAGCTGAACTGAAAACCTCAATGGAAAGCCTCTCCAATGGGATAACAGCAGCAGAGGACAGAATCAGTGAACTGGAAGATGAAATGCAGAACAACTCCATACAGCAGAAGAGCTTAGAAAAGACCCTTAAAGCAAATGATCAGACAATGGAAAAAGTACTCAAAAAATGTGAACAGATAAAAATTGAAGACTTTGATAAACTCAACAGAAACAACATAAGAATCATTGGAGTCCCAGAGGACCAGAAAGGAGAACCCCAGAAAGAATCAACAGTCAGACATCACACAGAGAGATTCCCAGACTAAAAGACTACATGCAACCATATCCTGCATGTCCTAAGTACCAGCTAAAAGAGACCTGAAGAAAAGCACCCCAAGACACATCCTGGTTACAATGACGAATCCCACAGATAGAGATAGAATACTAAAAGCAGACAGATTAAAAAGGGAAATTACATTCAAAGGAGCATCCTTAAGATTTACAGCAGATGTCACAAGAAACACAGATGTACATGAAATCTACTATTCTGAGTGAAATAAGTCAGAGGGAGAGAGATAAACACAGAATAGTCTCACTCATCTGTGTGTTTTAAGAAAAATAAAAGTCATTTGTGCAACAGTTCTCAGAGACAAAAAGGAGGGCTGGAAGGTCCAGCTCACGATATGAAGCTCGCCACAAAGACTGGTGAGTGCAGTTAGAGAAATGACTACACTGACAACTATCACAACAATATGACTGAATGAGGGAAGTAGAAAGCCTGTCTCAAATATAGGCTGGGGGGTGGGAAGGAGGGAGAAATTGGTGATGGGAATGTTGCACTGGTGAAGGTGGGTGTTCTTTATATGACTGAAACCCAACTACAAACTATATTTGTAATCAAGGTGTTTAAATAAAGATATTCAAAATTTTTTCACAAACCCAAATGGCTCATTTCAACTCTTTATCCTTTATAGGAGTAGAATTAGTGAAATATAGTAGATTCCATTCACATGAGTTAGCCTTCACACACCTAAAGATTTAAACCATAATGATGAACTTTAACTTGTCTATATGTTAGTTCATTTTGTTAATAAATGAATAGATTACAAATGTGTTTCAAGTATTTGTAATAATTTCTTTCATTTTTGACGCTATATATTTAAAATATATAGCGTAATAGTAATGAGAATAAATCTGAAGGATGCACCAGTTTGCTCAAAGGTATGAAGATTCGTACCATCTGCGACTTACCACAAATTTAGGAACTTATCAGAATATAGAGAATGCAAACAGGAGTGTTCTGAGACTAAAATCCATGAGCTAGCAGGTACCTCCTTTTGGAGACCACCAAGGGAGAATCTGTTTTCTTGGCATTTTTTTCTCCAGAATTGACATTATTTCTTGGCTTGAATCCCCCAGTTGAATCACTCAGTTATTTTTCATCATTTTATCTGGTGTTTTTTTTTTCAGACTTTCCAGCCTGTTTCTTTCCACTTACACAGAAACTCGTAATTATTACATTGGCTGCACCTATATCATGCCAAACAATTCTAGACACATCCACCAAAATCTCTTTTACCAAGTAAAGTAACAGAATTACTGTGATTAGAACAGGGATGTATCTTTGAAAATGACATTCTAGCCTCTGTAACATAGTTAAGTATCCCTGTTCTCTTTTCCAACACACTTTTTGATATTGTAATGACAGTAGCTATCTCCATGAGTCAAAATAAAACCAAGTTCCATACTTTTGCTAAATTTTAATTGAGCTCATTGGTACTCCTAAATTTATATATAAAATAGCAATTCTAATTTAACTAAAGCTACTCTTTTTACTGCACCCAGCAGTGCTCAAGAGCTAATCCTAACTATTTTCAGGAATGACTCCTGGTGGTGCTCTGAAGACCACCCATATACAAGACCAAGGATAGAACAAGGGCTGTGGTCAAAGCAGATACATAAAAGGCAAGTGTCTTACCTCCCTAAGAGTTCCTCTTATGAAACACAATGATCTTTAAGAGAAGAACTTCTCCACCTTTTCCCCACTCTTTGGAAACTGTTCCCTCTCTGTAGTCTCTCCATTCTACTCGTTGTCCCATAGCCTTGTGACATGAACCCCATTTACCAATTTTCATTTGTGGATCCCTTGGAAATTTTGGGGGGAGCCATATGACTGCTGGTTGAGAATGCTATTCTAGAAAACAAATAATTCCAAAAGCAGATGCAATAATTTTTTTCAACTCCATGGAAAATAATTATATGTGGATGATTTGAAAATCTATAATTTCTATATAATTGGGTATAATTCTTTCAATAAAACAAATGTAATTTAATAGATCATCCATTGTATATGCTTCAATGTAAATGAGTTGGTGAATAAATTGAGAAATTTTCTCTTTAATGAGAGCCCACCTAGACAATGTGTCCCTTAAGTAAAATGAGGGCTAGATTGATACAAAGAAATTGTAAAACTAATCTACAATTTGTTAAATATTAAATTGAGTTTAAGTTTACTTGGAGTGTTTTATAGTTTCTCTCAGCTGATAAAGTGTCTGGAGCATTTGGCATGATCTGTCCTTCTTATCCAATTCCTTTGCCTTCCTCCCATCTCTTTTTTTGCCAAATATATATTAACAAAGTTGACATTCCTCAATGTTTAAGATAATAAATGAAAATTAAGGAGTTTTGGGGGGGCCGGGAAGGTGGTGCTAGAGGTAAGGTGTCTGCCTTGCAAGTGCTAGCGTAGGAAGGAAAGACCACGGTTTCCATTCCCGGCATCCCATGTGGTCCCCCCTAAGCAGGGGCGATTTCTGAGTGCATAGCCAGGAGTAACCCCTGAGCATCAAACGGGTATGGTGCAAAAACCAAAAAAAAAAAAAAAAAAAAAAGAAAAAAAAAAAATCAAGAGGGTTTTTTTTTATTTTTTTTATTTTTAATTATGAGAACAATGATGCAAAGAAAGGACAAGGTAAAGTTACAGTGGAAGGACAATCACCCATAACATAATTCTCAGAAGTCCCTTGCTGATATCTTAACTTTGAAATTTCAGCCAAAGAACATTAAGATAAATAAGACAGAATCCATGTACAATTACTTTGTCCCTCAAGTTCCCCAGATTGTAACACATTATAAATATTTTTAACAGCACACAAGGCAATCTAAAGCCATAAAACTTATGTAACTCCTTTAACATTACAGACATAGTATTTTTTTACATTTCCATATACAGGCATATTACTTAAGTTTAAACTCAAAATTTAAGTGGGTTCTTTTTAAGGATTAGAGTCAAAAGAGCACAATAAAAATGGTATTAGAGTGGGCAATTTTTGTTTTGCATAGGCCCACCAAAATATGAGGGACATGGAAAGAAATAACCTTGGCCTAAATACAAAAGAGACCCCACCCCTGAAGTTTCCTGGCACAAGACCAACTCTAGGCCTCCAGGCAAGCTAGATCGTCCAATCCAAGACAGTGTCTGTAGTGCCAACACACTTTTATTTTCACACAGTCTCTGTTGTTGGTATCATGTTTTTGTATTAAAGATCCTGGAATCTGCATATCCTACATTGAAGTCAGGATGTGGAGCGTCCTCTACTTTCACCTCACAATCAAAGGGCAATGCAGAGAGCCCTGTCCTGTAAGCAGGTCGTTGTTGTTGTTAAGTCTTTTCAGTGTTAAGGGAAGTCTCTTTTGAGCAAGTCGATGTCTGAGCCCTGTAGGGACTTCCATGGTAGAGGATTGCTTCCAGGTGATGTTATAGACCAGCCTGGAAGTTTCGTGGATGGCTTCCCTGGTTCAGGGGTGAATGGAAAATGTCCTTTCTTCTGAGGGTCTGGTGCCAGGTCGTTATGTCAATGTTCAGGATGTAAGGTCCCTTTGCACTACAAGATTTGTGTGTTCCAATATCTATTAGATAGGATCTTATTTGTAAGTATAGTATTTTCCCATTTTAATGTGCCTATGCAAAAAGAAGCAATGCCACGAGGTGTTATTGGCACATATGGGGGCCATAAGAAAAATTCCAAATGATTCCCATGATATGGTTCAATCATAAGCATTAAATTGGGGGACTCTTTCAACCAAAATTCCTTGTTATACAACCTCAAAAAGAGAAGATAAAAAGTGGTTAGAATTGTCACTGTATAAGACAACATTTAGTAAGAAATATAGCTTTCAGAGAAAAAAACACAAAATATTCTAAAGAAATACGTGACCATTTTATGTATCTTGAAACAGTTGGGGTTGTCACGCACAATGCACAGCTTTGGACTGTGATTACGATTCTACACAACTGAAGTTAAAAAGAGAAAAACTAGGTTTAGTGATGTTTGAGAAGGGGTTAGAGAGTTAAAGAGTAAAAAAGAGCTTTGTAGGGGTGGTGGGAAAGGGGAGAATACAAAATAAACATTCTGTATACGGAAAACATAACATAAGAATAAGGAATATTCTGATACATGAAATACATGAAGCACGCGCGGGGGGCGGGTAGTTGGCCTTTGTTAAGAAACCTCTGGATGCCACTGTAACGGAATTAAATTTTTCTCCCTTTAATATCAACATTGGCAACTTTGAAATGCAATTACTGGATTTAAAAACAAAGAACTGTGGAGCTCGAAATTTGAACATCTTTGTGCTAATTTAGAAAGATTAGAGAAACACAAATGTGAACTTAGTTCACAGCACAAGTGGTCTCCTTTGAAAGACCAGGAGAAGGAAGATATGTTGATTTTTTAACAAGTGGGATAGTATTCCTGACTCATTATAATCAACTAAAAAAAGCGACCATTTGCTTTTCTTTCCTTGTTTGGGTCTACATATTTATTGCGAACATTCATTTTCAAGCATGAATCTTAGCAAAAGTAAATTGAGAAATCATCTCAATGAGAACCTGGAATCGTCGCTTTGCTATTTCTGAAATCCTGAAACCTCTTGAGAAAAGCTTCCCCTCATATTTAAAAGTCCTGTTTTAAAATAGGTAATGTCAATATCAGAATTATTTTCTTGGCGATGTTTCAACAGGCTTGGAAGGTGAATAAAAGTTTCTCTGTGAAAATCTTGAGCAAAAACAGAAAGAACTTTTTCTAACATCGAAAAAATTGTGTTTCCTTTCCCCTGTAGTTTATAATTAAAGCTGATTTAGATGTGAAAGTAACATCCACCATGAAATATAGTTTTTTGAATCCACTGATCGTTTGTTATTTCTGGATAGTGAACACCCTTCTCAAGGAAAAATGCTTTGATTTCTGATAATAGGTAAGCAAAACGTTTCAAAACATTTCCTCTTGATAACCAAAACGTGCTAAAAATTTGAAACCCTACAATATGGAGATGAAACAGGTAAAAGAGAAAAACCTTTTTAACAATCTTTAAAAGCAAGGACAGTATTTCAGAGAAAAGTAGTGATTTCACTAAAAGGAAAAAACCTATTGACACTTTATTGTGTGCTACAAGAAACCAAACTAAAATACACACAAAAACAAAAACAGCACTTTGTTAAAGACATATGATATATCATAAAGAAATTATGATAGAGTGCCTGAAACATTTTAAAAATAATTTTTATTTAAGCATATTTGTTACAAAATTATTCATACTTGTGTTTCATTCATAGAATGTACACCACCCTTCACCAGTGCACTTTCCCCACCACCAATATCCCTGAGTGGTCAGGTTTGTATGTTGTTTTTAATTTTAGGCACGATTCGAGGTTCTCATTGAGATGATTTCTCAATTTACTTTTGCTAAGATTCATGCTTGAAAATGATTGTTCGCATAAATATGTAGACCCAAACAAGGAAAGAAAAGCAAATGGTCGCTTTTTTAGTTGATTATATGAGTCAGGAATACTATCCCACTTGTTAAAAATCAACATATCTTCCTTCTCCTGGTCTTTCAAAGGAGACCACTTGTGCTGTGAACTAAGTTCACATTTGTGTTTCTCTAATCTTTCTAAATTAGCACAAAGATGTTCAATTTCGAGCTCCCACAGTTCTTTGTTTTTAAATCCAGTAATTGCATTTCAAAGTTGCCAATGTTGATATTAAAGGGAGAAAAATTTAATTCCGTTACAGTGGCATCCAGAGGTTTCTTAACAAAGTGCCAACGTCTGGTTAATCGGGGCCCTGGGGGGAGGGGGTGAGAAATTCCTCCCTAGGCAGCCAAAAACTACAGAGGCTCGGCTGGGCCCAGAACAACTCCACATGCCAGGATTTCCGTGGGCTTTTGACTGGTATGATGGGGGGCTCTGGGCAGGACAGCTAGCCATAGGACCCTGGGCTGACCACTTTGTCCAGGAGAGCATGATTCCCCCCACACCAGGCGGGGTCTTCAGGGCCACGCCTGGTTAATCGGGGCCTTGGGGGGAGAGGGTGAGAAATTCCCTCCCTAGGCATCCAAAAACTACAGAACCGTGCCT
Source organism: Suncus etruscus (assembly GCF_024139225.1). Taxonomy (NCBI): domain Eukaryota; kingdom Metazoa; phylum Chordata; class Mammalia; order Eulipotyphla; family Soricidae; genus Suncus; species Suncus etruscus. The sequence goes on from NC_064851.1 coordinate 117,582,579, forward strand.
AAAATTAAAAACAACATACAAACCTGACTTACTCAAACTATCTAAGGAAATGCAAGGCCAATGTTCACATTAGTGTTTGGACTTTTGTCAGTCATTGTCAGGATGTAATTTTCTCTACATTGTAAGACAAATTTTATGGAATTTAACATTATCGATAAATAATATCATTCTAAAGTTTTTGTTTTATTAGTCATGTTATTTGTATCCTCCCAACCTATGTGGATACTTGCATGCAGAATATTTTCAATAAAAAATTATTGAAACTAAAAACAGTGTACCATCCTATGTATTTTCGGTTTTAAAAATGTGGCTCTCGGGGGCCAGAGAGATAGCATGGAGATAAGGCATTTGCCTCTCATGCAGATGGTCTGTGGTTCAAATCCCGGCATCCCATATGGTCTCCTGAGCCTGCCAGGAGCGATTTCTGAGCCTAGAGCCAGGAGTAACCCCTCAGACTGCCAAAAAAAAAAAATGTGGCTCTCAAAATAAATTTCAATCATGGTTTTGGTGAGATTTGACTCAGTTGAAAAAAAAAAAGATTGCTGACCACTGCTTTAGGATATCAAAATCATTTTTACTTCTGCAATTCAAGAGGCCTCATTGTCTTTGGTGCTGTGATTTTGACAGAGCAAGCTCAGAAAGAGTATTTTCTTACTGGTTTAATGTGGAGACACACTATTGCCACCTACAAATAACTCAATTGTGATCATCTTCTGAATAACAACTACACTTAGCAATATATCATAACCATTTCTTTTTCCCCGCATGGTCAAATATGTAAAACTGAGAATTACATTTGTTTATTTGTTTTTCACTGCTCTTTGCTAAAAAAAAAAAAAAAAAAAAAAGGTTAAAAGAAAATGGGAGTGGGAGCAGTAGTTGGTACAATGGGGGTCATAAAATAAGAATCCCGGTCTCAGATCAGTAACTACTACCACTAATCACTACTTACAAGTTGTGGTACTTGTAGTAATCAGTGCCCAAGTGTCTTGAGATTAATGACATCCTATACTTTCTAAGTATACTCTTTACTCTTGATAAGCCCCAAGGGGCTGTGCTCCATAGTTCTTGAAAACCATAATGTATACAGACTTAAATTTAATTTTCAATTTTTGACTCTAACAGCTATATTTTGCAGACACAAATTGTAAATCAAAATTTAGAGTTGTAAAGCAGAGCAATAATACAATAGGTTAGATGTTTGCCTTGAACACAGCAAACATAAGTCTAATCCCAGGCACCTCATATGGTCCCCAAAGCCTGCCAGCAGTGACCTTTGAATAGAGCCAGGAGTAAGCCTCGAGAACTACCAAGTGTGCCCCCAAAAAAACATTAGAGTAAACTAATAGATTGATCACCAATAAGACAAAGCTGGCTTTGTCTAAATTTTAATGACTAAATGTCATTAAAAGTAGTTCTAGCAAGTTGGAAAATGCAATTCAAGTAACTAGAAATATCCTATTGGAGTAAAAGTTGAGAATTACCAGAGAATACTGACTGATAAGAATCCTCCAGAGATGTCATTTTAGAAGAAATTGAGCCATGATAGATTGGGAGAAAACTTGCCAAGTACTCCACAGAGTGAGAGATTCGTGTAGTCAGAAAAAAAAAAATGGATGTGGAGACAAGAAAAAAGGGGAATAATCATGATGCATGTGTCATCTCCATAAAATATATCTCATGATTAAAATTATTTAAGCCTGGTTGGGAAAATGCCTCACTTTGGGAATGCTGAAAGACTGAACTCTGTTCTAGTTCAAAGAAAAACAAATATTCTTCAAAAATGACCAAATGATGCATGGTTTAGTATCTGTGAGTCATATGGTCTGTGTCCACACAACATGGGTTAGTATCTACATTGCCAAAATATTGATTGATATCTGTTTTACCAAAACTTATTTATGGACATTGAATCTGAAAGTAATATAATTTCCATGTTTTCCAAAGTAGGGTTCTTTAAACTATTTTTTATCATATAATAATACTGTCTCATCTAAAAGAAAACATCCAGTTTTAGTTCCTGGACCATAAAAGCACAGGATTTAGCCTGTGTCTCCTACTTATATTTGGTAAAACTCTGCTCAAGGCAAGGTTGAAATAGAGATTCACTGGTAAATATCACCTCTCCCCCTCTCCCCCTCCCTCCTCTGCCCCCATCCCCCTCAGCCCCCTCTCCCCTCCCTCCCCCCTCTCTCCCTCCCTCCTCTTTCCCCCCTCCCTTCCTCTTTCCCCCTTCCCTCCCCTCTCCCTCTCCCCTCTCCCCCCTCCCCTCCCTCCCCTCACCTCTCTTCCATCCCTCTCCCTATCTTTCCCTCTCTCCCCGATCCTCTCTCCCCTCTCATCCCTCCCTCTCTCTCCCACTACCCCTCCTCTCTTCTCTCCCCTCTCTCCTCTTCCCCCCTCTCCTCTCCTCCTCTCCCCTCCCCCATCTCCCTTCCCCCTCTCTCTTTCTCCCCTCCCCCCCTCGCCCTCTACCACTCTCCCCCCTCTCTTCCCCCTCCCTCCCTCCCCTCCCTCTCTCCCTCCTCCCCCCTCTTTCCCCTTCTCTCTCTCCTCCCCCTCTACCTCCCTCCCCCTCCTCTCCCTCTACCACTCTCACCCGCTCTCTTTCCTCCCTCTCTCCCTCCCATTCCCTCCCTCTTTCTCCCCCTCCCCTCTCTCTTCCTCTCCATCCCTCCCCCCCCTTTCTCCTCCCCTCCCTCTCCCCTCCCCCCCTCTCTCGGGAGAATCCAATAACTTCTTGGCTCACAAACAAGAGGTCCTGCAGAAGGCCTAATAGGCTTTGAAAGCCTGAGCCAGGCAGAGAGTGTGGGCAGAGGGCTGGTACACAGGCACAGCAGCAGGTCCCAAGGTACATCACAGGAAAGAAGGCACCAGAAAAGGAGATCAAGTCTGCTCAAAAGAAGTCTCAGTTTCTAGTTTCAAAATTCCAGTGGAAGTGACCTGTGTTTCCCAAGGCCTGGAGAAGGCAGCAAACCATGGCAGCTTGGTCTTCATGGAACAGTCCAACCTTGGTTTACATTAATTGCCTTGGGGACCAGGGGATGGATGATGCTCTGTAGTCACCCAGCAAAATGCTCACATCATCATTATTATGATGGCATCATTCAGAATAATAATAACCAGAACATTCCATCCTATTTTCTTTGGTCATAAACAGATCGTTCATTGACAAAACTTGGCCACCTGGGTTTACTACAATTCCATGTTGTCTGAGAGATTTTTCTGTTTTTCTCCCAAGAAGCCACTGGGATGAAGTTTAGACTGTGTGGCACTGTGTGGCCACCTGTAAGTCCCACACTCTTATCTCAGCAACAGAGTTCTTTGGCAACCTATGACCAACTTCCCAAAGTAGAACAATTTATTTCCATGCACCTGGGAGGAGGTGAGACAGACACCTGGATGCGATGCCCTTAATTCACTGTTTCTGAGAAGAGGCCCCAGAGAAACAGCAAACACAGCTTCAGGTCTCCGAAAGAGGTTGGAGAATTCCTCTTTCCCTCTATCTGTGATATGGCAGTTGAAACAGAAGAAATTATGCTGCCAGTTTGATTCACCCACCAGAGGCAACAAGAAAGGTTAATCTGCACCTTTTATCTGCAGTTCAGATAGACCTGAGTAATTTTTGTACTGAAACTATCAGAATAGAAATAATTTACCAATAGCAGCTTTTTAAACAACTTTGAAAGTAATTTTCGATAGATCTGTATAAAAGAACAGAATAGAAGTGAATCCAGTTAGGGCTTTGTCCTTGCATGCAATAAACCCATGTTCAATCTCATCAGATTCCCTGAGCACAGAAGTGATTCTTGAATGCAGAACTAGCAAGGCCTGGCTAGATATAGTCCAAAAACCCCAAACCAAACAGAATAATAGCAAAAGAATTTAATCCAGTTTCATCTAGTTCTGGGATATGAAAATACTATAGGAAATACACTCACTAATCAACAGCTATATTTCTAATTTCTACCTGGCATTTATATATTACATAGACTCTCTATTAAACATACACTTCTTAACACATATGTACACCTCAACACAGATGAATACACATACTCCATTCCTTTTTTCAGAGAGTTTATGAGTGGTGATTATCATTATCAATTACTATTGTAATAATGGATTACATTAACTGAGTTTTCACTTTCAAAATTACGCTTTCAGTAAAAGCTCTACAAATCTTATTTTAGAGATTAAAATAATATTTTCTAAAACCTGCTGTTACAAAAGTACATTTACAAAAGTACCTAAAGTTAATACAGAAAAAAAAGAGAGTCAAGAGCAATGTAAGTTTCAAATATGTCTCGTAATTACTATCAATTTTAATAACGATGAATTTGGGGTGCACTGTAAAAACCAAACTTTTCCACTAAATAATTTTAATTATCAAGAGAAAAATCATAACTCAGAAAATTAATTATGACAAAAATAAAAGTACTGGTTCCATTTTTAAGCATGTATTTCCATATCAACCACTATTTCTATTTCAGACAGGTCACCTGTTTTGCTGAACACTAACCTTTTTCTTCCTTGTGTAACTGAATAACCTACCTAATTTTTAACTGTGTGTTCCTATGGCACTCCACAAAACTATGAAATTCATTTTAGTTCAAGTGTCCATGAAAAACTGCAAAAGTGACTAATCAAACTATATGGGGAAATAGCTTTTTGAAAGATTTGAAAATTAGAATAGATATATTGGAAATATATTGGAAACACTCAGGATGCAATTTTATCATCCAAATTAGAGAAATGTAATGATCAATTAATGTTAATGTCTTTTTTCTTTGAAGCAATTGGCAGAGAATTAGAAAGAAAACAAGAGGGGTCAGTGGACATGCATGTGTACCCCACTATTCATTCAGTGGGAATGAAGTTTATGGAGGTTTCTGGACACATGCCAGAACAAAGCCTGGGTCTGCCTCTGGAGTAACTATTTACTCCACTTTCTGGTAAAGAAATAAATGTCTCCTTTATATCTTTAATCCCTTCTATAGAGGTCAGACCTTTAATTCTGCCTATTAACTGGACATAAATTGGCAGGGGAAAATGACTCAATAGTCCTTCGGGTAACAGCCAACCTACCCTCAACCATGTTTCCCCCAAGAAAAAGAATCGTCTCATGTCCACAGCCTTAGTCCTGTGAGCTCCAAGATGCTGAGATAATCATGTTAGCCCTTGACATTGCCTTTCTCTGTTCATATACAGCCTGTTCATTCAACCACAGAAATTGTTCTCCATTCACCTTCTCATCCATCTCACCGTCCTTTCTCTAAGTGAAGGCTTCATGATCTTGTTGGCAAACTAATAAAAATCATTAGTGTTTCTTTTGATCTCTTCCAAACCTCCACTTCAGTTTTCGCACTAATACAGGAGCTGTCTTCATAGAACCCAAAAAGTTAGGGTCGAGCTACACCATCTTGCTTTAAAACCTAAGCTGATAAATACTGCTAAGTTCTTTTATACAGTATTCAAGTCCATACTATTTGGTGCAGCTTAACATTTTGAGTCCACTGACTATGCACATCCCACACAATTCACACATCTCTGAACTAAAGACTGCTTCATAGTATAGCAGTTAGATACTCACAGTCCCAAATATTTCTGTTGGAGGCCCAAGAATGCTACCTTGCTTATTGTTACCCAGACTACACAGGTCTGAAACCTCTGATTATAAACCAGACAGGAAATTGCAAAAAAGAAACTAGTTCTTGAAGCAATAGGAAGTGGGAACACAAGAATAAGATACTGATAAAATTTAAATTTAACAGCAGTAAGAATATGCCAAAAACTTCAAATCATAGAGGTGGGTGCTGAGGTAATAGGGCAGTGGGATAGGGAGCTTGCCTTGCAAACAACTGATTTGGATTCGATCCCTCACATTCCATCTGGTCCCCCATACACAACAAGGGCTAATTTCTTAGTATAGAGCCAGGAGTAACCCTTGAGCACTACCAGATATGTCCCCAAAACAAAACAAACCTACAACTTAATTTATTAAAGTCAGAAGAAGTCATTGGACAGCGATGCTCCTGTGTAAGGAATAGGGCACACTTTCTTGGAATTCTCAGAAGCACAAACATCTCTAAATTTCAAACAGAACATTACAGTCAGTTCAAGGCAGGTGAACACCGGAAGCTTCACTTGCTTAGAAAATAAAAATCTATTTTTCTTAAGTTGGCAAAGAAAGGGGTTTCAAATGTTTTTAATAGGTTTTGTCCCATAATGATCTCTCTTTGGCATACTTCCTAATTCTTCTGATTTTTTTAAATGAAAAAATAAATCACTGCTGTGCAAGGGAGGCTAAAAACAGCATATGTGTGATTTTATATAACCAGACTTATCCTAGCATGTCAGGTCACCTTAATCCTTCAGTGAGTAAGCACTAGTTGAACTACTGAGATATTTCCATTCATTATAGTCTCATTTCTTGAATGTCTGGGGCATCTGCAACCAAGAGCCAATTACCAATCTAGGCCATTAATCATCAGTATTACTTCATGCCAGGAGTCAGAGTGAAGGTACCTATACTGTTTTGTTTTAGTTCCTCTCCAAGATGTCATCTAAATGAATAGCTGGCCCTTAACAACCTTCTACATAGGCTCTCAATGAACTGCACATTACGCCTCATAAAAAGTTTCTTCCTCCTTTCTCCTCTCTACTTTCCAATAAGCTTCTCTACCTTCTTAAAAAACAATTTCTTCCAAAAAAAATTTTAAATAGTGTTATCCTTTATTTTTCTAAGTATTGGAAAGGAGTAAAAAATTATATCTAATATTTTTTAATTTCATAAGCTACATATAAAACTATAATGACTATTCAAATATTTTCTTATATGTCAAGATAATGGTTAAAGGAGTGGTTCTGGGGGAAAATATGTACAAAAAATTGTAGTCTATTATGTAGCCAGTGAGCTTTTGAATGATAATATTTTAAGTCTAAATAATATAGGGCACTTTTTTAAAGATAAATACAGTTGGGGTTAGCTTGCCCCATTCTTGGAGGTGAGCTTTGTTTTCCCAATAAAGGCACCCTGAGACCACTAGGGGGGAGGCCGCCATCCTGACTAGCCATTCTAGGTGGTGGAGCTGCTAACTGGTGGGGTTCAGCTGGCAATGTGGGTTCCTGGTTTGTGGTTTTGAAGATCGTGTGTGTGGATTATTTCCTGCATCAGAGTTATTACTGAATTCAAGTCTCTCATCCTACCCAGATTTGGGGCATAGGTATTTCACAGCCCAATATTTTACAAAGTACAACTTTCCATACGGATTAACATAGAATGTGAGTTGGTTGCTTTTTTTTTTTTTTTTTTGCAATACACAGTAGTGCCCTTGGGAATTTTCACACCTCTCTACTTGGGTTCTCTCCCAGTGGTTCTCAGGGGACCAGGCAGTGGGGCTGGGGTCAAACCCAAGCACCACAAATGCAAAGCAAGCACACCAGCCAGTTTTCATGTTTGTTTGGCACATGATTTTGAATTTGTCCTTTATGTTTCTTTAAAAGAAAGCTATTTTTGGTACAATATATTCCAGTTCTTTATATCTTACAAGAAGCTATAGTAGACAAGCAAGAGTTACTTGTTTGAAATGGAATATAATGGCTAGAAAAACTGATTTTATAACCATGTGCATAAAAATGTGTAAAGTTAATTTTTATCTGTTAGAAAAGAATATCTGTTACAATTGTCCCTGGGGCTTTTGGAAGCACAAAGAAAGACACTATCCTAGGTGCCACCCTAGGTTCAGTGCAAAGACCAAGATCACCAACCACAGAAGATGGATTAAAATGACACTGAGGAAACAGAACCTCTAGAACCACAAAGACTGACTTCATCATAAGTCCCACCTCAGGATCTGTGCAGATACTGAGACCTCTAAACACAGAGCAGAAGTCTTCCACACACCAAAAAAAAAAAAAAAAAAAAAAAAACACCACCGGGAGAGTAAAGGATCCTGAGCAAAGTCTAGAGTTGATCCCATGACAGTATGCTCCAAGGACGGAGAAACCCCATATCTCTTAGGCCAAGTGAATTCCTTCTCGAATGACCCCAATATTTACTGTGCCAGAGCAGGAGGGAAAAAAACAAAAATACAAAAAGCACAAAACCTTGGGTATTTTTATATATATATATATATATATATATATATATATATATATATTACCTTCATTTATTATTGTTACTATTATTTTTGATTTACCTATCTATTTTGGTCGATTTCTCTGTTTGGGTGTGATTATTGAAAGTGTTGCCCCCAATTATACTTATTTTTTTCTTTTCCTTTCTTTTCTTTCGTTATGTGCTATGCCATGTTTCTCATTTCAAGACCATGCAGTGTTTTTTGTTTGTTTGTTTGTTTGTTTTTGTTTTGGTTTGGTTTGGTTTGGTTTTTTTGGGGGGGGGGTTGTTTGTTTTTTGTTTTGTTTTTTTTTTTTTGTCTGTTCTTTGTGGTGCTTATCGATATAGCTGGAGCCCTCACTGGATATTTGACACTTCTTTTGGTACTAGTGGAGTGTTTCACCTTCTTTTTCTCCATCTCCCAAATTGATGATGAGAGCCTTTAGAAGGACTCCGCCCATTTTCAGGGTCTTAGACTCTTACCCCAGTTTATTACTTTTCTCTTTTTCAAACAAAACCACACAACCTGAACTAGCTAGTCCTGCCTCCAGTTAGAGGGGGAAATAGGGAGGCATCAAGACCAAGCAGGTGCAAGACTACTAAGTAGTGGGTTAGATACAGAGGGGACCACATATTCTAGCCGCCCTGGGGTGAGGGAAAAGGAAATGGGAGGAAGGACAGAAACGGAGGTGTAGGGAGGAAAATTTGGTGATGGGAATCCCCCCTGATTTTATGTAAATATGTACCTAAAATATTATTGTCAACAATATGTAAGCCACTATGATCAAAATAAAAAGTATAAAAAAAATTGCAAAAGAATATTAAAAAAAAAGAAAAGAATATCTGAGGACCAGAGAGATATTATAGCAGGGGCTGGGTATTTACCTTGTATGCAGCCAACCCAGGGTAGATTCCAACACCCCAATGGGATCCAACAATACCGTAGAAGTGATCCCTGAGCTCAGAAAAAGAAATAAGCCCTAAGCACTGTCAAGCATACCCCTCCCCACAAAAAGAATATCTAATAGCTATATGTCCTCAAATGGAATGTAGTTTCTTAGAAAAGAATAAAAATAGAACAAAGACAATTTACTTACAGAGAGGCAAAGTTTGAGTAGATGAAACACACCAGTGTCAAAAGTGTCCAAGGTAAAAATTAATGAACTTTAAGAAAAGAACCTAAAAATATGTTTTAGGGGATTTTCCTGTAAAATTACCTTTCTCAATTAATTATTCCAACCTTTTGCAAACAGAGCTGTACAGAGAATGGGTATGGGGTGAGAGAAAGAGACAGAAAGGAGGCTAACACAGGATTGAAATGGTGAATTTAGAGCAGGGGTCTCAAACTCAATTTACCTGGGAGCAGCAGGAGGCAAAGTCGGGGTGAGGCAGGGCCACATAGGGGATTTCACAAAAAAAAAAAAGTCCTCAAACATCATTATTAACAGTTTTAATTATTTCTTCTGAACATGAATAGAACATTGAGTGAAGATCATGAACAGTTCTTCTGAACATGGCATCTTTTTTTAATTATCTTTATTTCAACACCGTGATTACAAATATAATTGTAGTTGTATGATTACAGTCATGTAAAGAACACCCCTCTTTACCTGTGCAGGATTCCTACTACCAGTTTCCCAGATCTACCTACTCCCCATCCCACCCACACCTGTACTCGAGACAGGCTTTCTTTTTTCCTCATTCATTCACATTGTTATGATAGTTTTCAGTGTAGTTATTTCTCTAACTGCACTTATCACTCTATGTGGTGAGCTTCATGTCATTACCTGCACCTACATGGGAGGATGGGGGGAAGTAAGAGTTGGAACTGAGGCAGTAAAATATTAGAAATGAGCTTTGTAGGGCAGTATCAAGGTCCCAATACAAGATGGATATTATGGATATATGCACACAATACTATCAATATGAAAACAAAGAGAAAAAATTTCCACTGACTGTCCCAACATAAACCAGTGCTAGAACAGCCGCCCTCCTCCCAGAGTGCATTCCCATTAGTGTAGGAAGAGATAGGGGAAAAGCCTGTTGACCCATATAAAGTCCACCTAGACCGGTAGAACATGGCATCTTTTGCCTATTCCTTGCTGCCAGAGACTTGACAGTGCTTCTTCTCACAAATCGGAACCACATTTGGCTTTAGAGAGGAAGCAGTTGAGAGCCTCAGTATGGCTTGAAGATGATCATCATTAAGTCTAGACCTGTACTTTGACTTATTTGGGAGAACAAATATGTATTCCCAACAGGGCACATGGTGTGCTTGAACATTCAGGAAAGCTCAGGGAAGCTGGGGGGGCAATTCTCTCAAAAACTGCCCATGCATGTTTGCTTTTCCACTAATCTCCCTGAACTTGGCTTTAAGATCAGAGTTGCATCGCAGGTCAATGCGCTCCATTTGAAGCACAGAAGGGGCATCTTGCATATCAAAGGAAAAAGGGTCCACAAAAATTTGGAAAGTGGCTCTGTGCTTTTTGAAGTCTGCAAATCTGTGATCAAATTCCTTCTCTAGCTTAAAAATAGCATCAACATTTCTCTCACCGCTGAATGGTATGCCTGCATCCACAATTTTCTTGCATGCTGGGAAATGGCAAAGGTTTGTTTGAGAGCGCTGGGATTTCTATAACACAAGTTTTGTGGAGAATGCTCTCACATTGTCATAGGCAGCACTGATAAGCTGCCCTGGACCTTGTAACATCTTGTTTAGTACAGTCAGCTTATGTGTGATGTCAACAAGAAAAGCTAAGTCCATGAGTCATTTGTGATCACTCATCTCAGAAACAGCATTCCCATCCTTCTCCATGAAGGCTTTCACTTCTCTCAACTCAAAAACTTTTTTCAGGACATTTCCCGTGCTGAGCCAACGTACCTCAGTGAAATAGAGCACATCTCCATATTCTGACTCCATTTTCTCTAAAAAAGCATGGAACCTCCTGTGCTTTAAGCCCCTGGATCTGATTTGGTTGATGCATTTCACAACAACAGACACCACATTGTCACACGGCAGGCATTTACTGCAAAGGGCCTGCTCATGGATAATGCAGTGAAGAGCAATGGCCTTCTCTACACCCTCCTCTTCAAGTTATTTTTGAACAAGTGCCACCAGTTCATTTTTTCTCCCTGTCATTGATGGCACTCCATCGGTTATTATTCCAACAAACCTCTTCCATGGCAAACCTGCATTCTCAATGGCATCACACAGATGCTGAAATATCTCATTAGCGGTGGTCTGGCCATGCATTGGAATTATTGTGAGCAGCTCCTCTGTCTATTCAAAATTGCAATCAGCACCACGGACATAAATTGTGAGCTGCACAGTGTCTGTTATAACTGTGCCCTCGTCAAGAGCGACTGAGTATGCATCAAAACATTTGGCTTTCTCACACAGTTGATATAAATGTCACTTGACATGTCAGAAATGTGCTCTGCCACAGTGTTGGCAGAAAGGCTGATTTTGCTAAACTGACCTTTCTTTTCTGGACAGATAATACTTGCAGCCTGTAACATGCATTTTTTAACAAACTCTCCTTCTGTGAATGGTTTCTCTGCCTTAGCAATCATCTCACTAACTATGTAACTAGCTTCAACTGATGCAACATTCTCTTTGGTTGCTTTCTTGAAGAAATCTCGTTGCCTCATTAGTCATGCTTTAAGACTGGCAACCCGCTTGGCTCTCTCATTTCCTTGATATTTTGCACATTCCTCCACATGTTTAGTTGAATAATGGCGTTTCAAGTTGTATTCCTTGTGCACTGCAACTTTCTCTGAGCAAATAAGACATTTGGGGATGCCCCTGTGCTCAACAAAGAAATACTGGGTCTCCCACTTTTCCTGAAATTGTCTGTGCTCGTCATCAATCTTTCTCTTCACTGCAGGCTTTGAGGAAGTCATGATGAAGGTATGACAAAATTTAATTCTTTAATAAACTTCTCTCCCTTAGGCCTCCGATAGTGCAAGGGATAGCAGGTAGGAGCAGCGGAAATGTTGCTTGTGCTAGGCACAACTGAAATGCTCGCGGTATGTGAATATTTAATGCGATTTTTCTTACAATGCGAATTTTATTGCGATTATTCGGTAAGCGAATAATTGCAAATACTGCGATATTTGAAGGCTGGCCGTAGGCCACAAAATGTTGTACGAAGGGCCACAAATGGCCCACAGGCCGTGAGTTTGAAATCCCTGATTTAGACAATAGTAGTTTGGAGCTAGTAGAAGCATAAAAGTAAATATCTTATCCAGGACTCAAAAAGAGGTAGTTAGAAACTAAGCATAAAATAAGAAATTTAAGCCAAATTTTATTGGCTTTCATAAGACAGTACGAGCCCTAAATATATTTGGGTTACAACATTCAAAATTTTTTGAACACTTACTATGTCACCATTCTAAGAAGTGATCAGCCTGAATAACTGAATGATGGAAAATTTAATAGGTATGAGGTGTAAGAACCAAGAGAGCTCATAAAGGTCTGAAACTGGAGTCTGAGTAGGATGGAGTCATTGCAAGTTGAGTGAATGAACCACAAGACCTGACTTTCTGTTTACTAGGTTTTGGTCTAAATACAGAAAATAATCAAGCTTCTCATAAGAACATGGGTCAAAGACTGACTGTAATATGACTGTGGTTCCGAAATTTCTACTGTCTTGTGACATTACTGTCATCTTTTTACACAGAGAACAGTCTCATATTATTCCTATTTTCTGTGTCTCTTGTTTTGATGGCAAAATATTCTTGTTTGGCATAATCTTATCTTTTTGTTGTTTTTGTTGTTTTGTTGTTGTTGTTGTTGTTGAGACTCCTCAAGCATATAAAATCCACTGAAGATGTGCTTTTGTACCATTACAAAATTGTTAATAGTTAATTTTTCTGAAAGCATCCACACAGCACGACTGTGTTCCCAAGGGATCAGGGAGGACACAGGAAAACCACTTGGAAAATCAATGAAGTCCTAAAAGGAGAGAGAGATGGGGGCAGAATGGATGTTCATAAGAGAGTTAGTTAAAAGTAATGAACAGTGGACATAAACTGAAAATAAAGAGGACAGAGTTTGCTGACAAATTGGATACAGGATACAAAAGCAGGAAAAGATTCAAGGAAAACCCCAAGGCTTTCAGGCTGAGTGGAAACAAAACTAAAAATCAATCCTCACTTCAAAATCAGGGACTTTTATCTTTTTACCTTGCTTTGAGGTTCTTAGAAGACAGAGAATGTTAAATATCTAAGTCATAGCATTAGAATATGCCAGGATTTTCAAATATATAAAGCTTATTCAGTTTTCAATTTCATCCTGAAACATAAAGGTTTGTTTGGGGGCTGCCAAGAATTAAGGCTCAACAACCTTTAATAATACTTGAATTGCAAATGATAGCACTTCATGAGTGTTTTCTTTATATCAAGCATCTTGCTTTGATTTTAAATAAGTTTTGAAAATATTTTCACATTTCCAGTTTTCTCATTTGGAGAAAAACTGCCTTGACCTATGAACAGTCTCTAAATTTACAAGCTTCCTCAGACAATGATTAAGGTGGCTCTGTAAAAACAAGCACCGTCTAACCCTGTATTAGCTATAAAGTCAAGAGTGGAAAAGGAGAATGGAGAGTTCCAAACAGATTATAAGAGCTAATTTGGGCCTGGTGAAAACCCAGATTCACCAATCTCTGGACATGTTTCCAATCTGTAAACTTAAAAAGTGTAAAATGATTGACATACATCAAATGGAAGCCTTGAATACAATAATCTTCCATCCCCAGCGCCTCCTCTCATGCAGGGTGCAATCTCAAAGTATAAAGTTAGTGATCACTCAGAGCCATGCCAAAGTGAGAAACCTTTGTTTATCACGAAAACCTAGGAAAGAAAGTTGGAGAAAGGCATATTCTCAAAGTCCAGTGGCAGTATCAATGTCTGGTGCTTCATTTTGTACAGTGATGTCAGAGAAAATAATTACACTGCTTAAGACCTTAGGACCCAGACTCCAGTCCCCATTTTGGCTGCTGCCTCACAGAATACAGTCCACACTGGAGAGAAAATCCTCTCTCATCCTGTTGTTTTGGAATGAACATTATCTCCTAGAGGTCCCAGAAATCATCATCAGAGCTAGATTTCCTGCCTTCAAGTCCATATGGTGATGGAAATGGTATTGCCAGGAGAGCATAAAACCAATCATGATTCCACCAGCTTTTCTGTCACTCATGGCTTCAGGATTTTTGTTTTAGCAAGGAAAGAGGCAACCAAGAACCAGGTGCTGTACATATTTTTAAACTCATTCTGAAATTGAAAAAAAAAAAAAAAAAAAAACATGGTCCGTGCATTTTAACTTAAAAACTGAGGGTTTGAGAAAACCAGTGGTCTGCAGAAATAATTGCACTGTTGATAAATAAAAGATTTAAGGAAAACTGATGAGTTCTATTGGAACCACACTGTGACGACACAGCCTTAACCAAGTCAGGGTGTGTTAGTCTGTCCCAACCTGAAAGCAGTGAGTTAAGACAACCCAAATGTGATGAGAGCTTCAGACAGTTTCTGGAGGAAGAGGTGCATGTGTGCCTTTAGTATATCCTCCTAATGTTAACCGGCTCTCTAAGTTTGAGGTGACAGGGATCATCAATTGTAGGGAGCAAAAAATATAGGGCCTTCTCAACTCGACATAAACTAGTGCCCAGTTCCTGGAGTTCGGAGCAGGTCGTATGTCATAGGTGGCATCTTCTTCGATGATTTAAGAGCTGTGTAATTGTTTATTGACTCAGCCCAGCTTTACTTCACTCCTGCTTTAGGAGAAACTTTTTTCCTATAATTTAGTGGCAAATGATTTTTGAATAATGAAAACCTACAAGGAGGAGGGTGGACATTCTATGAAGTAGGGGAAAACATGGCAGATTGTGTGATGCAAGTTATTTTCTTCAGACATAGCACCTACCACATTTCTTCTTTCTTTTTCTTAGGCAGGGAAAATAAGAAAAACAAGCTTTGTGTTGTCTTAAAATACCGATTTTTGAGAATTAAGTGACAGAGTAGTTGCTATTTATAAAATGAAACCATAGAAAAATTAATATTCTCAGCAAGATGATTAACTTTCTGTTGATTTAGTCTTAATAAAATTTCTTATTTGCCTTATTCCATTTGCAACCCTTTTTCAAGGAAAAATAGCCTTCTGGTTTCATTATGCAGTTTTAGGGTAACTGTTTCCTCTAAGAATACTTTTAATCCCAAATTTTAATGAAATTACAACTCTATTAATAAGTTATGGAAGTGAAAATGCAATGGCACTGGGGGACTACAGTCTCAAAATAGTTTGAACTTGCTAATTGAATTCTGTGGTGGTTCTTGATGTTGTATATCTTTTTCTTTTTTTCAGAATTAAACATGTCAAGAAAATATGGTATTTTTATTATTCTTGGTATTAGTGTCACAAAAAGTTATTAGAAGAAATACTGCATACATTTTTAAATTATTTTTATTATATTTATTTATTATAGTGCTCTTGCTGCTGATTCTGCCCAGAGATCACTCTTGGCATTGCACAGAGAACTAAATATAGTGCTGAGGAAAGTACCTGGGTTATCCATGAGCAAGGCAAGAGTCTTATCTGTTGTACTATCTCTCTGGCTTCATATATTTTTATTTAGTGATCATCTCCCTTTTGCCAACAAAACACAACTCTGTCAAGAGGCAGGTGGCAAGATGGTAGACTTCAACTGTTTGTGGAATCTTGAAATTATGCAAAATATATATTCAGTGCTCTAATTTCTGTAGCAGAGCCCTTTTCCAATATATGCCAAGGAAATATTTTTTGTTGTTTGTCTGATAGTATATCAGAATTTTCCATTATTCCCCATTTTCTATTCTTCCTGATACCTTCCATGTAGAAAGTATTTTTAAATGCTTTAATTAGCACTACTAATAAGTCCCAGCATGTCATAATGAGCAGAGTTCTGCCTGGCATATATTAAAATATTATCTTTTTTAGAAAGTACTACATGTTACATAGTTTCTCACTTGTTCTCACAGATATCCATCCCTACTCCTAGAGTGGGTAATTACCCCTATTCTATAGCTGAATGTACATTCTAATGTATAGAATAATGGTGTTTTCATAAGCCTAGAACAGGATTCAAATTTTGAACTTGAACTTATTATCTCCTGCCAATATATAAAACATATATATGTATTTATATATTTTATGTTTAGGAAGAAATGGCAGCCTCCCTACCACACCTCCACAGTATTAATGAACCACAGCAAAGTTCTTGAACTTGTTTTTGTTCTACCTTTTCAGATGAAATTAATATCATGAAGACATTACTAGTTCATTTACATTGAAAAAGATTAATGAGAAAAATTATCCAAAAGGTCCATGTCACTATATATGTGTATGTATGTGTGGCCTCAAGTTGTTTATGCAAGGCTTTGTGTTTAATCACTGGCCTTTGGTAATTCTTGCAGGATTGGTTTAGTTATCGCAAACATTGCCTATTCTTTTTTATCTGAAAAAGTTCTTATGCCTCTTCATGTCAAAACAATAACTTTGAAAAGTACTGGATTCTAGCTTGGAAGTAGTGTTCCTTCAGTACTTGGAATATGTCATTCTATTTCTTCTGGGATTTTTGGCTGTCATATTGGATATCAGTTGTGATTTTATGTTGTTTCCCTTGTATATAAGAGTTTTATTCTCATTAGATTGTTTGATTTGATGTCTGTTGGTGTCCTTTTGTGGATCTATTTTGTTTGGAACTAGATAAGCATCATGAATCAGGATAAAGTCCTCTCTCTAGAGGCCAGAAAAGTTCTCAGTTATTATTTTTTTCTATTTTCCTTCTTCCTTTTTCTCTTTTTCCTCTCCTATTATTTCTATAATTCAGTGATAATTCTTCTTGCTATTATCTCTTAAGTATCTTATATTCTCTTCTAATTTTATGTTGCTTTTTTGCCTTATTACCCTTGATAGCTTGTTTTGTCTTCAATAACACTGATACACTTTTGCATATTTTGTTTTTTTGTTTCTGTTTTTGGAACACACCCAGTGATGCTCAGGACTTGCTCCTGGCTTGGGGAACCATATGGGACACTGGGGGATCAAACCTCAGTCTGTCCTAGGTTAGCCACATACAAGGCAAATGCCCTACCACTGCGCCACTGCACCAGCCTTCACTTTTGCATGTTTTGAATCATTGCAGTAGTTTGTTATCGAACTCTTAATTCCTCAATTTCATTTATTTTAATTCTTTGATAACCTGCAAGAGATCTTCCTTCCTTCAGTTACTGAATCACCTTCCCAGTGGTTGCTGTATTTCCACTGCCACTTTCATTGGGTCTTACAAGTGCAAAAGAGCTGTATAATGGAATCTATTATGCTGAGTGAAATAAGTCAGAGGGAGAGAGATAGACACAGAATAGTCTCACTCATCTATGGGTTTTAAAAAAAATAAGACATTTTTTAAATAATCCTCAGAGACAAAGAGAGGAGGGCTGGAAGGTCCAGCTCATGACAAGAAGCTCACCACAAAGAGTGGTGAGTGCAGTTAACGAAATAACTACACTGAGAACTATCATAACAATGTGAATGAATAAGGGAAGTGGAAAGCCTGTCTAGAGTACAGGCGAGGGTGGGATGGAGAGGAGGGATATTTGGGAAATTGGTGGTGGGAATGTTGCATCGGTGAAGGGGGGTGTTTTTTACATGACTGAAACCCAACTACAATCATATTTGTAATCAAGGTGTTTAAATAAAGATATTAATAAAATAAAATTTACTTTTTATAAATAAACTATAAAAAGAGCCCTACAAAGTGGGGTAAAGGAATAGAGGGCAAGAGGTAGTGGTGAGAGAAGGCAGTGGAGGTGCTCTGGTGTTGGTGAGCACTAAAATGGGAATGGGGTGGGGTCATGAAGAAAAAAAAACGATGCAGAGAAGGTGGTGATGGACTATATGGTGGTTATTCCCCTGGGGAAACCAAGAAGGCAGCTGGCTGTTTAGGGAAAGGGAACAAGAATGTAGAAAAGGATCCCGGCTTGGCTTGGGGAGCGAGCCCATAGGAATCCAGCTCCCTCTCCCAGCTTGGGTCCATGAGATCACAGATGCCCCTCCCCCCACAATTTCCCAGGGCTGCCTGCACCATCCTCATAACCACCTGACCCTGTCCAGGACAGGCAACCCCTGGGCCCTGGGTTGAGGTAGAAGTAGTCACCCGATGATGGTGAAAGTCTGCCACCTCTCATCTCCTCAGTCAAAGACAATGAAATTCCTACAGTGAGGGGGAGTTTGTTTAGGGGGACAGGAAAGCTTCTTGTCATGGGTCCAGGATTTAGCCTGGTGGGTCTATCTCTTAGCCGCCATGATCCACTCAACCAAAGCAATGAGCCAAGACTCATTGAGGCACCTGCTTCTCCTTCCAGGATGAAGTTCTGTCAGATCATTTTGGGGTTCCCAGAGCCACCCCTCAGAGGTAACCTGTCATCTCTACACTCAGAAAATGTGGCAAATCTAGAAGAACTCCTCCTGTTATTTTGCTTGTTTAATTTTTTTTTCACTTATCAGACCTTTATTTGGTATTATCAATGTCATGTTTTTCTCTCATTTAAAGCAAAAGAATGAACACACATATAATTTCAAATCATTGGAATACTTTTTTGGGGTAGGGGTGGGACCCTCACCTGCTGTGCTCAGGACTAACTCCTAGCTTTGCACTCAGGGATCAACTAGGCAAGTGGTAGGGATTAAATGTATATTGGCCATGTGCAAGACAAATGCCATTTCTGCTATACTGTTGCTCCAGACGTTCAATGGAATATTTTAATAGTGATTTCTTTTATTCTTCTTTATAAGCATTCCATAATTTTATTTCCATTTTTTTAATTTTTTAAAATTAAACAACTTTATTACATACATGATTCTGTTTGTGTTTCAGTCATGTAAAGAACACAACCAATCAACAGTGCAACATTCCCATCACCAATGTCCCAAATCTCCCTCCTCCCCATCAACCCCTGCCTGTACTCTAGACAGGCTTTCTATTTCCCTCATACATTCTCATTATTAGGATAGTTCAAAAAGTAGTTATTTCTCTAACTAAACTCATCCCTGTTTGTGGTGAGCTTCATAAGGTGAGCTGTAACTTCCAGCTCTTTTCTCTTTTGTGTCTAAAAGTTATTATTGCAAGAATGTCTTTCATTTTTCTTAAAACCCATAGATGAGTGAGACCATTCTGCATCTTTCTCTCTCTCTCTGACTTATTTCACTCAGCATAATAGATTCCATGTACATCCATATATAGGAAAATTTTATGACTTCATCTCTTCTGACAGCTGCATAAATTCCATTGTGTATTTGTACCACAGTTTCTTTAGCCATTCATCTGTTGAAGGGTATCTTGGCTGTTTCCAGAGTCTTGCTATGGTAAATAGTGCTGCAATGAATATAGGTGTAAGGAAGGGATTTTTGTATTGTATTTTTGTGTTCCTAGGGTATATTCCTAGGACTGATAGAGCTGGGACATATGGGAGCTCAATTTCCAGTTTTGGAGGAATCTCCATATTGCTTTCCATAAAGGTTGAACTAGACGACATTCCCACCAGCAGTGGATAAGAGTTCCTTTCTCTCCACATCCCCACCAACACTGCTTATTCTTATTCGTTGTGATGTGTGCCAATATCTGGGGTGTGAGGTAATACATCATAGTTGTTTTGATTTGCATCTCCCTGATGACTAGTGATACATTTTTTCATGAGTCTTTTGGCCATTTGTATTTCTTCTTTGTCAAAGTGTCTGTCCATTTCTTCTCCCCATTTTTAATGGGATTAGATTTTTTTTCTTGTCAAACTCTGTCAGTGCCTTGTATATTTTGGAGATTAGCCCCTTGTCTCATGGGTATTGGGTGAATAGTTTCTTTCAGTGGGTGGCTCTTGTATTCTGGGCGCTATTTCTTTTGAGGTGCAGAAGCTTCTCAGTTTAATATATTTAATATATTTAATATATTCCCATCTGTGAATCTCTGCTTTCACTTGCTTGGAGAGTGCAGTTTTCTCCTTGAAGATGCCTTTAGTCTCAATGTCCTGGAGTGTTTTACCTACATGTTGTTCTATATATCTTATGGTTTCGGCTCTGATATCGTGGTCTTTCATCCATTTGGATTTAACCTTCTTACATGATGTTAGCTGGGAGGTCTAAGTTCAATTTTTTGGAAGTGCTAGTCAGTTGTGCCAACACAAATTGTTGAAGAGGCTTTCTTTGCTCCATTTAGAATTTCTTACTCCTTTATGAAAAATTAGGTGATTCTATGTCCGAGGAACATTCTCTGAGTATTCAAGCCAATTCCACTGATCTGAGGGCCTGTCTTTATTCCAATACCATGCTGTTTTGATAACTATTGCTTTGTAGTACAGTTTAAAGTTTAAAATTCCTCCCATATTCTTTTTCCCAATGATTGCTTTAGCTATTCTAGGGTGTTTATTGTTCCAAATAAATTTCAAAAGTGCCTGATCCACTTCTTTGTAGAATGTCATGGGTATCTTTAGAGGGATCACATTAAATCTGTACAATGCTTTGGGGAGTATTGCCATTTTGATTATTTTAATCCTGTCAATCCATGAGCAGGGTATGTGTTTCCATTTCCGCGTGTCCTCTCTTATTTCTTGCAGCAGAGTTTTATAGTTTTCTTTATATAGGTCGTTCACATTTTTAGTCAAGTTGATTCCAAGATATTTGAGTTTGTGTGGCACTATTGTGAATGGGGTTGTTTTCTTAATGTCCATTTCTTCCTTATTACTATTGGTGTAGAGAAAGGCCATTGATTTTTCTGTGTTAATTTTGTAGCCTGCCACCTTGCTATATGAGTCTATTGTTTCTAGAAGCTTTTACATAGAGACTTTACGGTTTTCTAGGTAGAGTATTATGTCATCTGCAAACAGCAAGAGTTTGACTTCTTCCTTTCCTATCTGGATTCCCTTGATATCTTTTTCTTGCCCAATCACTATAGTAAGTACTTCCAGTGCTATGCTGAATACGAGTGGTGAGAGAGGACAGCCTTGTCTTGTGCCAGAATTTAGAGGAAAGGCTTTCAGTTTTTCTCCATTGAGGACAATATTTGCCTCTGGCTTGTGGTAGGTGGCCTTAACTATATTGAGAAAGGTGCCTTCCATTCCCATCTTGCTGAGAGTTTTGATCAAGAATGGGTGTTGGACATTATCAAATGCTTTCTCTGTGTCTATTGATATGATTATGTGATTTTTATTTTTCTTCTTGTTGATGTTGTGTATTATGATGATAGATTTAGATATTAAACCATCCTTGCATTCCTGGGATGAAACCTACTTGATCATCGTGGCTAATCTT
This sequence comes from Suncus etruscus, assembly GCF_024139225.1. Lineage (NCBI taxonomy): Eukaryota > Metazoa > Chordata > Mammalia > Eulipotyphla > Soricidae > Suncus > Suncus etruscus. The sequence continues at coordinate 117,604,028 of NC_064851.1, forward strand.
CTTAATGAGGCACTGAATCCTATTTGCCAGGATTTTGTTGAGGATCTTTGCATCTGCATTCATCAGTGATATTGGTCTGTAATTTTCTTTTTTCGTAGCATCTCTGTCTGGTTTAGGTATCAAGGTGATGTTGGCTTCATAAAAGCTATTTGGAAGTGTTTTCGTTTGTTCAATTTCATGAAAGAGATTTGCCAGGATTGGTAATAGTTCCTCTTGGAAAGTTTGAAGTAATTCATAAGTGAATCAATCTGGGCCTGGGCTTTTGTTTTGGGGCAGACATCTGATTACCATTTTAACTTCATCAATGGTGATGGGGGTATTTCGATATGCTACATTCTCTTCCTTCAACCGTGGAATATTATAAGAGTCCAAGAATTTATCCATTTCTTCCAGGTTCTCATTTTTAGTGGCGTAGAGTTTCTCAAAGTAGTTTCTGATTACCCTTTGAATCTCTGCCATATCAGTAGTGACCTCTCCTTTTTCATTTCTAATACAAGTTATCAAGTTTCTCTCTCTCTCTCTCTTTCTTTGTTAGTTTTTCCAGTGGTCTATCAATCTTGTTTATTTTTTTAAAGAACCAAATTCTGCTTTTGTTGATCTTTTGGATTGTTTTTCGGATTTCCACTTCATTGATTTCTGCTCTCAGCTTTGTTATTTCCTTCTGTCTCCCTATTTTTGGGTCCTTTTGTTCAGCACTTTCTAGTTCTATGAGCTGCGTCACTAGCTACTCAGGTAAGCCCCTTCTTTCTTCCTGATGTGTGCATGTAAAGCTATAAATTTTCCTCTCAGTACTGCTTTTGCTGTGTCCCATAAGTTCTGATAGTTTGTGCCTTTATTATCATTTGTTTCCAGGAACCTTTTGATTTCCTCCTTGATTTCATCTTGGACCCACTGGTTATTGAGTATGAAGCTGTTTAACTTCCAGGTGTTAAAGTTTTTCTTTTGTGTCCCTTTGGAATTCACAAATAATTTCAGAGCCTTGTGGTCAGCGAAGGTAGTCTGCAAAATTTCTATCCTCTTGATATTATGGATGTATGTTTTGTGTGCCAGCATGTAGTCTATCCTGAAGAATAACCCATGTACATTGGAGAAGAACCTGTATTCAGGTTACTGGGGATGGAGTGTCCTATATATATCCACTAGGCCTCTTTCTTCCATTTCTCTCCTCAGGTCTAGTATATTCTTGTTGGGTTTTAGTCTGGTTGACATATCCAGTGTTGACAAAGCCATATTGAGGTCCCCACAATTATTGTGTTGTTATTGATATTATTTTTCAGATTTGTCAACAACTGTATTAAATATTTTGCTGGCCCCTCATTCAGTGCATATACGTTTAGGAGAGTTATTTCTTCCTGTTCTACATACCCCTTGATTAATATAAAATGTCTATCTTTGTCCCTTACAACTTTCCTGAGTATAAAGTTTGCATTATCTGATATTAGTATGGCCACTCCAGCTTTTTATGGGTGTTGTTTGCTTGGATAATTTTTCTCCAGCCTTTTATTTTGAGTCTATGTTTGTTCTGACTATTCAAGTGCATTTCTTGTAGGCAGCAGAAGTTTGGATTGAGTTTTTTTATCCATTTAGCCATTCTGTGTCTCTTAACTGGTGCATTTCATCCATTGAGGCTGAAAGAGAGAATTGTCCTGGGATTAAATGCCATCATTATATCAAAATTTGGTGTGTCTTTTGGTTAGTCTTGTCTTAAATTAGGTCTTTCAGTTTTTCTCTTAAGACTGGTTTTGAGTCTGTAAAGTTTCTGAGCTGTTTTTTGTCTGTGAAACCACGTATTCTTCCGTCAAATTGGAAAGTGAGTTTTGCTGGGTACAGTATTCTAGGTGAAGCATTCATTTCATTCAGTCTTGTCACAATATCCCACCACTGCTTTCTGGCCTTGAGTGTTTCTGGTGACAGGTCTGCTGTAAATCTCAAGGATGCTCCCTTGAATGTAATTTCCCTTTTTGATCTTGCTGTTTTCAGAATTCTGTCTCTATCTGTGGGATTTGTCATTGTGACTAGGATGTGTCTTGGGGTGTTTTCTCTGGGGTCTCTTTTGGTTGGTACTCTTTGAGCATGCAGGATTTGATCACATATATTTTTTAGCTCCAGAAGTTTCTCTTTAATGATGTTCTTGACCATTGATTCTTCCTGGAAATTTTCTTCCTGGGTCTCTGGGACTCCGATGATTCTTAAGTTGTTTCTGTTGAGCTTATCATAGACTTCTATTTTCATCTGTTCCCATTTTTTGACTAATGTTTCCATTGTCTGTTCATTTGCTTTAAGTTTTTTTCCAATCTCTCCTGCTGTATGGAATTTTTATTAATCTCATCTTCCACAGCACCAATTCTATTCTCAGCTTCTGTTACCCTTTCTCAGAGCTTATCCATTTTGTCATTCACTTCGTTTACTGAGTTTTTCAGGCCTGTTAGTTGACATGTTATTTCAGTTTGGAGTTTTGTGATTTCTGTCTTCATATTTTCTTGGTTCTTGTTAGTGTTTTGTTCAACATGATCCATGGTTTCTTTGAGTTCTTTGAGCATCTTCCATATTGCTTGTCTAAAGTCCTTATCTGAGAGGTTGATTAGTTGGTTGGTCATTAGTTGGTTGGTCATTATCTGGTCATCAGAATTGTCATCTTCATTCTCTATGTCTGATGCTTACCTGTGTTGTTTCCCCATTGTCACACTTGTATTGTGGGTTTTTCTACATGTTGTGGTGGTATTCATTGGCTAAATGATGTACGCAGCCACACTCCTCTGGCTCCACCCTTTCTGGGTGGGTCGACTTGCCTCCAAGGGAGGGGAGTCCTCCGTGGATAAAGCCTCTCACAGGGTCAAATCTTAGGGCTGAGCATGCAGCAGAGAAACAGTCTGGAGAGAAATGCTGGGCTTCAGTGATACAGCACAGTTCTTAGTGTGATTTTTTTCTTCTTGTTGCAATGGTGTTTTTTCCTTAGAAAGAGTACACGGCTGCGTAGCTCTTCTGGAGCCTCTTTTTGGCCCACTCCCAAGAGTTTCACACAACACGACAGGAGATCGACACGCACAGGCAGCACTCACAATTTTTCACAGTCGGTCCCCACTGGGCAGGCGTAGTTTCATAAATTTTCCCAGCCTGACAGCAGAAGCAGGGGACCTGGCTTCTGCAAAGTACTGCTTATAGCCAGTTTTCACGTTATGAAGCAGTTCCTTGGCATTCCCGCCCTACAATGAGCTTCTGGGAGAGCGAGTTTTCTGGAGCTTCTTTTCAGCCCACTCCCAAGAGTTTCATGTGACACAACAGAAGATAGACACACACAGGCAGCACTCACCATTTTTCACAGTCGGTCCCCACTGGGCAGGCATAGTTTCATAGATTTTCCCAGCCTCGCTTGTTTGATTTTTTTTGCCCACCATCCCTTTTTTTCTATTTCCTTTTAACAGAACCACATAACTTGAACCATCTTGTTCTGCCTCACAAATGGAGGGAGAAATAATGGAGGGTGCCAAGACCAGACAGTTGTATGAACATCAAGTAGAAATAAAAATGATCAGACTTAAACACCAAACCCAAAGCCAATGACAACAGAATTGATACCCAATCTACAAAAAGCTAGACACAGAGGGGACCACTTATACTAGCCCGGGGACAAAGGAGGGGGATATGGGATGTATGATGGGAACAGGGGTAGAGGGAGGACAACATTGGTGGTGGGAATACCCCTGATCCAATGTCACTATGTACCTAAAATGTTACTATGAAAGATTTGTAATCCACTTTGGCAAAATAAAAAGTTAAAAAAATTAAAAAAATGTGGCCAAGTCCAGAGGAATAAGTGGCCTGACCCACTCTCCATGTCAACCTGAAGGGTAATGACCACTGCCCAGGCCTCTTGACCCAAGAATTGATGACAGAGAGATGTGGGTCCCCCCTTGGGGAGCTCAGGAATGGCAGCTCCTTACCCCTCCCTTTCTGGCCTCTCCTCCTGCCGGCTGCCCTCAAGTGCTGAAAAGAAAAAAGGGAGAATGAGGTGGGGACTGTGGGCAACTCAGAGAAGACTCATGTGAATAGCACAGGAAGACATTGGTGAACACAGAGCAAGTTTTCTTTCTAGGTTACTTTACTAAGATGCTAAATTATTTCAATCTCTTCAGTCAGACTCACACTCAAGGCACCCAATCAATTTGCTAACTCAGAAAAGACCCAGGTCCTCTCTGTTCAGGGAGTCTCAGAAGCTCATTACCATTGTCCTTATCAGCCTGACATGGAATTGAGACCACCATGTGGGTCTGTGACTATAAGTCAGATATGACTCTCAAGAAATATCCAGTTCTCTACTAATGCTGTATTAGGGGCTATACTTCATATCCAGCCACGATACCGAAATATCGTCTGGTTTTGAAGTGAGATCAATTCCCCAAATCTCAGAAAAGAGTGATGTTCTATCCTGGCTTCAGACATCCCAACCTCCACGTCCCTTTGCACTGTCGAATTCTTAGATACTGCCACTCTATCTCCCAGAACTAACCGAGTCCTTACCTGGTGCCTTGTCAAGATGTTACATAGACTGTATAGGTGGTAGCCAGGATCCAAAGAGACAAAAAGAGACAGCAAATAAGGTTGGCCAGAAGGTTATAATGGCTATAGGCAGCTTTACAGGAAAAGGATTGGAACTTCAGAAAGTGTGGGACTAGAGAAACTCTCAAAATCCATTTCTGATGTTGAAAAAAATAAGTTATCTTGCCTATGGCAACTGAGCCCAGAGCATGCAGGCCCTATATACATACATACATAGACTCGGTGACTTCATCACAGGCCACTGAAGTCACAAAGGGTCACAGGGTGGGGGAGGGGATGCCATGGTCATAGAACCCACAGTCCCTGTTTCTATCCAGAGGCCTAGGTGGTCTCTCAGCCTTTCCTTGTCCCTGAGGTCCCTCTGTCCTACATGCCTTACTATTTCCAGTTCTTTCCTCTAGCTACCTAGTCACATATTTTCTTCTGTCAGGGATCCAGAGATCACCTGAGCCCTTTAGGCTGCGATGTCTGATTGGTGCCTCCCCTTCACTGCCTTGTTATTCTGAAATAGTCACTGCATTTCAGATAAAATTATCTTTGGATCTTTGATTTATGAAATCATTCATAGTCGTTATTTAAACATACAATGTTTCAGCACTAATCCCAACATCAGTTTCAACTTCCCTCCACCAGTGTTCACAGAATCTATCTCATACCTCACCCTCACAGTCTGCCATCTTAACAGGCACCCTTTTCGTTTGGGTTGTTCAAGTTTGGTTCTCTTAATTTCAGTGTTGTTGACTTTATTATTTAGATATTAAGATCTATCCCTCCTTAAAACCACCAATGCACATGAATTCCCTTGACACCTATCCCACACCCCACACCCCTGCTATTTCATATCTATGTTTTTCTCCCTTTACTTTATTTCTTTCCATCTTCAACTTTCCTCTTGGGCACACACCAAATTGGATGTCAAAGTATCATAGATGCCACCTAAGTTAACAAATAAAACCAATAACAGAATGATCAACAAGCAACAAACAGCTTAGTAAATTTTCTGATAATGACTCAATATCTCCATTGCATTACATGCTAATTTTTATAAATGTTCTTTTGCTATAGTGCTTGTTGATAGTTTATTACCACTTAGTTTTAAACAATTAATATATAGTAAATATTTTTGTGTCTGCCAAAAGGGCAAGCTTGGGGGGTGGAGGGAATCTAGTGACAATGGTAGAGGGAATTTTACACTGATGGTAACATTGGTGAGGGAACATGTAGGGCAGAACCAAATGTAGTGTTTAAATAAAATAATAAGAATATTTCAAAGAATTCTATCAAATTTAGTGAGCCTAAACACTAACATAGAAGGCTCAACTAGTACTAACCACGGAGCAGCAAATCCTTAAACATTGAGTTTAGTAACACAAAGAGACATAACAATTATTTGATATTGACCCTTGTTGATCTAATTTTTGATAATTCTATTTGTCTATGTACCATAAGAAATAATATGAAGTGTGCCTTCAGGTTAAGGTGGTAGGAAAGATATTGGGGACACTGATGAAGGCATACTGATAGTGGGACTGGTGTTTGAACATTTAATGCCTGAAATGGTTGTATTATGAACATCTTGGTAAATAACAGTGTTATAATAACAATTAATAAAATTAAAAAGAACAATTTAAAGCTCTGAAAGAATAACAGAACCTGAGGAAAAGATTGAGGAGCTTGAAGATGAGTTCAAGGAAATGTCTAAGAAAACAATAGATTTAAAAAGAAGTTAACAGTACACCAGAAAATTGTGTGATGAGCTTCAGAGAAACTATATAAGAATCATCAATGTTAAAGAAATCATGGATCAGAATTTCCAACTTGAAGAATACAGGCACTAAGATCCAAGAGGCCCAAAGTGTTCCAGTGAAAATAGACTTGACTAGGAAAACACCAAGACATACTATGCTCAAAATGTTGGAAGGAAGGAAGGAAGGAAGGAAGGGAAGGAAGGAAGGAAGGAAGGAAGGAAGGAAGGAAGGAAGGGAAGGAAGGAAGGAAGGAAGGAAGGAAGAAGGAAGGAAGGAAGGAAGGAAGGAAGGAAGGAAGGAAGGAAGGAAGGAAGGAAGGAAAAGCACGGAAGGACGAAGAAGGAAGGAAGACGAAAGAAAGCAAGAAAGAAAGAAAGAAAAGAAAGAAAGAAAGAAAGAAAGCAAGAAAGAAAGAAAGAAAGAAAGAAAGAAAAAGAAAGAAAGAAAGAAAGAAAGAAAGGGAAAGAAAGGAAAGAAGAGAAAGAAAGAAAGAAAGGAAAGAGAAGAAAGAAAGAAAAGAAAGAAGGGAAGAAGGAATGTGAAGGAAGGAAGGAGAAAGGAAGGAAGAAGAAAGAAAGAAAGAAGAAAGAGAGAAAGAATGAAGAAAGAGAGAAAGAAAGAAAAAGAAAGAAAGAAGAAAGAAAGAAGGAAAGGAAGGAAGGAAGGAAGGAAGGAAGGAAGGTAGGAAGGAAGGAAGGAAGGAAGGAAGAAAGAAATGAAAGAAAGAAAGAAAGAAAGAAAGAAAGAAAGAGAAAGAAAGAAAGGAGAAGAAAGAAAGAAAGAAAGAAAGAAAGAAAGAAAGAAAGGAAAGAAAGAAAGAAAGAAATAAAGAAAGAAAGAGAAAGAAGAAAGAAAGAAAGTAAGAAAGAAAGAAAGAAAGAAAGAAAGAAAGAAAGAAGAAGAAAGAAAGAGAAGAAAGAAAGAGAAAGGAAAGAAAGAAAGAAAGAAAGAAGAGAAAGAAAGAGAAAAAAGAAAGAAAGAAAGAATGAAAGAAAGAAAGAAAGAAAGAAAGAAAGAAAGAAAGAAAGAAAGAAAGAAAGAAAGAGAAAGAAAGAAAGAAAGAAAGAAAGAAAGAAAGAGAGAGAGAGAAAGAGAGAAAGAGAAAGAAAGAAAGAAAGAAAGAAAGAAAGAAAGAAAGAAAGAAAGAAAGAAGAAAAGAAAGAAAGAAAGAAAGAAAGAAAGAAAAGAGAGAAAGAAAGAAGAAAGAAAGAAAAGAGAAAGAAAGAAAGAAAGAAAGAAAGAAAGAAAGAAAGAAAGAAAGAAAGAAAGAAAGAAAGAAAGCAAAAGAAAGAAAGCAAGAAAGAAAGAAAGAAAGAAAGAAAGAAAGGAAAGAAAGGAAAGAAAGAAAGAAAGAAAGAAAGAAGAAAAGAAAGAAAGAAAGAAAGAAAAGAAAGAAAGAAAGAAGAAAGAAAGAAAGAAAGAAAGGAAAGAAAGAAAGAAAAGAAGAAAGAAATAAGAAAGAAAGAAAGAAGAGAAAGAAAGAAAGAAAAGAAAGAAAGAAGAGAAAGAAAGAAAGAAAAGAAGAAAGAATAAGAAAAAGAAAGAGAAAGAAGAAAGAAAGAAAGAAAGACAAGAGAAAGAAAGAAAAAGAAAGAAATGAAAGAAAGAAAAGAAAGAAAGAGAAAGAAAGAAAGAAAGAGATAAAGAAAAGAAAGAAAGAAAAAAGAAGGAAAGAAAGAAAGAAAAGAAAAGAGAAGAAAGAAAGAAGAAAAGAAAGAAAGAAAGAAGAAAGAAAGAAAGAAAGAAAGAAATAAAGAAAGAAAGAAAGAAAGAAAGAAAGAAGAAAGAAGAAAGAAAGAAAAGAAAGAGAGAAGAAAGAAAGAAAGAAAAGAAAGAAGAGAGAGGGAGAGAAAGGAAATAAAGAAAGAAAGAAAGAGAAGAAAGAAGAAAGAAAGAAAGAAAAAGAAAGAAAGAAAGAAGAAAGAAAGAAAGAAAGAAGAAAGAAAGAAGAAAGAAAGAAAGAAAAGAAGAAGAGAGAGAGAAAGAGATGGGAAAGAATGAAAGAAAGAAGAGAGAAAGAGAGGAGAAGAAAGAAAGAAAGAAAGAAAAGAAAGAAAGAAAGAGAAAGAAGAAGAAAGAAAGAAAGAAAGAAAGAAAGAAAGAAAGAAAGAAAGAAAGAAAGAAAGAAAGAAAGAAAGAAAGAAAGAAAGAAAGAAAGAAAGAAAGAAAGAAAGAAAGAAAGAAAGAAAGAAAGAAAGAAAGAAAGAAAGAAAGAAAGAAAGAAAGAAAAAGAAAGAGAAAAAGAAAGAATGTTGAAAGCAGCAAGATCAAAAAAGGAATTTATGTCCATGGAAAGTCCATAGACATATATAAGCAGATCTTTCAAATGAAATTCTATGAGCCAGAAAAGCGATATTACACAAAAACTTACTGAAACAAGTACTTCACTAAAACACTATCCAGCTAGGTTACCATTCAGATTTGAAGGAATAATTTCAGTGACCAGCATCAGCCTAGGTAACTTACAGCCTTGAAAACAGTTTTGGAAGAAGCATTAAAGGAGATTTTTTAAAGCATAGGAGAAACTTCTCCAGAATACAGGCGGCAGTCACCCTGGCTTGGCACATATGGTTGGTCTCTACTAGATTAAGAAAAATATGTTTTGTCCTTCCTTGCTGAGCGATTTTATACATTTAAAGTAACAAACTCATGCCTAATTCATATTATTAAATAATATAATATACATTATATAATATAACATGTTACTTAATATAAATTAATGCAATTAGTTATAAACTAATAATTGATGTAAATGTAATTATTTATGCATTAATTTATATATGTCTGATCAGGTTTATTTTATACTCACAAGTTTTTATTATAATCTTTTATTAATAATACAGACATATAAGCAGTATAATGTTTTTTTTATAAAGTGGCAATATTCCCTTTATTGGCATAGAATGCTTTGTACTTTTATGGACCTGTTCAGATATTTTCCTTTAAATTTTCATTTCACTCTTACTAAATTTTACCTTCATAGAATTTACCTATTTTGTGTAAACTCTAAAATGTACTTTAACAGAATTAATCTTAATATTGATTCTTTAAATATATATCTAAAATATGTTTTGTTTTTATAATTTTTATTAATATCTTTTTAAACACCTTGATTACAAATATGATTGTAGTTGGGTTTCAGTCATGTAAAGAACACCCCCCTTCACCAGTGCAGCATTCCCATCACCAATGTCCCAAATCTCCCTCCGCCCCCCTAATTTCTCCCCCCCAGCCTATACCGAGACAGGCTTTCTACTTTCCTCATTCATTCACATTGCTATGATGGTTCTCAGTGTAGTTATTTCTTTAACTGTATTCACCACTCTTTGTGGTAAGCTTCATGTCGTTAGCTGGACCTTCCAGCCCTCTTCTATTTGTCTCTGAGAATTATCTCAAAATTGTCTTTTATTTTTCCTAAAACTCATAGATGAGTGAGACTATTCTGTGTCTATCTCTCTCCCTCTGACTTATTTCAATCAGTATAATAGAGTCCATGTATAACCATGTATAGGAAAATTTCATGACTTCATCTCTCCTGATGGCTGCATAATATTTTATTGTGTATATGGACCCACAGTTTCTTTAGCCATTCTTCTGTTGAAGGGCATCTTGGTTGTTTCCCAGAGTCTGGCTATTGTAAATAGCTCTGCAAGGAATATAGGTGTGAGGAAGGGATTTTGTATTGTATTTTTGTGTTCCTAGAGTATATCCCTAGGAGTGGTATAGTTGGATCATATGGGAGCTCAATTTCAGTTTTTGGAGGAATCTCCATATTGCTTTCCATAAAGATTGGACTAGACAGCATTCCCACCAGCACCTTTCTCTCCACTTCCCCACCAGTACTGCTTGCTCTCGTTCTTTGTGATGTGCACCAGTCTCTGTGGTGTGAGATGGTACCTCATAGTTGTTTTGATTTGCATCTCCCTGATGATTAGTGATATGGAACATTTTTTCATGTGTCATTTGACCATTTGTATTTCTTCTCTGACAAATGTTCATTTCTTCTCCCCATTTTTTATGGGATTAGATTTTTTTTTCTTGTAAAGTTCTGTCAGTGCCCTTGTATATTTTGGATATTAGCCCCTTATCTGATGGGTATAGGGTGAATAGTTTCTCCCCACTCAGTGGGTGGCTCATGTATCCTGAGCACAATTTCCTTTGCGGTGCAGAAGCTTCTCAGCTTAATGTATCTCCCATCTGTTTATCTCTGCTTCCACTTGTTTGGAGAATGCTGTTTCCTCCTTAAAGATACCTTTAGTCTCAATGTCATGGAGTGCTTTATTATGTGTTGTTCTATATACCTTATGGTCTAAAGTATATTTTAAAAAAGAATACTATATCAACCTATCATTGATTTATAGTTTGAAATGTCAGAAAAATTAGCTTTATTTATGTTATAAGGTATAGGTTTATCAGCCCTCCACAAATAAATAAATAAATAAATAAATAAAATAAATAAATAAATTAAGATCTTTCCCCATATATGGTATGAAAAAAATGAAACTTAGTAAAGTCAACAACAAATGGACAAAATCCACTGCAATTGAAGATTTTTATCTTCATTGGCAGGAGTGGGGGGAGAGTTGGGAGGGGTCCTTAGGACACTGATGGAAGAAAGGGGGTTCTCTGATGATGCATCTCGTATTGGAATGATGCAGGCATAAACAGTGTTGAGGACAGTTATGTAAATATCCGAGTACTCAATATAAATGCTTTTAAAAATAATCTGATAAAATGTCTATTAGAAATATCTAAAAGAATCCTTTGTTTTCATGCTACACTCATCTGTGTTTATGATCTTCCTCGTGGCTCTGTGCTCAGGATTCACACATGGCAGGACTCAGGGGACCATATGCGATAACAGAAACCCAACCCCAGTAAAATGCATGTAAGCAAACAAACATTACCATATGTACTGCGTCCTGCCCACAAATTTAAAGTTTTTTTTAAATATACAGCTATTTTTCTTTTGTTTGGGAAGCCATACTCAGCACTAACCTGTGTTTATTCCTGGCTCTGAGCTCAGTGAAAACCCCTATGGAAGTGGGAAACCATTTTGGTTTCCTAGGATTGAATTTATGTATAAGACAAGCACCCTACCTGCTATACTCTCTCTCCAGCCCTAAAATATAGAGCTTAATTCTGGCTTGGTACACACAGGTCTACAATCACTGGCCCAGATAAATGCTTTCTTCAGAATATGCAGAATATTGATGCTGAATTTCAAGTGCAATTCAATGAACTTCATGTTTAAAACCAATCTTTTCCTTTAGTAATATTCCTCTCTTACTGATTTCTCTTTTCATTTTAAAATATTTTAATATATTCATAAAAAATATGTATAATAAAAAATCTATAGAAATACAAAATAAAAGAGTTTTGTAAGACCATATCTATACAACTACAGATAAAAATGTGCTATATATGTTAGTTTTAAACTTAGATCGTGCGCATTATTTAAGATGAAAAAGCATGATTTTTTATCTTAGGTTGTTTTATTTCTAGCTTTGAAAAAATTCTAATGCCTTTTTCATATTTTGAACTTTACTCAGATTCACAAACTTATGCATATGTAGTTAATGTATATATTTTTAATTGCCTAAACTTTGCTCTACTTCAGGATAGTTGTTAACATATCATTTTGGCTTGTTTGGAAGCAAAATAGTAGAAAAATTGTTTGATGATCCCCACAATATTGAACACAGTATTAGCACACCATTCAATATTTTTCACTCCTGGCTATGATAAACCTACAAGTAACTCAAATATGCAATCACCCAAAAACATTCATAATGTTTAGATTTCAGCATCATTTATAATAGTCTAAAATGAAAACAATGCAAGTGATACTGGGTGGATGATTGAGGAGTGGATAAAATAGTGTATGTTTATACAATAAAACATTATAAAGTCCTGATACAGGCAGCAAAATGAATGATCCATTATCCCAAGTGACAGAAACCAGCCAGATCGGATGTAGCAGAACAAAGATGATATACCCTTGCATGGCTGCAACTCCCTTTCACAGGAAGATGAAGATGGTGAGAGAAGGGGAGAGGTGCTTTGAAGGGGCAGCCTCAAATTGAAGATAAGAGACATTTAAGCTATCCTTACCATGTGGCTGTATAAAAGCCAAGATATGATCACACTTGCAAAGCATTCACAACTTCACTGTTTAAATCCTGCTCTGATAAATGCCTGACAATCTTCCCAGTGTCACCAGGCTTCTTAGAAACTGTGGACATTTGTATTGAAAATATTTTGTCCCATTATGCCTGTATATGTTCCTTAAATGATGGAGTCTGCACTGCTTTTTTTCCCTGATATTTGCAAAAACATCACCCCTGTTGTTAGTAGGGGCATTCATTTGAGATGCCAGTGGCTCATTCTAATTCTTTTAAAAATGAGGGGAAAGTATGTCCCTAGGCTGTGCAAAAAAATCGGCTTTAACTGGTTATAAATTAGCACTTCTTTAGTTCCCCTGTAGCCCACTGATACCCCAAAGCAAAAAGAAAAAGAAGTCTAGAAATCAGAAAGAAATAAAGGATTGTGTCTTTTTATATCAATTCTCTACTCTACATTTACACATATGCACAACGATTTACAAAGAAAACACTAAATACGATTAGACTAAAAGACACATAGTCTGAAATTCATGACACTGATATTTGCAGATGTTCAGAGAAAAACACTTATCTCAATTGCATATGGGACTCCACAGAGTGAATGAGTTAGATAAGACAATGTTACGCCATATTTTCTCTAATCCTCAGTCTAGAAGGAAAATAATTCATTTCCTCTTTGATACTGGATAAAGGCACTGTGAGGAAAAGAACTGGCCTTTCAATGCTCAGAAATAAAATCTCATGACTCTGCAAGTCTCTCATTATCTAGTTACCCTAACCTAAAGCATAAGACATATACAAAGGGTCCTAAAGCTATTGTCCTGCAGCCCTTCAAGGGAGGCTAAAGCAATGCTAAGAGTCCAAATCCATTTTGATAGATAAAATGAGTGGTTGGGGCTAGAGGGAAGAAATAGAGGGAAAGGATGATACAAATAGCATGTTTTATTAACTAGTAAGCGTGCTCTAATTCATTGCTACAAGAGGTCAGTGCTTTAAAGTGATGACTGCAAGTTTTCTATATTTAAAATTCATCTGTCCAGATGCTGCCAGGTGTACTGCTGTGAATCACAGAACAAGCTGAGAATGAACGTGGCACCACATGCCTGCCTCCTGCACTAAAGATGTCTTTCCTCAGTCTGCTGGAATCAATTGTTTGCTAAGCTCTCAAGGCAAGCTGGGGATGCATGTTTGGAAAACAAAGGACTTTTTAATTGCTGCTGACATGAATGAACTCTCTGAAACAACAGCTGTGTCTTGAGATTACATTACAAGGCATGTGAGCAGGATGCAAAGCATCTCCATTAAAAGGCAAAGCAGGAGAAAGCCCCTATATTGTTTCTGGAAGAAAAAAATAAAAAAGAATTTTCCAAGCCTGGGATGCCTAATTTCAATTCCTGTGGGATACAGCAATCATATGTTTACAGAACAAAATTGAGAAACCACCTGTGTATTTAGCATGGCTGATAAAAAAAAAAAATCCAGGTAAATCATTTGGGTAAGAGTAAGAAATCAGCTGTCAAGGTTATCCTTGTGCACAGCCTAAAAGTTGGTTAGTTGCAAATGACATCTGGCTATTAAAATTATTGTCCCGGGAGATTATTTCTTTCTGTCTTTCTACTCATAGAATGTCTGCTCCAGGTATAAATTATAGACAAAAGAACTCAATTGGAGAAATATTGACCCAGTCATACTTCATAGGTTTATTACTACCCCTGAGAGAAATGAACCTTGTGAAATTATAACTGCTGAACTACAACCAAGAGCCTTTCAAAGACCAGACCTCAAGGGGAACGATCGAAAGAGAAGGTTAAGAGAGGAAGAGAGGAAAATTGAAGGAGCTTAAAGAGGAAAGAAAAGCTGGGCTCTTCTGGCTGGGATCTTACTTCTGGGCTCTGCGTACAGATCAAGGTTTCTGACAGGGTTGGGGGGTGAGGGAGTATCACCCCACTTCTAGTGATCCATTTTCAAACAGCCTTATTTTAGACTTTCAAGTCTTCGGAATAAATCTTTCCGACACACTGCCTCTAAAAATGCGGAAAAAAGAGGCTTTCTTTCTCATCAAGTCCATGTTCTTCCTTAACACTTATCTCAATTGTGTCTTTTGTTTCTTTTTCCACTCGGAGAAGCCTATGTTCTCTTCTTGAATACATACTTCCTCTCCCCTCACATTTTTCTAAATCAGTTTTAAGTTGAAACTACCTTGTGGCAGTGGAGCAATGGGATAGAGAGTATAGTGATTACTTTGCAATGAGGCAAACCTTGATTCGAGCCTTTGCACTGTATATGGTCCCCTGAGACCGACGAGGAGTGATCCTTGAGTGCGGGGAGTAACACTCTCAGGTGTGGCCCAGCAACCCCTCCCCCCCAAAAAAGGAGGAAATGAGAATTAAAAAACTATCTTGCTTGAATAATAATAATAATTAGAAGGCAAAGAAAATAAAAAATGTGAAAAATACATTTTCTTATATATATCAAGATTCTCAGAAAGTTCTAAAAATTAAAGTTAAACACCAGTGTATAAAGGATAAAAGAAAATCGCAAACAAACCATTGATCCACAAACTAAGTGTGATCCATGACCTAAGAGTCTTTCACCAACTGGCATTATCAAAAGTGATGGGACTCAATTCCAGGCTGGGTATTTAGAAGTGTGAGTGGTTGGTCCATTGGTGTTCTGAAGTCCTGAGTTGATCTTTCTTTCACAGAAAGTGCAGGGGTAGAGTGTTTCAAGGGGAAAACACCTGCTGGTTCTGGGAACTCTTCCTGACTGTGTTCTTGAAAGTCACTCCCAGCAGTGCCTCAAGAGACAGTGATGTAGTGTTGAGAATCAAACTAAGTCTTTTTTATGCAAATCCTGCACACTCTATCTTTTAAGCTACCTATCCAGTCTTCTGAGTCCATTTCCTAAGACCACTACAGATGAAAAGTCCCAGCCCAGGACCCTAGAGTATGAAATTTTGAGCAGAAAAAAGAGCAGTACCATGGTTAAAGATGGTAAAGCCGTCTTGGAGCTGAATCTACATATCCAATCAAATAGATTCACCCTGACTTCCAGATTTCCTGACACCCCAGCATCATAACAAATAGAAACAAATGCTTTAATTCACAGGATTCAGGCAGTAAATGACTTTAGAGCAAAAGATGACCACGACCCCTTTGTTTTAAAGAAACTTAATATTAGATAGAAACCAAAACCATTAGACAATCTTTAAAGTTATAAGCCAAGCTCTTCACAACATATTTCAGTAAATTCTCATTATGTTACATATTAGTGAGTATTGACAACATTTTATAAAATGTATATCAAATTATATCATATATGTGAAATGTGCCCAAAGAAAAACAGAAATAAGAACTTGTTTTCAGCTTATCAATGCAAAATAGTTCATTTTATCTCATTTTCTTCCATTTATATGCTGCCTAATTTCTTTCTAGCCCTTTAATTTTCTTGTATTTTCAGATCACTATTTATTCTGTATTAACCTTACTCATACCTCATTACATTAATTAGTTCATAGCTGTTGCAAATGTTTTTTGCTCTCAGAGGACTTACAATGAGGTTCTTTCTTGAATAACCTGATGGTGCTTAACTAGATAGATTTCTGGGATGCTTTATTACGTCAATTTCATTTCATTCCTATTAGAGATTGGTCTCAGTAACTGTTCAACAGAGGAATAGAAATCCCTGATATTTTTACTTGTTTAAGTTTAGATCCTATTATTCTTTATAATTTTAGATGACATTTTCCTTTCCCATCCTTTGAGACAAAAGAATGTTAACCATATACATCTCTATCAGACTAAAGTAAATTATATTTTCCAATACTTTCCTTTTCATTCATTTTACTAAGTATGAAGTTTAAGAAATCCCATGACTCTGGGATCAATGTTTAGTAAATTCAGTCCTATAGTCAATTGAGCTCTAACCATGATTTCAATTTCTAAAATAAGATTATATAAGCCCCAAATAACAATAAAAATATCTTAATAGAGTAATTTCTGTGTTTATTTCACATTTATTTCCTAATAGTCTGCTACAACAAATATATTATGGCACCTTCTTTTGTTTTTGCCTAATTTTACCTTAATTTTACTAAATGATATCAGGATCATCCACTATTTTAGGGGCAAAGAGAATGGTAAAGAACAGAGAATCTGTTGAGAATTTTTGCCTCACTGATAATTGAAAATTTACATCTTGGGTTTTTTTTTTTTTATAGGACACAGTCTTGCAGCTCACATTTCATTCATGAGTACTATAGATAAGCTTTCATTTCAGCAGCTTACCTAATATAGATTACACTGTGCTTTGTGTATCTGAAGTTCCTTTAAAAATCTCAGAGTTGCTCTGGGAAGATAGCTCATTGGGTTGGGAGAGCATACTTCACATGCAGGTAGCCTGAATTTGACTCTAGCCTCACCAGATACTTGAATCACTGTCAGAAATGACCCCTGAACACTAAATTACAAGTAGA
Organism: Suncus etruscus; assembly: GCF_024139225.1. NCBI lineage: Eukaryota > Metazoa > Chordata > Mammalia > Eulipotyphla > Soricidae > Suncus > Suncus etruscus. The sequence continues at coordinate 117,620,932 of NC_064851.1, forward strand.
ATCTAAGTGCTGCCAGGTGAGTCTTCCCCCATATTAGTGTGCAGTATTCTTCCAAGGAATGCCTTAGAATGGAATTGATGGGTTATATATAATTCTAATCTTAGTTTTTGAGGAACCTCCCCATACTATCTTCTACAAAGTCTATACCACCTACATTGCCACAAAGAACATAAAAAGTTCTTCTCCACAACTTCATCAACACTTTCTGTCTCAAGCATTTGACATTTTGTTCTCAGTGCTTGGAGATGGACTCTAGGGACTCATACACCTAAGTGCTCTACATAGAGGGTTAACATAAGGATTAAGTGATATCTTGTTATGGCAATTGAAAAATACATCTTTATCCAATGGTCATGGCACCATTTTTCATTATTAAAATGACATGTAAAGAACTTAAATTCTCATTAACAGATGACTATATAAAAAGATATGGATGCATCTTTAATGTAATATTAAATTATTTTAAAAGTTGAAGCTGCCGATAGTACAGCAGATAGTACACTTATCTTGCATGCTGCTGACCCAGATTCCATCCTGACACTACAAATGGTGCCCTAACAGCCAGGAGTTATCTCTGACCACAGAGCCAGGAACAAGCATTGAACACTGCAAGATATGACCCCAAAACAAAAATAAAATATTTAATTTAATATATGATTAATTTAATATAACTTAATATCTTTAATATATAAATTCTAACTATTTTAAAAATAAGAACAGAAAATAGTAGGTCCATAATGATTAAAACAATTTAAGTATCTAAAAAATTTAGAGGTAATAAGTGAAAATAAAAAATAAATTTTGACAAGAGTACCAAGACAATTTGGGAAAAGGACAATTCCTCCACAAGTTGTACTGGGACAACTAATAATATACAAAAAAGCTAAAACTGGATCATTAGATATAACTATTAAAGAAAAATATTTATGTATCTATATAAATCTTAGAAGAAAACATTGCAATAATTTAATTTTTGTTTTTGATTGTTTGGTTTGGGTTTGGGGGGCCCAAACCAGGAATACTCAGGGGTTACCCCTGGTTCTACACTCTAGGATCATTCCTAGTGATGCTCACAGACCATTATGGCATACCAGAGGTCAAAAACCCATTTTATTGCATACAATGTAATCCACTGTAATATTGCTCCAGACTACTGCAGTAATTTTTGTGACCTTGACTTAGACAATGGCTTCTTAACAAAAGTCACAGTAAGAGAAAAACTATATATCATTTAAAACTTTTAGACTATGAGCAGTTTCATCAAGAAAGTGAAAAGAGAACCTATGAATTATTAGAAAATATTTACAAAACATGTGTTTTAGAAGAGAATTATGTCCAGAAAAGAGAGAACTTTCCTAACTTTGTAATAAACAACAAAAGTGCCATACAAAGCAATATAAAAAATGAAAAATTTGAATCTATTTTTTCCTAAATGGCCAGTGATCACATGGGGCAGATAAAAGCAAGACAAAATTACAATGAGAAGCTACTTCATACCCAATCAAAAGGCTATAGAAAAAATAATAACAAATTTAAATGGAGACCCAGAAGAAATTAGAAACCTCTCAGTGATGAGTGAGTTTTTAAAAGGTGTAGTCAGTTTGAAAAAAATTTTTATAGTTTCTCTGCATGCATAAATAAAACTATTATTCCCCATAATTTAAATAGTTCTTTAGAACATTTTACACAAGGACCGTGGTTAGTGTGTGATGTTTGTTTTTATTGCTGTGGTGCTTTTTTGGATTTTTTTTTGTTTGATTTTTCCTTTTTGTACTTTTAATGTGTTTTTTTTTTGTTTTGTTTTGTTTGTTTTGTTTTTGGGTCACACCGGCAGTGCTCAGGGGTTACTCCTGGCTCTACACTCAGAAATCGCTCCTGGCAGGCTCGGGGGGCCATGTGGGATGCCGGGATATAAACCACTGTCCTTCTGCATGCAGGGAAAACGCCTCTACCTTCATGCTATCTCTCCGGCCTCCTGTTGATGTGTTTCTCTTATTTTTTACTTTTCTTCTCTCAAATAAATATTTATAGCCTCTAGAAGGACTCCACCCATTCTTTGCTTGTTTGATTCTTATCCCCAGGTAAGAAGCAGGAAGAAGCATGGGAGGGAAATTGGGGACATTGGTGCACTGGTGAAGGATGTTATACATTGACTGAAAAATCAATAATGGAAAACTTTGCCTCTGTGAAATAAAAAACAACTGTATTATGAACAACCTTCTAACTACAGTGTTTAAATGAAGTAATAATTTTAAGAAAAATGTCATTGTTATCTCTTCCTTCTTTCTTGTCTTCCTTTATTTCTACTACAACTCTAGATTCAAGGCTTAGGCTATAATCAATGATAATCCAGCTCTCATAAAATTTACATTTCCTTGTAAATGGTGGAGAAAGTTGATGGTAGGCAACAAAGAGATTAATGAATATAAATCCAGTTATAATGGTTGTTGCATCAATAAAGTCCGAAGTTTTGCTGGTAAACAGCCATTTATAAAGGTATATAGAATGGAATAGTTATTGTATTGAGAAAAATTAACTTTTACTGTTCAACTTCTTTTTGGATATTTATTTATTTATATATATACAGAGAGAGAGAGCTGGTTTCAGCTGAACATGAGACACAGAGAAATACAGGTAATCAGGAACCCAGTAATGTGGTCACTAGAAAATGGGTCCTTCTTTGAATGACAGCATTAAGACTTTGTGAAATCTTTCATGTTATTAACCTGGAATTCACATACACACTATCTATTGTCCAGAGAAGGGAATGAATCCCTAGAATCCCTTCATTAAATGTTCAGAAGAGAAATCTCAGATGCTAAAGATGCATCATGCCTAAAATTGACTAAAGGCCAGGGCAGAGGAAGTGTGTCATTATTTTGAATCTAGTGAGCCCATACCCTGTCCTAACAAATGTCTGTGAGTTGGAGACCACAGTCTGCACACTCAGCCCAATAATAAAAGATCCCAAAAGTCAACTTTTCCCTGTTCCACATTTTGGAGATGAGATCCCTGGAAAGATATAAACTTTAGTTCTACTGCTAGTGAGCAACACCATCTTTACTAGAATCTGCTCTTTGTTTAACACATTATTATAGGTTAAAATGTGTCTCCCTTGAGAGACTGAAAAGCTGTTGTCATTCCAACTCCCAGTGCTCCCAGGAAGCTCTTATTTAAAAACAGGGTGACCCAGGAAGCTCTTATTTAAAAATAGGGTGACTGCAGGTGTAATTAGTTGAAGTCATATTGCAATTGCTGAGGCCCCCTAATCCAATATAATTGGATTCTTCATAGAAAGACAGTCACATAAAGTGAGGGAGCCACAAAAGTAGGAGGCTTGTGATAATGGACACAGAAGAGAGTTGCAGTAGCAAGCCAAAGAGTGTGGAAGGTTATTGGCAAAAACATGAGAATTTCTCTCCATGGAGCAAAAACGAAGCAAAAGTGACTCTTTGAAAGATTTCATAGGGAATGTGGTTCTACCAGCACTTTGATTTTGAACTTCCAGCCTCCATAATGTGAGAATATACAGTTCTACCTTTTAAGCCAGAGCTTGTCATATTTATTACAGCATCCCTGGGGATCTAATGCACACACACAACACACACACACACACACACACCACACACACACACTGCCTTTTCCTGTCATCTCTCTCATACTGAATCCTTGCAATTTTCAAGAGACTTCCCTGAGAGACTCCTAAATAAATCACCTTGCCTTTTGATAACAGAAATTGCAGCAATATTACTTCACATCCCTATTATTTTTTATCCATATCTGCACTCACTTTCAGACACCAAAGCTGACAAGCTTTCAAGTGCACAGGCATTTTCCCTCTTTGTACTACAAGTCATATCAGAACCAAAGGAATTACTATAGCACTTGACTTAGGGGAGTAGGATAATGCTCTGGATGCCAAACTTGCTTTCTTTTGTGCTCATAGAGAGTGGGAGCATCTCTTCAGCCAGGATATGGGCACTGAGCACTCCATTGTCCTTTGCCCAAATGCAAATAAGCCTGTAAAGGCCACCACTTCTGTGTGAGTGATTTGCTAGTATCAATCTAAGATGCAAGAATAAAGCAAACACACACCACACATCAGTTCCAATCAGTATTAGAACCAGCATAGTGTGGTGGAAAAAACTTAAAGCTTAGAGTTACCAAAAATACCATTGGAATCATGGTTCTATTATAAACCCCAGAAAATCCATTTTCATTTCTCTAAATTTCAATATCTATAATTAAAAATTCCATAATGCTTATATTCTGGGTTCAAGTAATGAATGTAAATAAGTCACTTAAAACATGTAACCCATTCATTTATTTTGTTGCTGCTCTTGTATAGACCATACTCAGGCATGCTCAGAGAATCATATAGGATTCCCAAGAACCAAAATCAAGTTGGCCACATGCAAGGCAAGCACCTTATGCAATATACTATCAATACAGCCCCAAAGTATGTAACCCAGTTAAATATGCAATACATTCATTAATATGATTTTGCTTATAAAATTTTTATTGTTTTATTAAGTCCTGAACCTAAATAAAATGAAAAATTTTATTGTACCTTCTCATTCTCTATTCTATATTAAAAAATGAAACAAAAATATAGTTTCCATTTAACTCACGGATGATCAATAGCATGAAAATCCAAATTGAGATACAATATATACTACTACCAAGTTTTCCTTATCATTCACAATAATTTATTTATTGTTGCTTGCTTGTTTTTTATTTGGGGGACTGTGAATGATGTCTCAGGCTCCAACACCAGGACCTGGAGAGATGCAGGTCTGGAAGCAAATGTCGACACAGTAAATAATTCACACAGTGAAAGGGGTCAAGAACAGGATTAGGAATTCCAACACACAAACTCCTAAGAAGGAAGTTGATTTAGTGAAGGAAGACCAGAAAATGAATGCCCCTGCCTTCCTGATACCTGGGATTTTTCTTAGCCAAGAACCAGACCATACCCTAGGGTGAAGAAGAAATACTAAGTAGGAAGAGGACCCAGTAAATCCAACATTAGATCACTCCCTGAGGTAAAGAATGAATACTAAGTAGTGTAGGACCCAGTAATCCAACAGGGGACCACATCCGGTGATGCTGCGTGGTTATTCCTGGCTCTGTACTCAGGAATTACTTCTGGCAGTGCCAAGGAAAACATATGAGATGCCAGGGACTGAACCAGGGTTCAGCCATGTGTAAAGCAAGTACCCGATTCACTGTACTACTTTTCCAGCCCTACAATCAATCATTTAAAATGAGGAAGTTAGCATCTGAAGAGATAGTTTAGCTGGTACGGTGCTTATCTTACATGCCACCAGCATAGGGTCAATCCCTAACACTCTCTATGGTCTCCCATACCCTACCAGGAGAGATTCCTGAGGAGAGATTAAGTTAAATCCTGAGCATGCCCAGTATCACACACCACACACACACACCACACACACACACACATTAAAAGCAACAGGGGAGGGGAAGGTGGTGAGTTAAGGACTATTGTGCTAAAACACTAGTTATTTTGTATTAAGGAGAACCAAGCAGGAGCTTTATCTAGGTGTATTTGGACTCAATCTTAAAATAAATTGGATTTTCTCACTTCAAATTTATATTCCCACAGGCTTCCACATTTTCCTTTCATATATCACCACAAGCCCCCCTTAATTTTCACATCTAAAATATTTAAAGATAACATAATGCATGCACACACACACATAGATGACTCCTGCAAAACAGAATCATATTTTATTTCCCTTGTTTTCCATGCCCAAGATGTTTTTCATTAGTCTTAATGCACAGTTTTAAAACCTACATTGTTAGCTGTATTCAACTACTAACCCTCAGTTAGGCCAGAGCCTGAATTAAGCACTCTCATCCCCATTATCTGAGAAACTATGAGAACAAAACGCTGCTGTGAAATCCCTGGAAAATTCTTAATGTGAATTTCCACATGGAACAGCCTGTAAAACCCTGATACTTGCCTGCCATCTAGGGAGAAGACTCGCAAAATCAAATGAACCTAGTTAAGACAGTACCTGTATGGGTTTGCATACAATTTTTGGGCAAAGAAAAAGTAAGACATAAGACAAGCATTTTCAACAAGAAATGTAGAAAATATTTAAGCGTATTGTGGTTTTGCATAGCACCATCAATTTGTTTTTCCTTCCAAAACAATGTGCAGCAAGTACATTATTTTCAAGGAGAAATGATCCTATTAGTGATAACAATCTGCTTGCCTTGAAATTTATTTTATGGGTTCATTGTAACAATATACATCAAGTTAATGTAATTAATTATATCTGTGCATTTTTAATGCTGTAATTAAAACTGAGTGGTTGTTTGCATTCAATTCTCCAGATTGTTTGTGGTTTATTTCCTCCTGGCTTATGTGTTTTCATCTTAAAACAATTTCATAATCTTCTTATACTGCTTTTGTTATATCAATACAAATTTTACTAGACAAGAAATTTTCAGATTTTTAAAATATAATTTTAGCCATTGCAATTTGAAGCAGCTTCAATAGAACTGAGAGATGTAGGAGAGTTAAAAAAATTCTCATGAAAAATTACCTCAACATACAACAAATCCATTGTTTTACAATTGGTTTCTCCTTCCTAACATTTGAAAGACTTGGTCATAATCGTGGCTTTTAGTATTACCTTAAGAATTATGTCTTACTAAAGTGCCCCAGAAGCCGAAACCAGAGCCTATAAAAATTAACCATTTCACAAGAGAATTCTTATTGGGTACAGTTTTCAAATAATGATGATTAAAAAAATAAATTCAGGGGCCGGAGAAAAATAGCATGGAAGTAAGGCGTTTGCCTTTCATGCAGGAGGTCATCGGTTCGAATCCCGGCATCCCATATGTTCCCCGTGCCTGCCAGGAGCAATTTCTGAGCCTGGAGCCAGGAATAACCCCTGAGCACTGCCGGGTATGACTCAAAAAACCACATAAATAAATAAATAAATAAATAAATAAATAAATAAATAAATAAATTCAATTCCACAGCTCATGAAAGTAGACAGAGGACAGAGACTGACATGAAATGATCACTCTCATATGAACATATGAATAAAGAAATAAAGGACATAAAAAATAATGATGGTCTAATGGATGCTAGAAAGCAATGGAAACCCAAAGAAGATGAGAATTAGTTTTTAGGAGGAGGAATGGCACTTGGAGGAAATAGGGAGCAGGGGAAGATAGATGGGACACGGAAGGTGGAAGGAAGTGTTTTACTAGGGTAGAGGGAAGATGGGGAACTGAAAGAAGTAAAGTGTTATTTATGGAACTCTTTTGGTACTGTAAGCCAAGTGTAAAAGTGATTTTCTTTTAAAGTTCCTCTTAAAAACAGATTACAGGGTCAAGGAAATCATTGGAGGCTGAGCACTAGTGAAGAAAAGTGGACACTGGGGAAACATTGTATGCTTAAGACCAATCATTAATAACTTTGTAATAAAAGGAGATGAAATAAAATTAAATAAATAAATTTGCACTTTAATAAGTAATAATAAAAATAAGTAGGATGAATAGTATACATCCATTAAATAATAAGAAAGAACCCAAAGTATTAATTTTAAATTCACATACTAAATTTTGAGGCTATCCTAATTTTCCAGGTAATATATGTAATCAATGAACACTCTAAAAAGTCCTGATTTAGACACTGAGACCAAATAATTGCATTTTGGAAACTCTTAAATGTAAATTTAATGTAAGAACAAAAAATATGAAATAATAATATTCTCCTCTGAATAGACTATGTCCAAGAACCTTGATTTATCATATAGCATGATTGAATGAAAGTATCATTAATGCTGGCTTGGCTTTAAAAAGCTCTAATATAACAAAATTTATTTTATGATTGAGTCAATAAAATAGATAATCTTAGTGCTCTTAGCATAGGTAAGCAAACTTTTTTTTTACTTTTTCAGACAGTAAAATTTTGAATTTCCACATCAATTTTATCATAATGTTGCCACTGTAGCATGAAATGAGCCACAAATGTCTACTCTGCTTACAAAAACAGCTACAGTTGCCTAATCCCAGCATTTAAGTAAATTCCCAATATAAAGAACCAGCAAATTGCAAAACCCAGGAATTATCAGTTACTTAAGGGCATAAGAAGTTAAAATTTTATGTAGGAGATGAAACGAAACTTATACTAGCTCCAGTTCTACCAGGAACATTTATATTAGTGCATCTGCTGTACCTTCTCACAGAATGACACTCAGGAAAACTTTTCTTAGCAGGTAATGATTTGAACACCTAAACTTACACATAAATATTGGCAATGGTGACAAAGGGTAGATTTGGGATAGATTGATATTTATGTGCATCTCCAAGTCCACCTTTAAATTATCTTTATTACCTGATGTGTATATACATATATATGTATATATATATTTGCTTGTAAGATACTTATTGGATCTAAATCTTAGCTCCTGTTCATGCTCTCATTATTTTTCAATAGGTAGTGTCCATAAAGAGGGCCAGAGAAAAGCATATTTGCCTTCCAAAAATTAAACACTGAAGCAACTGGCATATTGGAATGTCCTTATAATACAGACCATTCTTGCAATTGAACATATTAGACAAAGAGGGCAAGAGACAGGGCAGTGATTAAGGAACACAACTAAAGTATGTGCCTGAACTAGGATAGATCTTCAGTACTACCTGGGAGCCCACATATCCTCAGTGTGTCTTTGAAGGCCCTGAATTCCACAGAGCTCAAACATTTCACATCTTCTAACCCTCAGACTGAAACATCAATCTGAATTTTGCAGGACCCTGAGTTTTCTCACAATGCCCTAGAGCACTATATGCAAGGGTCCCCACCTCAGAACCTGTATGAATATGATTAGAGATCTTTAATAAAAAAACCTTTAAATATGACTTGTCGGCTTTATATTTTTAAGCATTCTGACCCATTCCACCTGGGTCAGCTTTTCTTTATTTATTTTTTTTAATTTATTTAAACACCTTAATTACATACATGATTGTGTTTGGGTTTCAGTCATGTAAAGAACACCACCCATCACCAGTGCAACATTCCCATCACCAATGTCCCAAGTGTCCCTTCGCACCACCCAACCCCCGCCTGTACTCTAGACAGGCTCTCCATTTCCTCATACATTCTCATTATTAGGACAGTTCAAAATGTAGTTATTTCCCTAACTAAACTCATCACTCTTTCTGGTGAGCTTCCTGAGGTGAGCTGGAACTTCCAGCTCTTTTCTCTTTTGTGTCTGAAAATTATTATTACAAGGGTGTCTTTCTATTTTTCTTAAAACCCATAGATGAGTGAGACCATTCTGCGTTTTTCTCTCTCTCTCTGACTTATTTCACTCAGCATAATAGATTCCGTGTACATCCATGTATAGGAAAATTTCATGACTTCATCTCTCCTGACAGCTGCATAATATTCCATTGTGTGTGTGTGTATATATATATATATATATATATATATATTGTGTATATATATATATACACCACAGTTTCTTTAGCCCATTCGTCTGTTGAAGGGCCATCTTCGTTGTTTCCAGAGTCTTGCTATGGTAAATAGTGCTGCAATGAATATAGATGTAAGGAAGGGGTTTTTGTATTGTATTTTTGTGTTCCCTAGGGTATATTCCTAGGAGTGGTATAGCTGGATCGTATGGTGAGCTCGATTTTCAGTTTTTGGAGGAATCTCCCATATCGCTTTCCATAAAGGTTGAACTAGACGGCATTCCCACCAGCAGTGGATAAGAGTTCCTTTCTCTCCCACATCCCGCCAACCACTGTTTATTTTCATTCTTTGTGATGTGTGCCATTCTCTGGGGTGTGAGGTGGTATCTCATCGTTGTTTTGATTTGCATCTCCCTGATGATAGTGATGTGGAACATTTTTTCATATGTCTTTTGGCCATGTGTATTTCTTCTTTGTCAAGTGTCTGTTCATTTCTTCTCCCCATTTTTTGATGGGTTTAGATGTTTTTTTTCTTGTAAAGTTCTGTCAGTGCCTTGTATATTTTGGAGATTAGCCCCTTTTCTGATGGGTATTGGGTGAAATAGTTTCTCCCCACTCAGTGGGTGGCTCTTGTATCCCTGGGCACTATTTCCTTTGAAGTGCAAAAGCTTCTCAGCTTAATATATTCCCATCTGTTAATCTCTGCTTTCACTTGCTTGGAGAGTGCAGTTTCCTCCTTGAAGATGCCCTGTAATGTCCTGGAGTGTTTTGCCTATGTGCTGTTCTATATATCTTATGGTTTTGGGGCTGATATCGAGGTCATTTAATCCATTTGGATTTTACCCTTCGTACATGATGTTAGCTGGGGGTCTAAGTTCAATTTTTTGCAAGTGGCTATCCAATTGTGCCAACACCACTTGTTGAAGAGGCTTTCCCTGCTCCATTTAGGATTTCCTGCTCCTTTATCAAAAAATTAGGTGATTGTATGTCTGGGAACATTTTCTGAGTATTCAAGCCTATTCCACTGATCTGAGGACCTATCCTTATTCCAATACCATGCTGTTTTGATAACTATTGCTTTGTAGTACAGTTTAAAGTTGGGGAAAGTAATTCCTCCCATATTCTTTTTCCCAATGATTGCTTTAGCTATTCGAGGGTGTTTATTGTTCCAAATGAATTTCAAAAGTGTCTGATCCACTTCTTTGAAGAATGTCATGGGTATCTTTAGAGGGATGGCATTAAATCTGTATAATGCCTTGGGGAGTATTGCCATTTTGATGATGTTAATCCTGCCAATCCATGAGCAGGGTATGCATTTCCATTTCCGTGTGTCCTCTCTTATTTCTTGGAGCAGAGTTTTATAGTTTTCTTTGTATAGGTCCTTCACATATTTAGTCAAGTTGATTCCAAGATATTTGAGTTTGTGTGGCACTATTGTGAATGGGGTTGTTTTCTTAATGTCCATTTCATCCTTATTACTATTGGTGTAGAGAAAGGCCATTGATTTTTGTGTGTTAATTTTGTAGCCTGCCACCTTGCTATATGAGTCTATTGTTTCTAGAAGCTTTTTGATAGAGTCTTTAGGGTTTTCTAAGTAGAGTATCATGTCATCTGCAAACAGTGAGAGCTTGACTTCTTCCTTTCCTATCTGGATTCCCTTGATATCCTTTTCTTGCCTAATTGCTATAGCAAGTACTTTCAGTGCTATGTTGAATAGGAGTGGTGAGAGAGGACAGCCTTGTCTTGTGCCAGAATTTAGAGGGAAGGCTTTCAGTTTTTCTCCATTGAGGATAATATTTGCCACTGGCTTGTGGTAGATGGGCTTCACTATATTGGTCATTGTGACTTAGGCTTTAGTCGATCAGACAATGGCCATTCACACCTGAACCTTGGATGCATCTGTGAAACTAACATGGTTTTCCGCACCAGCACCAAGAATCAGACTTCTACTGGGGAAGGACCTAATGCTGCTCTGGCACCAACTTGCTCCACAGTGGGCTCGTATGACATCCTGAAGACTTGGAAACAGCCCACAACTTGCTTTCAGGGAAGGGTCCCCTGCACCGCCACTAATGGAGAGATGAAACCGGAAGACACTCTGTGACACCCTGACTTCAACATAGGATTAGTGCACAAACCAGGATCTCTAATTACAGAAACTTTATTACTGTGTCAAACGTGATTGAGAAGAACTTTTACTGGGACCACAAAGAAAGACTTTGGGGTTATACAAATTAGTGGTTGGTCTTAGCAGGATGCTTCATGGGTAGTGTCTCTTTGTTAAAACTTATTTTCCCCAACTTTTGCTGTGCCTATGCAAAAAAAAAATTTACACACTTATTTTTTCTTTGTTTTTCCCCTCTTTATTTTCCCACATCTTTATCTTCTTTTTCTTTAATTTATTTGTTGACTTTAAGTAGAGGCTCCCATTTTTTTAATAGAACCTTGGGACACAAATTATTTTGTTTTTATTTATGCATTTTTTCAATAAAACTAAGAACAGAAAAGGAAAGAATGGAGGCCAGGGGCCACGTGGTCTCAGATGCATTATTGGAGGAAAAAAGTGGACAGAACTAAATACCAAGCAAAGTTCATGACTATAGACAATAGTCAATGATCTCTTTTCTGTAATCTTTCTTGAGTATTACAGTTATATTGACAATAGTAGGTGCTTCAGAAATGCTTTGCAGAAAGTTATCATGGGTTCTCAGACTTTGTCTTTGTTACCTGATATCTTTCTATTGTGAACTGCTATGAAGATGAGCCAAAAGACATTCTTTGTGTCCTGAAAAGAAAAACATGTTTCACAAAATCAAAAACAAAGGAACCCATTCATTGCATTTGTCATGCTATGATATAGAAGGTATTGAAACATTTACTGCAAAATGATGACACACAAAGTCTCGACTGCATTAGAAAAGATATATTCATGAGATTTAATCCTGTTCTTCCATGAGATGATTTGACTCACAACATTATCAAAACTTCGGAATGACAAGGTGCTTTATCATGAGGTTTTAATATCTATTGTTAATTTCTGTAACATCATGATTTACTGGCCAGATTTATACTGTTTAACATTACCCTGGGAAGAATTTCCTTGTTTATTTTCCTGTCAAAACTACTCTCACAGTTTCATTTTTTCCTAATCATAAGAATAGTAGATGCTGAAAGTATGTGTACATGCCATTCAGGGAAACATCAATATTAAATATGACTAATTTTGAGTCATTCAGGCAAAGGAGTTTTTTGTTTGAGGTTGGGGTTTTTTTTGTTTGTTTGTTTTGTTTGTTTGTTTTGGGTCATGTTGGAGACAGTATCCTGTCAGAGATAAATTTTTCTGTCTTCTGTCTTTTATGCAGCCTTTTACCTAAGGCTGCCTACCTGCAGACTTTGCTGTAAGCTTTTGAGCTAACAGGAAAGGTATTTCACAACTGAAGGAGATTTTCTTTAAAGCCAAAGAGAAAGTGAACACCCCAATGCCAGTTCCAGATTTAGGCCACTCCCTTTAGCTTCTTTCCGGAGTTAATAGCTACCTTCAAAAACCTGCCCCTTCACAGACTGATGTTAGCTCCCAGATAAGCGGGCTGCAGATCCCACTTTGGAGACATAAGGTCTCCCTCCCCTCTGAATATTTTACTGCCTTTGTTCTATAACCTTCGCGCCAAAAAGTATGATTGACATGTCCTTTTTACCTGCCCATTTCTCCTCCTCTATATAAGAGATGCTGAACCAATAAATTTTGCCTCTGATCGGATATTTCGCCTGAGGTCTTCATTACTAACCTCTCTCAGATTTTTTACAGGTGTGGTTGTTCTTTTACACCCAGCCAAATAAAGGTGGAGGACGTCCAAGAGCCTCCCAGCCGCTTCCCCGCTGGCCGGGCCCCTCCGGGGGGCTTTAGGACCCGCCAGGGTCACACTTGGCAGGGCCTAGAGGGTTACTCCTGGCTCTACACTCAGAAATCGGTTTCTGGCAGGCTCTGGGGACACTACTGGGTATGCCAAGATTCGAACCCACAGTCCTTCTACATGCAAGGCAAATGCCCCTACTTCATGCTATCTCTCCGGCCTCAAAAGGAGTTTTGATGAAAGAGGAAATTAACCCACAGAATCATCTGTGGAGTAGGAAGTGAAAGCGAGAAAAAGAAGAGGGACTCAATACGTGTTTTAGGGGCAGGAAAAAAAAGAAATAAAGTGAGAGCTATAGAGAATTTTTTTTTAAAATCACTAGCACAGGGGCTGTGAACAGAAGAGCTTGGAGACCAATAAAAATAAATGAACATCCTCAAATAGCAAATAAATGGATAAAGGAACCAACTAAAAAGAATGTTTCCTTGTAGATTTTCTATTCTGGTTCTAAGAGAACAGAAACTATCATTTTGTCTCCTCTGTGACTTCTAGTTCTGTAAGATGTAGAAGAGATAATTATGCTGTCTCGGACCTAAATTTTCATTAGTTTTTCTATAAAGACTGAGTTTTTTTCTGCAAACATAGCATCTGCATATCTTCATATATGTGATTTTCTAGACTATCAGCATGACAAATAAAGCAAAGATTATACAAGTGTCCTAATTACCATTAATAAATTTATAGACTTTTTACAGTTCGTGTTTAAAGCAGCTTTTATTGGTGTTTTTACTCAGTAATAAACCACTTTTTTAATTTTTAAAATTTGCCTTTTTAATTACAATTCCTTTCACAGTTATATTTAAGGTATTTAGTGGCAGTGAATTAGGACAATTCCCACCACCAATGTTGACCTCCCTCCACCACTGTTCCCAGCATGCATCCCCCTACATTTACCCTTAGCCCCTTGAAATGCTAGTATAACATTGTTTTTTCAAACAACTAAAACTAAAAGTTATCTTAACAAATATTAACTCAGAATGGAGCCCCAAACTGAAAATCAAACCTGAAATTATTAAATATATATAAGATAGCATAAGCAACAAAGTTTTCAAATTTGTCTCTAATATAAGAAAAAACACACAAAAGTAAATAAATAGGACTAGACACAATTAAATTTTTGTACAGATAAAATAAAAAATAATTAAAATGAGAAGGAAACCTACTGAATAAGGAAAGATAATTTCAAAATATATTTAATGATGTTAATGTCAAAAAAATAATCAAGAACTAACAAGATAGAAAAAATAGCTTACTATTTTTGGGTGTCATACCTAGTCATGCTTACTGGTTATTCCTGTCTCTGCACTCAGGAATCAATCCTAGAGGGCTCTGGGGACTATAAAAGATGCTCCGACTGATCCGAGGTCAGCTATGTGAAAGCTAAATGTTCTACCCTCTGTACTATCTCTTCAGCCCCAATACCTCAATTATTTTAAATAGGCAGACAATCAGAAGAAGACAGAAGATGACTAAAGGCACAAAAATGGTGCTCAAACATTACCATTACCATTATCAAAACCACAGTGAAAACCAAAGCATCTCATTCCTAGTAGAATGGTTATTATTCAAAGATTAAAAGAACATTAAATATCAGGGATGGTTTAAAGAAAAGGGAGAAACCTGCATGTGGTCAAAGTAATTCAAAGAACTACATGCTCACCACAAGATTATTCACAATAATTGAGGCTGTTAAAATTTTCTGATATATATACATAATGGAATAACAGGATGATACTCATATTTTAACATGAAATCCTGCCACATTATGGGTATTCTGAGGAGAGAGTACACTAAATAAATCAAAGGCAAAATCATTTCAGTTTACTTCTCTGTGTAGATAAACAGTATACTAAATAAATCAAAGGCAAAATCATCTCAGTTTACTTTTCTGTGTAGATAAAATTAATGGAGCAACAAAACAAATACAAATTTAAACTACAAAAAACAATATAGGGGCTAGCAGATGGGAAGAGAGAAAAAATGAATAAATTGAGTGAAATGGGTTAACTGTATGATGATGACTAGATATCTAAGTGATGAGCATTATGTGTAGACAGATGAGGACGTACAATTCAATACAAATCTGTTATGCCAATTTTGCTTTAATTTTACAAAGATAAATATAGTCTAAGTATATACATATATTTTTTAAAAGAGCACAACCCTCCATATTAACTTGGCAAAAATTCTACTTGTTCACCTATCTCCTTGGTACATATCTATAAGTCATTATACAGTTTGTCACAAATCTTTGACATCTGTGAAATACTTTTCCTTCATTTTAGGATGCTTTGGATTTTGTTGGCTTTGTTTTGTTTTGTTTTACTCTGATGGGGATCAAACTCAGGCCTCACCAATTCAAAACAAGCACTCTATCTACCACCATGCCATATCCTTATACCCCCTTCCATAATTGCAAATTTTTTACAATAAATTATTTTTCTTTATTTTCTTCTTTTTCTTTTTTTTTCTGTAATGATGTTCTTTTTTGCTTTAAACATCTTGATTAACAAATATGATTGTGATTAGGTTTCAGTCATGTAAAGAACACCCCCCTTCGAAGTAGAAAGCCTGTCTCGAGTACAGGTGGGGGGGTGGGGAGGAGGAAGATCTGGGAAATTGGTGGTGGAGAATGTTGTACTGGTGAAGGGGGGTGTTTCTTTACATGACTGTAATCATACAAACTATAATCATATTTGTAATTATGGTGTTTAAATAAAGATAATTATAAAAAGAAAAGAAAAGAGGAGGAGGAGGAGGCTAGGGATGTGGTTCAATTTGTAGAGTAGATGACCTATATATGTCAATGTTTAGATTTGATCCCCACTAAGCTCATGTTCATGCTCTATTATTCTCTCAACTTGTCATGAATTCATGAATATTGTATGTATAAAAATCTGTGATATACTTAAGCATGCTCACATCTAATAAAGCAACTGTAAAAAAATACAGGCAGGGGTGGGAAAGGAGGGAGGGGTAATTGTGGTGGGAATGTTTGTACTGGTGAAGGGAGTTTTATTTATTACTGAACCCCAACTACAATCACGCTTGTAATCATGGAGCTTAAATAAAAATTTTATAAAAAAAATTTAAAAATTAAAAAAGAAAAAAGAACACCCCCCTTTATCAGTGCAACATTCCCACCCACCAATGTCCCAAATCTCCTTCCATCTCACTCCACCCCCACCTGATACTCCACGACAGGATTTCCAGTTCCCCTCATTCATTCACATGATTATGGTAGTTCTCTGTGTAGTTATTTCTATAACTGCACTCTATCACTCTTCATGGAGTGAGCTGGAAGTTCCAGCCTCCTCCTCCTCTTTGTCTCTATGGATTGTTGCAAAAATGACTTTTATTTTTCTTAAAACCCATAGAGAATGGCAACAATCACAAAGAATGAGAATAAACAGTGTTGGCGGGGATGTGGAGAGAAGTGAAAGGAACCTCTTATCCACTGCTGATGGGAATGCCGTCTAGTTCAACATTTATGGAAAGCGATATGGTGATTCCTCCAAAAACTGGAAATCGAGCTTCCCATATGACCCAGCTATACCCACTCCTAGGAATATACCCTAGGAATACAAAATACAATACAAAAAACCCCTTCCTTACACCTATATTCATTCGCAGCACTATTTACCCATAGCAAGAATCTAGAAAACAACCAAGAGGCCCTTCAACAGACGAATGGCTAAAGAAACTGTGGTACATATACACAATGGAATATTATGCAGCTGTCAGGAGAGATGAAGTCATGAAATTTTTCATATACATGGATGTACACGGAATCTATTATGCAGAGTGAAATAAGTCAGAGAGAGAGAGGAAAACGCAGAATTGTCTCACTCATCTATGGGTTCTAAGAAAAATGAAAGACATTCTTGCAATAATAATTTTCAGACACAAAAGAGAAAAGAGCTGGAAGTTCCAGCTCACCTCAGGAAGCTCACCACAAAGAGTGATGCTGTTTAGTTAGAGAAATAACTACATTTTGAACTGTCCTAATAATTGAGAATGTATGAGGGAAATGGGAGAGCCCTGTTTAGAGTACAGGCGGGGGTCAGGTGGGGAGGAGGGAGACTTGGGGCATTGGTGATGGGAATGTTGCACTGGTGATGGGTGGTGTTCTTTACATGACTGAAACCCAAACACAATCAATGTATGTAATCAAGGTGTTTAAATAAAAAAAAACATAAATGAGTGAGACTATCTCTGCATCTCCTCTCTCTCTCTCTCTCTCTCTCTCTCTCTCTCTCCTCTCTATCTCCCCCTCTGACTTATTTAACCTCAGCATGATAGAACTCCATGTACATACCATGTATAGAAAAATTTCATGACTTCATCTTTCCTGATGGCCTGCATAATATCTCCATCGTGTATATATACCAACAGTTTCTTTAGCCAATCGTCTGTTGAAGGGCATCTTGATTGTTTCCAGAGCCTGGCTATTGTGAATAGTGCTGTAATAAATATAGGTGTAAGGAAGGAGTTTTTGTATTGTATTCTTGTGTTCCTAGGGTATAACCCTAGGATGTGGAATAGCTGGGTTGAATGGGAGCTCAAAATTATATTATTTTTCAACAATAAATTTCTCCCACTTTGAATAATAAATATTTATTTAATAGGAAATGATGTCAGAAATAGAAAATTCAGTTTTACCTATTGACAAATTAAGGAATAGTGCTTTTATTCAAAGAAGTGAAATTTCTATCTCTGCAGGGTAACAGTAATTCAATACCTTATCAGTAGTCTAGAGTCTCCAAAAAAGAATGTAATATATTAGAATCATATTTCACCTGTGGAGTTCTGGCAGTTCTGCTGGTTGTTGGTTTTTGTTGTGTATTTATTTGACATTCTTATTTTTTGTAATGGTGAAAAAACAGAAAACAAGAAGCCTCAAATAGAGTAAATGACAAAGTTTTCATACTATAATTTACAGAGTGTGAGGAAATTATTTTTTAAATGATGGAGCATACATGATAAACACTAATTTTCTAATAGTAATATAGAGTAAAAAGTTGTCAGATGAAATTTTTCCCATTTTATACAAAGATAAATACACACAACCTTTTGACAACATACATTTTTATAATATCTGTGGTTTCACATTTCCATAGTTATATAACCCAAAATAGTACAAAAATTTAGGCTTTTAATATTGACTTCTTTCAGTTAAATACTTAATTTAAGTTTCCTGTTGCACTCATATTTACTTCATCACTTGTTAACTCATTTCTACATAGCCTTCAATAATATTCCACTCCAATTCAATATTGTCCAGATGAGCCTCATTTATTTATCTAATAATTTTAAGAGCATCTTGGTTGCTTCTAAGTTCTTTCATGATTAAAAATGTTTTAAAAATATCTGTAAATATTTGAATAGACATATTTTAAACTTTTAGAGCTTAGAAGGATAGTACAGAGGGTTGGTATTTGCCTTTGTACCTAATTGATTTATATTTGCTTACCTAGTATCTTAACTGTTTCACCAAATCCTCACCAGTAGTGATTCCCTGAGTACAAAGCCAGAAAGTAAGTCCTTGAGCACAGCCTTGAGTATGGAAAAAAAAGGGGGGGGGGTTCTAAATTTCTTTTGGCAGACACCATGAAGTACTATTGTTGGTTATAAACCACAAACCCTGAGCACTTTAGGATGTGGCCCCAAAACAAAGCAAAACAACAACAACAACAGCAACAGAAGTTTTAAACTTTTTGGGGAAATATCCTGTTGTAAAATATTTGGATTGTTAGATAAATGTATTTTTGGCCTTTTCTGGATAATGGACACATTTTTTTTCTTATTTTCTTTTTTTCTTATTTTTTTTGTACCTGATGGAATTGTTTCATTTCCTTTTTTCTCCATCACCCCCCAAAATAGACGATGAGATCCTCTAGAAGGATCTGCCCACCTTTTGGAGTATATAGACTTTTACCCCAGTTTACTACTTTTCTCTTCTTCAGACCAAACCACGCAAACTTAACCTAACTAGGCCTACCTCCCAGTTAGAGGGGGGATAATTAGGAGACACCTAGACCAATCAGTATGCAAGACTACTTTGTGGTAGGATATGGTACATAGGGGACCACATACTCTAGCAGCCCTGGGGGGTGAGGGAAGAGGATATGGGAGATAGGACAAAAACGGAGGTGAAGGAAAGACAATTTGGTGATGGAATCCCCCCACTGATGTTATGTAAATATTTAACTAAAATATTATTGTCATCATTGCTAAACACTATGATCAAAATAAAAAATTATTAAAAAAAAGTATTTTTGGCTTTTTAATGAATTATCAAACTTTCCTTCTGGAACATAAACTGCTCTATTTTGTATTCCCATCAACAATAAGTGAGTGATACCTGTCACTCTACTTCTTCACGTCATGTGTTGTCTATGTTTTGGGATTTGGAAACATATACATTACTGTAGATAACTAGTGATTTCTTATTATTTTATTTTTGTATTTGTCTTATGACCACATTATTAGAACTATTTATATGTTTATTTGTTTTCTATAATCTTTTCTGGCAAAGCATCTATTAAAGTTCTTGGGCATTTAAAATCAGGTTGTTTTCTTCTTACAGAGTTTTGTTTCTTCCTGAGTTTCTAATGTATTTAAGATAGCAGTCCTTATCAGATGTATCTTCTGAAAATACTTGAGGATCTGAGGACTAGAAGAAAACTTCAAACCGAAATAATAGAGCTGAAAAACTTGGTAGGCAAAATGAAAAATCTCACTAGAAGCCTCTTCAAACAGAGTAACAGTGGCTGAAGGACAGAATCAGTGAGCAGGAATATGAGATGTATATCAAACTGAATACAAACAAAGAGGTTGGAAAGGGCCTTTAAAACAAATGATAAGACAATAGTAAAAGTACTCAAAGAATATAAACAGATAAAAAATAGGAGCTCTTTGAACAAACTCAGAGAAACAACGTAAAGAATCATTGGAGTCCCAGAGACCCAGGAAGAAAACGCCCCATGAAGTATCAACAATCAAGGACATCATTGCAGAGAAACTGCCAGAGCTAAAAGAGTGCATGCAACCAGATCTTACTTCCGCTTGAAGAATACCAGCCAAAAGAGATCCAAAGAAAAGCACTCCAAGACAATCCCTCATCACAATGTCGAACCACATAGGTAGGTATGGAATACTGAATGCAGCAAGATCAAAAGAGGAAATTACATTTTAAGGAGCATCCTTAAGATTTACCACAGATGTGTCACAAGAAACCCTCAAGGCCTGCAGGCAGTAGTGGGATATAGAGACAAAACTCAAAAAAATTACTGCATCACCAATAGTACTTCACCTGACTTACATTCAGGTTTGAAAAAAAGAATACACAGCTTCATAGATAAACAACATAAATAAACAACAGAAACTTTACAGACTCAAAAACCAGCCTTAAATGATTAAATGAAAGATCCCACTTTAAGATAAGACAGACCATAAGACACACCAAAACTCCTACTAAAAGATGACGACCAATCCCCCATGACAATCATCTCTTTCAATATCAATGGACTAAATGCACCAGTTACGAGACACATAGTGGCCAAAGTGGATCAAAAAACTGAAGTTCAACAAGAAACCCATCCTGATAGTCAGAACAAGCTGTAGATTCAAGTCAAAGGTTAAAGGAAAATCTATTAAAGAAAACAAACTTCCCCTTAAAATAAAGCTGAAGTGGCCAATACTAATTTCAGATGACACAGATTTTAGACAAAAATTTTTAATAGACAATGACGAACATTTAGTAATAATCAGGGGCATGTACAACAGAAATAAATCACTCTCCTAAACATATATGCACCCAATGAGGAAAACTGAAAATATTTAAAACAACTGCTGACAAACTTGAAGGATGATATCAATACAACACTATAACAGTGGGGAGACTTCAACATTACCTTGTCACCACTTGATAGGTCAACCAGGATGAAACCTAACAAAATATACAGCTCTAAAAAGAGAAATGGAAGAAAGGACCATAACTATATATATATAATATATATTATATATATATATATATATATATACTATATATATATATAGTCCCATACTGTATGGCCCCCCCAAAAAAAAACTGGATACATATTCTTCTCCAAAATGGACCACAGGCTAGCTCATGAAACATACCTACATAAAATAAAGAGAATAGAAATTGTATATACTATCTTCTCAGATCATAGTGCACTTTAATTAGAAGTAAATAACAAGCAGACACAGAGGAAAAATTTTAACACCTGGAAATGAAACAGCTCACTAATGAACAACCAGTGAGTCAGATATGAAATCAAAGAGGAAATCAAAAGATTCCTGGAAACAAAAGAGAATGAAAACACAAATTAGCAGAATCTGTGGGACACAGCTAAAGTGGTACTAAGAAGAAAATTTGTAGTTCTGCAAGCATTCATCAAAAAGGAAGGTGAGGCCTATATAAATAAATTGCACAGCTTATAAAATTGGAATATGATCAATAAAATAAACCAAAAATAATAAGACAGGAGGAAATAATAAAGATCAGAGCAGAAATCAACAAATAGGAAATTCGAAAACAATTTGAAAGATCAATGAGAGCAAAAATTAATTATTTGAAAAAATAAACAAAAGTAATAAACCACTAGCAAAACTCACAAGTAAAGGAAGAGATGGAAACTTAGTAAACTGAAATTAGAATGAAAGGGGGAATATTACTACAGATACTAGAGAAACTCAAAGGGTAACCAGAGGTTACTTTTGAGAAACTCTATGCCACAAAACATGAGAACCTGAAAATATAGATAAATTCTTGGACTCTTATAACCAAGGTTGAACCAAGATGATCTAGCACAGTGGTCATGCGAGCCACATCGCGGCTCTTCACACATTTTAATTGAGGTTCTTTGTGTGCCGCGAGTCAGCTCCAGGATGTCAGGACTCTGCTCCTAGCCTCTGTCAAGTGCGCGCCTGTGTGGCTCTCAAATAAATTTCAATCAGGGTTTTGGCGAGATTTGGCTCAGATGAAAGAAAGGTTGTCCACCACTGACAGCATATTTGAATAGACCAATTGCCTATTGAGGAAATTAAAATAGTAATCAAAAGTCTACTTCCAAAAACAAAAGCCTGAGCCCAAGATGGATTCATTAACAAATTCTTTCAAACCTTCCAAGGAGGACCTATTTCCTACACATTGAAGAAAAAGAAAAACTCTCAAATAGTTATTTATGAAGCTAACATCACCGTGATACCAAAAACAGACAATAGACGCACAAAAAAGAGGAACTACAAACCAATATCCCTGATGAATACAGATGCAAAGATCCTCAACAAAATCCTAACAAATAGGATTTGAGATAGTCATACACCATGAACAAGTAGGATTCATTCCGGAGATAAAAGGTTCAACACATACAAAGTTAATCAATATATTATACCCACATCAATAAAATGAAATTAAAAACCACAAGATCATATCCAATAGATGCAAGAGAAAGCATTTGATATGGTCCAACACTTCATTCATGATCAAAAACTCTCATGGAACTGGAAGGATCTTTTCTCAAATAGTCAAGGTCATCTTAGCACAAATGACCATGGCAAATGTACTTAATGGAGAAATAATTTCCCTAAGATATGGCACATGGCAAGCTGCCCCCTACTTGCCACTCCTATTTACATGGTATTGGAAGTATATGCCATAGCAGTTAGGCAAGAAAAAGATATCAAGAGCCTACAGATAGGAAAGAAAGAAGTCAAGTTTTACTGTTTTAGATGGCATGAAACTATACTTAGAAAATCCTAAAGAAACTACCCAAAAAGCTCTTAGAAAAAATAGATTTATATAGCAAAATAGCAGGCCACAAAATTAATGTCAAAATTATGCCCTTTCTATGTGCAACTAATGATAGTGAATAAATAGACATTTTAAAAAATCCCATTCGTAATAGTGCCACAGAAATTTAAATACCTTGGAGTCAACTTAACTAAAATTAACTAGAGTCAACTTAACTAAAGTGAAGGATCTATACAAAGAAAACTAGAAAAAACTGCTTCAAGAAATAAAAGAGGACACAAGAAAATGAAGACATATATTCTGTTTGTGGATTGGGAGGATTAACATCATTAAAATGGCAGTACTCCTCAAAGCATTGTACAGATTTAATGGACAATGCTCTAAGTATACCTTGGATATTCTTCACAGAAGTGAAACAAACATTCCTGAAATTCATTTGGAACAATAAACACCCAAGAAAAGCTAAAGTAACCCTAAGGATAAGGAAGATGAGAGGCATCAGTTTCCCCAACTTTAAATAGTACTACAAAGCAATAAGCATTAAAACAGCATGGTACTGAAATAAAGACAGACCCTCAGATCAATAGAATAGACTTGAGTATTCAGAGAATGACCCCTAGATATACAATCAATTAATATTTGACATAGGGATCAGAAATGCAAAATAGAGCAAGAAAAGTCTCTTTAATAAGTAGTATTGGAACAACTGGTCAGCCACATGCAAAAAAAAATGAATGCAGACCTCTATCTATGTACAAAGATCAAATCAACATGTATTAAATAACTTGATATCAGACCCAAAACTATAAGCTATATAAAAGAAAAAGTAGGCAAAACACTCCATGACATTGAGACTTAAGGTATCATTAGGGAGCAAACACAACTGTCCAAACGTGGAAGCAGAAATAAACAAATGGGACTATATTAAATTGAGAAGCTTCTGAACCTCAAAGGAAACAGTGACTAATATAAAAAGGCCACCATAGAACGGGAGAACTATTCATCATATACCCAACAGGAAAGGGGCTAATATCTAAGATAAACAAGTTACTTAATAATAAAACTTAACAAGAATTTAACAGGCAAAAAAAAAACATTTAACCATATCAAAAATGATGAAAAGAAATAAACAGATATTTCCTCAAAGAAGAAATACAAATGGCCAAAGGGCACAAAAAATGCTCCATGTCGGGCCCGGAGAGATAGCACATCGGCGTTTGCCTTGCAAGCAGCCGATCCAGGACCAAAGGTGGTTGTTTCGAATCCCAGTGTCCCATATGGTCCCCTGAGCCTGCCAGGAGCTATTTCTGAGCAGACAGCCAGGAGTAACCCCTGAGCACGCCGGGTGTGACCCAAAAAAAAAAAAACAAAAAAAAATGCTCCATGTCACTAATAATCAGGGAGATGCATATCAAACCAAAATGAATATCTCTCTTAAAAGAAATGACGATATCATTCTTATGCCAACTGAGCCAGCACACACACAACAAAACAAGAACAACCACTTCTGGCATGGATGGGGATAGAAAGGAACTGATCCATCACTGCCCAGTGGGGAATGCCATTTATGGTTCAGCCTTTCTGCCAAAACAATATGAATCATTCCTTAAAAACTGGACATTGCGCTGGCAATATGATCCAGCAATATCCCCACTACCTGAGAAATAATCCCATAGAACCACAAAAACACATTAAAATAATGCCCTCTACACTTTCTATGTTCATAGCAGTGCTTTTTACAATAGCCAGAATCTGGAGAAAAAAAAAAAAACAGAACAGATACCCAACAACAAATGAGCAGCTAAAGAAAACTGGTACATCTACAGAATGAAATTCTATGCAGCTGTTTAGAAAAAAAATGAAATCACAAAATTTTCCTATATATTGATGGATACAGAGACTATTATGATGAGTGAAATAAGTCAGAGGGAGAAGAGAATAGTCTCACTCATCTGTGGGATTTAAGAAAAATAATACAGTATAGTAATAATATCCAGAGACAATAGAGATGAAGGCTGAAGGATCAGCACATGATATGAAGCTTACCACAAAGAATGATAAGTACAGTAGAGAAATAACTACACTAACAACTACCATGAAAATGATGGAAAGAAAATTACAGTGCCTATCTCAAAGACAGAGAAGGGGATGGGGAAGGAGGGTAAAGGGGTCCATTCGTTGGCAGAAATGTTGCACCTGGTGAAGGAGGACATGCATTTTATGGCTGAAAAACCAAATATGAACATGTTGTAAACATGGTGCTTACATAAATTATTACTTCTAAAAAAATATTTACTTTGGTCTAAAATAAAAAACTATTATTAAAAAAGAGAAAAAAAGACTCTCTAATGTTAAATTTTTAAAATTGAATTTATAATTTATGCCTCAATCAGGAGGCTATTTTTTGGCCCTCAATGGTTTTTCTTATAAATAGGTTTTAAAGCAGGTGCCTATATGGTATGAATGCAGTATGCATTTTGGGCAGATTGCTTTGCAATTTCCTACTTGTGAGGACTTGATCTTCCCCTTCTTCTGACCCTTGGATTCTCTTATCTTTAATATAAAAAGCATGTGTCTTAGTAATGAATTTTAAAAACACCTAGTAGTCTAATTATTTCATGTACTTTTCTAATTCTTCTAGGCAGGTAATCATAAAGATGGTTGTTATAGCATGTCTTAAAATATTGGCCATTTGCTGAATATGATTTTGTTATGATATTCACAGAGTAACAAGAAAGTCCTGGACAATTTTCCACTTATCCAAGACCTAATTTCATTATGCATCAGTTCACTAAAGCCATTGATTTTATGATCCACCAGTAAGGGAAGATAGGATTGACTGTATATGTTCCTCATTTTGCAAATGTAAAGAGTGAGGAGCATGGGCCTTACCAAAGAACACACAACTGATAATAAGGTCATATTCTGACCTAGGAAATCTAGCTTCATAATTCACACACTTAATAATTTACTATTGATTACTGGGGCATCTAATATCTTAGACTTTTAGAAAACAGCATAGAATAACTTAATTATAATCCACAATATTGCACCCACATAAGTAAAAGTATATTAGATATAACATCTTTCTATATGAATCAAGAACTTTGGGGTCAAGTGTGTCTCAGTTGCAGGGAACCTACCTTGGATGTACAAGACTGTGAGTTTGATCCTTGAAACCGCCTCACATAGTGTATGCA
This sequence comes from Suncus etruscus, assembly GCF_024139225.1. Taxonomy (NCBI): domain Eukaryota; kingdom Metazoa; phylum Chordata; class Mammalia; order Eulipotyphla; family Soricidae; genus Suncus; species Suncus etruscus. The sequence continues at coordinate 117,647,283 of NC_064851.1, forward strand.
ACACAGGCGGCAATGCTGCTTGGGACCCATGGAGTCCATAGCCAAGTGTGTACAAGAACCACAGAGTACTTTACCCAAAAGTATGCAAACCTGGAGAGCACCATCCTAGATGTGTGAGCACAGCAACCACAAAATACCACAGCTCAAATATGTGGAACCTCAGTCACAACAAGAAGGGAAAGGAAAAAGTAAATTCAATTCATTTTAAATGATGGGTGAATGAAAAAAATAAAAGAAGTATGAAGGATAGGAAGAGGGAAAGTCTTCCATACTAACAGCTTAATAACACATGCACAATTTTTGTTCTAGAATCTCTGAGTATTTTCCCTTAGGGAAATATAAAAAATTTTTGTGTTTCTTTAAATTAACCCATAATTCAGTATAATAGAAAATGTAAACTCTTTAGAGTCCTGGAAAACAGAAAGAAACCATAAGCATCTAAAGAGAGAAATGTCATTTTTTAAGCAATACCAAAAAACAAGTGTTATAATTCTTAAACTCGGTGGTTAATACAAGTTAACCAAATTAATTTTGGCTAGCTAATTATGTTCATTTATAAAGTAGTTTAAACTAAATTTAAACCCAACAATTATTGACATAAAAATTAAATAATGGAAAATGACTTATCTATTCCTTTTCAGTCAAGTATTGAACTGGAATTACATAATTTTTCACCAGCATGGTCATAGTTTATAGAAAGAGCTCAGGCAAGATAACAACACTTATTTCAAAATTTAATAATTTTTGAAGACCTAACTCTTACTCATATTTTTGTCATTTATATCCTTTATTGTAACACATAATAGCTTTTAATGAAACAATTGCAATATTTTTTCAATAATCACGATCTTGTCGGGGCCAGAGGGGTTGTACAAGAGGTAGGGCGTTTGCCTTGCTCATGCTAACCTAAACAGACCTCTGTTCAATCCCCAGAGTCCCATATGGTCCCCCCAAGCCAGGAGCAATTTCTGAGTACATAGCCAGGAGTAACCCCTGAACATCACTGGATGTGACCCCAAAAAGCAATAATAATATAATAATAATAATTGTGAATTCTCTTGAAACTGTAAATTACAGGTTTTGTCTTTTTCCCAGACATCTTCCCAGTGAATAATTCATGTTGTTATACAATATGAAGGAAAAAAACAGCCACTGCACAAACTCCATGATAGCCTTGATGTGAATTAACTGTCAGATGAAATCTAACAGTTTCTCAAAGACTTTTAGTTATTTGGGCAAAAAAAACATACTGAACTCCCAAATTCATAATGAATTTGAACTATTTATTCCAGTCTTCAGGGAATGCCATGAATTTTCCCAAGCTTGATTTTTATCACTTCCTCCCTTCATGCTAATCGAGAAAAACTATAATTTTCTATGCATACTTTATTTTTCTGTATGTCCATTTTTATGGATGGATGAATAGATGATTGATAGATAGATAGATAGATAGATAGATAGATAGATAGATAGATAGATAGATAGATAGATAGATAGATAGATAGACAGACAGACGGACGAATGGATGGATGATGGATGGATGGGTAGATAGATAGATAGATAGATAGATAGATAGATAGATAGATAGATAGATAGATAGATAGATAGATAGATAGATAGATAGTAGATAGATATAGATAGATGATAGATGATGAAAGAAAGAAAGAAAGAGACGAAAAAGAAAGAAAGAAAGAAAGAAAGAAGAAAGAAAAGAAAGAAAGAAAGAAAGAAAGAAAGAAAGAAAGAAAGAAAGAAAGAAAGAAAGAAGAAAGAAAGAAAGAAAGAAAAGAAAGAAAGAAAGAAAGAAGAAAGAAAGAAAGAAAGAAAGAAAGAAAGAAAGAAAGAAAGAAAGATAGGCAGACAGGCAGACCCCCCCCCAAAATAAAGAGAAATACCAATGCTCAGACAGAAGATGCACCCACAGGCCAATACCTCCCTCACTGCACTGTCATTGAGAGTGACAATGACCATGAAGGAGCCTAGAGCTTCACTAGAAAAGGTAGAGAGCAGCATCCAGTCAGATCTCCAATAAAACTCCCGGTGAAGGGTTGGGGGCAGGGAGGACTGTGTAGCAAGATAGGTGAATCCGTAAGTTATATCAAAGAAAACACAAAATGAATACTCCATGGCAGTGAAAAGTTATCTTCAAAACTTCAAACCCATTGGTCAATTAAAAAGAAGCAAAGATAAACAAATGGGACTACATCAAACTAAGAAACTTCTGTGACATAAAAGCAATAAAGATCAGAATTTAAAAAGCCACAACACAAGGGGCTGGAGTGATAGCACAGTGGTAAGGCATTTGCCTTGCACGCTGCCTGAAACAGACCCAGGTTCAATCCCCAGCAATCCCATATGGTCCCCTGAGCCTGCCAGGAGTGATTTCTGAGTGCAGAGCCAGGAGTAACCCCTGACCAAAAACAAAAAATATCATACAAACAAAAAGGCACAACCCAGATAGATCACTGAAAATAACTTAGTTTTCTACTCTCTTTCATCCATTTTACAGTTCACCACACTTATCCTGTCTATATTATTGGAGTTTCCTAATAGTGGACAACCACTCAATTCTCTCTACTTCTCTTTCTCTGTCTTTTTCTCTCTCTCACACACACACACACATACACATATACACACACATAAACACACAGAATGCTGTAATAGCTTTCCATTGCTTAGAACCTTTATGTTCCCAATATTTCAACTCTTCCTTCATAGCAAGTATATTTTACAAATCTCTTTTCAACAATGTCCTTTAAAGATTTTTTGTTTGAAAACAAGTTTTGTGTACATCTCATGTATCTTATACATAAGCTATAATGTAAGTGAACAGAAAGTGATTTGAATGTCTGAAGCTATTTTCACTTGTCAGAGGTGATATTTATTACGCAAGAGTCTGGGCACTTGGGCTTGAATTCTCTCATCTTGAGACCTACCAGGCTGTTGCTTAGTTATCCTTGCAGTTCAAAAGTGACCCCTTCTGTAAAAAAAACTTCCTTCTCCACTCAGGAAATCATTCCTTTCTCTCATCGATCAGTTTTCCCTGTAACTTTGTGTGTCTGCCTCTATAAATTAGGAGTTTTTCCCACATTATAATCTTAGGTCATTTATCTTAGGTACCTGACCATTAATCCCATTGTCTGAGATAATCAACCATCTTCTTTCTAAAATTCATTTTTATGTGTTATGACTTGTAGGAATGTGTTGAAGTAGACAAAAGAAAAATAAGCTGTTGACTCTTATTTTACAAAAATTTCCCCTAAAATCAGGATATAAAATAAATAACATAAAGAAGCCACTGATTCTGTGCACTGGTGAACAACTATTTATTTCCTTTTTATCTGGGCAACAGAGTACAGACCCAGCTGGTAATTCTGAAATTAAAACATATGGGGTTTTTATGCTTATTCCTGCAAGAATTCAAGTATCATCTGTTTTTGTGTCTAAAAAAACTAACTTCTATTAGCTCTACACAGAAATTAAAGTATGGTGTCATCCAGTCAGTAGCCCTGACTTTACCAATTATTACAATTCGTTATAAGTGCAACTATTGAATTTTGTTGTAATCGCCTAACTTCTGAAATGGCTGGGCACAAATAAAGCCAGATAAAAAGCAGAAATCTTTTGATAAATGTCGAGTTGCCGTCAGAATGCTGTTCAGAGACTTTAGCATAGAGTCTATGTCATTATTCTCACCAAAGAAGCAATTGCTTCTTCTCCATACCTTGTCAGATCTGCATGAGTCCATATATTACTGCCTGCCCTCACAATTCTTCATCATGTTTTAAGTCTGTTGAAATATGAAGAAGAAAAAAACAAGCTTGCTTCACACAACATGATAAAAAAAATGAGCTTGGCTAGAGCTGTCTTTGATGGAAGATTTTGAATCAAGTGTTAGACAAAAGAAAAATTGGGAAGTCAGTTGAGACTACAGTGCAGAAATACTAAATGCTTGCACTTTCTGTGGTAAGGGCAAGAAGACATGATTGCTTGCCACAAGACAAACAAAGCTTCAACACAAAGTAAAGCTGAGCTATTGAAAAGATTGTTATATAAAAATGCCTCATCCATACTTGAGTATTTACACATTTTCAATGAATACATACATATACATAAAATCTAAATGATTAAAAGCTTAAAATTCCATGGACAAAGAGAATTCTCTTATGTGCTTTCTATTTTCCCTATTCAAATATCTTTCTTTTCCCTGTAAAAGACACCATATATCTCTTATTTATTCTTCCACAGTCTCCTTCCACCCACAACTGCTGTCCACTTTTATTTGTTCACAAGATTATGTGTGTCATTAGATCTGTGTCAACTAAAGTTGTATTAAATGGACTGTAAACTGATAAAAGGTAATAGGAAAGGGATTGTCCTTTCAATTAAAGCCAAGTTAAAGAGAAGGAAAGTCAATGGCATTAAGTCACTAAGGGAATGTGGTAATTATTTGATGCCTGGTTGACACCATTACAGCAATAAGATAGAGAGCTTGATTTATAATATAGATACACATCATATAGTCTATACAAATAATTTATATAATATATACAATATATAAAAATACATACATATATATAATTCAGCAGTTACATTGCTCCAAAATTAACACAATAAGAAGCCAAAACAATTAGTGCCATCAAGCTACAGAAGGAGTCAAGCTGTGTCTGTGATCCATTTTCACTTTTCTCATCCAGGTTCTGTAAAACACCATAAGAAGTCAGGTCCCCAGCCCCATCTTTTTTGTTATTTTCTAGGCTTGTCAGGCTGTTCGTGACTAATACTAATGAGAGAGATGCCCTTTCAATGGTTGCCTCAAAAATATGCAAAAGCTTCTCTGACGGGCTCTCCAGTCTTGCCTAATTTCCCATCAAGGAAATAGAATTCCAGCTACTTGACTGACTTTTCATATTGAATCTCAAGAAATCAGAGATGCTTCACGCATCTGCAACACTCAAGGAAATAAAATAGCTCACACTTGGTCATATTTAATGTCTGGATTCGCAGCCTTTCATTTTTTACATAATTCATTGCTTCGCTTTTTATTTTATTTCCACTGGTCTTGATTCAGAGATCAAGATTTCTAGTTTTTTAACCTCAAAAATTTACTGATGATGACAGCTATGAATATATCAAAGTAAAAAATTATAGCTCACATCATTTATTGGCATGGCTGTTAGTATTGTGTTTGGTTTTAGTTCCAATTTGAATCTTGGTGGGTACTGTCTTGACAGTTTTGAAATTTGTGTATGCAGTTTATCAATAAATGGGTTTCTGTATAACTATGCTTATATTTAAAAAAACTCTCAGACTAATATTATTGATTCTGTTATTTCTGAAATTTGGGAGAAATGACAGTGAAATTTTGACTAATGTGAAATTAGACTCGTATTTATTGATTCTATTATTTCTGAAATATGAAAGAAGTAGAAAAAGTAGAGTTTAGGGGAATGTAAGTTTGGCCCCCTCTCCATCACTTCATGTGACATACATGCACACACTAACAGAGATATAAAAAAATTAGGAAAATAAGAGCTAATTAATCAGAACATTTAGAAAATTAATTGTGCCTAAGAGCTTAAAAGGTTTAATTTTCTGAATTGCCTCTAACAGATAGGAAGATAACCAATGGAAATGGGATACAAAAACTAAGAGGAACTGGAATCTCAACCAAGCAGATTTACAAAATCAATGGTATCATTAGTGGCACTTAAGACAGAGCTCACTGATATTAAACATTAAGCCTTAAACTCATATAGGGATCACTCTGTTACCAAGCTAGGAATGAAAATAAGACAAATTCTCCATGCTCGAGGAGTTTATAGTTGAAGAAAACAGTAGTTCAAACTCAATATACTAGAAGGTTACCATAAAAGAAAGAAGCACATCTTGCCACAGTGACCCAGCGGTTAAGTTCTAATGTTGTACCAGCTGATGGTACCTTCACATTACCTATTAAGAGATAACCATATCTGTGGATTGAATTTTCCCCCTAAATTTCATATGCTGAAACTCTGGCCTTTAATGTGACAAAATTTTGTCTTTGGGAGATAATTAGAATTAGAAGAAACAATGAGGTAGAACCCTTATGATAACATTATAGATCTTAACATAGGACACAGAATTGTTGAAAATACCCATTCTACTTAAAACAATACATAAATTCAACATAACCCCTATTAAAACATCAACACCATTTTTAAGAAAAGACAATAAACAATTATAAAATGTCTGTGGATGGGCCAGAGTGGGTATTTTTCTTTCTGTGGGATGACCTGAGTTTATGCCCCAGCACCCCAATGGGTTCCCCTGAATTACCCCCAAGAGTGGTTCTTGAGTACAGAGCCAGAAGTAACTTCTGAAGACCACCAAGTGAGGCCAAAAAGAAAATGTGTATAAAACTACATGAAGACCCCCCCCAAACAACATAAGCCCAAATCTCTAAAGAAAAAAAAAAAAAACTCTGAGGAATATAAAAAAAAGTGGAAACATCATCATTTCTAACTTCAAATTATATTACAATGCAATAGTAACCAAAATAGTATGTATGAAAACAAATACAAGTACATAAATCAATGGGATAGAAGGCACAGAACTAAAGCTAAACATACCTATAACCTCTATTGACACCTAATTTCTGACACTGAGAGAGTAAAAGTTTCTTCAAATGGTATTTGAGAAAGTATGTGCAAAAGAATGATCACTATATTATGTTGTACATAAAAATTCATTCATAATGCACTAAAGACTTGGATACTAGATCTAAAACTATAAAATAGTAGAATAAAACATAAGGAGTATATTCTAGGACCTTTGTATTTAGATACAATTTTATTTATGGGGAAAACTAAAGCAAGTAATAGGATTACATTAAATATAAAAGCTTATACAAATGAAAGAAAACTATTACAAATATACAAAGGCAGCCTGGCAATTGGAAGATTTCTACACATCTTACTTTGACAAGGGATTAATATCCAAAGAATATAAAAAGAACTCACAAAAATTAATCAAAAGTAAGCAATCCAACAGAAAATTGGGGAAAAGACCTAAATTAGCACTTTTCAATTAAATATATACCTGGCCAGAGACATTGTACAGGATTAAGTTACTTGCCTTTCATGTAGCCAACCCATATTCAATTTCTGGCATGGCACATGGTACCCTGAGCACCATTAGAAGTGACCTTGAACATAAAACCAAGGGTTTTATGCCCATAGTTTTCAACAACAACAACAACAAAAATAATAATAATAATAATAATAATAATGTAGTTTTCTCTAATAATAAGTGATGTTATAGCCATGACAGTGGTAGAGTGCTGGGGGCATAAACTCAGGTCATCCCACAGCAAGGCAAATACCCCATAATTGTAGAAACCCTTCAAACCTCCCAAATGGATCATTATCATTGGTATTGATAAATTAGTTATTATCTAATACCATTGGTTTTGAGGGGTCACACCTGGCAGCGCTCAGATTTACTCCTGGCTCTACGCTCAGAAATCGCTCCTGGCAGGCTTGGGGGACCATATGGGATAAGGGATTCAAGCCACACCATCCCTCTGCATGTAAGGCAAATACCCTACCTCCATGCTATCTCTCCGGCACCAATAATGATCCATTTTTGAAGTAACAAATTTTCTCAAGGATATATGGGAGAAGGACACTATTACACTTATTGGTGGAATGTGAGCTGGTGTGTTCTTTTTGGAAAATTACATGGAGATTTCATTTTAAAAAAATAGAGGCTAAAGTGATAATACTGTGGGTAAATCACTTCCTTTTTTTGTTTTTGTTTTGTTTTTGTTTTTAGGGCCACAACCAATGGTGTTCAAGGGTTACTCCTGGGTTTATGCCAGTGCTTCTCAATTATTTCTGTCATGCCCCTTTAGGAAAAAGAAAACATTTTTCGTATCCCTACCCCCCGTGCTACTGTAAATAGTATCTTTATTAAAAAAAAAAAACTTAACCTGCAAAACAAAAATATATAAAATAATTTGAGCTGATTTTTTTAATCAGAGGTGATGTCTGGATTAATGGCTGCAATGAGCACGTTTTACAATGCATAGCTTTTCGAAGCGGGTTTGAAGCAGGACACAGCAACTCTGGGCTCCAGAGACACACAGAAACATAAACACGGGGCTTAGCTTGTTATGACAGTGTTTTCCGAGGTCCAACGCGCCCCCCTTTACGGAGCCTCATGCCCCCCCCTTGGGGCGCACTCCTCTATTTGAGAACCACTGGTCTAGGCTCAGAAATCGCTCCTGGCAGACTCAGGGGACCATATGGAATGCCAGGGATTGAACCTGGTCCATTCCTGGTTGCCAGCATGCAAGACAAACGCCCAACCACTGTGCTATCACTCCAGCCCCTAGATCACTTTCCTTAGGCATAGCCAATCTGGGTTAAATCCCCAACATCCCATATGGCCCCCTTAGAACTGCCAGGAGTGATTCCTAAATGTAGACCTAGGAGTAACCCATGAGCATTGTTAGGTGTGGCCTCAAAATAAACAAACAAAAAGTCATCAATGAAAATACATGATCCAGCAATTTCACCCCTAAGCACTTATCTGAATTACATAGACATACTAATTCAAAAAACCTATTTTGCACCGCTGTGTTCATAGCAAGATAATCCACAAGAGCCAAAAACATAAAATAAGCCTAAATGCTATTCAACAAAATGATTGGCTAAAAAAGCTATGCTTCACACACTTTAAATAATACTTTTAAAGATGAAATTATAGGAAGCAGAAAGATAGTACTGTTTAAGCACTTGCTATGCATATATATGGTCAGCCCATTTGACCTCCCACACAAAAAATATTAAAAGATGATTGAAGGCAAAATGAATGAAACTGAAATAATTAAGAACACAAAAAAATATGGAAAGATTTCACAAATATATAAACTATAAATAGAAAATGCAAATAAACTATCAATAAAAGAATCTAACTCAGTGAAAACTGTGGTGCTTCTTATTAGAAGTAGGGAAGGTAGGTGGAGGAACCAGTAGAAGACTCTGCTGGTTATGAGATACCATTAGAACTCTGTGGCAGATATGGCAAGTCATATATATATATATATATATATATATATATATATATATACATATACATATAAAGTCATATATATACACATCAAGTAAAGTAACTGTGAGATAATTAAAGATTAATTGAATGCCATGCCTCGTGAGTCTGTCTGAAAATAGAATAATGTGAGTCATTTAATTATTATACTTTAAAATGGCATGTTGTAAAAAAATTAAAAAAAAATGGCATGTTGTTATGTTCAGAATTCATCACTTTAAATTTAAATAATAATTATTAAAATATATAGTCACCATATTATAAACAGCACTTTGAATAACCCCAGAGATTTCTGAATTTACGTAGCAAGAGTATTAAGAAAGGAATTATTAAAATGTGAAATTACAGTGACATTCCATTTGAGGTAATAATGAAAAAAAATTTGAAAATGACAGTACTATTTCAAGTCTGCAAAATAATTGCGTTATCACCATTTATTTGCAACAGGACCAAATCTCAAATATATCCAAGCATGCAGGGGGAATATGTAACTATATTATAACTAAGTTAATCTCAATAGCCTCATAAGACCCATATAATTGCTGTTGCCATCTTTCAAGTGAGGAAACAATGATTGGAGAGTAAAAAACTCATAACAATAAAATGTAAATGGTGGGAATTGTTGAGAAGAGAGAAAAAGGAGAGAGAAGAGAATAAAGGAACTCACCTCACAGCAGCTAGGATTTGCACTTAAATAATTCAGTTCCAGGGCTTACATCCTAAATATTGCATTTAACTAACAAGGGCTGGAGTGATTGTAATAGTAAATAGGGCATTTCTTTGCATGTAACCAACCTGGGTTCAATCCCCAGCACCCCTTATGGTCACTGGAACACCACCCTGAGTAAAGAGCAGAGCCAGGAGTAAACCCTGAGCATCACAAGGTGTGACCTCAAAACAAACACTTTTTTTAATTTTATTGTAGTCAAAGTGAATTACGAGTGCCTGCATTGTGGGGCCGCGGAATCGCTTTGCCCTGCCCTGCCTTTGTTTACTCTGAGGACTTCGGGGAAAACTCCTATCTCTGTCTGCCTGAAACTGTGCTTCTGAACTTCCGAAGGTTTCCTCAGGGGCCTAGGGAGCGCACCCCCAAAAACACTGCATTCTGAAGCTGGTGAGTGCCTGCATTGTGGGGCCGCGGAATCGCTTTGCCCTGCCCTGCCTTTGTTTACTCTGAGGACTTCGGGGAAAACTCCTATCTCTGTCTGCCTGAAACTGTGCTTCTGAACTTCCGAAGGTTTCCTCAGGGGCCTAGGGAGTGCACCCCTAAAAAACTGCATTTTGAAGCTGGTGAGCAGCTGCATTCTGGGGCTGCGGGATCGCTCTACCTTGCCCTGCCTTTGTTCACTCTGAGGACTTGCAACTAGAGGCAACAGAAGCGCTCAGCCGCTTCGCTTCCCTTTAAAGCCGCGAACTCTTCCTAATCAATGAACCCCACCACAACACGCAGGAAAAACCACACTACAAGCGTGACAATGGGGAAAACTCGCAGGCAAACACCATCCATAGAGAATAAAGACGAAAGCTCGGTTGATCTAATAAATTACAACCACCTGATTAACCTTTCAGATAAGGAGTTTAGAGTAGAAATATGGAATATGTTTGTAGACCTCAAAAAGAGCATAGATCGATCTGAAGAGAACACAAAAACAGAAATCAGAAAACTACAAACTGAAATAACAGATCTGAAAAATACGGTTGCTCAACTGAAAACCACAATGGATAGCCTCGCCAACAGGGTATCAGCAGCTGAGGAGAGAATCGGAGTACTGGAAGATGAGATGCAGAAAAGCTCAACACAACAGAAGAAATTGGAAAAGAACATTAAGACAAACGAACAGGCAATGGAAAATGTACTCAAGGCATGCGAAGAGATGAAAATAGAAGTCTTTGATAAACTCAACAGAAACAACATAAGAATCATTGGAGTCCCAGAAACCCAGGAAGGAGATCTCCAAGAAGAATCAACTGTCAAAGACATCATCAAAGAGATACTCCCAGAGTTAAAGCCTACATGCAATCAAATACTGCATGCCCGAAGAATACCAGCTAAAAGAAACCCAAAGAAAAACACACCAAGACACATCCTCGTTACAATGACAAATCCCATAGATAGAGATAGAATACTGAAAGCAGCAAGATCAAAAAGGGAAATTACATTCAAAGGAGCATCCCTAAGACTTACTGCAGACATGTCACAAGAAACTCTCAAGGCCAGAAGACAGTGGTTGGATATTGTGACAAGATTGAATGAAATGAATGCCTCCCCAAGAATACTGCACCCAGCCCGACTCACATTCAGGTTTGGAGGAAGAATACACAGCTTCACGGATAAACAACAGCTCAGAAACTTCACAGAAGATAAACCAGCCTTAAAGGAAAAACTGACAGGTCTACTCTAAGACAAGAGAGACCAACAAACACAGCAAACTTATCTACAAAGATGACATTAAATCCTATGACAATCATCTCCCTCAATGTCAATGGACTAAATTCACCAATTAAAAGACACAGAGTGGCAAAATGGGTCAAAAAGATGAATCCAACCTTCTGCTGCCTACAAGAAACACATCTGAATAGTCAGAACAAACATAGACTCAAAATCAAAGGTTGGAAGAAAATTATCCAAGCAAACAACACCCTGAAAAAAGCTGGGGTGGCCATATTAATATCAGATGACACCAACTTTATACTCAGAAAAGTGGTAAGGGACAAAGATGGACACTATGTACTAATCAAGGGATATGTGCAACAGGAAGAAATCAGACTATTAAACATATATGCACCCAATGAGAGACCAGCAAATTATCTAATACAATTACTGACAAATCTGAAAGAAGAAATCAATAATAACACAATCATTGTGGGAGACTTCAACACAGCCCTATCAACACTTGATAGGTCAACCAGACTGAAACCCAACAAAAACATACTAGCCCTGAAAAGTGTTATGGAAGAAAGAGGACTAGTAGATATATACAGGACACTCCATCCCAAAAAACCTGGATACACATTCTTTTCCAATGTACATGGGTCATTCTCCAGAATAGACTACATGCTGACACATAAAACATACCTCCATAAAATCAAGAGGATAGAAATCTTGCAGGCTACCTTTGCTGACCACAAGGCTCTGAAATTAGATGTGAACTACAAAGCCACACAGAAGAAAAACTTTAACAATTGGAAATTAAACACCCTGCTACTGAACAACCAGTGGGTCTGAGATGAAATCAAAAAGGAAATCAAAACTTTCCTGGAAACAAATGATAATGAAGACACAAACTGCCAGAATCTATGGGACACAGCAAAAGCAGTCCTGAGAGGAAAATTTATAGCTCTACAAGCACACATCAGGAAGGAAGAAGGAGCATACCTGAATAACTTAATGGCGCAGCTTAAACAATTAGAAAATGACCAACAGAATGAACCAAAAATAGGGAGACAGAAGGAAATAATAAAGCTGAAAGCGGAACTCAATGAAGTGGAAAACCAAAAAGCAATCCGAAAGATCAACGAAAGCAGAAGCTGGTTCTTTGAAAAAATAAACAAGATTGATAGACCATTGGCAAAACTCACAAAGAAAGAGAGAGAGAGAAATCTGATAACCCGTATCAGAAATGAAAAGGGGGAGATCACAACAGAAATTGCAGAGATCCAAAGGATAATCAGAGGCTACTTTGAGAAACTTTATGCTACAAAACATGAGAACCTAGAAGAAATGGAAAAATTCTTGGACACTTATAACCTTCCACATTTAAGTAAGGAGGATGTAGCATATCTAAACACCCCCATCACTACTGAGGAAATTGAAACTGTAATCAAACATCTACCAAAAAAGAAAAGCCCAGGCCCAGATGGTTTTCCTAATGAATTTTTTCAAATCTTTCAAGAGGAGCTACTACCAATCCTAGCCAGACTCTTCCATGAAATTGAAAAAAAGGGAACTCTCCCAAACAGCTTTTATGAAGCCAACATTACCTTGATACCAAAACCAGACAGAGATGCTGCCAAAAAAGAAAATTACAGACCAATATCCCTGATGAATGCTGATGCAAAGATCTTCAACAAAATCCTGGCAAATAGGATCCAATGCATCATCAAGAAGATCATACACTACGACCAAGTAGGCTTCATCCCAGGAATGCAAGGATGGTTTAACATCCGTAAATCTATTAACATCATACACAACATCAACAACAAGAAAAATAAAAATCACATGATCATATCAATAGATGCAGAGAAAGCATTTGATAAGGTCCAACACCCATTCTTGATCAAAACTCTCAGCAAGATGGGAATGGAAGGAACCTTTCTCAATCTAGTTGAAGCCATCTACCACAAGCCAATGGCAAATATTATCCTCAATGGAGAAAAACTAAAAGCCTTTCCTCTAAATTCGGGTACAAGACAAGGCTGTCCTCTCTCACCACTCCTCTTCAATATAGTACTGGAAGTTCTTGCTATAGCGATCAGGCAAGAAAAAGATATCAAGGGAATTCAGATAGGAAAGGAAGAAGTCAAACTCTCATTGTTTGCAGATGATATGATACTCTACTTAGAAAACCCTAAAGACTCCACCAAAAAGCTTCTAGAAATAATAGATTCATATAGCAAGGTGGCAGGCTACAAAATCAACCTACAGAAATCAATGGCCTTTTTATACACCAATAATAATAGGGAGGAGATGGAAGTCAGGAAAGCAATCCCATTCACAATAGTGCCACACAAACTCAAATATCTTGGAGTCAACTTGACCAAAGACGTGAAGGACCTATACAAAGAAAACTATAAAGCCCTGCTCCAAGAAATAAGAGAGGACACACGGAAATGGAAACACTTACCCTGCTCATGGCTTGGCAGGATTAACATCATTAAAATGGCAATACTCCCCAAAGCATTATACAGATTTAATGCGATCCCCTTAAAAATACCCATGACATTCTTCAAAGAAGTGGATCAAACACTTATGAAGTTCATCTGGAACAATAAACATCCTCGAATAGCTAAAGCACTCCTAGGGAAAAGGAAAATGGGAGGCATTACTTTCCCCAACTTTAAACTGTACTACAAAGCAATAGTTATTAAAACAGCATGGTATTGGAAAAAAGACAGACCCTCAGATCAGTGGAATAGGCTTGAGTTCTCAGAGAACATTCCCCAGGCATACAATTACCTAATTTTTGACAAAGGAGCAAGAAATCCTAAGTGGAGCAGAGAAAATCTCTTCAACAAGTGGTGCTGGCAGAACTGGTTAGCGACTTGCAAAAAAGCGAACATAGACCCCCAGTTAACATCATGTACGAAGGTAAAATCCAAATGGATTAAAGACCTTGATATCAGACCAGATACCATAAGGTATATAGAACAACATGTCGGTAAAACACTCCATGACATTGAGACTAAAGGTATCTTCAAGGAGGAAACTGCACTTTCCAATCAAGTGGAAGCAGAGATTAACAGATGGGAATACATTAAACTGAAAAGCTTCTGCACCTCAAAAGAAATAGTGCCCAGGATACAAGAGTCACCCACTGAGTGGGAGAAACTATTCACCCAACATCCTTCAGATAAGGGGCTAATATCCAAAATATACAGGGCACTGACAGAACTTTACAAAAAAAAAACATCTAATCCCATCAAAAAATGGGGAAAAGAAATGAACAGACACTTTGATAAAAAAGAAATACAAATGGCCAAAAGACACATGAAAAAATGCTCCTCGTCACTAATCATCAGAGAGATGCAAATCAAAACAACGATGAGATACCACCTCACACCACAGAGATTGGCGCACATCACAAAGAATGAGAACAATCAGTGCTGGCGGGGATGTGGAGAGAAAGGAACTCTTATCCACTGCTGGTGGGAATGCCGTCTAGTACAGCCTCTATGGAAAGCGATATGGAGGTTTCTTCAAAAACTGGAAATTGAGCTCCCATTCGACCCAGCTATTCCACTCCTAGGGATATACCCTAGGAGCACAAGAATACAATACAAAAACCCCTTCCTCACACCTATATTTATTGCAGCACTATTCACAATAGCCAGGCTCTGGAAACAACCAAGATGCCCTTCAACAGACGAATGGCTAAAGAAATTGTTGTACATATACACAATGGAATATTATGCAGCCGTCAGGAGAGATGAAGTCATGAAATTTTCCTATACATGGATGTACATGGAATCTATCATGCTCAGTGAAATAAGTCAGAGGGAGAGAGAGAGACGCAGAATAGTCTCACTCATCTATGGGTCTTAAGAAAAATAAAAGTCATTTTTGTAACAATCCTCAGAGACAATTAGAGGAGAGCTGGAACACCAGCTCACTCCATGAAGCTCACCACAAGAGTGATGAGCACAGTTATAGAAATAACTACACTGAGAACTACCATAATCAAGTGAATGAATGAGGGAACTGGAAAGCCTGTCTGGAGTACAGGTGGGGGTGGGGTGGGATGGAGGGAGATTTGGGACTTTGGTGGCGGGAATGTTGCACTGGTGAAGAGGGGTGATCTTTATAGGACTGAAACCTTATCACAATCATTTATGTAATCAAGATATCCAAATAAAGAGAAAAAAAAATAATCTTAAAAAAAAAAAAAAAGTGAATTACAAATTTTTCACAGTAATATTTAAGGCCCGTAGTGATAATGAATGAGGGGCATTCCCACCACCAGTAGTGTCCTCCCTCCACCTCTGTTCCCAGCATGCACCCCACTTATTCCTCCTTTACCTCTCCCATAATGTTAGTGCAGCTAAAACAAAAACATTTAACTAACAATATCAAAGGAAGATTATAGGGACCATTTCAGAAAAGCAATTGCGCAGAGAAAAGATGACAAGAATAGTCAAAAATGTCTACAATTGTTCCTTGTTTTTTTGGGTTTTTTTTTTTTTTTTGGTTTTTTTGGGCCACACCCGTTTGACGCTCAGGGGTTACTCCTGCCTATGAGCTCAGAAATCGCCCCTGGCTTGGGGGGACCATATGGGACGCCGGGGGATCGAACCACGGTCCGTCCTACGCTAGCGCTTGCAAGGTAGACACCTTACCTCTAGCGCCACCTTCCCGGCCCCTTTTTTTGTTTTTTTGTTTTTTGGGGGTCACACTCAGCAGTGCTCATGGGTTACTCCTGGCTCTACGCTCATAAATTGCTCCTGGCAAGTTCAAGGGATCATATGGGTTGCCAGGATTCAAACCACAGACCTTCTGCATGCAAGGCAAATGTGCTACCTCCAAGCTATCTCTCCGGCCCCAATTTTCTTTCTTTCTTTCTTTCTTTCTTTCTTTCTTTCTTTCTTTTTCTTTCTTTCTTTCTTTCTTTCTTTTTCTTTCTTCTTTCTTTCTTTCTTCTTTCTTTCTTTCTTCTTTCTTTCTTTTTTTTTTTTTTTTTGGTTTTTGGGTCACAGCCAGTAACGCTCAGGGGTTACTCCTGGCTATGTGCTCAGAAGTTGCTCCTGGCTTGGGGGACCATATGGGACACCGGGGGATCGAACCCCGGTCCGTCCAAGGCTAGCGCAGGCAAGGCAAGCACCGTACCTTTAGTGCCACCGCCCAGCCCTCTTTCTTTCTTTCTTTCTTTCTTTCTTTCTTTCTTTCTTTCTTTCTTTCTTTCTTTCTTTCTTTCTTCTTTCTTTCTTTCTTTCTTCTTTTTAAGAAATTGCTCAGCAGAACTATAGCCTCTGCATGGTATGCCAGACAGTTCTTATCTGGGACAAAGAAACAAACAACCATAAAACAGCTGAACTCATGAGGTATTAGCATAGCTTGAGAAGTGTTAAATACTGCAAATATGGCTCCACATTCTTGGAAATTTTCGAGGAATAGTATTGCAAAATCTCTTACTACTGATGTGTCAAGTTAATACATATCTGCTTCATCATTGGTACCACACAAGACAATTAATATCCAGTCAAAATCTGATAAGCAGGGCCAGAGAGATAGCATGGAGATAGGGCATTTGCCTTGCATGCAGAAGGATGGTGGTTCGAATTCTGCATCCCATATGGTCCCCCGGGCCTGCCAGGAGCAATTTCTGGGTGTAGAGCCAAGAGTAACCCTGAGTGCTGCTGGGTGTGACCAAAAAATAAAAATCTGATAAGCAATGCCAGTAGATAGTTCTCTGGCACAAGACTAAGGATAGAAGATGAAAAGTTCAGGAGCCTAATTTTTTGTTCTTCTAAAATCAAGGGGGGAGTAAGGATTGACTGCCTGGGAGCCATAGTTGTACAAATCTGTATTTTGTTCCCAAGCTACATAGCTTTATTTATTCCTTTAAATATCCTTTGCAAATGTTCTACCATCTGCAACACTCTCCCACTTGCATCCATTAGATTCTAGCCTGTGGGAAATTATTCATGGCTCCCTCATCTAAACTGCTTCCTAGGAAGATCCATCTCTACAATTCCCAGCCAGCCATCAAATAAAGTTTCAAATTCTACCAAAGATTCTAAAGTCTCCTATGACTCGGAGTCTGGAAATAATCTCTCTGTTCTATAGATTTTACCAAATTAGTGGTTGAGCATATCTGGATCTAAAGTTCAGATGTGATATTTGATTATGTATTTAAAGGGCAGTTGTAGAAAGTGAACTTGAATATATTAGGGCTAATTAGTGGTTCTTGTTTTATTATTGTTCTGTTTATTATTATTCCATTATTATGTGCTGTGATTAAGCTACAATATTTTATTCAATTCCATTATAAGTACACTTTGTATTTTCAACATGCATAAAGGCAATGTGATACCTATATTTCCCAAAGCTCTGTACAAAGCTCAGAATATAATGCCAATAAATAGATGGTTAAAAACACTAAAATTGTTGACAAATCCTACCTTTTTTTACACTCTGCAATTTCTGAACCATGTTCAGGTAATAAAACAGGTAGGACCATTTTTATAAAAAGATTTATAGTCAAAAGAGTTGTTAAAAAATCTCTGTCAAAGTCATAAACTGCCATTCCAAGAAATAACTGCATGGTCTTGACCCCAAAAGCTCATGCAGGCTATAAATTCCAGAGCGAAGATGGTGTAGAAGTCAGTCATTAATCTGCAGGCATGTTTTCACATAATTTTTAGAAGGCCTGTGTTGCCTCACAAATTTCTGTGTACAACGGAAATCACAAGATTCTAAAACACTAAGAAAGCAGACACATTCAACAATGCACAATTTATTTTAGAAATATCAAATTATGAGCTGGAGCGACAACACAGCAGGTAAGGCATTTGCCTTGTACACAGCCAACCCCGAACCCGGGTTTGATCCCTGGCACCCAGAAAATGGTCCTCCGAGCCTGCCAAAAGTAATTTCTAAACTCAGAGCCAGAAGTAACCCTGAGCAACACCGGGTATGGCCTCTCCCCAAAAAAGAAAATCATAATTATACCAAAACAAAACATCCTATAGGAATATTGTTCTGGAATGTTATATGAGTGATAACATGCAGAGCTAGGCCTGCAATGTTTTCTCTTATTCTATTTTAAATGCTATTTTCTCTAAGATCACATACATTTCCTTTATTTAGAGATATTTCAAGAACCAGAGGTAGCACAGCTGTAAGGTGTTTGCATTGCATCTGGCTGATCCAAGAGGGACCCCGTTTGATTCCCGGGCATTCCATATGGTCTGCCAGCCTAACAGAGGTGACTTCTGAGTGCAGAGCCAGGAGTGGCTTCAGAGCACCTCCCGGAATGACCCAGAGACCAATCAATAAATAGGTAAATAAAGTTTAAAAAAAGAGAGAGAGATTTCAGAAACTAGAGCAATAGTACGGAGGATAAGGCATGCTGCTATCCACTGCACTCATATGATTCTAGGAATCCTGCCAGGGGTGATCTTTCAATACAAGGCCAGGATTAAACTGAAACAAGCCCCCTAATTATGAAAATTATACTTCATCATCTTATTTCTGAGTGTACTGAATTCTTTTATATGAAAGGCACACATCTGCTATCACAGTTCTCATGACTATCTGTCTTGGTTCAACAGCCCTCTGAGAGTTTTTATTTGATCTCATCTCTCTTTTTCTTTTACAATCTACATTTTTCATTACTTTTCTTTAATTATGAGAGGGTAAAATAAAATCAATTAATATATAAACATATGGACAAATAGTTCATTCAGCTAATAATCTATCTGAAGTATCATTATTTGGTTGTCTATAAAAATTATAAATATTTTCCAAATGGCAACTTCAGAAGCCACGTTAAAATGGTAAGTGCATATATGTTATGAAGCAATGCAAATTTATGTAAATATTTTTGAAAACAGGTCAAAGAAAGCTATAAAGATATACCTATAAATACTGCAACCCAAACTAATGTCATGCCCTGTGAACTTGTATTCCTATCTGTAGAAATTGTTATCAAAAAGTAATTAACATGGAGTAAAAATAATCTTTTTATTTAAGCTCAAATCTATTTATTTCAAGTCTGAGGGTTTTTTTAATAATATCTTTATTTAAACACCGTGATTACAAATATGATTGTAGTTGGATTTCAGTCATAAAAAGAATCCCTCTTCACCAGTGCAACCTTCCTATCACCAATGCCCCCATCTCCTCCCTCCCCCACCCCCGCCCATATTCGGGATAGGCTTTCTATATCCCTCACTCACTGACTTGTTGTGATAGTTATCAGCGTAGTTATTTCTCTAACTGCACTCACCCCTTTTTGGGTGAACTTCATACTTGAGCTGGTCCTTCCAGCCTTCATCTCTGGGAATTATTTCAATGTCTTTTATTTTTCTTAAAACCCATAGATGAGTGAAACTATTTTGTGTCTATCTCTCTCCTTCTGACTTATTTCACTCAGCATAATAGATTCCCCGTACATCCATGTATAGGAAAATTTCATGACTTCATTTCTCCTGATGGCTGCATAATATTCCATTGTGTTCATGTGTTGAAGAGCATCTTGGTAGTTTCCAGAGCCTGGCTATTGTAAATAGTACTGCAATGAATATAGGTGTGAGAAAGGAATTTTTGTATTGCATTTTTTAGTTCCTAGGGAATCCCTAGGAGTGGTATAGCTGGATCAAATGGGAGCTCAATTTCCAGTTTTTTGAAGAATTGACATATCGTTTTCCATAAGGGCTGGACTAGACAGCATTCCCACCAGCAATGAATGAGAGTTCCTTTCTCCCCACATCCCCACCAGCACTGATTGTTCTTGTTCTTTGTGATGTGTGCCAGTCTCTGTGGCATGAGATGGTACCTCATAGTTGTTTTGATTTGCATCTCCCTGATGATTAATGATGTGGAGCGTTTTTTCATGTGCCTTTTGGCCATTTGTATTTCTTCTTTGAGAAATTATTCATTTCTTCTCCCCATACCCTGCTCATGAATTGGCAGGATTAACATAATTAAAATGGCAATATTCCTCAAGTCATTGTACAGATTTAATGCAATCCCTCTAAAGATACCCATGACATTCTTCAAAGAAGTGGATCAAACACTCCTGAAATTCATCTGTAACAATAAACACCTGCAAATAGTTAGAGCAACCCTTGGTAAAAAGAATATGGAAAGCATCACTTTCCCCAACTTTAAACTGTATTACAAAGCTGTAATTATTAAAACAGCATGGTATTGGAATAAAGACAGACCCTCAGATCAGTGGAATTGAATAGAGTATTCAGACATTGCTCCCCAAGTATACAATCAATTAATCTTTGATAAAGGGGAAATGAATGCAAAATGGAGCAGGAAAGCCTCTTCAACAAGTGGTGCTGAGACAACTAGTCAGCCTCTTACAAAAAACCGAACTCAGATATCCATCTAACACCTTTCACAAAGGTCAAATGCAAATGGTTTAAAGACCTTGATATCAGACCAGAAACCATAAGGTATATAAAACAACACGGAGGTAAAAACACTCCATAACATTGAAATAAAAGGCATCTTCAAGGAAAAAACAGCACTCTCCAAACAAGTTGAAGCAGAGATACACAAATGGGACTATTTTAAGTTGAAAGGCTTCTGCACCTCAAAGGAAATAATGCCTACTACACAAAAGACACCCACAGAATGGGAGAAGCTATTCACCCAACACCCATCAGATAAGGGGCTAATATAAATATATATACAAGGTACTGACAGAACTTATCAAGAAAAAAACATCTAACCCCATAAAAAAAAAAACAGGAAGAAGAGTAAAAATAATCTTTGCTCATAAAAAGCATTCATTATGGTATTGTTCAAAGCAGAAAAAATTAGGTAACACTTTAATTATTTTAATTAACAATTTTACAATCATATCTGATTAACATAATGCAAAAATCCTCAGAATCAACTAAAATCTTAATAAGCACATTAAAAGATCATACCACATCAAGAGAATTTCAATAAAAATGTGTTTTAAGTTCCATAAAATCATTCCATCTGTGAGATACAAAGATAATTTGAATACATACTTCTTCATTAACAATAATGCAAACCACAGTGTCAAAAAGGGAGAAAGTAGAAGAGAAATAAAAGGGGGGAAATAAGCAAAATGCCTGCCAAGAGGCAGGCTTGGGGGAGAGTGGGAGAAACTGTGATAGGGTGGGAGAGAGTGGGAGAGAAACTGGGACACTGGTGAAGGGTGGTATATATTATATGACTGAAACTATCATGAACAATTTCATGATAAATACAATGCTTTAATAAAGTAATTATTAAAAAACAAAGATAGTTTGATTATATAAAGCAATAAATAATATACACTGCAATAATAGAATAAAAAATAAAGCTGGCATTACCTAAAAAATGTAGGAAAGGCATTTATAAAAAGATAACATTTTTTATGACACAACTCTCACCTTATTGGATATAGGAAGTATATACCTCAACATAATAAAGTTCATCTATGATGAACCTGAGACAAATAAATAGCTAATATCATAGGGAAAGGTTAAAACCTTTTCCCCTAACACAAGGAACAAAACAAGAGCACCTATTCTCACTTATATTATTCAGAAGAATACAGAAAGTTTCTAGACAGAGAAATTCAGCAGTAAAAATAAAACAAAATAGAAATAAAATACACTAAATCAGAAAAGAAGGAATAGCATTTGTTTCAGAAGATATAATCTTTTATTTAAGAAACCCTAAGAATATACCAACCAAGTTTTATTAGAGGTAATAAATTTGGTAAATTTGCATGAGACAAAATCAACATAGATAAATCAATTGTTTCTATTACTAACAATGAGATTCCTAAAAATAAATTAAATAACCCTATCAAAACAGTAACAATAAGAAAACAAGAAACATAATGGTAAAATAACAAATGCCCAAATATAATGGAAAAAAATAACACAAAATTTGTCTTCAGTAGAAAACATGTCTCTTGGTGGGGGGGAAGTGGAGGACTGAGGGTTATGACAGAGAGGGAGCTACAACTATGGTGGAGGGAAGTATTCAACTGGGAGGGGTGGTGCTGAAGGTGGTAAAGTGATGAGTATGAGTCCTCTCAGTGACAGTACTGTAAACTATAGCCAAAAGTTAAATATTTTTGAAAATGTCTCTCAGAGAGGCAGACTGGTGGGTGGAAGACAAAAGGGCTATTGAAGAGTACTAGAAGAACAAAATGTAGTTCATGTCACAATGAATAAAATGCTAAAAATAATAAACATAAAATTTTGAAAATTCTGAAAATACATGGTCCAGTTTTTAGATATTATAAGCTTTACACTGCCTTCACCAAACAATTTTAAATGATTTTCAATGTATTTAAGAATTGTCCTTATCTTTATTGATTCCTCAAATTGTCTTGACCTCAGAATGGATTATAAAGTCTAGACCCATATGATATTTTCTTATCTTCTTTAATACAAGCCCTTATTTTTTTACATTATTTAGAATAGCTGTTTACAGTGTTTTTCATAACATACTTGTTTCTGACACTCAATGTTTCTTTTTTGTTTGTTTTTGCATCACACCTGGCAGCGCTCAGGGGTTGCTCCTGGCAGGCTCAGGGAACCACATGGGATGCTGGGATTTGATCTGGGGTCTGACCTGTGTTAGCCACATGCAAGGCAAATGCCTTACCGCTATGCTATCACTCCGGCCCCTCAATGTTTCAACATCAAATTCACTACCAGTGTGATCTTCCTTCCACACTGTCCGTAGTTCCCCACCCACCCCAAGTTTGCCTCCTCAGAATACAATATTTTATATTGCTTATTAATATCTCATCAGACACCAAATGACATACACAGGGAAGAAGCCCCATGAGTGTAGGGAGTGTGGGCGAGGCTTCAGTTAAAGGTCAATTCTCAACAGATACCAAACGTTACACATAGGAAAGAAGCCCCATGTTTCCAGGGAGTGCGGGTGAGGCTTCAGTCACCTTAAATTTAAGATTTGGTTAAATCTCATCATACACCAGAGGACACACACAAGGGAGTAACCCCGTATTTCCTGAGAATGTATTCAAGGTTTCAGTCAGATGTTAAGTCTCATCAGACACCAGAGGTCACACAGGTTGAAACCATGTTTGCAGGGAATGTGGGTGAGGCTTCAGCTTATGGTCACATTCATCACACACCAGAGAACACACAGATTAGAAGCTCTTTGTTTGAAGCAAAGATGACTTATGAACATCAAATAACATCTTTGCATTCACAAAGAATTAATGCATCCACCTCAAAATGTATAACATACCTGAAATGTGGCCAGAGAAGTGTATTGACCTCTAACTCCTCCACATTTTGTCATGTGTACTAATAAATTTTGGCTTCATATAAAAAAAATGGCTATGATGGGCCGGATCAGTGGCACAGCGGTAGGGCGTTTGCCTTACATGTGCTAACCTAGAACGGACGCGGTTTGATCCCCCTGGCATCCCATATAGTCCCCCAAGCCAGGAGTGATTTCTGAGTGCATAGCCAGGAGTAACCACTGAGTATCACCAGGTGTTGCCCCAAGACAAAAACAAAAACAAACAAAAAAAAAATGGCGAAGAGAATTAGTGAAACATACTTCATTAAAAGACAATTTATGAAAAGTGTTATATCTTACAATGGAATAATTAAAAATCATTGTCTGAGCTTGTTTATTGCTAGTTGAGCCTTCCATGTTTTTTATTAATAATAATTATTATTTAATAATAATTTTTATTATTATTTATGTTTTTATTTATTGTTTATTGAGCAGAGTTGGCTTCTATACTACTTTCCCATCTAATACGGGGCTGTCAGTATTATGTAATTTTGAAGTGTTGCATCACCACATATGCAGCCACACAAAGCAAAAACTCTGGGTTCTGTAGAACTGCAAGATACTTGCCTGCCTCCCTCCCAGGCACACCCAGAGTTTTCAGCCTGAAGACCAGTGACCGGTGGTAATTTTGAGCAACATGGCTTGCGTGCATGAGTTTCCGAAGCTGGGCCATTGTTTGGATGCCAAGTGTGTGGGCTGTGGATGTGGCCACTGGAGTTACTAGCAATAGGGTGGAGGGGAGGAGGAGATGCTGCCTCACTCTACTCCTAGAAGACCCCTTAGTTTTTAATACAAAAACCAGTGTTGGGGCCGGAGAGATAGCACAGCCAGTAGGGCATTTGCCTAGCACTCAGCCGACCCAGGATGGACTGTGTCTCGAATCCCGGCATCTCCTAAGCCTGCAGGAGTGATTTGTGAGCACAGAGCCAGGAGTAATACTGAGCACTGCCGGATGTCACACACACACACACACACACACACACACACACACACACACAAAACAGCATACCTGGAAATCTTGTCAGCTTGGCCTCTCTGCAGAGATTAGTCAGAAAGTAGTAAAGTTGGGCCATTTGTTGATACAGCTGCCAGGTCTTCAATCAGAGTTGGACATCAACTTGCCCCTCACCAGAGAGCACTTCAGAGTTTTCAGCCCAAAATCTTTGGTTCCTGTGATTTTTCAGTTGCTTGGCTTGCATCTCTTCAGAGGTTAGTCATGAACTTGTGAAGCTAAGCAATTGTTTACATAACAGTGGCGGTGGGGTGTGGGTCATCTTTATACGGATTCTCATTAAATAAATTCTGATCTACGCTACCAAAGAAAATGTCCGTTTTTCCTTATTGTGTTTAAGAAACTATTATACAAAGTTACTCATTAACATACAATGTGCACAATTGAGAATTAAATTTTAACTCAACTAATGACTATCATCTTTAAAAATTATTTTTATGTACCTTACACAAAATAATGCACAAATTATATTTATTTTTCAACAGGAGTTGCGTTGAATATTTTTATTTTGAGTGCTATGTTTTCAAATCCTGTCCTGAACCCTTTCTACAAGAAGTGGGCTGGAGTTCATCAAATTAAACAAGAAGAAACGCATATATTTATTTTATTTTTTGTTTATTTATACACAATGTGTACTACACAATGTGGTACTCAGGATTTTCTCCTGTCTCTGCATTCAGGTACCATTCCTAGAATGGATTAAGCTATGTCAGAGAATGAACTTGGATCAGTCATGACCAAGACAAGTGCTTTAACTCGATAAATATATATATATATATATCTGATAAGCAAATGAATCAGAAATTCTCAGTAATATACTTCACTTCATACTGTCTAGCACCTTTATGAATCATACCAATGACTATACCATGAAAAATTCATATAATACAATTTAGACTGCAAGGAGAAGGGCAGATCTGAGAATTTTCATTTAATGCCACAATTTTGTATCTTTAAATATGCTTTGCAAGTGTTTACCTGCAAAACACAAAAATAAATACCATATATATACACAACTATGTTTCTGCAGCACTAAAAACAGCCAGGATTGGCTACCTAATATATAGGCTAATATATATATATATTTATATTTATATATTTATATATATATGTAATATAAATACATATAGGTATATGTATACCTATATATATGGGATTAGCTGCCCAATATATAGGCTAATATATATATATAGGTATATATATATATATATATATTTTTAATAGATAGGCTATAGTATTAAGGTGTATTGAAAAGAATTTCTGTTTTAGAAAATAGTTTATATGTATATTCATGGAATATGGATATCCACACCCATATCCATGGAAAAGAGATTAACTGGAGGTTACATAAAAAGGTCACAAATTAGAATTCATATATACTCACATTTTAATTGTCTAATAATGATTATATTCTGCCATATTTTCACTACTTATTTTTTTCAACCAATGCCCATGGCATGACTACAATGTGCTGCTCATTGTTCTATGTTTGAGACTCATAAATGAAAAAAGAATGAAGTAATTTTTTGAAATATGAGGATATTTTTTAAACAGTTATGGTGAAATTGCAAAGTTATTCATGCCTGGGTTTCAGGCATACAATGTTTCAACATGGATCCCAACACCACTGTCCACTTTTGTCCACCATTGTCCCTACCATTGCCTCCCATCAGTCTGCTTCTACAAGAAGCTCTTTTTTAAATAAACATTTTTATATGTGACTTTACAGTGCTGCTGTTGATAGTGTTTTAGGCATATAATATATAAATTAGCATAAATATTAATATTATGCACACACATAAATTATATAAATATTATATACTATATTACTATAATTATATAATATATAAATATTTAACAATATACTGCCTTCCTGCACCACCTCTTCCTCCTGGTTGAACTTTTCCTCCACATTAGGCACTTCCTGCACACACCCTCCTATCCTCCAGCTCCCTCAAGGGCATTATTTCCTACTGAAGATCAGTTCTCACGTTCTTAGTTTCCACTGCCTTTGAGTATCTGTGTTTCCACCACTATGTTTCTTTGAATCATGCATATGAGAGAACATTCTATGTTAGTCTCTCTCCCTCTGACTTACATCACTCAGCATGAGGTAATTGTCTCATTTTATGAAGTCTTTATGGGAAATACCTCCTTGAATTATTTCAAACCATACAACATCCTCAGCTGAAATGTAGAAAAGAAGACCACCTTCTACACTCAAGTATTCTAACTTCTACACTACAATGTCTAGCAATTCTGTAATTTCTTCTGCTTTCTTCCTTCATAGTGGATTTACACAGGTCCCACTTCAGTAGCTAATATGATTTTGATTATGATTTTTATATTAGTCAGCTAAACAAATAATGTTTATTTAGGTACCACATAGGTCTCAAGTGAATTTTTAAGACAATAAGCCAACCTGTCCCCAACCAGGACAAGCTAGAATAGTATTCACTATGTCCTAAAGACCCTTTTACCTAGATACTCAAACCTGCCTCAAAACGTTCAAGTCCAGGAGCATCAAACTCTGACATCATCCCAAAAGAGCTTTTGAGTCACTAAATCTTTTCCTTTATAATAAATCCTTGTCTCCAGGCACCAGGCTGGTGCTCCCATTTCCATCAAAATTATTTTTAAAAGAAAAAATCTGAAATAAGAGCTTTACAACTATATTTTAAATAAAAGTCCAATAAATTTTGTAATACTAACATGAAAAATATACTACCAAAGCAACCTAATATGATATTAATTTTCTAAGAAAATACCTGCTTGAAAAATATTCAATGATTATTTTTTATTCAGGAAGTTCTTCCTACTCAGTCATTGTAGCCCCTCTATACCCTGTTAAGTCAGACCCTGCCTTTACACAAAACAAAGGCATTTCCCAATTTACTCTTCCTTTTCTCCTATCCCTTTGATATGTAAAAATCCACCTGGATCTCACTGGACCCTTTCCCACCCAGTTGAATTTATATGGGAAGAATTTTAAAAAGTGAGTTTGGCTTGGCATGCAGAGAGACCACAAAGTGAGAAGCCACTGACTCCATAATTCTCTCCTGACTGGCTTGGATTATTAGTCTTCACAGCTACCCTGCATGGAACCCATTTTCCTGGGGTTGAAAATAAGGTACATGGGGTGATTTTACAACTGGTACCTGTACAGCAACCAGGAACCTGAGAAGACCTCAATGGTGGTGAGTAATTTGACCCACTGGTGGATTATCAACATGACAACCTCCTTGAGCTGGACTGAGTATGCAGTGCCCTTCACCAAAACATCAATTCACATGGCTCCTATTCCGAATGGCTTCATGTTGCTCTGGTCTGATTGCTTAGCTGTCCCACTACCTATGATAGCAGAAGTCCCCTCAGGTGAGACGGCAGCAGATGTTGAAGGGGAGAGAGCTGAAGACACTAAGCAATGTCCCAAATGCTGAAACCTACTACCTTTCTTCTACCAAAGGTGCTTTATGCAAGGTAATTGGACCCCCAACCTGCATCATCTTATTAAAGTCACTGATGAGGTATAAACCCAAGAGAAAGCCCATTGGAGTAGGAGCAACAGCAGGGAGATAAGCAGGTCCTCCCACCCAGATTCCGGCCCTGGAACTAAAGGCTTTTCCATCCCAGGTGACCTCAGAAACTTAACACACAAGGTGGAGATGAAGAATCCAAGCCCAGTCACAGCCCATCAGCAGAGAAGCCAGCTTTCATAACCGTCTGCAAGTTTCTTCTAGGTTGATCTCTCGATCCAATTTGCATTGGTCATTATATTGATGGTTAAACTGTGTGTTCTACCTGTATAGATTTTAATAGCTACTCTTTTGTTCTGTGCCCCACTGCAAACAGATAATTATGCATCCGATTCTAGTGGTTTAATATTAGTTTGCATAGTTCTGGGGAAATGCATAATGTTAGATTTTTAATGGTTCTCAGATATCCTAGTGAATGTTTCCCAATTGCTGTGATGCTTGATTGTGTATATTATTTAGACATTTATTCTCAAATTATGTCTGCAAAAATGTTCTAATGTCTTTGTTCAAACACGTTTATGGAAAAGGAACTTGGATGCTATAGACTTGTACTACAGTGCTCAATGTAAGAATGTTTAAGAATTTTTTTTAGGGGCCGGGCGGTGGCGCTCGAGGTAAGGTGCCTGCCTTACCTGCGCTAGCCTAGGAGACGGACCGCGGTTCGATCCCCCGGCGTCCCATATGGTCCCCCAAGCCAGGAGCGACTTCTGAGCGCATAGCCAGGAGTAACCCCTGAGCGTCACCGGGTGTGGCCCAAAAAACAAAAAAAAAAAAAAAAAAAAAAAAAGAATGTTTAAGAATTTTCAAATTAAGTATATTTTCAGTAAAATTCTTATGCTTATATTCAAAGAAGTCTATGAAAAAATGTGATATGTATAAAATAAGGATATGAAAAAATTATTTTGAGAATGATGTATACACAATCTTACCTATGATACTTTTACAGCCAAATCTAGCCTCATCAGCAGTGATTCCTAGTAATTAGAAAATTTCCTCACCACTTTATTTATTGCTAATGGATATTTTTCTTTATATTTCTCAACTATTAGTGTTTCTATGAAAATTAACAGCCACTTTGGGGATTTATTTTGCATCTGGTAGCAACAGGTAGCCCTTCTCAAAAAAAAATTTTTTTTAAAAATATATGAAAGTGTGAACGTGTTATGATTTCCCCCCTGTGAGATCTGTTTTATAAGCAATATTGGTATAAGAGTAACTCTGTATAGATTTCACATTTATACCAAGTTACGGGAAATGTTGGACTTTATTCTTCGGCCCCCAGATGCGCCAACAATATCTTGTGGCATTGCTTCTCTTTTGCATAGGCACATTAAAATGGGAAAATAATACATATGCAAACAAGTTTTTATCTAATAGAGATGGGAACACAAATTTGGTAATGTAATTAGGCCTTTTACCCTGAACATTGGCATAATGATTTGACTCAGGCCTCAGAAGAATGGGCATCGCCCTCACACACCTGAACAATGGATACCATCTGGAAACAACCACAATTGTCTTTAACATTACCAGGATCCAAGCCTCTACCAGAGAAGACCTACCACTGCTTTGGCATTGACTTACTCCAAAGAGTGCTCCCAACACCCAGGCGACTCAGCAACAGTCTGCATGCAGGGCAGATCGCTCCGCATTTAATGATATGCTGAAACTAGAGGATGCTCCGCATCAGCCTGACATCGATGAAAGAAATGCACAGAATCCAGAGTCTTTAAATATAAGAGTCTGATACCAACAATAGCTAAAGTGTGAAAAAGTTTCACCGGGACCTTGAGAATGACTGGAGTTGGATAGACTGGTATGCCTGGAACCCAGAGTCTGTCTTATGCCAATAAACTTCTGGGGTGAGGCCTTTTTGTAATCAGGTCAAGGATTTTTTTTCCATTTTCTCCATTTTTCTGGACCTATGCAAACATTGGCGATTGCCACTATCACACCTTTACTATATTTTTTTACTCTTATCCTTTAAGAAAAAAAATACAACTTACTGAACTAAAAAACAAATTACTGTAGTAGAATGCCTGTCTCGAAACAGGTAGGGGATGGGAAGGGGGGAGGGGGTAATGTTGCACTGGTGAAGAGGGGTGTTCTGGTTATGACTGTAACCCAAATATGATCATGTTACTTAAATAAAAAATATATATTTAAAAAAAAATGAAAGGGTGAATGTGTTAGCTTACACCCTGTCTTTACTCAAAACAAAGGCATTCCCCTAATTTCCTCTTTCTTTTTACCTATCAACTTTTATATATAAAAGTCCACCTGGAGCTCATTCAATCCTCCCCCATGAATTGAATTTGTACTGGGAGAATAAAAAAGGTCAGTTTTGTCTTGATACACTGAGAGAAACTCTGAGGTGAGAATCCATTGTCTCCATAATTCTCTCCTGACTGACTTGGTTTATTAATTCTTTGCAGCTACCCTGCAGCAGATCCATTCACCTGGGGTTAGAAATAAAGTGCATGGGGTGATTTTATAATCCCCTTTACTGTAAAAGACCATAGAACTTTGTTTGATGGCTTCAAATTTAGGCCATTCTGTCCTAAAGTTATTCCCGTTCATGGTTTAATAGCCTTAGCAGTAACAAGTGCTTTTTGCATTATAATATGTTTCCTATGGCTTCAAGCTATTGGTACTAAATTTATTTTTCAGTCATATAATTTTTTTGTCTTTGTTACAGGCCCTAAAATATGTAAAGAAACACTGAATACCCAATTTCTCGCAATTACTCTTTTTCTCTCAATTACCCAATTACTCTATTATAACTATTATGCAAAGATATTTTTCTAGCCCATTAATAAAATTAAAGTCACTTCTCTCTGAACAAACTCTTTTTATATACCTCATAAAAAATGACACCTTTTTCACCTGAGTTTTATGCTAAGAATTTTCCTTACGAAAATAATCATAAACATAATCAAGTAATTACCTTTCAAAAAATTCATCACAATTTTACTTAAAGTATTTCAGAATAGGAGGCCAGAGAAAGAATACAGTGCATATGGACTTGTCTTTCTTGGAGCAGACACAGATTCTATTCCTAGCACCCCTGAACCTACCAAAGTGATCCCTGACTTTAGAACTAGGAGTAAGCCCTGATCCAGCTGTGTGTACCACCCCCCCCCAAAAAAATGAAAATGTATTAGGGGCAGGAGAGATAGTACAGTTAATAAGGTACTTGTCTTGCATGTGGTCAATCTGAGTTCAATTTTCATCACCACCTGTGATGATCCCCTGAGCATAGAGTTAAGAGTAAGTCCTGAGCATGTCCTTCCAACTAAATATACTAAAACTAAGGGGAGGCCTATCTGAAGTGAAAAGAGAAACTAAAACAAAACAGAACTTTGGTTACAATTACTTTCTCAAGTATGCAAACACTGCACTCAAATACCTTTCCTGACCCAACATTTCACCCAGACCAACATATCTTCTGCTACATTAATAAGACTCAAAGGGACAAAGTTTCATTTGTTTCCATTTATCTACCATGCCTAGGAGCGATCTCACATATGATGTTGTGATCTTTTAATTTTTGCCCTTCTTTGGTGACAATGCTCTTGACCAAACAGAAGTTCCTGTCAACTTCCATAACAGTAGAAGTCCAGGAGTGGTTCAAGTTCACATTACCCATGGTATTGTGGCGAAAGAGATGTAGAAATTAGCAAAAATATATTATTTTCAAGACAGGGGCATAACATTGATCGACCCACTTAACGTAAGATGAGGTAACTGGCTAAACCAGTTTTGCAGTTAATATTTTAGTTCTTTGGGCCCGGAGAGATAGCACAGCGGCGTTTGCCTTGCAAGCAGCCGATCCAGGACCAAAGGTGGTTGGTTCAAATCTTGATGTCCCATATGGTCCCCCATGCCTGCCAGGAGCTATTTCTGAGCAGACAGCCAGGAGTAACCCCTGAGCACCGCCAGGTGTGGCCCAAAAACCAAAAAAAAAAATTTTTTTTAGTTCTTTGTATTAACCAGAAAGGACTTGTATTGAAACAAAGTAAAGTCTATATGAGCTCTTATCTGTGACCACGGCCCTGTGACTATGCCATCTCAGACCCATGGGGCTGGCATTAAACAAATTACCTCCAATCTGGGTAAGCAATTGCTCTATCAGAACTCAGGGTATTAGGAATCTATGCAGAGCCTGGACACTTTTCATTCTCTTTTCCTTCCTGGTGGAATATCATCCTAGTCTGCCTAATCTCTGAATACCCCTCCCACACACAAATCCTCATTCTGCTTCTTTTACTACTCCTAGTAGAATTCAGTGTGTCCCTCCACCCCAAACATTAGTAATATAGAATACATTTATTCTTTTTTAATGATAAAAAGTGCATATTTTAAGAAAAATTGTCCTGCCTGAATTCTCGGGTAGATAAAGACACTTTGTCATGTCTTGGGGATTTCCATTTTCTCCAAAGATTCTTCTAAATGCATAAGGAAAGAAAGCCTATGTTTCTACATTAGAATATAAGGCACATCTATGCTGCCTACACAATGAGAATTCAATGACTATTTACTCAGAGAAAAGAGTATGGACTCAAGAAACATTATATAAGTTATTTGGGTGCAGTAAGAGAATTTTGAAAATCTAGGCCTGTTACACTGTAAAACCCGTATTTTTAAGAAAATAATGGAATCAAAGAGACAGTACAGGATTAAAGTGTTTGCCTTGCACAAAGCATATCAAGTGAGATTTTCTGACATGGCATATGCCCCTCTCCAAGCACTGTCCAGAGTGATTCCTGAGCACAGAGCCAGAAATAAGTCCTTAGCACATCCAGATGTGACCCAAAAACAAACCAAAACTTAAGAGTGAAAAGAACAAAAATCAGGGTCTGGAGGGAGAGCACAGAAGATGAGGAGACCATGCCTTGCGTGCAGCAGCCCTCTGCTTCAGTCCCAGACCCAACATGGTCCCCTGAGCATGGCTGGGTCTCCCCCCAGCCTAGATGGACCCTTGGGTACTGCCAGGTAATTCTCAGTACTCAGTACAGGGACTGAGTAAAAATGTACCCTCAGACTCTTGCATCGAATTGTGAGTCCATTTAGCCAAAACTTGTTGGGAGGTGCTCTTGGGTCTCCTGCACTTGGGAGCCCCTCCCACCAATCAGAAAATAAAAAAATTTAGTAAAAATACTGAAAGACACTAAGAGGAATCAAAGAATTCATCTCCTTGAATAGACTGGAGACTTCAGACTTAGAGAATAAAGTATAAGCCGAGATCATGGATTTGCAGCAGCTAGCATCAACATCAGAGAGGAATGTTTTAAACTCAGGGGAAAGATTCTGAAGAATTCTAAATCTAGGGCTTGAACCAGTTTAGCTGAGCCGCAAAGCTAAAAGGCAATGCAGGAGCGGCACCTAGTGTTTTCGCGCAGAAATGCTCCCCATCTCCTGAGCCACACCTCCCAAGAGTGAACCAGAACCGTGATTTCATGACTTTGTGCATGTCTGAGGAGTGACCACTATGTTTCACCTCCATAAACTAAAAGTAGATACTACAGCGTCTGCATCAATCCTCAAATGAGTGCTGTGGGAGGAAATCTACAGGAAAAGGCTCTCGGGCAAAGAGATTGCTTTTTAGGCTACTCTTACCAATATCTACCAATTGATTATTGAGTCATTTCTTAGACTTTTCTTAGTTTTCCTGTGTGGAAAACTGAGCTAAGGTTTATCATAAACCCTTACAGCAGCTCTATAATGTGGATAGTATTATAGATAGATTCTAGAAGAGGAAACAAGACATGGGAAGGTGTGTCTGTTAGCAGACACATTTGTTGTTAATTGAACTTCTAAAGTTCAGTTGCCCCCTATAAGCCCCCTACCTCTCTAAGACTATTCAGCAGGGGAACATTCTTGTGAAAGAATCATTTGGGCATAAACTTTTTTTGCTCACATAAATCATAAACATCACTGAGTGATGTTCCTCTCAAAGAAAAGATTGTCTGATTTCATATCCTTTACTTAGGAAAGACTAAACATGATGGTAGAAACTGTTACCATTTCACCATCATTTAACTCAGTATTTGTTTTCAAATAAAAAAGGTCATGTTTTCTTTCGAGAAAGACTCTTTAATTTTCCAAAGAGGAATTAAAATAACTTACCATCACCTAAAGTCACAAAATTTATTAGTGGCACAACCAGGACAAAAATATATAATTAAGTTCTTCTCTGCCTACCTACTTGCACTGAGTGTGGCTCGGATAGGATTTTTCTGTCTTCTCACTTTCTCTGTGATTCTGTTCTGCCCAACCTATGTTATTCAGTGGACATTTTGTAAAAATAATTTAAATATTTATTTGTCCCAGAAATATTTCTGTATTATTACCTTGACTTATCTAGGACCAAGCAAAACAGTCAGCTTGAAAATAAGAAGAAAGAAATGAGAAAGACTGACTTGCCTGAGGAAGTTTAAACTTCCTGGAGAGGTGCAGATCTGGAAGCAATGCCAAGAACACTGAGAAATGCCTCCACAGGCAATGGTGGGAGTTAAATCGAAGGATTAAATCTAGGCTTGACAGAAAATATGAGCTGTATTATATACAGATAACCTCATAATAGCCTTTATGATAAGAATTTGTCTATGTGTTCACATAATTTCTTGAGTGGTAACTATTTTATCTTAAATAAATTATAATGACTTTATATATAACAAAACTTCCTTAACTCTTTAGTAGAAAATAAATTATATAACGTGTGTATGGGTTTACATATACACACCAGGGAAAAAAACTTAAGGATCAGTTATCTTTATACATTTAACTATGTTGAATGATTCTGTTGTTTCTATTTCAAATTTTAGGAAAAAATGTTCAGAATTTATTTGCAAACATTTTTTTTTCATGAATAATCTTCTAATTCTCCCTAAGTTCTACTTTGTTAGTTCTAAGATACCATTTTAGGCAGCTTAACGAGAATCATAATAGCAATACATTAATATCAAATAAAAGTCTTCCCATACATTCAATATATGCAATGGTCTATGAAAGTACTAATTTAAGATTAGTTATATGTACATATACACATAAATACACAAATATATATATAGGATACTGGGTTAAACACACACCCCATTTCCTCCATCTGCTTAAAATTGCTGCTTAAGGTATTTTGGGAAGAAACAGCACTATGTCAAGTTCTTAAATATTTTAAAACTAGCCTAAAGGTGGTTTCGATCTGAATTTCTTAGCTGCGTCCAGCAAGAATGGATTGCTACAGTTCATTGAACTATTTCTGATCCATAGATATGAGAATATATTAAAGTTACCTTCAGTGTCCGTTGAGTTGTTCCATGAAGCCCATTAATAAACCCAAGATTTCTAGGCTTGAAGGGCATTTAAGGTAAGTTTCAAAGAGGCAGAAGACCTTTGCGATGAATTATTATACACATCTTTAGCAATCTTTCTGGGTTAGTTCCTCCCATGTACTTCCTTTTGGCCTCCAAATAGAATCACACACACCCCTACCATCGTCCTTTTATGTATAACCCCTCTAGTCATTGCAGTAAATGGCCTCAGGTATATTCCACGGGTAAGATGTTATTTCCTGACCACTGTAATCTCCATGCTAACTTCCATGAGTGTTTGGCCATGCCAGTTTCATTTTTGTAGTTCCAGACTACAGAATAGAATAAAGACCAATCTTAAAAGTCCCAAATGCAGAGATGCTCTGCAAGGCAGACTAGACTAGACTACACTACACTACACTATACTACACTACACTACACGACACGACACGACACGACACTACACTACACTACACTACACTACACTACACTACACTACACTACACTACACTACACTATACTATACTATACTATACTGTACATCCCTGTGCCATACCAGCATCCCAGGTAAGTTGGTCTCTTTTTAAAAAGGCTCCTATTGTGTATGTAAATATTTTGGGGGATAAAAAAAAAAAAAAAAAAAAAAGAAAGGTTGACATAGGCCACACACCTGTGGTGGCTAGGGCATGAATAAAGATGATTCTTCCTGAAGCCTGCGTGTGAGTGAGTGATTTAACCTGGGCCTGGAACCCGGCCGGCTGGATGGAGTGGCAGAGCCATGTGGCCTGGGGTGGCAGAAAGGAATCCATCGCCATCCATCGCCATCCAGCACCATCACTAATTATTTTATGCAACAGGCTCCCTCAGCTTTTATGTTTGTTTGTTTGTTTGTTTGTTTTTGGGTTTTGGGCCACACCCAGTGACACTCAGGGGTTACTACTGGCTATGTGCTCAGAAATCTCCCCTGGCTTAGGGGACCATATGGGACGCCGAGGAATTGAACCGAGATCCATCCTAGGATAGCACGGGCAAGGCAGATGCCTTACTGTTTGTGCCACTGCTCAGCTTTTATGAATAAAAGGCTAACTAGCTAATATTTCTTTACAGGAGTGCTACTGTTGGGGAGAAGCATGGATAACCTAAAAGGAAAATACATCTCAAAAATGCCTCCGACCAAGTCTCCCAAGACAAACCTGGACATCACTGTCATGCTTTAACTAAGTGATAACGTACCACACCCAAACATCCAGCAACAGCCATAACAACCCCTGAAAACTGTCAAGTGAAGCTCTTGTCCTATTGTTCAATAAATCCCATTGTTGTCTGAGTGCAAGATGTCCACCTTGAGTAATGCCATCCTCACACTGCCTGTTCTAAATCTGCGCTCACTGAAGAGATGAACAAAAGAACATTATTCTATGCTCTTTTTGCTTTGCTTTGTTTTGCTTTGCTTTATTTCTTTTTCTTCTTTTCTGGCAGGAAGTGACGAAGGTCACATCTGACACAGCTCAGGAGCTTCTCCTGGTTCTGTGCTCAGTAGTGTCATGGCAGAACTCAGAGGACTATATGTAGTACTGAGGATCAAACCAAGGTAAGCTGCATGCAAAGTAAATACCTCACATATGATTCAACAATCCATTTTTGCTTATAAATCTGCTATAAGGTCATGAAATCACTGTCTCAAATAGAAGAATTTCATGTCCAATGTAGAATTATTCATAAAAGCTAAGTCATGGAAGCAGTCTAAATTCCCCTTGATGAATGAATAACAAAATAAGATAAATATATATATATATATTTGACATATACACATATGAACACAAGTACAGTGGAATTTTATTTGTCTGGTTTAGTTTTGGAGCCATACCTGGTGGCACTCAGTTTACTCCTGATTCTATTATCAGGGATTATTCCTAGTGGGCTCAGAGGACCATATAGGGTACCAGGGATCAAACCAGGCTGGTACAAAGTTAGAGTTCTATCCACTGTACTCTCACTCTTGCCCAGGCATATGAATTTTCAGGACTCATGATGCTCTCAGCATTGTGTAGTGTGGCAAGGGTGAAACCAGGTGCCTTCTATGAACAAAGCCCTTTCAGCCCTTTCAGCTGTCTCCCCAGCCCTGCCTTTTTTTAAAAAAAAATAAAATAAAATGATGGGAGGGCCCAAGATATAGTTCAGTGACCAAACATATACCATGCATGTGTGAGACCCTGGGTTGATTGAGTGATAGATGAAAAAAATTTAAATCAAGTGAATTTATACCTTTTCTTCATTTGCAGCTTCCTTTTTTTCATTAATAAAAGTGTAAAATGCTTTTCATAAAAAATAGCACCCTGGCATATTAAATAGCTGTAAGAAGAAGAAAAAATTTCCATTTCAACAAGGGTGAAACTTGAGGAATTTAGATTAGTCAAGTAGATAAAACAAATATAAATCTCGGTTATCTTTGGAATCTAAAAACAATGAATTCAAAAATCCAAAGGTTCAGCTGGTGGCTACCAGAGCTTAAGGAGTTGAGTAAAGGTTGCAGAAGGCTATAAAATTCTAGGTAAACATTGAATAAGTTGGGGTCTAATGTTGCAGAACAATGACTATATTTAACCATACATATTATCTGCTTGAAATGTTGCTGAATATATCCTTGAAGTTCTTGCCACCCATATAAACATACACACACTCACCAAAAGGTAACCAACTATATGAAGCAATGCTACCTAAATGAACTTTATTACATTATTTTACAATATATACCTATCTAATATATATCTACTTCACAATATATACCTATATAAAATCATTACACTGTGTGCTTTTAATTTGATTTTGTTTGACAATTATATCTTAAAGATATAATAATTATATCTTAGAGATATATAATTGGTAAACAAAGATTTGTGTAACAAAGGCCATAAAGTATGCAGGGGCCAGAGAGATAGTATAGTAGTTAGGGCATCTTCCGTGTATGCAGCCAACCCAGGTTTGATTCCAATTATCCCAAATGGTCCCTCAAGCCCCACCAGGAATAATTCGTAAGAACAGAGACAGAAATAGCGCCCTAATCACCACTAGCTATGATCTCTCCCCAAAGACATAAAATGGTGGTGGTTTTTTTTTAAGTAAAAGAAAATATCAATGTTCATTATGATACTGTTGAGATGTTTGAATTAATAATGATTGAAGGAGGGGCTGGAGAGATAGCACAGCATTAGGACATTTGCCTTGCACGCAGCCATTCAGGACAGATGGTGGTTCGAATCCCGGCATTTCATATGGTCCCCCGTGCCTGCCAGGAGTGATTTCTGAGCAGAAAACCAGGAGTAACCCTTGAGCACCGATGAGTGTGGCACAAAAACAACAACAGCAACAACAAGATTGAAAGTAATGTAAGAGATTACTACTCAGCTCTAAGAAAAAGTGAAATCAAGCAATTTGCTGATATGTGGAAGAACTGGAAGATGTTATTCTGAGTGAAGTCAGACAGAAGAAAGGTACAGAATGATCAGAATCTCATTTGGGATATAAAGAGGTATAATGAGGAGGAGAGATAATATAGCAGGTAGGGTGCTTGCTTTGCAAACAGCTAACCCAGTTTCGATCTCTGGCACTCCATCGATCCCCCAAGCTTACCAGAATGATCCCTGATCACAGAGTAAGCTGTGAGCACTAAAGGATATGTTTCCCCCCACCACCAATAAAAAGAATGAAATAAGCATATTAGTGGAATAACAAAAGGCCAACCAACAGAAAATAGATCTGGTCTACATGTATGAGCTTACCCTGGTAGTGAAATGTAGGGTGGAAACTGTAGAGATTGAGGGTAAGCACTGAAGAGGACCTTGGGTCAGTGACATTCTGATGAGGAGTGTGATTATTAGAATGCTGTGTTCATGAAACCCTCTCATTGATAATATTGTAAAATCATAAATAATGGTGATTAGAATAACGTGTGTAAGCTGTTATTAATTTACAAAACATCGAAGTATGTCTTATAAGTTCACAGTGTTCAGAGGTTTTAGATTTATCTTTGAAAAACAACTTTCTTGGGGCTAAGGAGATAGAACAACAGGTAACACCTTTGCCTTTCATGCTACTGATTCAGGTTTGAGCGCCAGCATCCCGTAAGGTCCTCTGAGCTCCACAAGGAGTGATTTCTGAGTGCATAGCAGGAGTTTCCCCTAAACATTGTTGAGTGTGACCCAAAAAAACAGCTTGCCTAGTTACATTGCTTATTTATGGTTATTTTTCCTTGAAGTGTATACATATAGCTCATACATATAACTATATCTTAGAACTGCTTTTGTTCAATAAGTTTTGATCTATTGTACTTTCTTTATTGGCCTCAAGACTTTTTTGGATTTTCCTCTGAATTTCCTCTGTAACTCATTGACTGTTTAGTAATGTGTCATTTAATTTCTTGTAACCAAACCTATTTTATGAGTGTGATTTTTATTTTATTTTCTATTGAGACCATTGTGAATTACAAGTCTTTCACAGATGAATTTCAGGCATATAGTGACAGTGAGTTAGGTAACACCACCAATTTTCTTTTCTCAATGTGGGAAGACATAGAAATATGAGGCAGGACAAAATGATTCAAATTCGAAGCTTCTATGAAAAAGGCGGGAACCCGTATCTAGAAGATATAAATAAAGTTAAAAACAGAAAAAAGGGGGGCAGATGTAACAAGTTTTTTTGTTTTTGTTTGTGGGTTTTTGTTTTTTTTTGTTTGTTTGTTTTTGCATAGGTGCACTAAGCATTGGGGAAGTTAGAGAGGAAATTCCCTTAGCCTAAGAGTTACAGAGTGTCTTCACTCATAAAATATACTGTTATAAGATCAACTATAGTAGTTGTAGTCCAACCCCAAGTTCTTTCTTTATGATCCCAGAAAAAGTTTTGCTCAGTCACAGTTGTCATAGTTAGTCTTCTATAATTAGAATTTTTGATTTTTGCACAGATCCTAAGAGGAGCATCTTTTGATTTTATCTGACCATTAGGTAGTGAAGAAGGGCAACCTGCCCTTAGATCCAGTTATTGCTGTTTCCTCATTGTCTGGGTGTCATATGAATCTACCCTGAAGCAAGTTGGTGCCAAGGCAGCATTCAGACTTCCCCCAGGAGTTTGATTCCTAGTATTAGTGCTGAGAACTGTGCCAATTCTGAGGTTCGAGGTTGGATGGTCGCTGTCCAATCAATTGAGGCCTAAGTCAAGTCCCATGACAAATGTTCAGGGTGAAAGGCACCCCTGCACTATAAAATTTATGAGTTCCTATTCCTATTAGATAAGAACTTTTTTCTATATGTAAAATTTCCTCATTTTAGTGTGCCTATACAAAAATTAACCAATGCCATATTATATTACTGGTGCATATGGGGGCAAAAACAACAAGCTGAACAATTTCTATAACCTGATTTTAATCTGAGCTCATATCCCAATCAAAACTTTTCTACTAGAATTTCCTACTAAGAAAATTCAAAATATGGAAGTAAACACTAAGAAGTATAACTATTAAGAAAATGCAGCTACAGATAAGTACAAAGGAAATATAGATATCCCCTTTAAGTCTTTTGAGATAGTGGGGGGAGGTAGAATCCAAAACACAGTTTCATCTCTTCTCGTGGTCTTGTGGAGTCTGAGAAATGTTTCGCAGAAGTCGGGAATCAGGTACTATCCTCAAGCTGAGGGTCTATCAGGAGCCAAAGCCCATAGCAAGCAACAGAACCACAGTGGGGAGTGGTGAGAGAAAAGGGGCCACATAGAATGGACCTGCAGAAGTGGTGACTGCAGCTTCTTCCCAGGGTGAGGCATGGTAGGATGGGAAGGTGTCCTTTCACTTTGGGAGTTGGCTAACAGTTTGCTAGGGTAGGAGGAAGGCCAGTTCCCAGGAGTTAAGGTCTGAGGGTAAAAAAGATTAAATAGAGAGAGATAAGGGATCAGGTTGAGGGATTGAGAGAATAGAAGAGGATCTGTAAGGTGGTAGATAAGAGGGGTGTGAATATTATATAATAGGAACTATATTCAGTATAGGCAGATATTAGGTACAGTACAGCAGCGATTTTCAACCACTGTGC
Source organism: Suncus etruscus (assembly GCF_024139225.1). Lineage (NCBI taxonomy): Eukaryota > Metazoa > Chordata > Mammalia > Eulipotyphla > Soricidae > Suncus > Suncus etruscus. The sequence goes on from NC_064851.1 coordinate 117,689,006, forward strand.
CCTGGCACACTAGGGTGCCATGAGATATTGTCAGATGTGCCATGGGAAAAATTTCAATTTCATCCGTAACATGTGGCTTCAGCTCACAAATAGACCAATCATTAGATTATTTCATAATAAAGTAATTATAAAATAAGTTCTTTGTGTTTATTTGATTCCTATTCAAGAGAACTACTTTATATATAGTCAATATAGATACAGAGTTAACTTTTTTTCAATGTTTTCTAATGGTGGTATGCCTCGTGATTTTTTTTTTCATGAAAAAGTGTGCCTTTGTACAAAAAGGTTGAGAAACACTGCAATACAGATTGGACAAACATAGAGGAGTCCACCATGAACACATAGACAATGAAGATCTATTCGTAGGTTACACTTGAAGGACTGACTCTTATGGATAGGTCAGAGCCCTTAAAAATGAGGCTGGCACATGGGGTAAGGGGAGTTTCCAATTTCTAGGCAATTTATTGATGGTGGGGATAAATTCTGCTACATGAAATCTCCCAGGGTTATGGGGCCAGAGCAATAGCATAGCAGTAGGGCATTTGCTTGCCTGCTGCTGATCCAGGATGGGTTCAATCCCTGGTATCCAATATGGTTCCCAGAGCCAGGAGCAATTTCTGAGTGCATAACCAGGAGTAACCCCTGAGCATCATCAAGTATGGCCCTTTTCCCCCAAAAAAGTTTCCAGGGTTAGATTGTGCATGGAACATTCTTAGAACAATCATAACTTTCACATTTAGAGTACTAAGCAATATGATAGTGAGCTCTGTAAAAGTAGTCTACCTCATGGTGTATCAGCTACCATGTCTTGAGCATAGATTCCTTTCCTGGAAACAAGCTGACAATGTGGGCATTATGATATAATATTAACTAGCTTGGTCTAAAAACAAAAACACATTGTAAAAACAGAGTCAATGAATAGGGCCTATAACAAAGTCTATAGTGTTCAGTTGCCTATTTCAATGGTCTCTGTGGACATAAGCATTAGATCATAATAGCAGGCATAATAAAATAGAAGATGAATAAATTAGAGTATTTTGTCAAGGCATTACCATGTTAAAGCCGTATTTGGAGTCTAATATGATAAAACACTAAAATGACAAACTCGGGCGACCAACCTATATCTTCAAGAACTACTGATGGTGCTTGCTTATGGAAAGGGTGTCCTTAGGGAAGTTCTGAAGAGTTTAGTTCTAGGGGTCCCAGGGGTGTCCCTGCAAAAATAGGGTTCTCATGGTTTGGGGAGAAGGATAGGAGGATGTGCAGAAACTGCAAACCTAAGTCAAAATCCAAAAGTTGCCTCACAAACCTATTTTAATAAGATTTATTCATGGGGCAAGATTTAATCTTGATTGGAGAGATGCAAAAATAAAATCAAGATTTATTTATTACAGAAGTAAATCCTGAATAAAGTTATTGGCTATCTTTGCCTGTTCAAAGTGAGAAGTCATCTTTCTCAATCTTGTTTCTTTTCTAGATCCTACATTTTTTGGGAGGAGGGCACACCCAGATGCACTCAGGGATTGCTCCTGGTTCTATACTCCTGGCAGGTTAGGGAGACTATATGGGATGCCGGGGATCGAATTTGGGTCCATCCCAGGTCTCCCATGTGCAAGGCAAATGCCCTACCGCTGTGCTATTGCTCTGGCCCCAGTTTCTTTTCTACATTCTTCTAATAAATTTCAATTTTTATTTTTGTTCATCGAATTCTGTACCCTTTAATAAAAGGACTTTTACTGATATAATCGATGTCTCTTCACGGTTAAAGATGAAAATCTCAGACTGTGTAAATAGTTCAGAAATTGGAATTATATGCCTTGCATGCATAAGGTCACAAGATTGATTCCTGAATACCCACAACCTACCATGCACTTTGAGGGATGTTCTTGGCAGCCCACAGAGGCACTGGGCCAGAGCAACATCATCTTAAAGAATCTGAGTAGTAACTGGAAAATCCAGTTGGCTGAATTTAGCCAAGAGTGTTCTCTTGGACCTCTAAGCACTGATTTAAGCCTCTGCAAATTTGATTAATTAAATTTTGTTTGTTTTTCAGTTTGGGGGACATACTCAGAAAAGCTCTGGGGTTATTTATTCCTGGCTCTCCATTCAAGAATTATGCATAATAGTGCTTGGGGGACCATATAGAAATGCTGAGGATTGAACTTGGGTTGACCATGTGCAAAGAAAGTAAAATTAAATTAAGTTTCATCTCTCCAGCCCCAATTAAATTTTTAAAAGAATAAAAATCCCAGAGAGTTCCAACCTTCTTCCAGACCCCATTGCACTACACTGTCCTTGACATCTTCCTGTGTCCAGTAGACTGAGGAAGGCCCTGCTGTGCACCTAAACCTAAAACCATGCTGCGCCTAACACATCCATGTGTTATTTCTATCCCTTCAGTTGCACCAACTCTAAGGGTTGTTGAGTCTGATATCTTTCCTCCAATACTTCAATAATAACCCTGCTATGCAAATGGAAATACTTGATACTCACCTGCATGACCAGGGAAATAGCTTCTTATGAGCTGAATTGATCAATAGAATAAGGAGTAATTGCTTGCTGAAAAATAATGAATCAAATCAGCTCTCAGATATTTGGAAACTGGAGCTCAAATTGTAATACCCACAAATCATTAAAAACAACAATAATAAAGCAAAAGAAGTCAAAAGCACTGGCAGATAGGGATAGAAGTCCCAGAAAATCTTTGAGCCCAGATAAAGCATAAAGCCTCACTGAGGAGAAATTCAAACCAATGCTCTATGCAATGTCGTGGAAATAAAGCACTGGAAGCACTGGAAGTAAAATAAAAAAAAATAAAATAAAATAATTATTATTTTAAAATAAATAATAAAATAAATAAAGCAAAAAAATAAAGCACTGGAAGGAAAACTTAAACAACTTCAAGACAATCTGAAGGGTATCAGAATCTATACAAATGGAACTCAAGGAAGTAGAAAATACAACAGTAAGTCACAACTAAATTCAACATGCAGAAAATCGTATCAGTGATATTGAAAACAAAAATACTAGCCACCAATGTAGTGACAACAGAAACAAGAAGTAAGTGAATGGAAGAGGGTATAAGATTTGTGATAGATAATAGTAGGAATCATAGGAATACCAGAAGAAGAGGGAAAAGAGAAAGTAGTAGAATGGGTGTGGAAGAAATAACTAAGAGCTTTCTTAATCTCTGAAGAGAGGCTCCTCCACAGATTTAAGAGCCCAGAGAGGAGCAACAAAAAAGACAAACAAAACAACATGTACTGAATAAATTGCTTGCCCAGATTTCAAATCCAAGCCAAAAAAATTTTAACCTGATCAAACATGAGAACGAAAGTGGACTGAAAATGAAACTTTCATTCTCCTGTGAATCAAACTAAAAATTTAATCTCAGCTCTACTATTTACCAGCTAGATTTCAGGTCAAAGCTGTTCACTTTGCTGAACCTAATGTTGTTAATAGTAGCAACAGTAGCAACATTACAAAATAAAAGGTATTTTGAGGAGTGTGGGGGACACAGTTATAGTATAGTGGGGATGGTGGTGCTTGCCTTGTACAAAATGCCCTGGGTTTAATCCTGGCATCTAATATAGTCCTATAAGCCCCAGCAGAAGTGATTCCTGAGAGCAGAGCTTGGACTAAGCCCTGAAGATTGCTGGTTATGATCCAAACCCCAAAAATAAAATAAAATATATTTTGTATAAGTGGAATGTATTTAAGTCATGAGCACAGTGCTTAGAATAGTATAAATAACTGTAAACATCAGCATTTGTTTTATTATATTTATTATGTACAGCAAGAACTGTCAAACAAAGGAATGATTTTTGCATTATTACAAATGCAATACATGGTTTTAATTCCCTAACGAAATCATTTTATATTTTAAACCGATCCAAAATAAGTGAGGATCAAGAGATCAATTTTATATAGATTTCTGCATAAAGTTGTCTAGAAAATCATCAATGCTCATCTAATTCACTAGAATTTAATACCTGTGCCACTTATATTGGACAAGTATTTTATAAGATAATAGGTAAAAAAAAACAACTAAATAAATAGTCCTTAGTGTAAAGTTTTATTGAAACCCTTAGGTAGAAACAATTTATTCTGTACTATTTATTTTTTAAAAATGCCTTGGGTAAAGAGAATTTAAATATACTTATTAAACTTCCTTTAGTTTCAAATGATTTATTCATGGTGTCACAATTTGACAGCATACTTCAACTTTTAAAAAGTAATGGAACAAATTCTATTTTCCGAAGATTGGCTTGACTATATTTGTCATTCTACATGATCTTCTACAAGGTGACTTTTCACTCCTCCGGCAAGAGGACTTTATTGATGAAATTAAATGCTTCTGATGCTGCTTTGACTAATTGAAATCAGAAATGATTCTGTTCTAGTTTCAAGTGTAACCATTATCTGACCTAGCAGCTGCCATGTGTAGAAATTCTCAGGTCTATTTGAGGAAATGCTCCTTTTCAAAGTCCCCAAAGGTCCCCAGCTATGGTCAGGGTTGCCAGCCATCCACATCTTTTTAATGTCCACATCTTTAATGTCCCATCTTCTTAATGTCCAGACCCTCAGAACTACAGATGAATCTGTCCCAGTCCCTATCAGCTGCAATCAAGGAGAACCCAATGAAGAGTTAGCCTCTAATTTCAGTCTATCGTATGGCTCTGAGGTAAACTGCCTTGTAAAGACACAATATTTTTTTAGTTTATTTATTAAATAATCTTAAGGAATTTCCATATTCTATTTAAACAATATTTCACCCCTCTATTTAAATCTGTCTTCCATTCTAAACACAATATTTAGGGATTATCCAGATACTTGTTTCTTTTTTGAAAAGGTCCAATTATTTGAATGCCATTAGTCAATAATGCTATGTACATTAGTTAACATGTCAGCAAGTTCATAAAGAAAATAAGTTTTATTTAATTAAAATATTGCATTAAGTGAATGAGCTGAGTAATCAACAATAACAAACTAAATAAATAATTCCTAACTCTATAAGCACAAGCAGAAAATGTAAATCAAATCAGACTTATTCCCCGTGCATAATTATTTTTATACCTAGAAATTATTAATATTCAAAGCATTTTATAAGAAATTTATATAACATAAATATGCTGTAAATATAACATAATTATGATGTTTTCTTAAAGTATAATTTCTTATGAGTTATTTTCAAAGTGCATTTTAGAGAAAACACTAACCTAAAGAAAAACAAATAAGCAGTAGTTTGTTTGCAAAGATTTCTTTCACCTCTTCAATTTTAAATATTGTAATGCAACTGTGAATATATAAATATATTCTAAAAGTGCATTTTGAAATCCTTGCCATAGTGCCAAAAATAAAATATAACAATTCTTTTATTATGCAAAAAATTATTATTCCTTTATCTTATTAGCATTATTAGCACTGTGTGGTCTGTATCTAAGAGTGCCAGATTAATGCCATTATAAGTAACCAGGGTTGAAACAGGAGTGATAAGAAAGTGGGAAGCGGGGCCCAGAGAGATAGCACAGCGGTGTTTGCCTTGCAAGCAGCCAATCCCGGACCAAAGGTGGTTGGTTCAAATCCCGGTGTCCCATATGGTCCCCCGTGCCTGCCAGGAGCTATTTCTGAGCAGACAGCCAGGAGTAACTCCTGAGCACCACCGGGTGTGACCCAAAAACAAAAACAAAACAAGAAAGTGGGGAGCATGTTTACCTTGCACTTGGCCAATGATGTGATTCACAGTATTCTTTATGATTCCTTCCAGAAGTAATTCTTGAGTGCAAAGCCAGGAGTAATCCCTGAGCACTGGGTGTAGCCAAAAATAAACAAACAAACAAATAAAGTAACCAGGACTGGGGCTAGAGCAAAATTACAAAAGGTAGGGTGTTTGCCTTGCACATGGCCAATCTGGGTTTGATTTCCAGTACCATATATGATCTCCTGGAACCTATAAGAAGTGATACCTGAGAGGACAATCAAGAGTAGACTCAGTATTGCCAGGTATAGTCCAAAAACAAATAAACTGGAATAGCAAGCAGGTTTCCAGGCACCACCAAGATGGAATGGCAACACCATTTATTGAACCCTCAACCAACTTGATTGAGAATCACCAGAGTTCCCCCTGATAGACCCTTTAAGCACTGCTTAGAAGCAACCCAAACCCCTTCTCCCCTCCCCCCAAAAAAGTAATAAGCACCCTAAAATAAACAATTTATTTAAAAAATCTCAGACAAGAAATACTCAAAATAAGCCCAGGAACCTCTATTGTACTGGAAGGCATAAGTGCCCTCTAAATGGGACCAAGTGAAAGGTCACAGGAGCCACCAGAAAAACTTCTCAGTGGGTAAAGGGAGGGATTGAAAGCATCAGACAGAGTCACAGGGAGCAGTGAATTGGCCAGACACTGCCTCTGCGTCCTACAAGTAGGAATCCCTGATCAGACAGGAAGAAGATCTGAATGTTGCTGGGTATGCCCCACCTCCCAAAAAATGCAGTAATAACATTATTGGGGAAATAATGTAATAAAGTGTTAGGCTATACCTTATTTTACCCAAAACAAAGATCATCCCTGGTTCCTTGTTTTCTATTTGTTTACAACTTAGTTTTACCCCAAAACAGAGACTGTCTACCTGTAAACTTGGGGGGAGGGGATGGCTCAGGATAGTCTGAGCTATCTGTCCTTACTCAGTCCTTACTGCCCCAGACTGGAGTGGTCTCTGTACTCCATAAAAATTATAGTTCTGGCAGGCAACTCGCTCTTGAGATGAGAGAAAATTGCCAGGCTGCACGTGTTTCATCTTTAGCTTGGTCTAGATTATTTCATGATTTAACCTGTAAGACCATATGAAATGCTGGAGATTCACAATGGAATATTATGTAGCTGTCAGGAGAGATGAGAATATTATGCAGCTGTCAGGAGAGATGAAGTCATGAAATTTTCCTATACATAGATATACATAAAATCTATTATGCTGAGTGAAATAAGTCAGAGAGAGAGAGAGAAAAGCGCAGAATGGTCTCACTCATCTGTGGGTTTTAAGAAAAATGAAAGACATTCTTGCAATAATAATTTTTCAGACACAAAAGAGAAAAGAGCTGGAAGTTACAGCTCACCTCATGAAGCTCACCACAAACAGGTATGAGTTTAGTTAAATAAATAACTACATTTTGAACTACCCTAATAATGAGAATCTATGAGGGAAATAGAAAGACTGTCTAGAGTACAGGTGGGGGTTGGGTAGGGAGGAGGGAGATTTGGGACATTGGTGATGGGAATGTTGCACTGGTGGTGGGTGGTGTTCTTTACATGACTGAAACCCAAACACAACCATGTATGTAATCAAGGTGTTGAAATAAAAAAAAAAAAAAAAATATATATATATATATATATATATATAAAAGAAATGCTGGAGATTGAACCTGGACCTAGTCATCAAATTTCACCAACTGCAGGGGCCGGGCGGTGGCGCTAGAGGTAAGGTGCCTGCCTTGCCTGCGCTAGCCTTGGATGGACCACACGGTTCGATCCCCCGGCGTCCCATATGGTCCCCCAAGCCAGGAGCGACTTCTGAGCGCATAGCCAGGAGTAACCCCTGAGCGTCACCGGGTGTGACCCAAAAACCAAAAAAAAATTTTCACCAACTGCAAATGAGTCCATGATAAAGAAGTAACAGAATTGGTGGTGTTAGGCATGACACTCCTACCTGTTGCTTCTGTTTCTATGGCCACTTCAATCCTCCTAGTTCCTTTGTTCTACAAGGAAAACCTCCCCTAGTGATACAACCAGGTTCCCAAATGGACGTAAAAATCAAGAATCTTCAAATCATATATGGTCCAGTGACCCATTAACTTATAGAAAACTTATTTGCCCTCTATATACTCACAAATGAAGGAGCAGAAGCTGACACACAATTATAAAACTCCCATTCAGAAAATAAAAGTTTATGCATTGAACCAATAGTACTGTGGGTAGTGTGATTTTTTTTGCATATGATCAACCCAGGTTCCATCTCCAGCATTCCATATGATCTCTCAAAGTCCACAAATAGTAATTTCTGAGCCATAAGAGAAAAGCCAGGAATAATTCCTGAGTGTATGGCCCGAGCCCCCCAAAAGAGGAATCTTAAAGGTTCAATCTCCAGCATTTCATATGGTCTCCCAAAGTCCACAAATAGTAATTCCTGAGCCATAAGAGTAAAGCCAGGAATAATTCCTGAGTGTATGGCCCAAAGCCCCCAAAAGAGGAACCTTAAAAAAATACATAAAAGTCCATACCTTAAAAGCCATAGTTCGGGCCCAGAGAGATAGCACAGCAGTGTTTGCCTTGCAAGCAGCCGATCCCAGACCAAAGGTGGTTGGTTCCAATCCCGGTGTCCCATATGGTCCCCCGTGCCTGCCAGGAGCTATTTCTGATCAGACAGCCAGGAATAACCCCTGAGCACCGCCGGGTGTGGCCCAAAAACAAAAAAAAAAATAAAAAATAAAAAAAAATAAAAGTCATAGTTCCATAGAATCAGAATATTTGTGAAGTACTTGGAAAAGGACCAAAAACTACTGGATATGATGTGATGGACAATGAGCCTACCTGAGGTTTTCTCTCATGTGTGTATCTTTTATTTTAATTTATTAAAGAAAATGTATCACATAGACATATTGGACATAGTTGATCATAATACATTTGTCTCACAGATAAGTGAAATGAAAGTTATTAAAAATATAGAAAGAACTATCCCTTTACCCCTCAATCCCATCCAGATCTTCCACCATATTAAAATTTTTCACCCTCAGTCCTTATTCTATTAGGCATCAAGATCGACCTCCTACTCAACGAACCAGTACCCTGCACCCAGGCGAGGGGACACCCAGATAAACCCACACCTCGTCTCCTGAAAGAAAAGACAGCCAACTCCCCTGTGGACTCATGCTGTGAGGCCCTCCCTACTAACTCTCCCTAACGCGGACTGTTCCTTGAAACTGGGCCTAGCTCCAAAAGTATCCCCAATGCAAGAACTCTTCCAAGACCTCCCTGCCGCAAATTTTAATAATCTGAAAAAATTGTAATCAAATTCTTGTCGTTGATTTCTCCTTTTAGTTCATGATTGCCCCCAATTTAACGTCTTTTTGCCTGTTTCACTAGTTTATCTCCCCCATTGTTTTACATTTGTTTCTTTAGTCCTAGTACCACTGTGTTTTGGTTGTTTTAATGCCTAAATTGACTGTTAGATCAAAAATTGCCTTATTACCTCTTAAATATAATCTTGTGTCTCTCCCCGCTACAGTACAAAAATCAAACACTGCCATCACCCTAGCCTTATTAAAAGGCCTAGGTGTTATTGGTGTAAGCACAAATATTTATTCATTGGTTCATACTCTAGAATCTGCTAATGCCTTATAACTGTTGCTAAAAATGTTTACAAACTTAAAGAAGTTTACACTACTGTTGATTTTCTAGCAAAGAGTGCAGAATAACCGCCGTGGTTCAAAATTTAACATTTTTTTTTGAGGGAGGGGGGAATTTGTGTCATCCTTAGAGTAAAAGGTTGCTTTTTAAAATAAATTCGGCTTAGCTAGAGATAGCATTCAACACATAGAGGATAATTTAGTAAATAGACAAAAAGATATAGAGCAGAGTGAGAGCTGGTACAAAAATTGGTTTTCTACCACTCCATGGATAACAACAGTGCTCCCAGCCTTTTTGGGGCCCTTCATTGGCTTTATGTTGCTAGTTTCCTTTGGTCCTTGGGCTTTTCGCAAACTCACCACCTTCGTAAAGAATCAAGTGGATGAAGCAACCAGAAAGGACTCAAAGGTTCTATACCAACAACTATGCACCTCAGAAGACCAGCTGACACCTGACATCTCCCCTCCTGCCAACTCTCCGCCACTTAAGTTTGAAGTTATCGAGGAGCTGGCGCATAGACCTCAATCTGTGCCTTGCCAAGCTTTGGAAACGGCTGAATCAAGGGTAGCAGATGCGGTGACTGGAAGCCCCACACCTCTTCACCCAGTGTGGCCAGTCCACCAAGGCACGTCTGTCCCTTCTATATTGTATACTAAACAGGGGGAGATGTGGGAGATCGAGCACCCCACATATCAAAGGAACTCTGAATGAATTTTCCACCGCCTGTCTGATTCAAGCCACAAAAGTTTGCATAGCCCCGAACCAACAGAAAACTCTGCAAATAAATTTAGCTCAGCACAAAGAATCTGGCTTAACCAGATGCCTTAACCTTTCCATGGAACCTGTTTTTGTAACTGCTCTCAAGCACGTAGTTATAGATATGTTTTTGTAAAGTTTAAATTATGATCCTTATTGCTTGCACAAAAGATAGATCTAAATGGAAAATAGGCTAAACAAATAATTGTATTTGCATAAATATCAATTAGCTATTTGTTTAAGAATTTGCTTCCCCTCCCCCCATCCTACCAGGTTCCTCTTTATCCTTCCCGCCATCAAAATGTGTTTATGCTCCCATTGGTTAAAATTGTTGTACTTGTACAAATCTGATTGGTTTATGTTTCAATCCTATGTTACTAAAATAGGCCCTGGATTGAGCTATTATGAAAGGGGCCCTTGGGCTATTGTGAAGGTAAGAAGTGCTCAGGCCATGGGGGTATTGTTGGAAAGATGTGTGCAGAAATAATGTTAACCGTATATTAACTTCTGATCCTCAATAAAAATAAGCTATTATAAAATAAAAAAAAATATTTAAAAAAATATAGAAAGATAAAATGGAAAGATAAAAGAAGAAAGAAAAAGTATAGTATCAAGCTCATTTGTGAAAATTATTGTATCACCAATGAAGTCATTAATACAATGGCAGAAGGTTAAGTAAGTTCTTGTTATATGTCCAGTTTGTTAAATTGGGGTATTCCATTAGGGAAGATAGCATCAAACAAATGAAGTTATCCAAAAATTCAAAACTATGATACTATGAATTTTAGGGGCATATACTCAGCTGTAGGGCCTCCTGGAAGAAAGCGTGGCTTAAACATGAAGTCTGCATTTGTAAGCATGATTACAGCTGCCAGGCTTTCCCAGAAGAAGAAATAGATGGGGTAACTTGCCCACACTGGTTCCAGACAAAGCCCTTGTCAACCAGCATACCTGCAGTGTGGTCAGCTCAACATACTCACTTGTAATACAAGTAATTTCCACTTGATTATTTTGATAATAAAGATAATTCCAGCTTATAGCAATGAATTTTGTCCCAGTATAAAATATAAACATCTATATGACAAATGTTTAGTTCAACACATTTTCACATTCTATAGGTACTTTCATAATGAATTAAAGAACTGGCATTTGTGTATATTTTTCTATACTAAATCATGATATTTTAATCTTATCTGCAAGTTATACTTTAAGAGAGCCCTAGGATTCTTCTGGAGATGTTCTAGTTTAGACCATTGGAGCTTGCTCAGGGACATCCTTCACTTGACTCCTTAAGGTCCTTCTTGGTTGTCATAATCAGAAGCAGCATAGATTCTTTTAGAGTATATATTTTCCTCTGTGCTGTAGATCTCCTGGGCTCAGATTAAGGGAGCCTAAGTTGTCTCTCAACCAGTAGTTTCATTGGCAATAAAATTCCCTCAGAGCTTAGGTTGTTTGCTTCTCTTCGATCCGTCTGAACTGAATAGTGGACTTAACAAAAATTATTCTCTAGAGCCAATATTTACACCAGTCTTTAAATTAACTATTTTGTTGCCCTGTTCTAGCCTTTGCTTTGTACAGCAAAGTAGATCCAACACCATATTTCTTGTTCTGTCTTCCTACTACAACAGTACCTCCTTCTCCTACTACAACAGTACTTTCTCTAATGTAGCAGTACAGTCCTCCCTACTGCAACAATACTTTAATGCAGCAATACCCTCTTCTACTGCAACAGTACTCTCTTTAATGCAGCAGTACCTTCTTCTATTGCAGCAGTACTCTCTAATCAGCAGTACCCTCTTCTATTGCAACAATACTACTCTAATGCAGCAGTATTCTCTTGAACAGAGCACTAGCCTCATCTCCAACAACATTACCTCATCCTCCAGCAACAATACCTACTTTCATAGCAATAATACTCTTCTTCTATAGCAACAGTACTTACTTCCCCTAAGCAACTTCAGCCTCTTCAACCTCAACAGTAACTTCTTCTATAGCACTAGTACTCTCTTCTCCTACAATAACATTGCTCTTTTCTACAGAGACATTACCTAATTCCACAGTAACAGTACCTCTTTTTTTTTCAATAATAGTACTATCTTCCCCTAATGCAATATTACCCTGTTCTACAGCAGTAGCTCTCTCCTCCAGAGCAATAGTACCCTCCTTTCCTACAATGGTACTATATCAACAATAGCCTCTTCCACAAAAATACTTCCTTCTTTTCCTATAACAGTACTCTTTTCTATGGCAACAGTACAGCAACAAATTCCTCTCCCCACTCTTATATAGCAACAATAATCTCTTCTACAATAAGTAGGTTCCAAGAATTCATAATCTGACTTTTAGATTTTTATAGCAGGACTACTAAATGTTCCATCATATCAAGCCAAGAATCACCTGGTTCTAGTCTCCAGAAACCGATTTCTCACCATCTACCTCCTTATGACAATATCACAAATATTAGGTTTTAGTCATAGAAACAGTCCACATCTAGTATTCATGTTTTGTTTTAGGAAAAAAAAAAGAGGTGACTGTAATTTTGGTGGATGTAATTTGTGGAGAAGGGAAGTAATATGGCTTAAAGAAAAGGATATTCTATGTATGTGCCATGACAGTTTTGTACTCTAAGGACATTCAGGCCATATTCATTTTAGAGCTCATCTGTATGAGTTGTGGCAAATGTAAAAAATCTTTTTCTGTAAAGAGCCAGACAGGAATAGGCTTTCCAAGGCAAGTATCTCGACTGCAGCTATTTATTCCTGAAGCTATTGAAAGGAAACAGTCACTGATTTTTTAAATGTTAAGAATGTGACTGTATTATAATATAATTTTATTCATGACAGTAAAATTTGCATATTATATAATTTTCTATTATTAAAAGACAGTATTATTTCTGGGCTTTTCAACCAGAAAAAAATTTTTTTTACATTTAAAATATATAAAACCTCATCTCTGGGGCCTTCTTGGAATGGGGGCAGGCAGATTTATCTTTCTGCCTGAAGGCACAGTAGCCCTCAGCCATACTCAATATATTCTTACATGGCCCAGTTCCACAAGTAATCTCATGAAGTACAGCAGGCAGGGGCCAGAAAAAATAGTACAGTGAGTAGGGCACTTGCCTTGCACACACACAGACCCAGATTCAATTCCCCTGTATTCCATGGTTCCCTGAGCACCACCAAAAATGATTCCTGAGAACAAAGCCAGGATTAAACCCTGAGCAGCTCAGTGGGATGAGTCTAATTTCCCAAAGAATATGGTATCACCAAATATTCATAGGTAGACTTGCCTGGTCTAGGTTTACAACTCTAGGGCCTTCTCAAAATAGGGACAGGCAGGTTTCCCTTTGTACCTGAAGAAGCCCACAGTCACACCCTACACTTCCCAACATGGAAATGGCCCAACTCCACAACTAAACCTTATCAAACTGCCAAGTTACCAATTGTTCTAGAACTATTGCTCCTGGACTGTATGGCCAGGTATCAGCCAAATAGATTCTGAAAATCTGATAGGAACATTGCCTAGAAGACCACTAACCTCACTGAGTTTAAACATTAACACACGTACCAGCTAGCCCAGTAAATTCTCAATGACTTTAGTAACACTTAAGTAACATTGCCTAGAAGACCACTAACCTCACTAAGTTTAAACATTAATCCATATGAGGCCAGAGCAATAGCGCAGCAGTAGGGCATTTGCCTTGCATGCAGCCAACCTGGGTTGGACCCAAGTTTGATTCCTGGCATCCCATAGGGTTCCCTGAGCCTGCCACGGGTGATTTCTGAGTGCAGAGTCAGAAGTGACCCCTGAGTGCTGCCAGGTGTGGCCCAAAAACAAAAAGCAAAAAACCCTTAAACCCCTAAACACCCCTAAAGTTCAACTAGTACCAACTAGCCCACTAAATTCTTGATGACTGTAGTAACACCATTGAGAGATATAAAAATGATCAACAAATGACTCATTAATCTAAGGTTTTATAATTCCATTGTCTTTGTGTTGTAATAAGCAATGCCAAGTAAATTTGTTTGTGTCTTCTAAGGATCACGCTGGGTGGTGGGTGGGAAAGTGAGGATTCTGGTTGGTGGGATTGGTGTTGAAGCATTATGAACAACTTGGTAAATCATGGTGCTAAGATAGTTTAAAATTAAAAAGGTTTAAATGTGGCAGGCTAAAGAGACAGCTAAGAATCTGTAAAGTAAAATTATAATGCCTTGCATGCAGTCAACCCAGGACAGACAATGGTTCGAATCCCTGCATCCCATATGGTTCCTCGAACCTGCCAGAAGCGATTCTGAGCACAGAGCCAGGAGTAACCCCTGAACACTGCCGAGTGTGACCCAAAAACCTATATATATACATATATATATATATATATATATACATACATATACATATATGTGTGTGAGTGTGTGTGTGTGCATGTGTTTGTGTGTCCAATATATCAATTATAGGTGTGTGTATATATATACATATATATACATATATATGTACATATATGTGTGTATATATATCTCCATCCATCCATGAGTTGGGTGAGAATGCCCCAGGCATTGTGTTTCTAACCCCATATGCGGACAGGTCTGATGAAGCAGGGTAGCAGCAGAGAAATAATATACCAAGCAGTGAGAAAAAGATATTCATTGGAGTTAGTCTGCTTTTTCCTCATGGCTTTTTTCTGCCATGAGTCTCTCTTTATGTGCTCATTCTGCTGAGATAAAGCCAGACTCCTCTCTTTATTCAAACCAACCCCCAATCCCAGCTGGGGGAAAGTCAAGTCATATACAAAAGCAACTATTCAGTGGATATTTACATCTCAAAGGAAGAGATTAGGGGAAAAGAAAGTTTGGGGCAGGGTTCACCTTACAAGAGTTAAGTTAAGAGTTAAGACTTACAGGAGTCAAGGCACGTGCTTTGCATGTATCTGACCAGGACTCAATCGCTGACACTATATGGTTTCCTGAGTCTCATTGTTTCTAGTCCTAGATGCCTCTGACCACAGTCAAGCATGATCTAGGACCCATAGACTGGTTGGCTGAATATTGCTGGGAGTAAAGCCCCTAAGAAGGGCATTGGAGGGCCACCAAATAAACAAATAGAAGTTCTGAAAATGGATGCTAGAGGTACCAACCAGCCTCTCAGTAAAATATCTGAGTAAAACACTTGATCAACAAAGAATCTAATGTACTAATAAAAAGAAGTTGATTAAAACATGGTTTGCACATTATATTTTTTTTTTAAGACACAGAAAAAAAGTTTAGGGACCAAAGCAATGATATAGTGTGTAGAGTGCTTGCCTTAAATGCAGACAACCCAGGTTCAATGCCTAGTATCCCATGTGGGCCCCCATAAAATGCCAGGAGTGATCCTTAAGTGCAGAGTCAGGAAAATCACTAAGCATCATCAGAAAATGAAACAAAATGAAACAAAAAAGAAATAAAAATGTTTATTGACAAGTAAGAGGGGGGAAAATCCTCAACTAGGAGGAAATTAGTATAGGATTAATTTTCTTTTATAGGTAGCTTTAATCAAGTAAACTAGAGAAAAGAAAATGCTATGAAGAATGTCACAGGGAAAGAAATAAACAGAACTGCATTGGTACTATAGATGCAAGTGGTCCATTCATCAGTCCAAATCCTGTTGAGTTCAAATCCTGTTGTCAGAGTCAACTAAACATTTCTTTCAGTCTGATGCAAGAGATCTGAGAACTATGGCCTGAGGAAATACCTACAAACTCCAGGACACAGCCCTGTTTTCCTTGGTTCCTGGCCCAAACTAAACCCTTCTGGCTCATTGTGCTCTCCAACTCTTTCATCACCTAAATGCTCACTATGACCTCTTCCTGGATCAAATATCACTCTTCCAAGTGTCATGGGGACTGGATCAGGGTTAATTCCATAGATTTTGATAATTAACCCCATATCTACTAATTAAACCAATCTCTGCCTTTCTAACACATATCCAGCTAAATACAATTGTTTCTCTGCAGTTCTCTCAAATTAAAAACTCTTCTCCCTATGGAAAATAACAGACCTCAAAGGTTTTTTCTCCCAAAACCTTTCCCATAGCTGCTTATAAAAGTTCTTATTCTTTTTGGGGGCTGGAGCAATATAGCACAATATAGTACACAGCTGACCCAAGTTCCATCTCCAGCATCTCATATAATCCCCAAGCCTGCCAGGAGTAATAATATCTGAACAAAGAGCCAGGAGTAACCCCTGCATACTACAAGGTATAGCTCAAAAAACTAAATAAATAAATAAATAAATAAATAAATAAATAAAATACTCTACATTCTCTTTTCTCTTTCTTCTCAGATGCTTCTTCACTTCATCATATGTCTCCCCCAAAGACAATCTTACCTCCTCTTTTCTAATATTTAAGCTCCACTTACACGTCTCTCATAATAGCCACATGTAAATACCCTATGCTGAAATGAATCAGCCTGTTTTATGTGTCTGCATTCTATGTGTTAAATGTTGATAAACAAATCTTTTTCACAGGGGCAACTGTTCCTAGCCCATGGTTTCTACTCTCAAACATACCAGTAATATTAAATAACACTGCAATGCCTCTCTAATTTCCACACAAATACTTATATATCCTTATCAAATCCTCCATTTTTTCCATTACTCAATACAGGATCTCTTTCTCTACCAAAATCTACATGCACCCACGCGCACACACACACACACACACACACACACACATACACACATACACACACAAACACACACATGTAAACTCCCATACCAGCAAAATATTTTCCTCCTATTTTCACATATATTAGCAATAAAAAAAAGTACTTCACTTTTTTATTGGTCTTTGGTGGCCAGGCTGTGCAGTCAAGATTAAGAGACAACTTAGTGCAGCCAGAGGAAGAATGAGTCTGTGGAACTCAAGTTCTCTGAGAACAGATAATAAGTAAACCTGGCTCAGGAAAAACAGCATTTACTTAACAGCCAAAGGAGGGAAAATGTGCCCCAAAGCCAGCCCTTAACAAAGTGTGGGTCACCAATGGACAACATATTTTTTCTAAGTCCCCACTTTGTGCTGTAGTAGAAGGACCATAAATCATTTTCACTGGAACGAAAAATTCAGAACAAACCTGAGGGCCATGGATACATGTAACCACACAAAGGATAGAGCAAACAAAGGAGAAGATATCAAGCTGAAAATAAAAAGAAACATTCCCCCTCACATGACCAATTTGGTAAGCCCAGCACCAACAGTGAGTGCTCTTGACTCTCTTTCCAAGACAATGCTGCAGACTCAATGTAACTCTAATGAACTATGTAGAGGGTGATAGGTCATCTATGACTGGCATCTTACCAAAATCAACTTTCTTGTACATAAGACCAATCTAAACCAAAAGACTTGGTCCAATTCCAAAGCAACTTTCAGATACTTCCCCATAATTTCACTTCCTTTAAGTCCTTGAAGGGTTACTGCCTCTTTAACTACTGTCCTACTCAGACTCCATCCATCCCAATCTTGCTTCTGCAGATACTTCACAAAAAAAATACTAGAGTCAAGTTTTACCAATAACTTTACATTACTAAATTCAAAGAGACTTGGCTCTTTGATCTTAAAGGAATGCTTTACTTCAAACCTTCTAGAGTTCTCACTCAAACTCTCTTCCTCTCACTCCTTTCATCTCTCTTCTACTGTCTGTGTCACCATATTATCTTCCCCCTCACTGATAATATGTTTACTTTTTCTATTTTATGTGCCACTTTCAATTCAGAACACCTTGAAGGTCTTTCCTTAACTTCTTGGTGAAGTTTTCTCATTCTATATTTCTGAGTATCTTTAGATTCATTCATTAACATATTCCATTATTGCAAAAATATATCATGAGTACCCTGATATAACTTATCAGTAGCAGGGTCACTCCATTCCTCTATTTTATATAGTTGTGTAAAACACAACCTAAACACAATCTAAAAGATGTGCTAGGAAAAAGCATTGTTCCATGGCTAGGAAGACAAATATACAAACTATGAGATGTGCCATTTTACATAAGAAATAGAACTAGCAATCTCAAATGCAATAACTCAATTGGAGTTGGGAGGAGAATGTCAAAGTTAATGTTAGAGGGGTCTGTCAAGTAACTCTTGAACAAGTAAAATTAAAAGTAGCACATGAGAGCATCTATGGTGGGAAAGAGCAGATTTTTTAGGAGAGAAAAAGGAGATGTGTAAAGTGTCAAGGTAAGAAGCAACTTAGATCTTACAATAGACCTTATACTGGAAGATCTAGAAGGCCAGTGTGTCTGGAAAGAGGGGCAAGATTAAAATTATATGATCTGCATCTGGAGGACAGACAGGAACTAGATCAGACTCCTAAATTTATTTGCCTTACCAGCCCCTTTTGTTAAAAAAAAATCACTCAGTACTCTTGGGACCCCCAGAAATCTACCTTTTGTAAGCAACAAACAGAAAGTGCCTCCCCCCAGTCAATTGCATCTGAGGCAACTCTCCATCCTCAGAATCGTCCCAGTTGCTTCTTTGGTTCAGAGATGCCCACTCAGGATCTGCTGAGTGATCTTGCCAGAACATGTAGACTTTGTTTCTACCTCAATCAATATATGCATTGTTACTCATTGGCTGGAATGATCTTTGAATGTAGCACCTTGGATTGGTGTGGAAATCAGATAGTCCAGCCTTCCAGGGGTTACATTTTCCCTCGGAATAAATGTTTGATGGAAAGGAAGTGGCCCCTTACATTTTCCCGGATCTCCTAGGGGCTGCTTGGAATGATGACTTGTAGTAGGAGTAAAGGGCAATGTGGGTAACTTCTCAAAAGTCTTTTCTCTTTCCATATGTGTTTGTGTGATTTATTTTCCAGCTCATCATCTGATTTCAGACCCATATCTCACCAGTGTTCTGAGGTTGGAACCTATCAAAGGATGCCTAAAGAATTTTACTCTTGGCCTTAACATTTTATTCTAGAGTCCTTAAAAATGACTCTAAGTGAGGGGCTGGAATGATGGCATAGGTGTAAGGCATCTGCCTTGTGCACACGGGCCTAGGACAGACCATGGTTCAATCCCCCGGCATCCCATATGGTCCCCCAAGCCAGGAGTGATTTCTGAGAGCATAGCCAGGAGTAACCCCTGAGTGTCACCAGGTGTGACCAAAAAACAAAATGACTCTAAGTGAGAGAAATACAGGCCAATCTGCATGTTCAAAGGCTTACTTTGGCTCTGGTGTGTTTATATATGAGGAAGATATATATATATATATATACATATATATATTTATATATTTGGGGGGGGTTCCAGGGCTTGAACCTAGAAATCAGTAATACATGCATGTGTTCTAACACCACACTACATCCCTGGTCCCACATGAAGCTGTACTAAAACTTATGAGTGAAAAATAGTGACTTAGAGACCATTAGCAGCAGTTAGAGGAAAGTTAGCAATTTCAAACTAGAGCTTTAAGAACATTCTTGAACATTCTTGTTTGAGGGACTAGAGTGATCTACAGCAGGTATGGTTGTTTGCCTTGTATGTAGCCTGATCCAGGTTGCATTGCCAGTTGCCTCTGGTCCTACTCTATCAGGAGTCATTTTCTGAGCCAGAACTGTATCCACCAGGTATGGTTCTACACTAAAACAAAACAACAGCTGTCTGCCTGTGTTTCTGAATCCCTGAAGGTCTCCTCAGAGGCCTAGGGAGCGCACCCCAAAAAAACTGCATTTTGAAGCTGCTCAGTGAGTAAATTCTGGCTGTGGGGGTCACTGTCAATAAGCTGAACTCTCTGTCATGCGGAGGCTCCGCCCTGCTGTGCATTTGTTCACTCTGAGGACTTCAAGGGATACTTCTCCTGCCTGTGCCTGTCTTCCTGTGTTTCTGAATCTCTGAAGGTCTCCTCAGAGGCCTAGGGAGCACATCCCCAAAAAACTGTCAACTAGAGGCAGCAGAAGAGTGCGGCTGCTTTGCTTCATGGCCGCATACTCTTTCTAACCAATGAACCCCACCACAATACACAGGAAAAACCACGCTACAAGCATGACAATGGGAAAACCTCACAGGCAAACACCATGCACATAAAATGAAGACAAAAGCTCGGATGACCTAATAAATTTCAACCACCTGATTAACCTCTCAGATAAGGAACTTAAAATAGCAATATGAAAGATGT
Source organism: Suncus etruscus (assembly GCF_024139225.1). Classification (NCBI taxonomy): domain Eukaryota; kingdom Metazoa; phylum Chordata; class Mammalia; order Eulipotyphla; family Soricidae; genus Suncus; species Suncus etruscus. The sequence goes on from NC_064851.1 coordinate 117,709,313, forward strand.
TTGAAGAACTCAAAGAGAGCATAAATTGATCTGAACAGAACACAAAGACAGAAATCAGAAAACTACAAACTGAAATAACAGATCTGAAAAACACGGTAGCTGAACTGAAAACCTTAATGGATGGCCTCGCCAGCAGGGTATCAGCAGTTGAGGAGAGAATCAGAGTACTGGAAGATGTGATGCAGAAAAACTCATCACAACAAAGGAAATTGGAAAAAAAAAACCTTAAGACAAACGAACAGGCAATGGAAAAAGTACTCAAAGAATGCGAACAGATGAAAATTGAAGTCTTTGATAAACTCCACAGAAACAACATAAGAATTATTGGAGTCCCAGAGACCCAAGAAGGAGATCTCCAGAAAGAATCAACTGTCAAAGACATCATCAAAGACATACTCCCAGAGTTAAAGAATACATGCAATCAAATCCTGCATGCCTGAAGAGTACCAGCTAAAAGAGACCCAAAGAAAAACACCCCAAGACACATCCTCGTTACAATGACAAATCCCACAGATAGAGATAGAATACTGAAAGCAACAAGATCAAAAAGGGAAATTACATTCAAAGGAGCATCCCTAAGACTTACTGCAGACATGTCACAAGAAACTCTCAAGGCCAGAAGACAGTGGTGGGATATTGTGACAAGACTGAATGAAATTAATGCCTCACCGAGAATACTGTACCCAGCCTGACTCACGTTTAGGTTTGAAGGAAGAATAAATAGCTTCATAGATAAACAACAGCTCAGAAACTTCACAAATGATAAGCCAGCCTTAAAGGAAAAACGGACAGGTCTACTCTAAGACAAGAGAGACCAACAAACAAAGAAAACTTATCTATAAAGATGACATTAAATCCTATGACAATCATCTCCCTTAATGTTAATGGACTAAATTCACCAATTAAAAGACACAGAGTGGCAAAATAGGTCAAAAAGATGAATCCAACCTTCTGCTGCCTACAAGAATCACATCTGAATAATCAGAACAAACATAGACTCAAAATCAAAGACTGGAGGAAAGTCATCCAAGAAAACAACACCTTAAAAAAAGCTGGGGTGGCCATATTAATATCTGATGACACCAACTTTATATTCAGAAAAGTGGTAAGGGACATAGATGGACACTATGTAATAATCAACTATCAACTAATGCAACAGAAAGATATCCGACTATTAAACATATATGTACCCAATGAGAGACCAACAAATTATCTCATACAATTACTGACAAATCTGAAAGGAGAAATCAAAAATAACACAATAATTGTGGGAGACCTCAACACGGCCCTATCAACACTTGATAGGCCAACCAGACTGAAACCCAACAGAAACATACTAGCCCTGAAAAGAGTAATAAAAGAAAGAGGACTAGTAGATATATAGGACACTCCATCCCAAAAAACCTGGATACTTATTCTTCTCCAATGTACATGGGTCATTCTCCAGGATAGACTACATGCTGACACATAAAACATACATAACTCCATAAAATCAAGAGGATAGATATCTTGCAGGCTACCTTTGCTGACCACAAGGCTCTGAAATTAGATGTGAACTACAAAGACACACAGAAAAAAAAAACCTTAACAATTGGAAATTAAAGACTCTGCTACTGAACAACCAATGGGTCCGAGATGAAATCAAAAAGGAAATCAAAACTTTCCTGGAAACAAATGATAATGAAGACACAAATGGCCAGAATCTATGGGACACAGCAAAAGCGGTCCTGAGAGGAAAATTTATAGCTCTACAAGCACACATCAAGAAGGAAGAAGAGGCATACCTGAATAACTTAATGGCGCAGCTCAAAAAATTAGAAAATGACCAACAAAAGGAACCAAAAACAGGGAGACAGAAGTAAATAACAAAGCTGAAAGCAGAACTCAATGAAGTGGAAAACCAAAAAGCAATCCAAAAGATCAACGAAAGCAAAAGTTGGTTCTTTGAAAAAATAAACAAGATTGATAGACCATTGGCAAAACTCACAAAGAGAGAGAGAAATCTGATAACCCATATTAGAAATGAAAAGGGGGAGATCATGACAGATATTGTAGAGATACAAAGGGTAATCAGAGACTACTTTGAGAAACTTTATACTACTAAACATGAGAACCTAGAAGAAATGGAAAAATTATTGGACACTTATAACCTTCCACATTTAAGTAAGGAGGATATAGGATATCTAAACACCCCATCACTACTGAGGAAATTGAAACTGTAATCAAACATCTGCCCAAAAAGAAAAGCTCAGGCCCAGATGGATTTCCTAATGAATTTTTTCAAGAGGAGCTACTACCAATCCTAACCAGGCTCTTTCATAAAATTGGAAAAACGGGAACACTCCCAAACAGCTTTTATGAAGCCAACATCACCTTGATACCAAAACCAGACAAAGATGCTGCCAAAAAAGAAAATTACAGACCAATATCTCTGATGAATGCTGATGCAAAGATTTTCAAAAAATCCTGGCAAATAGGATCCAATGCATCATCAAAAACATCATACACTACGACCAAGTAGGTTTCATCCCAGGAATGCAAGGATGGCTTAACATCTGTAAATCTATCATGGTCATACACAACATCAACAAGAAGAAAATAAAAATCACACGATCATATCAATAGATGCAGAGAAAGCATTTGATAAGGTTAACGCCCATTCTTGATCAAAACTCTCAGCAAGATGGGAATGGAAGGAATCTTTCTCAATCTAGTTGAAGCCATCTACCACAAGCCAATGGCAAATATTATCCTCAATGGAAAAAACTAAAAGCCTTTCCTCTAAATTCTGGTACAAAACAAGGCTGTCTGCTCTCACCACTCCTCTTCAATATAGTACTGGAAGTTCTTGCTATAGCGATAAGGCAAGAAAAAGATATCAAGGGAATCCAGATAGGAAAGGAAGAAGTCAAGCTCTCGTTGTTTGCAGACGACATGATACTCTAATTAGAAAACCCTAAAGACTCCACCAAAACGCTTCTAGAAACAATAGACTCATATAGCAAGGTGGCAGGCTACAAAATTAACACACAAAAATCAATGGCCTTTTTATACACCAATAATGATAAGGAAAAGATGGAAGTCAAGAAGGCAATCCCATTCACAATAGTGCCACACAAACTCAAATATCTTGAAGTCAACTTGACCAAAGATGTGAAGGACCTATACAAAGAAAACTATAAGTCGGGGGCCGGGCGGTGGCGCTAAAGGTAAGGTGCCTGCCTTGCCTGCGCTAGCCTTGGACAGACCGCGGTTTGATCCCCCGGCGTCCCATATGGTCCCCCAAGCCAGGAGCGACTTCTGAGCGCATAGCCAGGAGTAACCCCTGAGCGTCACCGGGTGTGGCCCAAAAACCAAAAAAAAAAAAAAAAAAAAAAAAAAAAAAAGAAAACTATAAGTCCCTGCTCCAAGAAATAAGAGAGGACACACAGAAATGGAAACACATACTCAGCTCATGGATTGGCAGGATTAACATCATCAAAATGGCAATACTCCCCAAGGCATTATACAGATTTAATGTGATCCCTCTAAAGACACACATGACTTTCTTTAAAGAAGTGGATAAGGCACTTTTGAAATTCATTTGGAACAATAAACTCCCTATAATACCTAAAGCAATCATTGGGAAAAAGAATATGGGAGGAATTACTTTCCCTAACTTTAAACAGTACTACAAAGCAATAGTCATCAAAACAGCATGGTATTGGAATAAGGACAGGCCCTCAGATCAGTGGAATAGGCTTGAATACTCAGAATGTTCCCCAGACATACAGTCACCTATTTTTTTATAAAGGAGCAGGAAATCCTAAGTGGAGCAGGGAAAGCCTCTTCAACAAGTGGTGTTGGCACAACTGGATAGCCACTTGCAAAAACTTGAACTTAGACCCCCAGCTAACATTATGTACGAAGGTAAAATTCAAATGGATTAAAGACCTCGATATCAGACCCCAAACCATAAGATATATAGAACAACACATAGGCAAAACACTCCAGGACATTGAGACTACAGGCATATTCAAGGAGAAAACTGCACTCTCCAAGCAAGTGAAAGCAGAGATTAACAGATGGGAATATATTAAGTTGAGAAGCTTCTGCACCTCAAAGGAAATAGTGCCCAGGATACAAGAGCCACCCACTGAGTGGGAGAAACTATTCACCCAATACCCATCAGATAAGGGGCTAATCTCCAAAATATACAAGGCACTGACAGAAATTTACAAGACAAAAACATCTAATCCTGTCAAAAAATGGGGAGAAGAAATGAACAGACACTTTGACAAAGAAATACAAATGACCAACAGACACATGAAAAAATGCTCCACATCACTAATCATCAGGGAGATGCAAATCAAAACAACGATGAGATACCACCTCACACCACAGAGAATGGCACACATCACAAAGAATGAGAATAAGCAGTGTTGGTGGGGATGTGGAGAGAAAGGAACTCTTATCCACTGCTGGTGGGAATGCTGTCTAGTTTAACCTTTATGGAAAGCGATATGGAGATTCTTCCAAAAACTGGTAATCGAGCTCCCATACAATCCAGCTATACCACTCCTAGGAATATACCCTAGGAACACAAAAATACAATACAAAAACCCATTCCTTACACCTATATTCATTGCAGTACTATTTACCATAGCAAGACTCTGGAAACAACCAAGATGCCCTTCAACAGACAAATGGCTAAATAAACTGTGGAACATATACACAATGGAATATTATGCAGCTGTCAGGAGAGATGAAGTCATAAAATTTTCCTATACATGGATGTACACAGAATCTATTATGCTGAGTGAAATAAGTCAGAGAGAGAGAAAAACACAGAATGGTCTCACTCATCTATGGGTTTTAAGAAAAATGAAAGGCATTCTTGCAATAATAATTCTCAGACACAAAAAAAGAGCTGGAAGTTCCAGCTCACCTCAGGAAGCTCACCACAAAGAGTGATGAGTTTAGAGAAATATTTAGAGAAATAACTACATTTTGAACTGTCCTAATAATGAGAATGTATGAGGGAAATGGAAAGCCTGTTTAGAGTACAGGCGGGGGTCAGGTAGGGAGGAGGGAGATTTGGGACATTGGTGATGGGAATGTTGCACTGGTGATGGGTGGTGTTCTTTACATGACTGAAACCCAAACACAATCATGTATGTAATCAAGGTGTTTAAATAAAATATATTTAAAAAAATAAAATAAAAATAAAATAAAATGGCAATACTTTCCAAAGCATTATACAGATTTAATGAGATCCCCTTAAAAATACCCATAACATTCTTCAAAGAAGTGAATCAAACACTTATGAAGTTCATCTGGAACAATAAACACCCTCGAATAGCTAAAGTACTCCTAGGGAAAAGGAAAATGGGAGGCATTACTTTCCCCAACCTTAAACTGTACTACAAAGCAATAGTTATCAAAATAGCATGGTATTGGAATAAAGACAGACCCTCAGATCAGTGGAATAGGCTTGAGTTCTCAGACATTGTCCCCCAGACATACAATTACCTAATTTTTGACAAAGGAGCAAAAAATCCTAAGTGGAGCAGGGAAAACCTCTTCAACAAGTGGTGCTGGCAGAACTGGTTAGCCACTTGAAAAAAAGGAGCATAGACCCCCAGTTAACATCAAGTACAAAGGTAAAATCTAAGTGGATTAAAGACCTTGATATCAGACCTGATACCATAAGGCATATAGAACAACACATAGGTAAAACACTCCATGGCATTGAGACTAAAGGCATCTTCAAGGAGGAAACTGTACTTTTCAAGCAAGTGAAAGCAGAGATCAACATATGGGAATACATTAAACTGAGAAGCTTCTGCACCCCAAAAGAAATAGTGCCCAGGATACAAAGTCACCCACCAAGTGGGAGAAATTATTCACCCAACACCCATCAGATGAAGGGCTAATATCCAAAGTATATAGGGCACTGACAGAACTTTACAAGAAAAAAATCTAATCCCATCAAAAAATGGTGAGAAGAAATGAACAGACACTTTGACAAAAAAGAAATACAAATGGCCAAAAGGCACATGAAAAAATGCTCCTCGTCACTAATCATCATGGGGATGCAAATCAAAACAACAATGAGATACCAACTCACACCACAGAAATTGGTATACATCACAAAGCATGAGAACAATCAGTGCTGGCGGGGATGTGGAGAGAAAGGAACTCTTATCCACTGCTGGTGGGAATGCCGTCTAGTCCAACCTCTATGGAAAGTGATATGGAGATTTCTCCAAAATCTGGAAATTGAGCTCCCATTCGACCCAGCTATTCCACTCCTAGGGATATACCCTAAGAACACAAGAATACAATACAAAAATCCCTTCCTCACACCTATATATATTGCAGCACTATTCACAATAGCCAGGCTCTGGAAACAACCAAGATGCCCTTCAACAGAGGAATGGTTAAAGAAACTGTGGTATATACACACAATGGATTATTATGCAGCCGTCAGGAGAGATGAAGTCGTGAAATTTTCCTATACATGGATGTACATGGAATCTATCATGCTGAGTGAAATAAGTCAGAGGGAGAGAGAGAGACACAGAATAGTCTCACCCATCTATGGGTTTTAAGAAAAATAAAAGTCATTTTTGCAACAATCCTCAGAGACAATGAGAGGAGGGCTGGAACTTCCAGTTCACTTCATGAAGCTCGCCACAAAGAGTAGTGAGTGCAGTTATAGAAATAACTACACAGAGAACTACCATAATCATGTGAATGAATGAGGGAAATGGAAAGCCTGTCTGAAGTACAGGTGGGGGTGGGGTGGGATGGAGGGAGGGAGATTTGGGACATTGGTGGTGGGAATGTTGCACTGGTGAAGGGGATGTTCTTTACATGACTGAAACCTAATCACAATCATATATGTAATCAAGATGTTTAAATAAAGAAAAAAATTAATAAAAAATAAAAAAAGGAATGTCCTGCTTTGGACAACTGCTCTTTTCAAAGATTTCATTTCTAAAAATGAAAAATAGTGTGAGAAACCCATTTGGGAAAAGGGCATGTTTCGTTTTGGAACTTGAGATGCTAAGGATCATCCTTGGATATGATGAGTGTTAACAACTGACTGGAGTTCTAAGGTTGGAGATGGAAATGTGACCCCAAACACATGTTTGCACAGAACCTGTGGGTATGTATGTACTTGGAAATGTGGTGTCTTGTGAATAGAATCAAGATCAGAATGAATTGCATTATCTTGCAGAGAAAAGGTCTATGAGACAAGAGACAGAGATTCAAGTGGCACATATATAAGCCAAGAAATTCCAAGAACTGTGGGAACCAAGTTAACGACAGTAAGAAAAGCTTCTTATCTGACACTGAGAGGTGAGTGACTATTGTAATCTTGACTTTCTATTACTGCCTTAAAACCACAAGGTCACCAATTTCTGCTAATTTAGGCCACACCATTTGCATTCACTTTTAGGGCAGTTCTATGAAATCAATATCCTGACTTCTCCAAGGTTAATTAATCCAGCACAAATCTATGTTCATTCTCTATTTCCACTGCCATTGTCAAACACACACACACACACACACACACACACACACACACACTTTCATCATATCTTTTCATTATTGTAAGAAACTACTAACTGACTCCAGTGGGTTCATGTTAATACTTCTATTTATTGTCTAGTCAGTAATTTGATAAAGTTCAAGAACATGCATCTGACAGCTCCTCCTTGAATAATATACACCTATAGAAATCAGAATAAAGCCCAATGCCATCCACATGTCTTTCATCTGTAGAGAGCTTGTCACCAAACTCAACTCTCAGACCCTTTCATTACTCTTCAAGATCAGTCACTCGGGATAGCCTCAGACTCCTGAACCTCACTTTGCTTTCTCACTTTTTCTCACTCACCTATTGCTCAATACACTTTTAAAATATGTTTATAATATGAAAAATATCCAGATTGAGAACTGCCTCTGTCAAGGCTGAGAATATATTTCCAATGCTTATCACAGACCTCGAGAATAAAAAGTATACAGTAATCACATTTTTAAAAGCACACAAAGATAATCAAATTTCCTTAAGTTATACTAAACCAAACTAGATCAAATAGGTTTTTCCAGAAATCACAGTTTCAACTAAGACTTCATTTTACCACAAATAATACTGAAAGATTCAATTATCATTCATAGCATTTTTGTCTAGGGCAGGGGTCTCAAACTCAATTTACCTGGGGGCTGCAGGAGGCAAAGTCAGTAGTAAGCCTTGAACATTGGGAGGTGTGACCCAAACAACTAAAACAAAACAAAACAAAAAAAGATTCCTCTAGGGCAGGGCCACAAAATGTTGTACGGAGGGCCACAAACGGCCTGCGGGCCACGAGTTTGAGACCCCTGGTCTAGGGGGATAAAATCTTGTTTAACTCAACCAAACACGAACTTCCCCAACCACAGTTATATAGAAGTGAAGCACTTCTCTCATCAGTCACTAGCACCTACCTTATTGTCCAAAGCAAATATTCCCATTAAATATGTATACATGCAGGCTCTAGTGAAACTGAAGATCTTAATTCCTTGTGAGAAGATGTTACTTCTCTTGAGCTAGAGAATTTAAACAGAGGGAGGACCAGGATCATGAAATTACTCTCTGAGTGGAGCTGGAGAGAGAGTACAGTAGGTGGATCTTTGACTTCCACCTAGCCAATCTGGGTTCACTCCCCAGTATTCTCATGTGGTCAACTGAGTACAGCAGGAGTAACTCTTAGGAACAGAACCAAGAGTAAACCTTCAGCATTTGGGTGTGGGACAAAAACCAAAAGGAAAGAAAATTAAATTACTTTCTCAGTTTGACTGGAGAACACATAGCCTCATTTCCCTTATCCTACTCATGGAATTCCATGCAAGAATGTGATTCTGTGTGGGCCTGCAATGTCAGGGATTACCCAGGTCAACAGAGTAGTGTTTAGGAACCTCTAGTATCACAACTGGAAGTGATATGATGGCTGCACCCAGAAAAGTGCAGGGAACCATGTGCTGCCATGGATAAAACCAGGGTTGGCTGCATGCAAAGCTTGCCTCAGAACCTTTATACTGGTGGTGGGAATGTTGCACTGGTGAAGGGGGGGGGGGACATTCTGTTTATGACTGAAACATACTTGTAATCATAGTGCTTACATAAACATTCTGTTTATGACTGAAACATACTTGTAATCATAGTGCTTACATATTTATATTTAAAAAAATTAAAACAGAAAAAAAAGAACCTTTATACTACCTCTTGGACCTAGACGTACAATCTTGGCTACATCCTAGTAAAGGCTAGAGTCACTAGTATAATATGTATAGTGTATAGTATAGAGTATAGATAGAGTAGAGTATAGTATAGCATAGCATAGCATAGCATAGCATAGCATAGCATAGCATAGCATAGCATAGCATAGCATAGCATAGCATAGCATAGCATAGCATAGCATAGTATAGTTGGTATAGTGACTAGAGTCAATAGTATAATTTGACTCTGGTAGTCTTCCTAGTTTTCTTTCTTAAAGTTCCATTTCTTATAATTAATTATTTTTGTTGATCCACATCCAGGTTTCACTCATGTTTTATACATCTAAGAAGCCATTTTTGCCCATTCTCTTCCATTCTATCTTTGCCTGATTTTAGCCAACTTTTGGGCCTTTATGGAGACAGCACTTTCTTAGCGACTCTCTCCTTCCAATATCCAGTATCATATCCCATGTGACTGTATATCACAGCATTTTGCCTTTGTCAGCCTTTCTCAGGGCCTGCTAAATCAGTGCCTCACCACAATGCTGGAAAAATACCTGTAGAATATTTGTCTAGAGATTTTAACTTGCTAAAATAAATGGTACCTTGAATCAGTAATATAGTTCAGCAGATTGAGCATGTAAATTGCATACAGAAGCCCTAGATTTGATCCTCAGTACCATAGGATTCTCTAAGCACCACAGATAGTGTGTCCCAAGCATTGGCCTGAGAATAGCCCCCAGGCATCACAGGATGTATCCCCAAAACATTCACAAAATGAACAGTACATTGCTGATTTGGTGGGGAGCACACAGGACAGTTACTCCTGGGTTACTCAGGGGTTAGTCTTGGCTCTGAGCTCAGCATTTACTCCCAGAAGGCTGGGGAACCATATGGGATGCTGGGGATTAAAATTAAGTCAGCCACATGCAAGGTAAATGCACTAACCCACTACACTATCACTCTAGCCCCTATTTTTAGTCTTATTTCAACTACTTTCTGCATCGTTCTAAAAACAAAACTTAACAAATTAAAGTTATCTGGATAACAATTCCTACTTATTTTCTGAATTTAAGTTTATGCTATAGATTTTATAGCTGGATAGGTAACATTACCATTACCACTACTCTTTCCAACCTACTGGGAAGGCGGGTAGCCTCAGTAGGGGTGCATAGGAGGCAGGGGGCCCCTTTCCATGCTTCTGGGACAACTTGACAGTGCTCACTACAAGAGCCTATGAAGGCTAAAGTGTGCTAAGAATTATGCAGCCACCCCAGCAATGTTCAAGATCCTCCAACTGTATTAGGAACCAAGTGGTTCCAGGGATCTATTCAGGGCCAGCCTCACAGGAGGTAAGTCCTTGTCCCATCTCTGCAACCCTTCCCTATACACTTTAAACCCAGAATCCACACCAATAAGGTTGGTTGTCTAAAGTTTACCTCTCCAATCATGACAAGGTGAATGTGTAGAAATAGGGACAAGGGGGTTCTTGGAAATCATCACTTCCTTGGGCCAAAGTGTTAGTTAGCACAGGGAGTAGGACATTTGCCTTGTATGTGGCTGACTGGAGTGTGAGGATTGATCCTTGGCATCACAAATGGTGCCTTGAGCCTGCCAGGAATAATTTTTGAGTGCAGAGCCAGAATTAATCCATGAGCACCACTGAGTGCAGCGCAGCCTACCCACACCCCGCAAAAATCATCACTTCTTTAAGTTCTAGTTCTAGTACAGCAGGTAAAGTGTTTGCCTTGCACATAGTCAACCTAGATACCATCTCCAGCACCCCTTTTGGTATCCAAGCACTGCGAGGAATATAATTTTTTTATTTTAGGCCACACCCAGTGATGCTCAGGGGTTACTCCTAGGTATGCACTCAGAAATCGCTCCTGGCTTGAGGGATCATATGGGATGCCAGGAGATGGAACTGCGGTCCATCGTAAGTCAAACATGTGCAAGGCAAATGCTTTACCTCTGCGCCATTACTCCGGCCCTAGGAATAATTCTTGAGTGTCAAGATAGCACTAATCCCTAAGTATCCCAGGATGTGGCCCCCAAACTAAAATAAATAAAATAAGATCATCACTTTCTTCCCAACCAACACCAGGACAACCCCGAAGTTCACCAAGTATCACTGTGAATGACCCCCAGGCCTCCTAAGAATAATTTGGGAGCTGCCCAACAAAAAACAATTCATTTTAAAATAAATTTTTAAATGCACACTGAAATCACCCATAAACCAACTGGGGGAGGCTAAAATTCTTTTCTGAAGTTCCCTCATTTCTCTCTTCTCCCATCTCTCTTGTGTTTCCATAGTCAAACTTCTCCCCACAAAAGTGAAAAGAGATCAATGGAAATTCATAATCCAACTGAATGAATCACATTGAGTGAAGTCCAGGAATCTGATCAGTGATAGGTACTCAGTGAGGTTATTCAATCCCACCCCATGCCCCAATACAATTCCTGCAGTACCTAGCAATACCATAACCAGTGTACCCCTTTTTGTACCATCTGACCAACCTGATCAGGTATATTGTACCTGATATCCAACCTGAGTTTACTGTTTATAAGGCAAGTGCCTTACCTGCTGTAGGATAAGCACTTACCTTACTCAGGCCCTCAGCAGTTGATTTTAAATGGGAGAGTGATCAGAAAGTTTGCAGAAAGCAGTCACTACCATTCCACTCCTCAAACCTTGGAATGATCACTGTGTTATATTTGCAGAGAACAACATTCACCCTAAACATTGCCTGATGTGACCCCAACAAACAAAATAATGATGATAATAATCTGATATTAGCTGTGCCCTAAAAAGAAGAATGTATGGAGCAATAGCACAGAGGTAGGACATGTGCCTTGAATGCTGCTGACTCTGGACAGACCCAGGTTTGATCCCAGGCATCCCATATGGTCCACCAAGCCTGCCTGGAGTAATTTCTGAGTGCAAAGTAGGAGTACCCCTGAGCATAAAGAGGAAGAAGAAGAGGAGGAAGATGGGAGAAATTGGAGAAAGAAGGGATGGAGGAGTTTAAAGAGAGGGAGGACCAGGATCATGAAGTTACTCTTTAAGTGGGGCTGTAGAGAGTACAGTAGGTGGCTGTTTATCTTCTATCCAGACAATCTGGGTTCACTCCCAGTATTCCCATGTGGTCCACTGAGCACAGCAGGAATAACTCTTAGGAGCAGAACCAAGAGTAAACCTTGAGCATCTTTGGTGTGGGCCAAAAACCAAAAGAAAAATAAAGAAAAATAAATTACTTTCTCAGTTTGACTGGAGAGCACATAGACCCATTCCCTGAACCTACCCTTCAGCCAAGTGTTCGACCTGGACACCATGTGAGCTGGTATCTCAGAGAAGTTCTTCTCTCCATGTATGGGCATGTTGATTCTTTTCCTTATTTGCTCATTATTCTATTACTTGCTCAAAACCAGCAATAAAACTAAAGCAAACACTGTTCAACAGTCTCATTTAATGCATTCGTGATTTGACGTCTAGCATATTTTGGTTTGGGGCCACACCCAGTGCTCCTGAGGGCCTATATGGCTCTGTACTCAGGTAATTTCATGCAAGAATGTGATGCTGTGCAGGCCTGTAGTGTCAGGAATTACCCAGGTCACCACAGTTTAGGAACCTCTCAGATCACATCTGGAAGTGCTATGAGGGCTGTACCCAGAAACGTACAGGGAACCATGTACAGGACTGCCATGAATAAAACCAGGGTTGGCTGCATGCAAATCTTGCCTCAAAACCTCTATACTATCTCTTAGACCTAAGTCTTTACTACAATCTAGTATAGGCTAGAGTCACTAGTATAATATGTATAGTGTATAGTATAGTATAGTATAGATATATTCTAATGTAGTGTAGTGTAGTATAGATTAGTATAGTACTGTATAGTATAGTGACTAGAGTCACTAGTATGACCGTAGTAGTCTCCCTAGTGTTCTATCTTAAAATCCCATTTCTTAAAATTGTTTTTGTTGATCCATATCCAGGTTTCACTCATGTTTTATGCATCCAAGAAGCCATTTTTGCACATTTTCTTCCATTCTATCTTTGCCTGATTTTATCCGACTTTCAAACCTTTATGGAGACAGCACTTCCTTAGTGACTGTCTCTCTCCAATATCCAGTAGCATATCCCATATGACTGTATATCACAGCACTTTGCCTTTGTCAGCCTTTCTCAGGGCCTGCTAAATCAGTGCCTCGCCACCATGCTGGAAAAATACCTGTAGAATATTTGTCTAGAGATTTTAACTTCCTAAAATAAATAGTACCTTGGATCAGTAAGATAGTTCAGCAGATTGAGCACATAAATTGAATACAGAAGCCCTAGATTTGATCCTCAGTACCATAGGATTCCCTAAGCACTGCAGGTAGTGTGTCCCAAGCATAGACCTGAGAGTAACCCCCAGGGATCAACAGAATGTATCCCCAAAACATTCACAAAATAAACAGTACTTTGCTGGTTTGGGGGGAGCACACCTGGTAGTTACTCCTGGGTTACTCAGGGATTAGTCTTGGCTCTGAGCTCAGCATTTTCTCCTGGAAGGCTCAGAGAACCATTTGATGCTGGGGATTAAAATCAGGTCAGCCACATGCAAGGTAAATGCCCTATCTACTGTGCTGTCACTGTAGGCCCTAATTTTAGTATTATTTCAACTACTCTCTGCATTCTTCTAAAAACAAAACTTAACAAATTAAAGTTATCTGGTTAACAATTCCTATTTTTTTCTGAATTTAAGTTTATGCTATAGATTTTATAGCTGGGTAGGTAGCATTACAACCACTCTTTCCAACATACTGGCAGGGAAGGTATCCTCAGAAGGGGTGTACAGGAGGCAGGTGACCCCTCCCCATGCTTCTGGGACAACTTGACAGTGGCTCACTGCAAGAGCCTATGGAGGTTACAGTGTGCCAAGAATTATGCAGCCACCCCAGTAATGTTCAAGATCCTCCAACTTTATTAGAAACCAGGTGGTTCCAGGGGTCTAATCAGGGCCAGCTTCACAGGAGGAAAGTCCTTGTCCCATATCTGCAACCCTTCCCTAAATACTTTAAACCCAGAATCCACACCAATAAGGTTGGTTGTCTAAAGTTTACCTCTCCAACCTGACAAGGTAAATGTGTGGAAGTAGAGACAAGGGTCTCCTTGAAAATCATCACTCCCTTGGGCCAAGGTGTTAGCACAGGGAGTAGGACATTTGCATTGTATGTGACTGACTGGGGTGTGAGGATTGATCCTTGGCATCCCATATTGTGCCTTGAGCCTGCCAGGAATAAATTCTGATGGCAGGACTAGGATTAACCCATGAGCACCACTGAGTGCAGTCTACCTCCACCCGCAAAAAAGCACCACTTCTTTAAGGCCAGAGTTCTAGTACAGCAGGTAAGGTGTTTGCCTTGCACATAGTCAACCTGGGTACCATCTCCAGCACCCCTTTTGGTCCCCAAGCACTGCTAGGAATAATTTTTCTTTTTGGCGGGGGTGGGGTGTCCACACCCAGTGATGCTCAGGGGTTACTCCTGGCTATGTGCTCAGAAATTGCTCCTGGCTTGGAGGACCATATGGGATGCTGGGGGATTGAACTGCGGTCCGTGCCTAAGTCAGAAGTGTGCAAGGCAAACACCTTACAGCTGCATCAAATCTCTGGCCCCAGGAATAATTCTTGAGTGCCTAACCCCTAAGGTATCCCTAACCCCTAAGCATCCCAGGGTGTGGCCCCAGACTAAACAAAAAATAAAATAAAATCATCACTTTCTTCCCAACCAACACCAGGACAACCGCAAAGTTCACCAGTATCACTGTGAATGATTCCCAGGCCTCCAAAGAACTATTTGTGAGCCGCCCCCCAAAACAACTCATTTTTAAATTAAATTTTAAATGTACACTGAAATCAACCTAACCCAACTGAGGGAGTCCAAAATTCTTTCCTGAAGTATCCTCATCTTTCTCTTCTCACATCTCTCTCATGTTTTCATAGTCAAACTCCTCCAGCAAAAGTGAAAAATAGATCAATGGAAATTTATAATCAACTGAATGAATCACTTGAGTGACGTCCAGGAATTTGACAGTGATAGGTACTCAATCCCATCCCATGCCCCAGTACAATTCCTGCAGTCCCTGGCAACACAATAGCCAGTGTAACCTTCCCAACCCCATCCAACCAACCTGGCACTCTTCTCCAAAGTTTTTTTGTTTAGTTTTTGGGGTTTTCTTTTTGTTTGCCACACCTGATGGTACTCAGGATTTACTTCTGGCTCTGACTCAGGACTCAGTCTTGGTGAACTCGAAGAAGAGTATGTTGTACCTGATATCCAACTGTTGTATTATAAATTATAAATTATAGAGTCCTTGATGGGGTGGGTAGATGGTGAGGCCTTTCTTGGCCAGCCCGGTGCCTGTAACCCCTTTTAGCCTGGTGGGTCTGTAAATTTCAGGGTGATGGAAAAAAAAAAAATCCACAGCAGTCAGATTTCAGGAGACATGAAGTTTTATTTAGGCCCTAATCTCCATGTGCATATCTCTCATGGCTTCTATCTGATATCTCTCTCTCTCTCTCTCTCTCTCTCTCTCTCTCTCTCTCTCTCTCTCTCTCTCTCTCTCTCTCTCTCTCTCTCTCTCTCTCTCTCTCTCTCTCTCTCTCTCTCTCTCTCTCTCTCTCTCTCTCTCTCTCTCTCTCTCTCTCTCTCTCTCTCTCTCTCTCTCTCTCTCTCTCTCTCTCTCTCTCTCTCTCTCTCTCTCTCTCTCTCTCTCTCTCTCTCCTCTCTCTCTCTCCTCCCCCACTGTCTCCTTCCTGCTCCTTCTGACAGACCCCCTCCCAGCAGTGAGCTGGACTGACCATCAGATAAGATTAGCATTTTGCCCTGGGGAGGGGTAACATCCAACCTGAGTTTACTGCTAGCAAGGCAAGTGCCTTATGTGCTGTAGTAAGTTCTTACCTTACTCAGGCCCTCAGCAGTTAAATTTAAATGGAAGAGTGACCAGAAAGTTGGCAGAAAGCAACCATTGCCATTTCAGTCCCCAAATTCTGGGCATGAACACTGTGTTATATTTGCAGAGAACATTTCCCCTAAATATTGCCTGGTATGATCCCAAAAAGCAAAATATTGATCTGACATTATTTGTGTCCTAAAAAGAATGTATGGAGCAATAGCACAGAGATAGGGCATTTGCCTTGCACACTGCTGACCCTGGACAGACCCAGGTTCGATCCCAGGCATCCCATATGGTCCCCCAAGCCTGCCTGGAGTGATTTTTTAGCACATAGCCCTGAGTACTGCCTGTTGTGCTCCCCCCCCCCAAATAAGTAGAAGAAAAATGTAGAAATAAGGAAAAGGGTCCCCTAAACATTTGGGAAAGAAGGCAATTAATTCTTCAAAAAAACCTGGGGAGATACCAAACCTGCCATAGTCATGGATTTCATTTCTGATGTTTCAGCCAGCCAGTCTGTACTTTGTTGTTAGGGCAGGCCAGTGGGCTAATATCATAGCTACTAAATTTAGGGAAAACGTAGTTCATAATGTGCTTTCCCACGCTCCTTCCTATAAGCGTTTCCCATCTACCATTTCAAATCACCTCAACAGTGCATGAAGTATGCTCCAAGCTTTGTAAATAAATCTCTTCAGCAAAATGTCTTTGAATGTTTGAAGTTCTGAAATTGACTCCCTCATAAATTATGGAAATGGTTTTATAAGTCTGTCAAATGATAAATAAGACCTCTGAGAAAAACCCTCTTAACTGTGACTCTAGTAAAAAAAAAAAAATGTTCATTTGCCTATGTGTGGCCTTGTTTGTTACTCTATCAAGAGCAAGGCCAGGAGAATGAGGAAGATATTGAAGTCTCTAACACAAATGAGAACCTTCAGTCCAGATAAAGAACTACAATCTTCTCCCATGTCCATAAAGAACTACAACTTTTTCTCTATGTCCATAAAGAACTACAATCTTCTTCCTGTCCTTACAAACTACAACCTTCTTCCTATGTCCCTTTGCAGTGTTTTCCTTTCTTTGCCTCAGATGTGAATTGTTAAATCATTCCACACAGTCTCTTTCAAGGCAATTACTATTTTAAAACTTACGGTTCTTAGCATAGAGCAAACATGCTAAGAGGAAAAAAAAAGCATATAATGCACATTGAATTGACTCCAGAACACCTGACGTAATGCTAGGCTCAGGCAGTCCTAAAGCAAGCCTTTAAATAAACAGCGCAGAGTCTCAGAACTGTCTTCTCTGTCTCTCTGAAAACTCCTTCTGAACAATTTGAACATCTGGTCATTTTAGATCTTCAGTTTTCAGCTGCTGAGTATCAGGTAAGCTCTCCCCAACTTAGCCCTGCCAATTCCTCTCCCAAGGCCACTTCCTGCCTTGTATTGTCCAATATGATTTTCAGATGGCCTGCAAACAAAGAATTAACCTTTCCTCCTGGACTAGCCCTCCACCTTGCCCAAATCATGAACCAATTTAGAAAAATAACTCACACCTGAGGCATTTTATCTACCATCCACCCCACCCCAGGCATAGCAGCTGAGAGAATTTGGTGCCAGATTTCAATTTAGAGCAGTGGTCTCTTACCTCATGACTTGATGGTCTTAAATCTGCTTTATTTACAATCTTGGGTTTTAATTGTTTTTTTTTAATTAATTTATTTTTTTTATTTTTTTTGTTTTTGGGCCACACCCGGCAGCGCTCAGGGGTTACTCCTGGCTGTCTGCTCAGAAATAGCTCCTGGCAGGCACGGGGGACCATATGGGACACCGGGATTCGAACCAACCACCTTAGGTCCTGGATTGGCTGCTTGCAAGGCAAACACCACTGTGCTATCTCTCCGGGCCCTAATTGGGTTTTTTTAATTTGATTTCTAGAATTCTGGAATGGAGAGGGTGGAAATAGTTCTGTTTGGTTTTGTTTTGTTTTTTCAGTTACTAATAGTTCATAACTTTTACAAGAATTTTGGATCTGGGCATGTATAAGACTGTAGAGACTTAATCGCAAAAAATTTCCTTGGGCCAGAGCTTGAAACAACTTTCACAAAACTGATCTCTACAATCAAAAAGTAAATGTTTACAAGAGTATATAAAGAAATCAGAGAGAGGGCTGAGGGGGTGAAGTAACATTAATATCTCTAGTCACATTTTATTAAATCATATTAACTCATTTAAATGTATTGAGAGCTTTGGAGCCAATTTCTGGACATTTGCAAAGTCCATCCTTTAAAAGATTAAAAAAAGGTGGGGGGAGTTTCTCAGAAGACTTTTGCTTGCATATATGAGTTGATTAAAGACACAATTTGTCTTGTAAGTTGCCCAATAATTCTTCTAAAAACATCTGGGAGTTGAGTCCCTGAAGATTGACTAAAGGAATTGCTATTAATTCTTTTATTTTTAAATAATTTTTATTGTGACCAAAAGTGAATAACAAATATTTAAAGTACATAGAATCAGGGCCATTCCCACCACCAGGGTTGTCCTCCCTCCACCCCTTTTCCCAGCATGTGTCCCATATATCTCTCCTTTGCCCCCCCACCCCCACCCAGAGTGCTAGTGTGACTGTTCCCCTCTGTGTATAACTTGTTGTAGATAAGGTCTGTTGTTGATTTTGGATTTGGTATTTAAGTCTGATCATTTTTTATTTCCACTCAAGGATCATATGGCTGTTTGGTCCTGATACCATTTTTATTTTTATTTTCCTCAATTTTATTTTCCCTCAATTCATGAGGCAGAACAAAATGAACAGGGGCACTTCCCACCCTGAACATGTGTCATGTGAACCCAATTTAGACTCCATGAGATTAGACAGTGGGATTGCTATTCATTCTTAAAGCCCTGACAATGGGCTACTCGAGCCCTTCACTTAGCCCTACTAACAGCTCCTGGAGAAACCCAAATCTGTCCACCTCCACCAGTTTCAGTGCACACACGCGTGTACATTTCTCCACCTTTGTTCCCTGGTCCCAGATCATATCAAGAAGGTAGCATTAATCCACCTATTATCTTGGCTGCATGTCAGTACTCAGCCAACAAGTATTCAAATGTTTACAGAATCAATGAAACCGGTTTTGGAAAATGCTAACAAAACATACTTTCAGACCCATTAAAAATAAAAGAGACTGCTTCACTCTGTCACTGAGTATCCACCACCATGCAGTCCGTCCTATTTTGATGTCTCACGAAGAAGAAATCTCACAGAAAACCAGGAGGGGTGAGTATTACAGAGGGCAAGGTGAGAGAGAAATGGCTGGATAGAAAACTACCTAAGTTTCCTAGGGAATGGCTGGTAGGTAAGTAGGTAGGTAGATAGATATAGATATATATATAGATGACAGATAGATAGATGATAGATAGATGATAGATAGATAGATAGATAGATAGATAGATAGATAGATAGATAGATAGATAGATAGATAGATAGATAGATGATACATAAAGAATGGTTGGTAGATAGATAGATAGATAGATAGATAGATAGATAGATAGATAGATAGATAGATAGATAGATAGATAGATAGATAGATAGATAGATAGATAGATAGATAGAAACACTGCGCTCTCGTGCTAACCTATTGGTAGTGGTCTTGCAATTCAGTTAATTGCAGGCGGGGGCTAATTAGGATGGCGAAGCTCTAGGTGACCTCCCCCAAGATAACACTTACTTTGGCATTTAGGAAAGGGCTGACTTGAACACAGGGTCTTTAGGCAGGTAACAGGGGCCCGGAGCTCACTGCATTGGCGCAGAGCCGCCGCCGGGGGCCGCCAAAGACAGTCGCACCACCAGCTCCCAGGCCAGCGCCGGGGCCAACCGGGACGCGGCCAAGAGCTAAACTAGGGGGCCGTAGTGGTGGCGCAAGCGTGCTAGCCTAGGACGGACCTCGGTTCGATCCCCCGGCGTCCCAGATGGTCCCCCCAAAGCCAGGCGCGATTTCTGAGCTCTTAGCCAGGAGGAACCCCTGAGCGTCCCCGGGTGTGGCCGAAAAAAAAAAAAAAGAACTGAGCTAGTTTAACAAAATTCCCGGGTCCCGCCCGCGCAAGCCTGGGGCTGGCGGGAGGTCGGTGTCCAGTTCGATGACCGGCCGGGGCAGGGAGGCGAGCGCGGCGGGCGGCGATAGGCCGGCGGCGCGGGGCGGGAAGGGGGCGCGGCGGGGAGGGCCGGGCCGGGCCGGCTCTTGCTGGGGCTCAGCGTGCAAGCAGGCGAGTCTGGGCGGGTTCGGGCCCCTGCGCGCTGCACGCCCCCAGTCCCGAGCTCCGCCAGGCGGGGGGCGGTACTTAACCCTGGTGTTTGGGGGGTGCAGATCGTGGGGGCCAGCTGCAGCTGTCGGCGGAGCAGGGAAGCGGAGACATGAACTACGCGCGCTTCCTCACGGCGGCGAGCGCGGCCAGAAAGCCTTCGGCCCTCCGAGTCCTAAGTGAGTTGGGTCGGGGCTCCCCGGCTCGGGCGGGTACCCCCCTCTTGCATGCATGCCCCGGAGAGTGGCGGGAAACGTGTGTCTGCAGGGAGGTGCGGGCTTGGCTGGACAGCTCCGGGCCTTTCTCCCAGCTCGGGGGAAGCTTTCATCCCGGGAAGAACCTTTCCGACTTCATTTCAGTGTTTCTTCTTTTTGTTTTGGTTTTTGGGCCACCCCCGGTGACGCTCAGGGTTCACTCCTGGCTATGCGCTCAGTGAGGACCATATGGGACGCCGGGGATCGAACCCAAGTCTGTCCTGGGTCAGCCGTGTGCTAGGCAAAAAAGCTCTACCGCTGTGTGTTTCTTCTTTGTAGATGAGCTGGTGAGCAGGTCGCCCAAATCTCTCATCTCCTTGGCTACCGGATCACCAAACCCCAAGATGTTCCCTTTCAAGACCTCTGTCATCACCGTGGAAAATGGAAAACCCATCCACTTCGACGAGGAGAGCATGCATCGAGCCCTTCAATATTCCCAAAGTGCTGGGTGGGTAGTCGGGTCGCAGAGATCCACTGATAAACTCATTTGTGTCTTTTGAAAATAGGGGTTTCATGAGCAGGAGCAATAGTATATTGTTTGCATGCAGCCCACCCGGGTTCGATCTCCCCAGTATCCCAGATGGTCTCCCCGAAGCAGCACTAGGAGTGATTCCCTAGGCATGGAACCAAGAGTAAGCCCTTAGTATAGCCAGGTGTGACCCAAAAATAAGCAATCCTCCCCAAAAAAATATTATTAGGGAACAGAGTCCAAGAGATTGTACAGGGAAGTAGGGAGCTAGTCTTGTAAGAGGCGGACCTGGATTCAATTCCCCAGCATCTGTGTATGGTCCCTGATCATCGCCAGGTGTGGCAAAATAAATAAATAAAAGTATTAGGAAACTTTAGAGACATGTTCGGAGTAAGAGCAGTAAAAATGTCGAATGTCTAACTCTTCTTATTGATTTTCTCAACTTTAAATGACATCAAGAGTCAATGAAGACTTCTAAAGAAGGGTGACAGGGAATGCTCTGGGGGTAGAAACAAATGAGGGAAAAAATGGTCCATAAAGTAGCGATTTTAATTCCTAAAACAATTGTCTGGTGTTTAGGCTCCTTTTCTAGACAGGCACCATTCAAATATGTTATCCTCCTTTGTTCAGATATATTTATTTTTGCCCTTTTTTTGGTTGGGGAGGACACCCAGGAAAATTGTGCAAAGCCTTTTAAGCTGGACTATCTCTCCTGACCTCCAAATATATAATATATATGGTTAACTATAAATTATATATATATTATATGTATATATTATATTATATAGATTTTTTTCTTTCACCATAAGTTTTAGGCCGTGTGTGTGTGTGTGTGTGTGTGTGTGTGTGTGTGTGTGTGTGTGTGTGTGTGGTCTTAAAAACAATCCAATGAAATCACTCATAAATTGAGTAAATTTTCTTAACCTTGAAACCTGTTGTCTTGTCTCTTCAGTAAGGAATTCATAATGATAAAAAGCGTTTGATGATAAAGTACTTGATGTAACGCTACCATTTAGTTTCTACTACTGTGATATTTTTCTTTCATATATTGAAAATGTATTTCATGCTTTAGAATTCCAGAGCTATTATCCTGGCTAAAAGAGTTACAAATAAAAATTCATAATCCTCCTACTGTCAATTATCCATCAAATAAAGGACAAATGGACATATGCATCACATCTGGCAGTCAAGATGGTCTTTGCAAGGTAAGACAATGGAAAGATTTCCCCATACTAAAACTCAAATATACATGGGTCTAGAGACACTGTTCAGCAATAAAGCATGTGCTTCACATAAGTAGGTAACCCTACAGAACTAGGAAAAATGGAGGGGTCTGGAGAGAGAGTACAGCAGATGGGGAACTTGCCTTGCAACAGCCTGAACCGAGTTTGATTCCCCAGCATTTCATGTAGTCTACCAAGAACCATCAGGAGTAATTACTGAGTGCAGGACCAGGACTAATCCCTGAGCATCACCATGTGTGGCCCAATAACAAAAATTTTAAAAATAGAATTTATAAATACAGTGAGCTGATGTCTTACCTAACCACAAGGCAATCTTTTTTTTAAATAAATTCTTTAATTGAATCACTGTGAGATATTAAACACACAGTTACAAAGTTGATAATAATTGAGCTTCAGTCATACAATTTCCAATATAGTGCTCCCATCTCTGCCTTAATTGCACTCCCCTCTTATTCTAGCCACTTCAAACATGAAATGGTCCTCCTGGCCCTTAACTCTATTGTCTTTGAATATTATTATTATCTTTTGTTTGTTTGCTTCTGAGGCAAAATTTTGAATGGGATTTTTTAAATATCTTTCTTCTCTTTCATTATTTGGATATAGTAAAGATTGGACTTTTGCATATTAATTCTGTAGCCTGCCACTTTGCTATAGAAATCTGCCCTAAAGACAATTAGAGTCTTTAGGATTGTCCAGTTTTTAGGATAGTACCATGTTATCTACAAAGAGTGAGAACTTGACTTTTTCCTTTCCAATCTGGATGCCCTTGGTATATTTTTTCTGCCTAATTACTATAGCAAGTATTTCCTATATTGCATAGAAGTGGGAAACCTGGTCTTGTGCCAGATCTTAGAGAAAAGGCTTTTAGTTTTTCCCTTTGAGTATAATGTTTGCCTCGTGGTAAATGACCTTAATTATATTGAGGAAAGTGCCTTCAATTCCCATCTTCTGAGAGGTTTCATCATGAATTGGTGTTTACTCTTGTCAAAAGCTTTCTCTGCATCTATTGATATGATTATATGTTTTTATTTTTACTTTCATTGATGTGGTGTATTATGTTGATTGACTTGTTTATGTTAAACTATGTTTGCATCCCATATTGAATCCTACTTGGTCATGATGTGTGATTTTTTTTTTTTGATGAATTGTTGACTTCTATTTGTTTGAGAATCTTTACATCTGTTTTCTTTAGGGATATTGGACTTTAATTTGTGTGTGTGTGTGTGTGTGTGTGTGTGTGTGTGTGTGTGTGTGTGTGTGTGTGTGTGTGGTGTCTCTGCTGCTTTTAGTATCAGGGTGATGTTAGCTTCATAGAAACTGGGAGTATTTCTGTTTCTTCAATTTTCTGGAGGAGCCTGAAAAAAATTGGCAGTAGGTCTTCTTAAAAATTTAAAAGAATTTACTCATGGGGCTGGAGCGGTGGCACACTGGCGGCACTAGCCTAGGACTGACCACAGTTGGATCTTCAGCATCCCATATGGTCCCTCAAGCCAGGAGTGATTTCTGAGCACAAAGCCAGGAGTAACCCCTGATTGTCACCGGGGTGTGGCCCAAAAAACAAACAAACAAAAAAAAATTTACTCATGAATACATCTGGGTCTGGGCTTTCATTTTTGAGAAACCTTTTGATTAGCATTTTAATTGAAGATGATCATGTTTTATGAGTTACTAGTAGTCTCTCTTATATTCACCCAGAACTAGCAAAGGAGAATGTAAAGCCATTCAGTCTAATTTTTCTGAAATAAATTATATGCTGGAACAATGAGTCATGAAAACAAAATCTCTTTAGGTCCAATCAGAAGTTGACTGACCACTGCTTAATTTTAGTTATCTCAAACACTCAGGCTCCATTTTATACCTGTGCTTATGAAATTTTAATATGAGTTTTAAATTTTTGGCCCCTGAGATGAACTATTTCTCACATGTTTGCTGATGTAGTCATATATTTTCACCAATCCTGCCCTAGTCTGTTTCTCTGCCTCTATGGATTGTCTGTGTCTGCTCTTTGGTCTGTCTCTCCCTCTGAGTTAGTCCATCTGCCTCTCTCAGGATGCCAGGAACTCCATAGATGGGAATTCCTCTATTTTTTTCCACAGTAAAGAGAAGGCACTTAGTTACCAGTTTTATCTTTTTTCTTTGGCTTTTTATAAGTAATTAGCCCTAGATAAACAGTCTCTATTCATCTAAATTAAAATATGATCATAAGAATAATATTCCCCCAAAAAATTGGGATTGAAGAGATAATACATTAGGTAGTATACTTGCCTGTATGCAGCTGACTTGGATTCACCAAGGTTCTATACCTCTATTTCTAGCTTTGTCTCTATCATGTTTTTTGAGTCATGTCTGAATCCCCAGTGGATATGTGGCACCATGAAGGTAAGGTGGGATTGCAGCAATTTAGTCACTAATTCGTTTCCCTTCTAGTTCTCTTGTTCCTTCCACTATATCTGTAATTTTAGTTTTGAAAGTCATCATGATGATTGAAATCAACTTCTTCCAAACCTCTGTGGTGCTACTATTTTGAACTCTTATGGATTACAAATATTCTTCATAGCATCACCAATGGGGAATCCTTTGCAGAAGGTTGCAATTGGTTCTGCTCCTATCCAGCAGAGAAATCCCCCGCCTTATGGCAACCTTTGTCTAATAATGACTTCTAATAAGACGTTTGTCTTACAAATAATGACTTATGAATAATATCCTATAAATAATGACTTTAACATTGAACTTATTCTTGACAGTGCAGCAGAATAGATGCTACTGTTGGGTATCAGTCAAATAAAAATATTGCTGGGGCTGGAGAGAAAGTACAAATATGCTCCCTGGCACCACATATGGTCCCCCACCCCCACCAGGGGTGATATCTAGGCACAGAACCAGTAATACGTCTTGAGGGCAGCCAGATATGCCAGATATGCCCTCACCCCTTGAGCCTCCTCATGACTGCTCTTAGGTGCACTGTCAATGAACAGTAACATTTTGAAGCTCAAGTTCTCAATAGTGGGCTAAAATTATTTCACAAGTTATGTTATAAAGTCATATGCTTATACCCTGCTTTGCTGTTACATTTCCAGAGCACAGGACACCATTCTTAAGGGCCCTAAGATCTTCAGCATAGAAAGGGCAATTGATTTTAGCTTAAAGTTACAAGTTACCTTAAGCCCTCAAAGAAAGTCAGTATATCCCTTGGAGTTCTGAATCCAAGTATTGACTTCTTTCTAACTAGAAAAATCCTCGGTGGCTTTTCTTTCCAATTGAAGGCTGGTTTTTTTCTACAGTGAACATCTATTTTTTTAGCATAGTCCCTTCATCAGAGATCTCACTCAGCTGGATCTTCCAGGGAATTTTCTTCAGCTTCCCCCTCACTTGCTGCTTCTCCTTGAACTTTCATGCTATTATGTTGGTTTCTTCACTTAGACCTCATGAACCAACCTCTGCAGTTTCAGTCATACATAGAATTGAAGAGAGGATGAATCTTGCCCTGCAACAGGCTTGGTGTTTGTTTGAGGACCACACCCAGCAGTGCTCAGTGCTTACTCCTGGCTCTCAAGAATCAATCCTTGCAGTCTTCAGGAACCATATGGGCTGGCTCAAACCATGGTCGGCTCTCCCCACTGTATTAGATTTTGTTTTAAGAGTCGCCAGTCTGATTGAATCTTCTGAGCAGACCATTCACACATTTCTATATTGGCCTGCGGCTCTCCCTTTCTTATCATTCATGCATTTTGTAGAGAAGTACTTAATTTCCTTCCAGAGGTCTTTCTCTGCAATTATATCTTGGGGGATTGTGAAGTTCAGATTTGGACTTATTTCAGCTTCCAAACTGCCTTTTTGAGCCTGGGGAGAGAGTTGAAAGGGCTGGTGCAGGTGTTTTTGGTGCATTAAGAAAAATCCCTGGTACTATATGTTCAGAACAGTGGCCCCTGAGCACTAAGCCAGGAGTAGCCTAGAGCTCCTGGATGTGACCCCAGTTTTTTAAATGCCTTCCTTACTGTTCAAACATTCCTAACTTTTGATTTAAAATGACACATACTTTCTTCTTTCACTTGAACCCTTATATGCCACTGCATGGTTACTTATTGGTCTAATTTTCATATCATCGTGTCTCAGAAAAATAGGTGTATGACTAAGAAAGCAAGGTGGGGATATCTGTGTTGGGGAGCCGACACTTATGTCACCATTTCATATGTCACGGTTCATGGCACCACAAAACGATGGTAGTGCGTGGTAACATCAAAGATCACTGAGCACAGTAGGTCACTTTAAGAGACAAAACAGTCATGAACACATTTGAATTACTGTATGAATAAACACCCCTGAGCGCTGCTGGGTGTGACCCAAAAAAACAAAAACAAACAAACAAACAGAAATACTGTATGAATAACCAAATGTCACCCAGACACAAGTGAGCAAATACGGGTGAGAAATGCTGCTGGGAACTAGATTATTTCAGTTTCCAAAAGGAATCATTGTATGCAAAGTGCAAAGCAGAGGAACAAGTTATATGCCAACTAAGATCCTTTGTGCTTCTTTTCATAGATGTTTGAAATGATGATTAATCCTGGAGATAATGTCCTCTACAATGAGCCCATTTACTCAGGAACACTTCATGCTGTAAGTACACATTTTTGCCAAATGCAGTTTTGTAACAAAGAAGCAGCAAATGTTGCATCTTTAATTAAAGGCCTTGAAAATCAAATATCATCTTTCACCTGTGAGTAGGAGAACTTTAAATTATATATGTGATGCCTAGTAAATTCAGCTTCGGCTTTATGTGTTTCTCTTTACAGAAGGATAAATGCTAAAAAGCACTTGTTTCAATCAAGTCCAGTTTTTTAATATCCACTTTAAATCCAACTTAATTTACAGAACTTATCTTTTTATTATCGTCTTTTATTGTCATCTTCCATTGTATAATTCTATTAAAATGTCAATTTAACCTGACTGAAATCTAATGTTATAATTAGGACTTTCCATTTCCAGTGTTAAATTAATGGGGCTGTAATACCTAGAATGAAGAAGTTCATGTTTTAGTTCTGCTATCGCCTGGTTAGAACATGCTGTTGAGAGTTTATTTGGGGCCTAATCCTATGTCTAGTTCTATGACTAGAGAAGAGTGATTATGATAAGTATGAATAGAGAACTGGAAACCACACTATATCAATAATGGTTATAGAAACTCAGGATACTTCCTCCCAAAAAGTGAAGACTCAGTAGGTACTTAAACTCTGCCCCCAGGCATATGAGAACATATTCTTATGTTGATGAAACTGGAACCAAAGGAGGGAAATCACATGGAAACAATGTCAACCCAGGTTAAGAATTTTCTAGCTTCAGCCCAGAAGAAAGTAATGCATTACCTACCATTGCAGTGTTTAACGAATGTTCAAATGTTCATTGATTTTTACCTCACAGTGTTATAAGAAAAACAAGTATAAGTTAGAATAGGGAAATTAAATGAAATTACCTTTAAATTCTTTTTTTTTTTTTTTTTTTTTGGTTTTTGGGCCACACCCGGCGGTGCTCAGAGGTTACTCCTGGCTGTCTGCTCAGAAATAGCTCCTGGCAGGCATGGGAGACCATATGGGACATGGGATTTGAACCAACCACCTTTGGTCCTGGATCGGCTGCTTGCAAGGCAAATGCTGCTGTGCTATCTCTCCGGGCCCACCTTTAAATTCTTATACAAATCTCTTTATGGATTTGTTTTCAAAGGATTAACTAGTTGTAGTTAAAGGAATATTCGGGGAGCAGAGAGATAATATAGCAGGTAGGGCCCTTGCACACAACTGACCTGGGTTTGAAATCTACTCTCCCATATGGTCCCCTGAGCACTGTCAAGAATAATTCTTGAGTCTCACTGGGTGTGGCCCAAATCAAAATAAAGTATTTTTTCAACATTGTTTTATTTTTGTTTTTGTTTGTTTAACACCTGGCAGTGCTCAGGGGTTGCTCCTAGTTCTGTATTTAGAAATCACTCCTGGCAGGCTCAGGGGACCATATGGGATGCCGGGGATCAAACCCTCGTCAGCCACATGCAAGACAAATGCACTCCCTGCTGTGCTATTGCTCCAACCTATGATTTTAGTTTTATTTTTTAAGAGATTGTCATTAGTCATTAAAGAAACCAAAATCAAAATTATTTGGAGATACTACTATGTACCTACTAGAATAGGTATTATTTTTAATTGAAAAAAGACACACTATGGGTAAACAGTGAGAAATTAAAACAATATAGGCATAAACGTAGGGGCTGGAGTGATAGTATAATGCCATGGCTGTCTTGGTCCAGATATGTTAAGAGAATTTCTCAGAACTGTCTCAGAAAAGTGGATGCACAGAGTTGGCAGATTATGAATTATAAGGAGCCACACACAATTGTGTGGGAGAACAGTATTCTGGTTTATTGCACAACTATCAGGGTATATATTGAGGATTTTTTCCAGTCACAGTTTTTATGGTATGTAAAAATGCTCATGTCTGTTTGTTTTGTTGCAAAGTAAAACATATCTCTCTTATTAACAGGAACTTTATCAGTATACACTGTTTGAGCTTCAAAACAATTTGCATGCCTCTAGGTGGTTTGCAGACACATTTCAATTAAGAGCCCAGAGGATGAAGAGAGGATAAATTTTAACATATCAAAGTTGTTTCTCCCTGGAGAGGCCCTAGGTATCAATTCTGATGTAGATTAAGGGATTTAAGCAAAAAGCCAGGTTTTTCTATCAAAGTTCCTTTTTACCTAAGGAAACAATTTCTTTCCTATAGGCTATTTAGTAGGTAACTAACTTCTTAAAGGTTGACTAAGAAACAGTTTTTAGAAAGAGTCATAAAAGAGACAAGCTTATTTGAAAGAGATGGCAAATCTTTACCTTGTAAAAGTTTTATAAACAATCCATTGCTTCTTCCAGGCCAAACTTTGGAAGTTATATCCAAAGTAAAAAATGAGTTAGCAAGTCACTCTAAGTCCCTTAGAGATGTCCCAAAACAAACATTCCTTTCATCTGACAGTGCATTCTGTTTAAAGCAACAGGGCTTTCTAAAAAACTGTGAGGATTATGGGGCCAGAGCAGTGCATAGTGGTAGGGCATTTGCCTTACACGCAGTTGACCTAGGATGGACCACGGTTCGATCCCCCAGCATCCCATATAGTTCCCCAAGCCAGGAGCGATTTCTGAGCACATAGCCAGGAGTAACCCCTGAGCATCACCAGGTGTGGCCCCCCCAAAAAAATTCCAAAAAGAAAATAAAAGACCATGAGGATTAAAATTGTTTTAAAGTATCTATTGGTGCTGAGTTTTCAAGGTAAAGAGAAATTTAATCAAGGCTATATTTACCTGTATTAATCCTTGTATTTTCAAGTAAATGTTCAAATATATACAGACATTACAGCAGAAGGGAGATTCATATTTAGGTCAAATAAATGTAACTATCTTGAGAAATATCACCCTTACTATCAGGGAAGTCTGGCCAGCTGTCCACATAGCCTCTCAGGGGACCTTCTGACAATATTTCTTTAGACCATGATGGTGAAAGTATAAATTATAGGTATTTGCCTTGTTCAACCCCTAGCATAGACATGGTCCCCAATTCTGCCAGGAATAATTCCTGGGCCTAACTGTACATGGTCCAAAAATAAATCAAAAAATTTTAAGTGACTGCAAAAATTATTTTGTCAGTTTCTCAAAATATTAAACAAAATTATCATGTGACACACTAACTCCATTCATTCTTTATATTTTAAAAGAATTGAAAAATAGGCCTAAATGGTAGCAGAAATGTCATTGCAGCTTTATTCACCAAGGCTAAAAGGTGGCGACAAATCAGGTATACATTGGCAGGCACAGATAAACAAATGTGATCTATAGATACAATGAAATATTATTTGGCCATATAAAAGAACAAAGTTTAGATAAATGCTACAGAAAGATAAATGGTATAAACATTATACCAGAGAATGGAAAGATACTACAGAGTTTGTAGTATTTTGTAGTGCTTAGAAAGATAGTAAGGTGCTTACTCTGCATGCAGCCAACTAGGATTTATTTTCAGAACTATAAATGGTTCTGCCCAGCACCACCAGGAGTGATCCTTGAACACAGAGTAAGCCATAAGCTCCTCCCCCCTAAATGAGGTAATTGAAAGAAATAAGGCCAACTGAGGCCAACTGAAATAAATAAGACACAAAGGGACAAATGCTATAGAATCCTGTTCCTATGGAGAATAGTATTCATAGGGGAAATTTTTAGAGACAAAGCAGATCTGAGGTTAACAGACTAGGAAAGTATCACTTAATAGATGCAGAGACTGAGGTCACTGAATGTTTTGGAAATTATTAGTCATGATACATGTGAAATGCACATTGTGAATATAATTAACACCACTAAGTTGTACATTTTAAAAAAGTTTAGGCCATGTCTATTTTACCACAATTTTTTAAGTAAAATAACATTTTATTATGGATAGGTTTTAATTTTAATTATTTTCTTAGATTCTTAAAACTTAAAGTCCTACTAATGCTTTGAACATATTTACAATAGAAGTTTTATGGGGCCGGGCGGTGGCGCTAAAGGTAAGGTGCCTGCCTTGCCTGCGCTAGCCTCGGACGGACCGCGGTTCGATCCCCCGGCGTCCCATATGGTCCCCCAAGCCAGGAGCGACTTCTGAGCGCATAGCCAGGAGTAACCCCTGAGCGTCACAGGGTGTGGCCCAAAAAGAAAAAAAAAAAAAAAAAAAAAGAAGTTTTAAACATTAATCTATCAAGTTAAACCTTTGAATTCCTTAAGAATAGTTCTCCAAGGATGCCCTTTCTGAAAAATCTGTATATGGATCATTTTTTGTCTGTGAAAATTTGGCCATTTTAGTAATTTATATTGGTTTTGTAAATTATATTCCCCCCTATAAAAAGTAAACATAAAAGCTTACTGCCTATAAATATAAAATTGTGTTTATGCAGACACACATGCTGTATAGTACTCAAAAAGAAACAATATTCCAGACTATGAGAAAATATGTGACTGTTTTATGGTTTGATGTTGATTCATTTTGCTTATAGTAGCTGTAATTTTAAAATTTAAATATTTCACATTTGTTAGAGGTAGTGTCTCGATTGTTTATTCCTGAATACTTAATTCTACATTTACTAAAAAAAAACAACAACCGTGTGTTGCTTATCTTTTGAAAAATTTTTTGTCTGGGAACCTCACCCAACTATTTTTATTTCTTGAATAACATCTTTCCTTTTTATTTATCTGAAAATAAAATTTTACTAAAATAATGTATTAAATTATGTTTAAAAGCAAGGCTATTACTTTTCCAGTTTAGTCTTTATACTCGGTAAATCAATGAAGACTTACCCATTCCTGGGTTTGCTGCTGCTTAGTGAGTTTTCATTTGGAACTTGAATAACTCAAAATGTAGTAGCCAGAGCAAGATACAGCCCCAAGCCTGATATATATGAGCCACATAGGGAACAGCCACACAGACCCTCAGGCTTATGGAAAATAGAGCTTAGGGTGGTTTACAAGTTGAAGGTATAAGTGGTCACCTTCTCAGATAGCATGAAAAAAAATTACATTTTGGTATCATTTTTGAATTTTGGACTTTCTTTCTTACATGTGCCCAATAGCTACAACCACTAGGTTGCAACTTTATTAATGTTGCCAGTGACAATGATGGGATTATTCCAGAATCTCTCAAAGAAGTACTTTCCAGATGGAAACCAGAAGATGCCAGGAATCCTGCCAAAAACACCCCCAAATTTCTTTATACCGTTCCCAATGGCAATAACCCTACTGGAGACTCATTTACAAGTAACCGCAAAAAGGAAATTTATGAGGTACTTGAAAGATTATGTAATATGACTATCCTCTTGTCTCTTTTTTGACTTGTTCAAAGAGTACTGTGCAATTTTCGTTTCTAATAACCTTTTACTTTCAATGAAGCTGTTATTTTAGTGAAGGAAGTCTTCTATACCAAGGGTACTAACAGAAATACCAGTCTTTTGATATTTAAGAGATTTTTATCTTTATTTGATATTTTCATAAAAATAAATATAGGGCTGGAGAGATAGTACAGAGGGTAGGGTTCTTGTTTTGTATGCAACAGACCAGATTCAATCCCCAGCACATTACTCTCCCTCCCCTAAATTCCAGACTCTATCCAACATCCAACATAAATTTGTGTAACAGGAATTTCATACATCCAGGGCCAAAGAGAACACTTTACTATGTCCAGCCATTCTCCAAAACCCCACCCACATTCTGCACTTATCTCCTGTTCCTAATAATCATTTCTTCTCCCTCAGGCCTCCCTGTAGCTAATTTATCCTGTGGGTACCAACCCCAAATTTACTCACATCTTCACCCCTGTCTTACTACCTCTGTCTTCCCAGTTGCCACCTTCTTTTATAGTCTTCTCTGGTTCTCTAATCTTTTCTTCTCCAGATGGTAGTTAGTCTGCACCTTCTCAGACTGACTTGTAAATTTAAAATTAGTTAAGAAATCCTCTTGTTTACAATCACCATATTTGGGCTTCCCCTGGGACCTAGAACAAAATACAGATTCTTGATATCTGTATTGCAAAGCTGTGTGACCTATTTTCAGGCCTTATCATCACTCCTGCAGCAGATACAATGACCATCTTTCTGTCCCACTGATGTGCCTTTTCTCTTGACTATCACTTAGAACAGAATCTTCTTCCCTGGTATTTGCACCAAGTGCTTCTTCCTGTCAATCTGAATTCTCATGTTATCTGGTCAAAGACAACATACAGAAATAACTTCCAATTTCAAATGTCATGTCATTCTTTAAGATTCTGCTTAGCCTAAATACTGCTCCCTGTTTAGTATTTCTTCTGTTTGTGACTGATTGGCTTATGTCCTATCTTTTTCCTTCTTTCCCACAAGAACAGGAGACCTTAAAACCTCTCATTTCTTTATCCTAAGTGTCAACTCTAGGACTATAGGTATGCACTAGCATTTTGGGTGACTGAGTGGACCTATGAAAGAGGACAAAGAATTAGGAGTCCCAATATTTCTGATAACTCTTAAAATACAAATAATCTAATTTGGCCTTTTTCAGCTGGCACAAAAATATGACTTCCTCATAGTTGAAGATGATCCTTACTATTTTCTCCAGTTCAATAAGGTAAGTGACTGTGCAAACTATTTCACCAGGAGAAGATAAATTGTCATAGAAGAATTGCACTGCAGTTAATGTTATTCCAACTGCTGAGTTTCAGCTGGTCCACCTGTACATTCGAATTTAAACAAATGAGACCCCACAGAGATAGTAGAACAGGTAGGGTATTTGACTTGAATGCTCTAACCTGGGTTTGATCTCTAGCATCCTAAAAAGTCCCTGAGCTCAGGAGTAATTCCTGAGTGTAGAGCTAGAAAGTGGTCCAAATATAAAACAAAACAAAGATTAAGTGAGTGTTTATTAGTTACAACATCAAGCCTTTCCCGACAGTTTTATCAAATATGTCAGGATAAAGTCATTGGCTTTATATGGACTACCCATTTTTGGTATTTCTAATCTCTTCAAAAATAATTTACCTTTAAAAGTTAATTTAAGGTTAATTTTTAATTTTTAATTTAATTTGGGCAAACAGGGCCAATCTTGTTGAATCTTCAAATCCTTCAACATCAGATGAGGGTGAAATAGATTTCATCCTGAGTTTCAGCTTCCGTCTCTTGGTCAGGGCTTCTTGGAAGCCTGTTTGGGAGAAGAATCTGGTTGCTGTATTGAAACAAAAGGTGAAAGGGGGAATGTGCTCCTTCATGATGTCATACTGAACATAGGAAAAGGTTTTCCAACTCGTGTTCACATACTTTCACCACTCCAACTGCCCAGATTCTCTGGATTTCTACATTCTTTTTCACAGTTCTTCACACTAATTCCTTATTTTTCCTAGTAGATAGTGGTGCAGGCTCTTTACGTCTAAACCTCTGTAATCACTCTCAGGGCTGCAAAAAACAAATGCATCCCCTCAAACCTCTTGAAAGAAACAAAAACTCCCAGATGTTTTAAGGAGCTTGAATAATTGAATGTGCCTACTTACCCTCTGTCTTTAACAGGACCTTGACCCCCTTTCTTCTTTGTATCTACTTTTGAAGTAAATATTAAAATTAGTACTGAAGGGGGCTGAGCCACAGTCCAGTGGTTAAGGCGCAGGTGGCTGACCTGGGTTCAATCGTCGGCATAATTTATGGTCCCTCATGCACTACCAGGAGTAGTTCCTGAGCATTCCTTGCTGGGTGTGGCCCCAAAAACAAAACCAATAAATAAAATCAGTGCTTCAGGTTTGTTTGTTTGTTTTATATCTTTGTACTTGCTTCAAGGATCTGCATTGTCTATAAAGCCATGTTTCACAAGGTGGGCAATCCATTCCTTTTGGGGATCAGCAGGGCTTAACAAGGGAAAGCAAGGACCTGGGGTGCACTTGAGGGCCCACTTTTTGATTATTCAATTAAAGCCTGTAGATTTTATGGGGTGGGGACTAGAAAGGGTGAGATTGCTCACTGGAACGATTATTTTTTTCTAGAAATGGGTGGTAGCCAAATGAGTTTGGAATCCTTTGTTTTAATAATCCTGACACTCTTCATTTTGGAGCTTATCTAAATTAGTATTTCTTGACTCCTTCCTTCTAAATCAATTCATCTTGAATTTCAACCCTTGAGGTACTAAGGGCTTGTTTGAGATTTTCCTCAATTCAGTTTGATGTCTCCTTTGAGATTCCTTAAACATGGTCTCTTGGGCAAAGGAGAAAACCCTAGTGCATGTTTTTTTGGCGAAAAGGTCTTGATAGACAGGCAGATGCTACTGAAGGAACCTCTGTCTCTGGTTTCATGTTAAAGGCAATGAGGGGGTGATTTGCCACATTTATTCAAATCATCTTGTCCTCAGTCTCTACCAAATTACAGTTGCTGTCCAAAATCAATAGTTTAGTTTTGTTTCCTTTCTAGCCCTGGGTGCCAACATTTCTTTCCATGGATGTTGATGGCCGCGTCATCCGGGCTGACACTTTCTCAAAAATCCTATCCTCTGGGTAAGTTTCTGACTTAAGGTGACATGGGGATGGGAGACACACAATACCTAAGATCCAAACAATGTGGTTACTCAATTTGCTTGTATTTTGCTTGACTTCAGACAACAATCTAATTATTAACATGACTGTAGACCTATTCCAGTTTGTCCAAGGTTGGGGAGGGGCAGGTGAGCTTTCTAGTTTGCTGTCCAAAAGAACACATTTAATGAGACTTGATTAGACTAGTAGTATATATTAACTATCCATCTACATTTCAGTTTGCATTTTAAACTAAGTGTAGTTCATTTTATTAGCTTGTTTTCATGGTCTGGGTTCATTTGTCCTCAGTGAACCACCCACTTAATGGAAGCAATGAAGTGAAATGCAATTAGTTGTTAGTACAAGATTAAATTAAGCTTCTTTGTTGTTATTGTTTTTATTTGTTGTTATTTGTTTTTAGGTTGAGAATAGGGTTTCTAACTGGCCCCAAACCCTTAATAGAGAGAATTGTTTTACATACGCAAGTTTCAAGTGTCCACAGCAGCACTTTTGCACAGGTAAGAATAATTTAATAAATCAGAGGGTGTTTATCTTTCTTATTAATCAGAATTGAGGGTAGATATTGGCTCCAAAAAAATGAATAAGTAAATAAGACTGTTAAGGTGATGAAGAGAAAAGTCATTGATATAGATTTACAATACAAACTGAATTACAAGACCACATACTGTTGCTGGTGACTCTAAATAGCACATGAGGAGCCAGAGAGATGCAAGCACCTAGCAGCCAACCAACCTTATTTCACCTGGTTCCTTGAGCATTATTAGGTGCAATCTTGGAGACCTGGAAGCACCGTCAGAGAATTCAACATAACAGGTACAAGGCCTAAAGCAGCAGCACATGTCTCAGTTCATCCCTGGAGGTCTCCTAAATACTGGTAGAGAAACCCTAACATTTAATAAATATAAACAGAAGGCACATGAGGATTGAACTCACCTAGTGTTATTTGTGGTAAGACCAAATTCCTTGGGCCAGAGCATTAGTATAGCAGGGAGGACACTTGTTTTGCCATAAGTAAGCCCAAAGAATTGCCAGGTGTGACCAAAATAAAAATAAAAATACCCAGATCAAATGCCTGATGAGACAGGGTACCTTATTCATGTTTTATCCCTAGTATCTTGCCCAGGGAATCTAAAAATCTTTATTGATCAGAAAATAGAAATAGGGATGATAAAAGAAATACAAGTGAAGAAATAAGCTCAGGGACAGTTGGGAACCCTGATTTTTTATGGCACATGACTTTGCACTATTGTGAATGCACATGACAGTGCCGTGAGCCTAATGAAGAGCAATGAAGAATAACTAATAAATTAACAATTATCCCAAGAGCCTTTGTTTGGACTGATAGTTCTGGAGTTGTAGCATCTTATCTATGTCATTCTACTTCTGGAGTATTTTCTTGAAAGAAATCACCAAGCTGAGTTCTTTGTTAATCCTGTCTCTGTGAACAGGCGGAAAATACATGTGAATATCTACATTATGGCAGATTTCCCTGACTCTTGCCAGTTCTTTATACCTCTGGGCATCTATACTTTTGTTTTTGAAAATGAATACAATTATACAATTTATATTTTACAAAGAGCTATAAAATGCTTCAACAGTTAGAATTGCTTTATAATAGAAAGTATTCTTGTGGAACATTTATAATTGAAGTCTTCCATTGCAATTTTTTGAGAGAAACTTTTCAAAATTATTTAATGATTTTCCTACTCTGTTAAATGCCTTTTTTATGTTTATAGTTTCAACATTTTGTAAAATCTTAAGACAATTATAATGATATTATGCCCTTGCAGATTTTTGTAACTTGTAACAGTTTTTGTAACTTTTGTAACAGTTCTTAGTTGTTGGTTGTTATTTCATATGCATCAAGATAACTGTCAATTTAATTTAGTCAATTTAATTATCTAAAAATTATCTAGTATTTTTATGGAAATAAACAGATTTTGAGGATACATAAGCTTCAAGGAATTATTGAATGAGATGTTCAAGATGTTAAAGATGATATAGCTACCTAAAAAACACAAAAGCATTAGGAATGAAAACTATCTGGACACTTATGAATCAGAGAGAAAACTCTCTGAGCCTGGGTTCAGTTATGAGCATCACATGGTCCCCCTGAACACAACAGAGAATGAACTCTGAGCCATGAGGATCAAGTCTGCCCTCCCAAATTTGGATACCCTTGTGATACTGTACATTTCATAAATAAAGATATGCTTATGTTTTACCACTTTGAGAACTTTTTCATATTTTGTATATTATCAAAAAAACTTCACAATCTATTTGTAGCATTGAGAACTTCTTTTTTTTTTTTTTGGTTTTGGGGCCACACCCAGCGGTGCTCAGGGGTTACTCCTGGCTGTCTGCTCAGAAATAGCTCCTGGCAGGCACGGGGGACCATATGGGACACCGGGATTCGAACCAACCACCTTTGGTCCTGGATTGGCTGCTTGCAAGGCAAATGCCACTGTGCTATCTCTCCGGGCCCGAGAACTTCTATTCTTAATTTAAAAAAAAAAAACTCAAATAATTTATAACCTTATAAAGATACTATTTAACACCGAAAAGGTCCTGCAAATGTTAATAATTAAAGGCCTGGATCTGGAGCTGGACAGCCTGTCTCAAATCAAAGTCCTGTGACTTACCAGGTGTTACCAGTTGGACTCTTCTGAGGCCAGAGCATTAGTACAGTGGGTAGGGCGCTGGCCTTGCACAAGGCTAATCTGGGTTTGATCCCCAACACCACATTTGGTCCTCCAGTCCCATGAAAGAGTGATTCCTGAGCACAGAGCCAGGAATCCAAAAAATGAAATAAAAAATGAAATAAAGAAAATGTCTATCTTCTGCCTTGACTTTCCCACCAATAACAACTAAACTAAGTCACAATGGCAAGTAGGATGATTAAGAATCCTGAATTGTCTAAAATCTGTTACTATTTTACCATCTTTTCAGGAAAATAGCAAGAACTGAGTAAATGCTTGCTATTGGTTATTGTTAATACTTATCGTTTGTGATAAATCACTCTATAAAGCTAGGTTCTCATTATGTTTTTTTCCTTATGGTGATTTGCATGTGACCGAGAGAGATCGGTCAAGAAGCACATTTTTTAAGGATGAATCATGCCATTTGCTATGGTTTTGTCTTTTTCAGATGCTTGTTTCAGAGCTGCTATACCAGTGGGGTGAAAAGGGATTCATGGATCATGTGGAGAGGTACTGGCGCATTTTCTCAAATGTCTATGACCAGCAGAGGATCCCAGTGGCCATAGTTTATGGCATTGCCTCATTGCTCTACCTTCCCATGTACCCTAAGACAGACAGGAGGAAGAGTCTATTAGAAGCCAACATGTGCTTGTTTTAGTGAGTCTCCACCTAGTAAATCTGCAAGGATTATCCTGGGCCCAGTCTGAAAGTCGTCCCCAGCCTACCTAAAGTAACCAGTAATGCCTTGCACTTTAGGGCTCACTGATTTAACTGATTTTGAGGGTTTAGTATCCAGACACCTATGCATTTGATTTTATTTAACACTCTGTAACTGTGAGGGATAAGATTTAGATCCAATACAAATGAGTGAGAATGTAATTTCTCTAATAATCCTCCATTGGTGCACATTATGAGTTATGCCAAAATGTTATATACTGGGTGATTGAGAAATAAGGGAGAAATGTGATATCCATCTTCATTTTGATCGTATTTTCATTGGTTCTGAGAGGTCTCTCTCTCTTTTTTTTTTTTTTGGAGGGGGGGTCACATCCAGTGATGCTGGCTATGCAGGGAAATTGCTCAGAAATCGCTCCTGGCTTGGGGGACCACATGGGAC
The DNA here is from genome assembly GCF_024139225.1 of Suncus etruscus. Classification (NCBI taxonomy): domain Eukaryota; kingdom Metazoa; phylum Chordata; class Mammalia; order Eulipotyphla; family Soricidae; genus Suncus; species Suncus etruscus. Next base: position 117,748,657 of record NC_064851.1, read on the forward strand.
ACTGGGGGATCGAACCGTGGTCCATCCTGGGTCAACCATGTGCAAGGCAAACACCCTACCACTGTGCCATCACTCCGGCCTCGCCGAGAGGTCTCTTAACCCACAATTGATGATTATTATCTGGACCACTCTTTACCAAAGTGGGCAAAACCTGTCATAGGGCCACTGGACTTAGCACTTAGGAATTGCTCCTGACAGACTTCAGGGACCCTCTGAGATATCAGGGATCAAATCTGGATTTGCAAGGAAAATACCACTTGCAAGGAAAATGCCCCACCTGCTGTATTATTTCTCCAGTCTCAATTTCCTTTTAAAATTATTCCACTGCAGAGGTCTGAGCGATAGCACAGTAGGCAGAGCGCTTGCCTGTTACGCAGCCAGCCCAAGTTCAGTCCCCAGCATCCCAAATCATCCTCTGAGAACCACTGGGAATGATGCCTAGGCATAAGCCCTGAGCATTGCTGGCTGTGGCCACCAAAAGAAAAAAAAGAGAAAAATACTGTAATTATTTAAAATTTTCCACCAAACAGATCAAATGAACATGCCCTAATCTTCCCTTATAAAGCATGTTCGATTGTAATCAAGCTAGAAAACAAATTATTTGTTTGGACTTTATAGTTTTTGCATTTCTCCAAGTAATGTACTAACCACATACATTTCATTGCTTTTTCTCCTCCTAGGGTTACTGAGTTCTATAGGTCCCAGAAGGACGCAATGCTGGCAGCTGCAGACAAGTGGTTGAGTGGTATGTGATAAGGAAAAGTAGCTTTAGGGGGTGGTGAACACTACATAGGATTGTTAATTCTAGAGAAAAGAAACAAGAGTTCAGGGTTACTCTAATTTTTTTTTAATATAAAATCTTTATTTCAGCACCATGATTACAAGCATGATTATTGTTGGGTTTCAGTCATAAACAGACAACCCCCTTCACCAGTGCAACACTCTTGACATGAAAAATGTTGCCCTATCAATAATTTCAGAAGTAACAATCTGAAAGCTTTGGCACAAAATCTACCTTCCTTTATCGATAGCTCAAAGAGCTTGAGTGATTTTTGGAAAAGTCCCATTAATCAAAAATCTATCAACAGGGCCAGAGAGATAGTACAGTGGGTAAATCATCTGTCTTGTAAGTAGATGATTCGGGTGTGATTTGAGGTGTGGCCCAAAAAACAACAACAAAAATCTTAACTTAATACAAAAGACCATCTAAATGCAAAAGGTTTTAGACTTAACTCAAAGTTCTATACCAAAGAAAGTGTCAAACAAATAATACATTGCTTTTATATAGAATGTCAAAATAGTAAATCTAGAGTGGTTCTGATAATACAAAGTATTTTGCTTGCCTTTTGTTTTTTGTTGGTTTTGTGTTTTTTTTGTTTTTTTATTTTTGTTTGTTTGTTCTTTGGGCCACACCCTGTCAGCCTCATGGGTTACCCCTGGCTATGCATTCAAAAATCACTCCTGGCTTTGTTCTCAGGAATTACTCCTGGTAGTGCTCAGGGGCCCATATGCTGGGGACTGAACCCTGGTCAGCCAGGTGCAGAACAAGCACCCTACCCACTGTGCTATCTCTGCAACCCTAGAATTGTCTTTTTGATGAAAGTACTATTCAGTCACTTTGTAGTGTGAGTATAAAGAAGACTTGATTCAATAGCAAGTTTAAAAAAAAAGAAATGATTCAATCAAAATAATTATTTTTCTTGGCTTTTCTTTTATTCTTCTGTTTTATTTTGTAGGCCACTTCCAGCAGTGCTCAGGGCTTACTCCTGGCTCTGCATTTGGGAATTACCCCTGGCAGACTAAGGGGATTATAGAGGGTGCTGGGATCAAACCGGGGTCTAATGCAAATGTGATTTTCATCTTAACATTCATGAAACATAAATCCTAAGAATGCACCTGGAAATTTTGAATTGTAAGCACTTCCTTATATAATCAACTATTTTTTGATTAAAATTCTTATTCATTAGACTCCTAAACTATTGCATATGTGAGAAGACTTATTGAAATTCTATCATTTACTAGCTTAGGTACTTCCTAACTGCCAGGAAACATTAGCACTAATAATATAAATTATTAGTTCTTCTCTTCATCTTCCCTTCCTTACCTTTTGAAATGAAACTCAAAACATCAATTTTCATTAGTCCCTAAAATTAAATATAGTTAAAGTCCCATCAGTTGGAAGCAGAGAGAGAGATCACAAAGATCTAAGTGCATGGAGCACCTATATTGTATCACAGGAGACCCAGGTTCAGTCCCTGGCACCACACGGCCACCTGAGTACCACTAGGAGCAAACCCAGAGCACTATTCTGGGAGTAACTCCTAAGCACTGCCAGTGTGGACCAAAACATAAAGCAAATAAGTATAATAAACATTCTTGAAAACTTACAGTTAGTGTTATTACATCGTTGTAGATGACTTTAGAACGTGTTCTTTGTTTGTAGGTTTGGCAGAATGGAATGAACCCACCGCGGGAATGTTTTTATGGGTTAAAATTAAGGGCATTTCTGATGCAACAAAACTGATTGAAGAAAAGGCCTATAAGAAAGATGTAAGAAGGGAAGGGGGGGAGGGGTAATACATTTTCCTTAAAGTATTTTCTAAGCAAAAAAAAATGGCAGGCGATGTTTGTAGTTATCCAGCATCCAACTCATCATGTTTTAATATCAAAGATCTTATCTCACTGCTAAAAATAAGAACATTATTTTAGTTACATGTTTTTTCTGCTGGTTTAAATCAGTGATATCTGCCGTGATTTATTTCACTACTATTCATTTATTTCACTACTATTATTCATTTCACTACTATTTAGTAGCTAAGATATGAATCCACATCCTTTTGCTTAAATCACAGTCCTATTGCATGCTAGATATGTGGCTCTGGGTAAGATATCCTGCAAAATATTTATAAGAGCGAGATAATAAGAATCCACCTCAGATTGCTGTAATGAATCACAAACACAAAGGACCTAGACTAACACCTGGTGCATATTAAAATACTGCCTTTAGTAGTAGTATTGATTATTAATGACTATTACTTATTATTAATCATGACTATGATTAATAATATTTATTTTTCATATTATTTAGTATCTTTAGAAATTTCCTGATTATGAAAGTAAAACATACTCATGGCAGGAAATTTGGAAGGAGCATATGTGTGCAAAAAATTATTAAATAATTCCTGCTTTTACAAGGGAAAATTTACAGAGAAAAGCTTTAATTCTTTTTTCTTTTTTAGTTAAAATGAGCCATAGTATTTCTTCTAGGCTTGCTTTTCTCCATTTGCACTTAAATCGTAAGTTTACTTAAAATATCATTAGGGATCTCACTTAAGCTGGGAACTCTTAAATACTTACCCTTAAATATGTGTAACTTCCCAATATACCAAACAGATCCTTTCTCCTTTCTCTATTAATGAATTCTTTTTTTTGGGGGGGGGTGTCACACCCGGCAGTGCTCAGGGGTTACTCCTGGCTCTATGCTCAGAAATCGCCCGTCAGGCACAGGGGACCATATGGGATGACAGGATTCGAACCACCGTCCTTCTGCATGAAAGGCAAACGCCTTACCTCCATGCTATCTCTCTGGCCCCAAATGAAGAATTCTTTATCAATGATATCAATGTTGGGACTGAAGTGATAGCACAGCAGTAAGGCATTTGTCTTACATGTGGCTGACCTAGGACAGACCCGGGTTCGATACCCAACATCCCATATGTTCCCCCAAGCCTATCAGGAGCAATTTCTGATTTTTTTATTTTTTTGGTTTTTGGGCCACACCCGGCGGCGCTCAGGGGTTATTCCTGGCTATCTGCTCAGAAATAGCTCCTGGCAGGCACAGGGGACCGTATGGGACAACCGGATTCGAACCAACCACCTTTGGTCCTGGATCGGCTGCTTGCAAGGCAAACGCTGTTGTGCTATCTCTCCGGGCCCAGGAGCAATTTCTGAGCCAGGAATAACCTCTGAGCATTGCCCGGTGTGGATTCCACCTCCCAGAATGTAAAAATATAATTTAAAAATATATTTCAAAAATTGATGCCAATATTTTATAAACACTATACTCTTAGATCCTGGTTTCTAAGATGACTTTAGCCTTGAAGCAGTAAACAGAAAAGAAAAAATTGTGTTTTCAATATTTGGTCTGTGGCAAGTGGAAAAAGCTTGAAATCTCTGAGATCTGAATTTTATCAGACTAGGGAGTGGTTAAGCATAAGCCCAACATGTTCAAGGCCCTAACTTCTACCCATGACACAACATGATCCCCCTCACCTCCACTGATGTAGACATGTAGCCCACCATCCACTTCTCTGGCAAACCTCTGCAGGACTGGCTTCCAGATCATCAACTCTGCCTACTGTGCCCTTAAAAGAGACACCAGCAGAATTAAGCAGAGGCTTTGAAGGAGGAGCTAGTTGGGGTTATTTTTTGGGTTCAGGGACGATACCTGGCAGTTCTCAGGGCTCCTGGCTCCGTCCTCAGGAATCACTCCTAGTAGCAGTCAGGAGACCAAATGGGAGGCCAGAGATCAAACCCAGGTCATTAGTTTGCAAGGCAGACACTATCTCTCTGGCTCCAAAAACAGGCTTTTGATCTTTTGGTTTTTAACCTTTTGCACCAGCAGATAGTGAAAATAAGAGAATGATTTTTCAGATCACTAATGCAGAAGTGAAAAGCATTTATCTGTAATTGACAATATAGCAATATTTATAGTAGTACATGCATGATCATTGAGGCATGCACTGTTAAGCAGCAATCATTTTTTTCAAGGGTCACTAGATATTACTGAGCATTTGTGTCAGTTGAAAACAACTGGTCTAAGGTTAGATGTCACTTCTAGGCCTGCTGGACCCTGGCACCAGCTCCATTTCCTGGGGAAAGTCATTTAACCTTCTTACAGTTTTACGCAGCAAGTGCTTTGTAAACTATATTCTCATTTATTTCAAAACAATATTTAATTTTGGAGAGAGAGAGAGGAAAGGACCCACACCCAGCTGAGCTCAGTGGTTACTCCTGGCTCTGCTCTCTTGAAACAGTATTTGGGGAACCAATATATTTGGAATACTAAATATATAAATATATGGATGCTGGGATCAAGCACACATCAGCCTATGCCAGGCAAGTGCTTTACCCACTGTACTATCATTCTGTCCACTCGAAACAATACATCTTAGAGTAATAATTCAAGGTTAATGTTTACTTTGCTTTTCTACCAATGTCATTATCATCTAAAGTTGTTAAAAGTCTATTTATATCTCTTATCTAATTTGATCTAATCTGACTTCATATTTTATAATTTTTAATATTTTCACATTTATTCCATATATCGTGCTGTACAAGCCTTTTACCAAATACTCTCCAAGTTGATCAAATTTTTTTAAACCTGACTTAGTCCCGACTGATGACCTTACAAAGAGATTACTACCATTCATTTTTTACAGCAATTTTTTAATCAGATCTCCTAATTTCCTTCCACTCTATTTGGAGAAACAACCTTCACTTTATTAATGGAACATACACACACACAGAAATTCTGCCTTGAAATATTTTCTCTAGGGACCACCAAATCATTGTCCTCAGCGCCTCTTAGCACTGATGTATCTGATGCAACAAAAAGTTTCTTGATGGTTTTGAAAATCACGATTACAGGAAACAATCTCAAAGATTTAACATTTTCAGTGGGTTCGACTTGTAACTTCACATCCAGTGTTTAAAGCTGTGACCTGCAGGGGCCATACTTGCACAGCTATTCTGTCCCTTTCCTCTTCAGTGCCTGAATCCCCTGGTGGAGGGTCTATGGAAAAGGTCTCATGGACCACCAATGAGAAGATAATTCAGGGCAAATCTGAAAGTAGCACGCAACACTTTCATCCACTGATGAAGATTTAGTTCCGTGGCACACAGAACTAGAAAGGGGGCTAGGAGGAAAGTGTGCTGATTGCCCACAGCAGAGGAAGTGAGTTCACAGTCAGCCACCTGCAGCCGGTGCCCCACCCTCTGTCTTGACACAATGTTTTGGGTTTTTTTGGGGGGGTTTGATTTGGTTTAGGGGCCACACTCAGAGTTACTCAGGGGTTACTCCTGGCTAGAGGAAACATGGGATGCCGGGGACCAAACCCCAGTCAGCTGCATGCAAGGCAAGCACTTTCCCCACTGTACTATCATGCCAGCCCCCTACAGTGTGTTTTTATTCCTTCACTTTATATATGATCATTTCTTTCAGCTCCTGTGAGCTTGCTATGTAGTAAATCTTCCTATCTTAGGGCTTTACCCTCTAAATCTTCTCCCTAAAATATTCTTCCTTTACCGTTGGCTTGGTCAGTACAACATCTCTTTCAGGTCTTGGTTTAAACATTATTTCCCAGTTGGATAACTTTTAAAAAGTACCTTGGGTTTAGAGTAAGTAAAGTTGTTACAGAGGGCAGGGGTTTCACTTGCACATGCCCACCTGGTTTTTGATTCTTGGAGAATTTGTGAGTGTAGAGCCAGAAGATACCTCCCCAAAAAATTACTTTAAAAAATTGTTTCTCATTATTTTAGTATACATGACTTCTCTAACTGGACCTAACATGTGTTAGTGTTGATTATTATCTTCACTTTTAGACAGTTTCCTTTGCTGCTCATGTAAGCAAGAAATTCAATATTTTACATCTCAATTGCTGCATATTCTTTACATACAGCAATGAGATGCATTAGCCTTGCTTCAGTCAAACACTTTTAAATTTTGTATTTTAGCCTTTTAATTGTATGATATACAGAATGTTGAAACTTTTCTCACAGTTTTAAAACTTTGTTTTTAAACTTAAAAAGGTCTTTTAAGATTACATTTGCCTCTACTTCCCTTCACTGTTTCCTTAATGTTCACTTATTTTCCTTAAACTGTTTTAGGTATTAATGGTTCCTGGAAGTGTTTTCTACAATGACTGCAAAGCTCCCAGCCCTTACTTCAGAGCTTCCTTCTCTTTAGCTTCTCCAGAACAACTGGATGTGGTGAGTATGATGTTCTCTCTAGAACAATGTTAGTATCGTCAGGAAAGCTTGGGTTTGTGTTTAGCCCAAATGACAAGAATCCAAGAAGCAATTCCCTGAGAAATGCATATATGAGAAACCAAACACAAGTGCCATATATTTTAACAGTACCATTACCCTTGAAAAGATTTTCAACTTAACATGGAGAAGTTTGGTCTTTTATGCCTTCTTTATTTCATATCTCATGTCATTAGAGATGTATTTCTTTTTTGTTTGTTTTTGTTTTTGTTTAGATATGTATTTCATTGTTAACTCTACTTTTGTATTATAGAGTTAACAGGAACTATATAGAACATAGGTTAGAGAGTATATGAAAATATAAGAATGTATATTGTGGAGAAAATAGAAAATAATAAGCTTGAGAACTGTATAAAATATCCCGGATGAGGACAGGGAGCAAGTGGAGTAGGTACTCAGCATCCCTTAAAGTTCCCTCAGCACCACCAGGAATGATTCCTGAGTGCAAAGCCATGAGTAATTCATAAGAATGGCCAGGTGTGACCCCCCCAAAAAAAACACAAACAAATATTTTATACATCTTATATATGGATATATCTTGGAGGGCCCTAAGAGATAGAGCACTTGCCTTGCACACAGGCAACTGGGGTTCGACCCCAGGACCCTAAGCACAAAGCCAGGAGTAAGCTCTGACCACTATTAGATGTGACGAAAAACAAACAAAAACATCTTTGAAATATGACAGTCTTGCATCCATGTAATTAGGGCATTAACATAATCTTACCCAAATAAGACTATATTATACTTGAGTTTTCTTAATTGAAGATTAATACTCTGAACTTTTTAAATTATTAAGTTATTGCTTAACTTCTTGAGTAGCATCTAGAATTTTATTTTATTTTATTTTTGTTATTTTTGGGCCACACACAGCGGTGCTCAGGGGTTACTCTGCACTCAGAAATCAGTCCTGGCTCAGGGGACCATATGGGATGCCGGATATCGAACTGGTATTTATCCTGAATCAGCCACATGCAAGGCAAACACTCTACTACTGTGCTACCACTCCAGTTCCATTGAGGGATCTGTTCTCGGGATTTTATTAATTAATATGTTTTTGTAATTCTAGGCATGCCAAAGATTAGCCGAACTCATAAAAGAAAATATATGAAGAAATTAAAGTCGTCGCATAGAATTAAAGTATTTGTGGATTTTTTGAGTTAAATCATTTTTGATTTATCAGGAAGAAATGATGATTGGATCAGACTTACAGATTTAATTTCATCAAGTATGTTATGTCTGTAATAATTTGAACACTATTTAAAGCTATCAGATTTTATATATATTTGTAATCCACGCAGATCTTTTGATAACTGTTCAACTTGCAAAATATCACTTTTAGTCTGAATTTTATACAGAATTTTGTAGATGTTTTATAATTGCCCATAAATTTTATTTGATGCTCTCATTTTACAATAAAATATTTTGAAAAAAAAATTTAAATTATGTATAATGTGAACTTCTCTATTTTTAAGAAAATATAATGATAAAAAGGCTATTGTAAAAACTGCTCGCATTTGACCATCACAAATGATTTTTAGTAACAGTGCCACAGAAAATAATATATTCCCACAGAAACTATTTAAAATCAAATTCTTAAATTAAACATACCTAAAGATATCAGATCTAAATTAAGAGATACGATTAAGGACTTAGAAACTATTGCGGGGGGGGGGGGGGCAGAAGCAATAGTACAGAAGGTCAGAAGGTAGGGTGCTTCCCTTGCATACAGCGAGCTTGGGTTTGATCCTCAGCATCCTATATGGTCTCCTGAGCTTCATAAATAATACTAAAATAATGAAGAAATGTTTCAACTACCAAGCTGCACTGCCTGAGGCCAACTCTGAGTTCCCAGACTCCAATCTGAGAAATTGAACCTTTTGCAATAGTCATACCGATGGTCCTTGAGATGAAAAAAAAACATGAAATGTCTTGCGAATGATAATTGTTATAATGTTCAATAATTTGTGGAAACCTAGGAAGTATCAAGAAATCTATGGAATATTGTTTCCCATTCTGTTTTCCTCTGCAGTACTGAAAGAAACAAAAAACAGTAAGTGAAGTAACAAATTCTAACCGGTAGGTGGCAGGGTTGCCTGCGATCTTCAGTTTTCCAAAAGGATTAACAGTAAATTTTTGGTCCTAAGAAAGCATTTTAAAATGTCCCCAAATATCTTAAATCTAGCAAGAATTATGAGGACAAAATTATTTAACCATAATGTATCTTGTAGTTGTAGGAATAAATATTGATTCAAAGGTTTAATCAATTATCTAAAAGAATAGAAGATAATACATGCAGGTATTAATGAATTTAGCATCAAGACATTTCTGCACTGAAATAGAGTGCGATATGTAGACCATTCTAAATGATGGTGGTGAGAAATTATACAGTGACATTTATTTTCTCATTAAGACCTTTGGCATTTTGTCTACCTATGTAATTTATATTACATACCCTACAAAATTTCTATTTTTATTTCTAGAAAAATATTAAAATTTATACTCAGTTTTTAAAATATTTATTTAGTATGTTGTTGATGATCTTACAATATTAAAAGAACACTTCACATACTATTTATAATTAAAGTGGCAAACACCATGGGATGATCATTTTATATATACTCTCAGAATAATTATGTACTTATATAAATATATTTTACCATCAGAATTTTTATTTACACTAATATAAATTTATATTTAATCTCTTTATATATATATATATATATAAAATCCTTCACCAGTGCAACCTTCCCATGACCAATATCCCAAGTGTCCTTCCTCCCCACCCCACACCGGCCTGTACTCTAGACAGGCTTTCTATATTTAATCTCATAGTATATTTACATTACCATGAATTTATATCTACTTTCAGAATAATTGCTGAGTCTTATAGAGAAATGCATTTATTTTATTTACCTTCATTTTATTTGGGGGGGGCACACCAGGTGACGCTCAGGGGTTACTCTTACTCCTGGCTATGTGCTCAGAAATCACTCCTGGCTTGGGGGATCATATGGGATGCCAGGGGATTGAAGCATAGTCCATCCTAGGCTAGCGTGAGCAAGGCAAACCTTACCGCTTGCGCCACTGCTCCAGCCTCTACCTTCATTGTAGTAAAACACTTTGTGGCTTTCTTAAAACAGTTTATTACTAGTATAATAAGGTAACAAGTACATCTTATTAACTTGCATCAGCTGCTATGAAGGAAAAGAGAAATATCCTTCCTTCAAGGAATATATATATATATATATATATATATATATATATATATATATATATATTATATATATATATATATATATATGGCTTTGTTCCAGAGCCAAGACCAATAGAACCTTACCAGCCTAGAAACTTTCTCAAAGTCCTGTCATATTTTAGTGAACCTTCTAACTATTGATGGCAATAAAAAATGTAGTGACTCACTTCAGGTCAATGAATAATAATAATAATAATGATAATAATAATAATGAAGATAATAGTTTGCAGGCTTTAGCTAACAATAGTCTTAATGATGACATGCCTATTGCAGGATAGCTACAAAGGCTTGAATTACCAAATAACAGAAAGCAGCTAGTTTGATCTATGGGTTATAAATGGTTATCTGGGCACACATTAACTTGATTAACCACTACCACCTTATCACTCAGATAGGCCCTCACACATTATCACATCTCCTAAAGATCACAAAATCAATACACTTAAGTCTGTTACATTTCTGAATAAGAACACAGAAAGAAAATGGAATTTAAAAGAACAATCCCATTTTCAATTATTTCAAAAATTACTGCCATGTATTTGATATCTTTTGAAATAACTGGAAATGGGATTGTTCTCTTAACGTGGCAGTAATCTTTATAAATGAGGTGAAAAACCAACACACTGAAACTTGAGATGTTTCTAAAAGAAAAAGAAGAGGCCCCCTAATTGGAAAGATACTCTCATTCATGGAAGAATAAATATTATAAAATTAGTCTTCTTACCCAAAGCAATCTACAGGTTCTATGCAGTAACTATTCAAAATACCAATGACAGTTTTTGAGGGAAGAGAATAAATGCTTTAAAATTGTCATGAAACCATGAAAGTCCCCAAATAACCAAACTAATTTGGAGGGAAATAATTTAAAAAAGAAAAGGAAATTGTGTTTTCTGACTTTAAACTATGCTACAAAGCAGCAATTTCTAGGAAGTATGCTACTGAAATTAAAATGGGCACATAAACTAATGGGACAGACTAGAGGACCCAGAAATGAAGCCACAAATATGTGACCATCTAATTCATGACAATACAATACAGTACATGCAAGTAATGGCAACATGTAAAAGCAAAGGAAGGAAGAAAGGAGGGTGTCACTACAACTGTCTAAAGAAAGCTGTCAGAAGGCCTGCTGAGAGGCCCTTCCTCAGTGCGGATGGCTGACCAGACTTCCCTGATCGTGAGGGTGATATTTCTCATACTTAATTACAAACATTTTTTGGCTTAAATATGAATCTCCCTTCTGCTGTACTAAGTCTGTATATATTTGAGCATTTGCTTACAATATAAGGATTAATATAGGCAAATAGAGCCTTATTACATTTCTCTTCCCCTGGAAAACTCAGCACCAAGAGATACTTAAAAACAACTTTAATCCTCTAGTCTTTTAAAACAAAACAAAACAAAACCCTGTATCTTTAAGCAAACTGCTCTGTCGGATATAAGAAATGTTTGTTTTGGGACATCTCTAAAGGAATCGGAGTGACTTGCTGACTAATTTTTTACCTTGGATATAACATCCAAAGTTTGGCCTGGAAATAGCAATGGGTTGTTAAGAAAATTTTTACCAGGTAAAGATTTGCCATCAATTTCAAATTATTTTGTCTCTTTTTTAAAAATATATTTATTTAAGCACCATGATTACCAGCATATTTGTAGTTGGGTTTTAGTTATTAAAAAAAAAATAAAAAAAACCTTCACCAGTGCACATTCCCACCACCAGTGCCCTCCATCTCCCTCTTCCCCACCCCTTGCCTATATTCAAGACAGGCATTCTGTTTCTCCCCTTAGTACCATTTTTATGGTAGTTGTCAGTATAGTTATTTCTCTAACTGAACTCACCACTCCTTGTAGTAAGCTTCATATTGTAGGTTGACCTTTTAGCCCTCATCTCTATTATCTCTGTGTATTATTACAATAATGTCTTTTATTTTTCTAAAAACTCATAGATGAGTGAGACTATTCTGAGTATATCTCTCTCTTCTCTGACGTATTTCATTCAGCATATAGTTTCCATGTCCATTCATGTATAAGAAAATTTCATGACTTCATTTTTTTCTGATGGCTGCATAGTATTCTATTGTGTATCATGGTTTCTTTAGCGGTTCATCTGTTGTCAGGCATCTGGGTTGTTTCTAGATTCTGGCTACTGTAAATAGTGCTGCAATGAATATAGGTGTAAGGAAGGGATTTTTGTATTGTATTTTTGTGTTCTTAGTATATCTCTAGGAGTGGTATAACTGGACCATATGGGAGCTCAATTTCCAGTTTTTTGAAGAATCTCCATATTTTTTTTGGACTAGGCGGCATTCCCATCAGCAACGAATGAGAGTTCCTTTCTCCCCACACCCATGCCAGTACTGATTGTTCTTATTTGTTGTGATGTGTGCCAGTCTATGTGGCATGAGATGGTACATCATTGTTGTCTTGATTTGCATCTCCCTGCACGTGCTAGACCAGGTGCGATCCCCAGAATCCCAGATATACTATCCCTCAAGCTCCCCCATACATATATACATATGTATATATGTATGTATATATATATATAATAAAACAAGCATAAGTTACCACAACAATAAAAGCAAGCTGGATTAAAAAAATAAAAGACCCCAGTAGACAAAAAAAGGCTTACAGGTGGCCCACAAATTTATTAAAAAATTATCTCAAGAGGGGCCAGAAAGCATTAGAACAATAGGCAGGCCATTAGCCTTGTACCTGGCCAACCCAAGTTCAGTTCAATCCCCAACAACTATATGTTTCTCTGAGCACACCAGGAGTGATCTTTGAACACAGAGCTGTGAGTAAATCCTGAGCACCACCTATTATGACCTCCCAAAAAAATCTCAATATCCCTTACTGTTAGGGAAATGTAAATCAAAATAATAGTGAAATATTGGAAACAATTATTGGCAAGAATGTGGAGATAATGTAAATTGGTGCCAACTATATTAAAAACTGGATAGAGGTTTATTTAAAAGATAAAAATGGAAATATTGGGGGGTCAGAGATATAGTATGGTGGGTAGGCACTTGGAGGCAATTGGATTCAATACCTAACACCCCATAAGGTCCCCCAGTAATTCCAGGAATGATCCTTGAGAACAGAGGGAAGTAAATACTGAGCATCACTAGGTATGGCACAAAAATAAACAACAACAAAAAAAGGAAATATGGGCTAGAATACTAGTCCTGGATACTTATCTGAGAGATATGAAAACACTAATTTGAATAGGTGTTTGCAGTCCTGTATACACAGCAGCATTATTTGTAATAGTCAAAACATGGAATAAACCTCAGCAACTGGGAGGAGCCTGGATAAAGAAGATTTGGACAATGATATTACTGCCATTAGAAGGGATATAATTGTACTATAGGCTGGAATGATGATTTTGCTCTGTGAAGTAAAAATAGGAAAAATGGGCCAGAGAGATAGCATGGAGGTAAGGTGTTTGCCCTGCATGCAGAAGGACGGTGGTTCAAATCCCAGCATCCCATAAGGTCCCCCCCGAGCCTGCTGGTGGCAATTTCTGAGTGTAGTACTACTGGGTGTGGCCTCAAAACAAACATTCAAAATGGACTTGCATTCACTATAGACTTTCAAGATTTTTTAGTACCTCTATACGACTGTAGGATTCACCATGCTTACCCTCAGCATTCCAGTACAATCCCATAACTACAAAGAACCTACTCCCCATTTCTGCTAGTTACTCCATTTCCTCCAGTAACTGCCATATCTTTTTCCTAAGGCAGTTTTAATTATTGGGGTATGCTTAATTTAGGTATTTATATTGTACATATGGTAAAACTACAAGGTAATTGTCTTTTATATTTTTTTGTTTGTTTGTTTTTGGGTCTCATCCAGCAGCGCTCAGGGGCTACTCCTGGCTCTGCACTCAGAAATAGCTCCCAGCTTGGGGGACCATATGGGAGGCTTGGGGGACCATATGGGATGCAGGGGGATCAAACCTCGGTTCATCCTAGGTCAGCTGCGTGCAAGGCAAATGCCCTAATGCTGCACCACCGCTCAGGCCCCACAAATTAGAATTTTTAAGTCACAGAACATTCTCAAATGACAAATGCCAGAAACATAGTAAATGCAGACATGAGAAATAAGTAGTGTACATTTTTCAAATGGCAGTTAGGATAAATCAGGGACCAGAATGAATCAAGTTACTGAAGACTGGGAGTGCAGACTACAGATTCAGAGATAGACACAGTCTCTGCCTGACATTAGCAAAAGGAGAATTTCTTATGGCAATCAAGGTAAATTGATGGGAAATTTTCCGGAGAAAAAGAAGAGGAGAGAATTTTTCTGTGAGGAAAGAAGGGGGGCCAGGAAACAAGATAAAGGAGCTATAATATTTCAGAATATTTAGGGGGCTTGTGACCTCATTTTTAAAAATACACTATTTACTATCCATGGATATGTTTTAAGATATGATTTATACCAATGGCCTCCCAGGCCCTTACAAGTGTCAATCTTCTGGGAGCTGATCATCTTAGTGCCACATTCACTGTTATATACCACCAGCCCAACAAGCTCCACCCAATTAATATGCTGAAGTTCAAACCGAAAGCCCCTTGAATGTGTTCTCCTTGGAAATTGGGTTATTTGCAGGAGTAAAGAGCAGATATAAGATAAGATGTCACCTTATCTTATTAACATTCTCAGTGGAATGTGACTGAGTGGACCTTTAACCCAACAGGACTAATGTCTTGAAAAAAAAAAAAAAAAGGAATTTGGAGGAGCCAGAGTGGGAGCACAGTGGTAAGGTGTTTGCCTTGCATACAACTGAACCAGAATGGATGTTGGTTCCATCCCAGGCATTCTCTATGGTCCCCCAAGCCAGGAGCAATTTCTGAGCACAGAGCCAGGAGTAATCCCTAAATGCCACCAGGTGTGACTCCCTTCCACCACAATAATAATAATAATAATAACAATAATAATAATAATAACAATAATAATAATTTGGAACGGTTGGAGCAATAGTACAGAACGTAGAGCATTTGCCTTGAAAAATGCTGACCAGAGTTTAGTTCTTAGCACCCTGTACTCCTCCAGAAATAATCCCTGAGCACCACCTGGTGTGACAAAAAAAAATTTCTTTTTAATTTAGACACACAGAAACACTAGAATGTTCCATGACAACTGGAGTGATGCACCACTAGCTAGAAGAAATGCTTAACAAAAAAAAAAAAAAAACCCTGCAATAGAATCAAGCATCTTTAAAAGTGACACCCTAATCTTATACTCTGAGCTGATAGAGTATGAGACACATTTCTGTTTGGACCACTTGGCTTATGTGTGGTACTTTGTCATAGACACACCAGCACAGGAATAATACACACCAACCAACATACTGATAAATATTCACCAAAATGTACAATAAAAGGGCTAGGTGCATGAAATGGAGCAAGGAAAGTCTTTTCAATAAAATGAGGCTGAGAAAACTGGTTAGCCTCATCCAAGAAAATAAAACCAAAGCCCAATTTCACACGAGCCATGAGACTAATTCCAAATGGATTCAAGACCTTGTTCTCTGGCCCGCATCAATAAAAGGTACTGAGGAAAATGTATAAGCAGAGAGCTCCGTAATCATAAAGGGAACCTTCAAAGAAGTGGGCCCACTGGCCAAGAAAATGAATGCAGAAATAAACAAATGGCACTATAGCAAATTAAAAAGGGTTGGCATGAAAAAAATAAATCAGACTCTTTAGACTGGATATTTTCAAAGCTATAAAATCCATGGATCACTATTTCAGACTGACAACTATCAAGGCTATTATGTAAACTGGAGATTTCACTCTTTTAGTCAACATAAATAAGTGACAGGAAAGGACCTTCACCCATGTACTCCTTAAAGATTTAATGGGTGACATCTTTATGGGGGAAATGTTGCTGGCAAATAGATGGGGGAGCTGGTAGTGGGCTTTTAGAAAATAATAAATCTGGGGCCGGAGAGATAGCATGGAGGTAAGGCGTTTGCCTTGCGTGCAGAAGGTCAGTGGTTCCAATGCCGGCATCCCATATGGTCCCCCAAGCCTGCCAGGAACAATTTCTGAGCTTGACCCCTGAGTGCTGCCGGGTGTGACCCCCCCCCCAAAAAAAAATAAAAAATAATAATAAATCTAAGGAGAAATTGCCAAACCCTGAGGTAACCCTAAGTCACAAGGTACATAGTACTTTTGAGATGTCAATTCTGGGCATTTCTAGAGGAACTAATACACCATCAGAGAAGAGAAGAGACAAGAGACTCTGAAGATCATCCTAAGAATGTGGAAGGGACATCATGAGGGCAAGGTTAGGCTAGAGCTGTTAGACAAATAGTACAGCAGGGAAGCTGCTTGCATTCATCATGGTCAACCCAAGTTTAATCCCTAGAACCTCAGTTGAACCCCTCCAGGACTGATTCCTGAGTTCAGAGCTATGTTGAATTCCCTGAGCTCTGCCAAAAAACAAAACAATAAAAAGGATTTTGTGGCTTTTCTTGTGACAACACCCAGATTAACTCTGTTTTGGGGCTAAAGTCATAGATGCATAGATGTGCATGGGATTACTCCCTGCTCTGCACTCAGGAATTACCTCTAGTGGTGCTCAGGGTGGGGGTGGGGGGACATAGGAGATAACTGAGATTAAACACAGGTAGGCTACATGCAAGACCTATCAGCTATACTATCTCCAGCCCCAGATTAATTTTTATGTATGCAGAGAACTCCAGGCCAGGACAACATTCTCTCAATAGCCTTTCTCTGATTCTCTCTCTCTCTCTCTCTCTCTCTCTCTCTCTCTCTCTCTCTCTCTCTCTCTCTCTCTCTCTCTCTCTCTCTCTACCTTCTTTCTTATTACCTTGGCTCTCTCCCCTCACATTTCTCAAAACCTCCTTTTTATTATTACATTTGTCTTTTAATTTTTAAGAGTAATTTTAATTAAAACACAAAGTAATCCATTTACAAAGTAATTCATAGTTTAGCTTTTGACATTCAATATTCCACACTAATCCCACCACGTGTGTCAACTTCCCTCCCATACCTCTGCCTCCCTGCTTGCCATTTTGACAAGCACCTTTTAAACTATGGTTGTTAAAGTTTGAATCTCATAATTGCTTGATGGTTGAAGTTCAATTTTCAGTGATGTTGGCTCTGTGGTTTGAATATTTAGATATGTACTTTAATATCATCAATGTGCCTGACTCCCCTTGATCCCTGCCCTTCTCCCACCTCCCCATTGTTTCACATCAGTTTTTATCCCCTTTATTTCTTTCCTTCTCTTTAATATACTTTGGGGCAAAAATGATCTAGACAGCCCTCCTTTAAACCACTATATTCCTTCATGCAGCCATTCTAAATACCACACATAAGTGAGATTATCCTATGTTTGTTGTTCTTCTTTCTTACTTCATTTAACATGATATCTCCAGTTTTATCCATGCTACAATAAATTGCATGACTGCATCATTTCTTATAACTATGTAGTATTCTATTGTATGTATATACCACATCTCCATAATCCACTTATCTGCTGTTGGACACCTAGGCTGATTCCAATTCTTAGCTATGTACTGTGTGCTGCAATGAATAGCAGTGTGCATACATCCTTTTGAATCAATATTTTTCTGTTCTAGGGATACCCAGAAGTAGAATACCTAGTCATAGGGCAGCTCAATTCTGAGTTTACTGAAAAAAAAAATCTCCTTAGTGTTTTCCATGTGGGTTGGACTTTCCCACCAAGAGTGGATGAGAGTTCCCTTTTTACTTCAACCCACCACACAGATTATCCCCAATAATTTTGGTTAACATATTGCTCTTCTGTATTTGTGATTTTGAAAGTCTTGGGACGGCCACCTCTGCTGGTTGTTACATGACCCTACAATGAAATATTCTGGGTGATGTTCCTGTCACCCACCACATGATTTCAAACAAATAACCTAACCTTAGTTACCCTACTTCCGCTGAGCCTCTGAGTCCAATAATGGCTAATAAACATTTGAGCTGCTCTTTGGTTGTGAGCCATAGAATAATCCCTCTTGCCAAATAATTATATTAAAAATTTTAATGTGCTATTCTTACTGGTAAAAGATGATATCACATTGTCTATCTTTAGATTTCCCTAATGATAAGTGATGATGAGCATTTTTTTTCATGTGCCTATGGCCTTTTAAAGCTTTTTCAATAAAAACACTTCCGCAGATCCAGAGAGATAGAAGAATGAGGGAGGGCACTTGTCTTACAGGTGGCTGACTCAGGTTCAATTCTCAGCATCCCATATCATCCCTTATACCCACCAAGAGTAATTCCTGAGTGAAGAAATAGGAGTACTTGAGTACTTCTGGGTGTATCCCAAGACGCTTAAGCAAAAACAACAACAACAACGAATATTTTTCTCCACTAAACAAAAGTAAAAGAAAAAAACCCTCAGGTAAAATCAAAAAACCTTAAATAATGGAAGAAAATATTTGCATCAGGAAAAGGGCTAATATCCAAGATATATAAAGCACTCATATAGTTTAACTACCAAAGCAAATAGCCCTGTCAGAAATGGGACTGGATAGAGAGATAGTATAACTGTCGGTTGGTGCTTGTTTTACACACAGTTGAGCTTGGCTCAAGCCCCAACACCATATAATTCCTGAACATCGCCAGAAGTGATCCCTGAGCACAGAGCCAGGAGTAAGCCTTGAGCACAGCTATGTGTGGAGTCCCCAAACCAAAACTTAGTTAAGAATAGTTAGTAAAAAACGAAAATTTCTTCATTATTGGTAGGACTAGTATCTTTATAGGTAATGGTTTGGAGATTTTTCAAAAAATTAATAACAGAACTTCATATGACCCAGTACTAACAATCATAACCATCTACCCCCCAAATACTAAAACATTAATCTGCAAGAATATATGCACATCTGGGCCAGAGTGAAAGAGAGCACAGTGGGTAAGGTGCTTGCCTTGTACATAGCTGACCAAGATTCATCCCTGAAATCCATATGACCCCTTAAGTCCAGCCAGGAATGATTCCTGAGTTCAGAACCAGGAATAAGTCCTGAGCACCGCTGACAGTGACCCAAAAACAAAACAAAAAAAGATATGCACTCCTACTCCTATGTTCACTGCAGCATTATTTAAATTAGTCAAGATCTGTGCTAATTTAGTGTCCCCAAACAGATGAATGAAGAAACAATGATATGTACAAAATAAAATGCGACTAAACTATAAAGAAATATTTTTGTTTGTTTGTTTGAGGGACACACTTGGTTGTCCTCGGGAGTTACTCCTGGCTCTGCTCTCAGGAATTAATCCTGATAGTGCTCAAAGGACCCTATAGGATGCCAAGGGGACATATGGGATGGGATCCAGTAGATCATATACAAGAAGAGCACCCTAACTGCTGTACTATTGCTCCAGCCCCTTAAATTTTTTTCTTTTTATTATTTTATGGTTGTTTTTGTTTTGTTTTGTTTTGTCAAATTTAGTGGTGCTCAGAGCTGAGCTTACTCCTGGATCTTCATACAGGAAATCAGAATTCAGGGGACCATGACCTATGTTGAGATCTTACCCAGTTGGGCCATGTGCCTACTGTAGAATTACTTCAATTCCAATAATACTTCTTCTTTTGGGGGAGGGAGGGTTATTTTGCTCTTCTGGTAAGAAATGCTCTGAATTATCCAGATTTCTCAAGACAAATAGAAAATAGAACCACTTGTTCAACAGAGATAGTGCACATTACACCAGATCAGAATTTGGTACAGAACACATGCAAACCGCTCCATGGCAACACAGCAGGCTCGATCTGGGGCGCCTCATTAAACTGCATCACTTCAGAAAATCAAGCTTCTCAGTCCCTCCCAGGGCAGCGCAGTGCACCAACACCGCCACCAAAGCTGGTCCCTTCTTCATTGGTTACATCCTGTGCTGCTGCAAGCTGGTTCTTCTATAAGAGAGGCATGAGTCAGAGGAATAAACCTGAAGGATGATACTAGTTCTAGACAAATGTTTTCTGGAAACATATTGTCTTAGTCAGCCGGAGTTGCTATAATAAAACGCCAGACTGGGGGACTTAAACAATAGACATTTATTCCTCACAGTCTGAAAGCTCGGAAGGCGGAGAACAGGAGCCAGATCTGTCAGGCTTTGCTGAGCATCCTCTTCCTGGCTGGCCTTCTGATTGGCATCCTCGCTTGGTGCAGAGAGAGAGTCAGGATGCCTTTGCTAATAATAAGGCCACTATTTCTGACAAGAAGTTCTATCCTTGTGACCTCATTGCTTTCCCACTCCACGAACCAACATCATCTCATGGATGGGTCCAGCTTCCACCTGTAGATTTGGCCAACACATAACTCATGCAAATCACAGAATCCTGTGGCAGGGAGGTCAACCTACTGAGGTCCTCTCGACCTCATTACTCAGCTCTCTAGACCAATGTCAACTGGCACACAACACAATCCCAGCAGGACTAGAATACCAGCAGGTTTGAATCTGTACCTTCCACCTCCCAAGGGCTGGCATGTTTGCGTGCATTTGAGGACAGGACTTTAGACAGTAGACACCCTTACTGCTGCCACAGCCACATGCAGGAGCCTGGGAGAAGACAAGAGTCTGACCTTCTCAGAAATTGAAAGAACTCAAATGGGAAGGGGGCAAAGGAGGGAAGGTGGAGTTTGTCCTTGGAAGGGGAGGAGGTCAGAGGGTGCTGGCCGGAGAAGCAGTAAGCAGAAGACCTCACTCCTGAGTAAGTCACCATGCGGGGCCCAGCTATTCTTCTGCTGCAGTATATCAGGTCTATTGGAAAAAGGCTTGATTAGAAAATATTATCTGTGAGTAAAATACAAAGTTATTAGTTGGGGGACCAGAGAGATAGTACAGTGATATGCCATTTGCCTTGCACACAGTCGATCCAGGATGGACGGTGGTTCAAATCCCAGCATCCCCTATGGTCCCCCAAGCCTTCCAGGAGCAATTTCTGAGTGCAGAGCCAGGATTAACCCCTGAGCACTGACGCCGTCGCCGGGTGTGATCCAAAAACAGAAACAAAGGTCATTAATTGGTGAATTCAGCTTTGACTCACAGTCTTTTAAGTATCGATGCCCTAGTACCCCATAGGAAAATGTTGAACAGCTGACGTTTGTTTGCTCTAAACTTGGCAGGAAATGTCATTGCTAAAATGGACCAACATGGTCTTTGATGTATGGAGCTTAAACTTAGGTCAGTCTTCCTGATGACTAGATTGTCAGATTGTTTCAGGATCCATTCTCTGCAAGCATTAATCAACCCCAGTTCCCTTTTATTATTTTTGTGGTGCGGGGTCACACCTACCAGTTCTTAGGGCTTACTCCCAAAGATCCCTCTTAGGAGGGTTCAGGTGACCCTATGTAGTGCCGGAGGTCCAACCTGGGTCAGCCACGTTGTCAGAAGCCTGTCAATATTTACTGGAATTATCATTAAACTGCCAAAAGCTGAAAACAGTGAGGTGTTCTTGCCCCATCAGGCTTTGCACATGGACCCTAAAAGGCCCCATCACCAAGATTTGTGACAAATGCCTGTCTTGCAGCTGCACAATCAGCTTCAAATACATCGTGCAAGGGGATGGGAAACTTGGGGCAGGGGGGCCTCCCTGGAAGCTGATCAACAAGCTGTATCGCTGGGCGCTTCTCCTTCCTGTGGCCCAGTTCCAAGGCAAGGCAATTGCCCTACCTGATGTACTATCTCTTAAGTCACTCAACCAGATGCCTTATATAGTTTACAAACAGGGTCCTGGATTGCACTTAAATTGATAAGAATGTCACTTAGCAAAGGCTAATAAATATTCAGAGTGCCCAGATGGATGGGACAGAAATATGATATCTTCTTCCAAAAATAGCATCAATGGTGAACCTTAGATAAAATAATTAACTTCAAATTGCCCACAAAATTTTTTTGTTCATTAATTTTTGTTTTGTTTTGTTTGGGGCCACACCTGGTAATGCTTAAGGCTTACTCTTGATTCTGTGCTCAGGATCATTGCTAGAAGGCTTAGGGGACCACAGAAGGTTCTGGAGATTGAACCCAGGTCATCCATATGCAAGGTAAGGATCCACCTACTGTGCTATCTCTCTGGTCCCTACTATTATATTTTTTATAATAGTAATGGCATGTTACATACCAATCCATTGTACCTTATGCCACTTCCTTGTAGCCATCCTTAAAAATGACTGGACTGGGGCCAGAGAGATAGCACAGTTGGTAGGGATTTTGCCTTGTACACGGCCGACCCAGGACTGATGGTGGTTGGATTCCCAACATCCCATATGATCTCCCAAGCCTGCCATGAGCTACTTTTAAACACAGAGCCAGGAGTAACACCTGTACCCCACCAGATGTGACCAAAAACCAAATATAAAATAAATAAAATAAAGACTGGACTGAGTCTTTCTAAAACCTCAGAAAAGTGATACTATGGGCCAGCATGATAGTGCAGCGGTAGGGCATTTGCCTTGCTCATGTCTGACCCAGGACAGACCTGGGTTCAATTGCTGGTGTTCCATATGATTTCCATGCCAGGAGTAATTTCTGAGCTCCTAGCCAGGAATAACCACTGAGCATCACCGGTGTGGCCCAAAAACAAACAAAAAAGAGTGATATTAAATTCCACACATGGATGATATGAATGATGTCTTGGTTTAGCTCTGACCCTGTAGGATGTTGGAGTCTGAGAGCAATAACTGAATAAGCCTTCCTTAGACCATTCAAGATGAGTGATAACACAATGGGTAGTATGTTTGCCTTGCACATGGCCGACCCAGGTTTAATTCCCAGCAACCCATATGGTCCCACGAGCCTGCCAAGAGTATGAGCACAAAACCAGGAATAACCTCTGAGCACTGTCAGGTGTGACCCCCCCCCCAAAAAAAAAGACGTATCTAAACCTATCAGCCTCAGTTTCACTCAGAATAACCACTACACAGAGTTACAATCCCCATGTAAGTTAACAGAATCAAAGGAGTGTGTGGATTCATGAAATTTCTTCTCATTATCAGAAAAATTCATATGTGAGCCTCAGAGGATGACTCAGTGACTAAATGCATCTACCTTGCAATCATAAGGCCCCGAGTTTGGTCCCTAATGCTGTCCAAATGTGCCAAGTGTGGTTCCCACAGCACTGCCATCTGAACCCATGGTGCTGCAATAGGATGTTGGAGATTTGGCCAATAAGTTGTAAGAATCACAATTATAGAGGTGTGGGCGCCACAGTCACCCTGAAGAATACTACAACCATATTATACATAAGAACCACAAATAAATCAGTTTTCCCCAACCCCCACCAGGAAAACATGTCCTGGTACAGTAATTAAGATGGTACTGGGGGCTGGAGTCACAATATAGGCAGTAAAGCTCTTGCCTTGCACACTACAGACCCAAGCTTGCTTTGTTTTTGTTTTGTTTTGTTTATGAGCCACACCCAGCAGCAATCAGGGCTTACTCCTGACTGCATTGAGAAATCTCTCCTGGCAGGCTTGGGAACCATATGGGATGCTGGGGATCAAACCCTGGTCTGTCCCTGATCTGCCATGTGCAAGGCAAATGCCTACCACTGTGCAATAACTCTGGCCCCT
This sequence comes from Suncus etruscus, assembly GCF_024139225.1. Taxonomy (NCBI): domain Eukaryota; kingdom Metazoa; phylum Chordata; class Mammalia; order Eulipotyphla; family Soricidae; genus Suncus; species Suncus etruscus. Next base: position 117,772,533 of record NC_064851.1, read on the forward strand.
GACCCAAGATTTGATCTGTGCCACCCCATAAGGTGTTCTGAGCCCCCAAAAATGTGTGTGTGTCTGTGTGTATGTGTATGTCTGTGTGTATAAAGTATTCAACCTCCAGAAGCTTCAACTACCAAGTGTGCAATTTCTGATTATCTTAAAAACAGTAACATAGGAAAATTCTCAGGATTTTGGTTCTGCACTCAGGAATCATTCCTGGGGGTGTTCAGGGGACCATATGCAACCAGGATTTGAACTCTAGTCAGCCACATGCAAAGTAAGTGCCTTACTCACTGTGCTATTTCTATGACCCCACTCTTTATAAGGTCAAAAGAAATTGAATATCTAATTTCAGTATCTGACCCCCTATGCAAAATAGGGAAAACATGATTTGTGATTAGCTTAATCCTCAAAGTGAAAAACTACAAAGAAAAACTATAAATGTTTCCTATTAAGCCAAAATAGAGTAAATCTTGTACACAAGCAAAATTCCTGGAATATCTCACCCTAACCTGCATTTTCCTGGGAATCTCATAGGTCTAAAAATCTGGAACACATGTATGGATACTTTGTTTTCATCACCTTCCTTTAAAAATTTATTACATAGGGGCCACAGCTATAGCACAGCATGTAGGGCATATGCCTTGTATGTGGCTGACCCAGGCTAAAAACCCCGGCATCCCATACGGTCCCCAGAGTCCGCCTGGGATAATTTCTGAGGAGCCAGGAGTCTGAGCCAGGAGTAACCCCTGCGTGCTTCTGGGTGTGGTCCCCCACACCCAGATTAAAATTGATTAGCTATGCAACCGGTTTGTGACATTTTATGCTCTACTAAAGGGATTTTCTAGGTTGATTTTCACCAGATATATACTCTTTATAACCTACTAGCATATGAAACCTCCTCCCCAAAAACCTACTCCTTAAACAAACATTCTATTGGGAAAAGCAAAGCAAGAGTAGAAAGCAGCTATTGAGAATAAAGTCACTGTTTTCCTTTCATTACTGCCTTTCCTTATATAGACTAGCTTCATTGAAAGTGTTATAAATTGCTAATAAGTCCATATTTTATTTAACAGACCTTCAGCAAGTACCTGTCATGTGTAGAATGCAGGGGCTGAAAAAATATTTGACATACCTCACTTCTAAAGGATTTTTTAACTAGTTGAGAAGAAATGGCTCTGTGTGTTAAACATAAATTGCATGATAAAATCATTTTAATGTACTAGATAGAAACAAAATCGCTTAATTTTCTCTTTAGCAAAATTCCCCAGACTGATTAAAAATATAAAATCCACTATATTTTTATTATAATAGAATTTATTTCAGCTTGTAATAATGTCACTAAAAATTCATTCACAATTTAATATTTTTTATTAATCTTCAACCATAAATAACTCATGGGATGAAAGTCATTCTCAACTCGTTTTATGGCTTTGTTAAAAAAAATGACTGTACATGTTCTGTCACTATAAATAATTCAATGTTTTTCAATTGTTAGATAAATCTGGCATATTTGTTTTATAATAAGTTAAAGTGTATGTTCTGGACTTGATTTTTCCACTTACCTGCAATATTGGTTTTGCTGGCCAAAAATATTGCAACTAATACATTCTAAAATTCTATGAATCATAGAACTAATTTCTTGTGCTGATAAATTCTATGGTTGTTCAGACAGCATTGCCAACTGACCCCCTTATCATAGCATGAAGTGAAGGATGAACAAGTTAATGTGTAGAACAATTCAACCAAATGCAGGAAAATAGCCTTAACTCTAAGCTTCCAATAGACTTTTATTGATAAGATATTGATTCAGTTTCATTGTTTTTTGTTTTTGTTTTGTTTTGTTTTGTTTTTTTACTTTGGGGCCACTTCTAGCAATGCTTAGAGGTTACTCCTGACTCTGTGCCTCAGGAATCACTCCTGGTGGGCTCAGAAGGCCATATAGGATGCCAGGGATTGAATTTATGTTGGCCACATGCAAGATCAGTGCCCTACCCTCTGTACTATCACTTCAGTTCTGTAGGTTACACCTTATTTTATCTAAAACAAAGACCATCCTTGGTTCCTTTGTATGTTTGTTTACAACTTGGATTCACCTCAAAACAGAAATTGTCTTACTTGTAAACCTGGGTGGAACTGGCTCAGGATAGCCTGAGCTGTCTGTTCTTACTGCCCCACCCAGGAGTGGTCTCTGTACTCAATAAAAATGGCAGTCCTGGCAGGCAGCAGGCTCTTCATACTAAAAAGAAGACTGTTAGAATACATGTGTTTTACCCTCAGCCTGGTTTAGATTTCATGAGTGACCCTAATTCAGATTCATTCACCTGGGGTTCAAATTACTGCATGTGGGGTGATTATATACAGTCCCTTTGATTTCATTTAAAAGTCATATAGTAATGGATGAAGTCATACAGACTCCCATTTAAATGTGTCTTCTATCTCACCAAAGATGTAGCTCTATCTCTCTCTCAAGAAACTTAGGTTTGGCTAAATTGATACCTGTTCCTAGAACTCTAAGCTAGAACCTTAGAGAAACTTTAACTCCTTCAAAGATACATTTGTCCCTTCCCTTCTTAGTTTTAGGGTCACACCCAGCATTGCTCAGGGATCACATCTGGCTCTGTATTAAGGAAATATTCCTAGGCTTTCAGGGAACCATATGGGATGCCTGGGATAAAACCCAGGTCTGACAAGTGCAAGGCTACTTCTTAACCAGTGTACTGTCTCTTCAGCCCCCCTCCCTTTTTTTTCAGCCATACCTGTTTGATGCTCAGAGGTTACTCCTGGCTAAGCACTCAGAAATTGCCCCTGACTTGGGGGGGACCATATGGGACGCCGGGGGATCGAACCGCGGTCCTTCCTTGGCTAGCGCTTGCAAGGCAGACACCTTACCTCTAGCGCCACCTTGCAGGCCCCCTCTTCAGCCCCTTTTCCCTCTTTTTTTTACTTATATGTTGTCATTTTTAGTTTTAGGTTTGGGGTGAGGGGAGGACATTCAGTGGTGCTCAGGGTTACTCCTGGCTCTGTGCTTAGGGATCATTTTTGAGTGTGTGTTTGGGTGAATACAGCAGTGCTGAGGATCTGCCATAGTCAACCTTATGCAAGGTAAGCACCTTAAACCCTATACTATCTCTGTTTTTTTATTTTTTGTCCCCCAATTCACAATACAGACCAGGCAAAGGGCCTGTGTTGAGGTGTATATGGGGTTCATTTACTATACAGTCAGTGTAAAGAACACAGCCTGTGGTAAGAATTGGGAGGCTTTATCTTGTTTTTTTTTTTGGATATATATATATAAATCCTTCACCAGTGCAACATTCCAATGACCAATATCACAAGTGTCCTTCCTCCCCACCCTACACCGGCCTGTACTCTAGACAGGCTTTCTACTTCCCTCATTCAGTCACATTTTGTTATGATAGTTCTCAGTGTAATTATTTCTGGGATGGCACTAAATGATCCCTGTGGTGAGCTTCATGTCAGGAGCTAGACCCTCCAGTCCTCCTCTATTTTGTCTCTGAGAATTATTACGCATATGTTTTTCATTTTTCTCAAAACCCATAGATGAGTGAGACCATTCTGTGTTTATCTCTCTCCCTCTGACTTATTTCACTCAGCATAATAGATTCCATATACATCCATGTATAGGAAAATTTCATGACTTCATCTCTTCTGATGGCTGCATAATATTCCATTGTGTATATGTACCATAGTTTCTTTAACCATTCATCTATTGAGGAGCATCTAGGCTGTTTCCAGGGTCTGGTTATTATAAATAATGCTGCTATGAATATAGGTGTGAGAAAGGGATTTTTGTATTGTATTTTTGTGTCCCTAGTATATATCCCTAGGAGTGGTATAGTTGGATCGTATGGGAGATTTGGAGAAATCTCCATATCACTTTCCACAAAGGTTGGACCAGATGGCATTCCCACCAATAGTGAATAAGAGTTCCTTTCTCTCCACATCTCCGCCAGCATGGCTTGTTCTCATTCTTCCTGATGTGTTCTCCAGATATACCAACACCTAATTTTTAATAAAGGTGCAAGAAATCCTAAATGGAACAGGGAAGGCCTCTTCAATACGTGGTTTTGGCATAACTGGCTAGCCACTTGTAAAAAAGCAAATTTAGACCTCCAGTTAACATCATGTACAAAGGTAAAATCCAAATGGATTAAAGACCTAGATATCAGACCTGAAACCGTAAAGTATATAGAACAACATGTAGGTCAAACACTCCATGACATTGAGACTAAGGTATCTTTAAAGAGAAAACCGCACTCTCCAAACAAGTGAAAACAGAAATAAATAAATGGGACTATATTAAGCTGAGAAGCTTCTGCACCTCAAAGGAAATAGTGCCCAGAATACAAGAGCCACCCACTGAGTGGGAGAAACTATTCACCCAATACCCATCAGATAAGAGATAAATATCCAAAATATACAAGGCACTGACAGAACTTTACAAGAAAAAAACATCTAACCCCATCAAAAAATGGGGAGAAGAAATGAACAGACATTTTGACAAAAAAGAAATACAAATGGCTAAAAGGCACATGAAAAAGTGCTCTGCATCACTAATCATCAGGGAGATGCAAATCAAAACAACCATGAGGTACCATCTCACTCCACAGAGGTTGGCACCTATACTATCTCTGAATACCTGGTTTCCTTAGAAGGTCTGAGTTAGGTGTCCCAGCTTTTGAAGCTGGGACATCATCCTATGCGTGAAGAAACAAGCATTAGAGGAAGGAAGACAGGGGAGGTGGCATTTCATCCTTGATTTCGGTTTTAGGGATCTCAGGTGAGGGTAGTCAAGAACAGAGGTAGAGACCATGACATTCTTTTATCATTTCAGTCCAGCAGGAAGGAGATAGGGGCAGAAAATAGCAAGAATGGAGACAACTGGCTGGCCCTAAGGCACTGGCCATCTCTATTTCTTGGCTCCAGGAGAGAAAGATTTTCTGAACCAGGATCCAGAGAGAGGAAGACCTCTGTAGTGCCCAGGCAGGGATGCTGGCAGCTTGCACAAAGGAACCCTACAAAGGTATTGGTAACATAGTTGCCTCTTTAAAGTCAGCAAGCTGGTTTGTTATGTTGGGTTGTTTTGTTGTTGTTGTTGTTGTTGTTGTTGTTGTTTTTAACCAATTCAAGGCATATGGATCCCACAACTCTGATGGACTTTTTTGTGAGGTTCCAAAAGTTCATAATTTTGTGCCAGAGCATTTGTACAGTGGGGTAAGGTACTTGGCTTGCACACGTCAACCTGGGTTTGATCCCCAGCCTCCCATGCGGTCTCAGAGTCCACCGGGAGTGATCCCTGAGCACAAAGCCAGAATTTAGCCCTGAATACTGCCAGATGTGTCCCAAAGCAAACAAAAAAGTTTATAATTTTATAATTAGTGTCTGTGATGTTCTGTATGTGCCTATTTAACCAGAGTTTTAACACTTTAGGGTAGAGAACCAGCACAATTGAAAAGCAATAAAAGTTTGAGTCAAATACCAGGAATCAATCGATTCAAGCCCAAGTATGTGGTGTCTGGGAACAAATGTGTCTGTCCTGAAGTCAGGCCACCAGGAGGACTTCGAGTGGCTGGCTCGCCTCTGAGAAGGCTATGAAGATTCCAGTAATGTCTCTGGATCCCTATTTCCCCAGTGGTCTCCTCTAGAGTCTTCCCAGAATATTGTGAAAGAAGAGCAACAACACTCTCAAGATAAATAGTATGATGGTGAATATGAGCCAAAACCAGAGGCAGAAAACAAAATAGTTACCTGAACCCTGAGCACCAGATACTGGAAGGGGGACAAGAACTAAAGCTATGATCCAGCCAATAAGTGCAGAGTAGAGAAGGAGGAGGCACCTTTGTGATGCTAACACTCTCAGAACTGTCTCTGGTTTTCTTGTTTCCTGGTGGCTTCAGAACCCGGTTCCCAGTGCCTATGTAAATTATGGTTTACTAAGTAAATGGTTCAGTGGGGACAGTTTTGCTCAAGGGCACCTGGTAATCATTTCTCTTACGGACAATATGCAAAAGAGGACTTTTACAGTAATTAAATGTAATATTCATGTGTCAAAGCTTCTTAAAGACAAAGTGAGTATTCCCCTTTCGAGCTGGGTCCATTTTCAGTAATTAATGCTGTGGGCCAATTCACACATGGATTTAGAAATCCCAAATCAATTACATCAAGGGATCTGCAAGGTCCTTTCACCCTCTGCTTTCTCCCTGTCATCAATAACCAATGCCATTACATGTATAAGCAATTATTTTATTTTATTTTTTATTTAAAATTTTTAATTTAAGTTTTTGGGTTACACCCAGCAATGCTCAGCTCAGCTCACACCTGGCTCTGCATTCAGAAGTTACTCCTGGTGGTACTCAGGTAACCCTGTGGGATGCCAAGGATCGAACTCGGATCATGTACACGCAAGGCTTTACCTGCTAGAATATCTCTCCAGCCCACTTATTAGCAATTCTTAGCAGCATTCCTGAGCTTCTCCAGTGTCAGTGGACATTTCATTAGTTTGAGCTGCAAAACATAATTTTCCTTTAGTGTAAAGAAACTGGCCTGTCTAGTTCATAAATGCAACCATAACTTGCCTCTGGTTTTAGAACATTATTAATATCAAGAAACCTTTAAAAGTCCTACTTTAATACAAAAGAAGACTTGTTGCATTCATTGCACAGACTTGTAGACAAAACTATCCTATTACAAAAGAGGCCATGATCATGATGCCAAAACAGAAGTCACTAGATTTTTCCTCCAGAACCTTCTTTCAGAAGGTGCCATGCATGCTGCCATAACTTCACTGGGGTGGCCTAGAAGCTTTGCCACCATGCTAGTCACTCAGAGCAGGGATAATTATGCAGAAAGCAGGTCAGAAACTCCCACTAGAAAGAAAGGAAGAATCAGTATCTCACAGATGAGACCAAAGTCTGAAGGAAATTTTTTTTCGAACCAAGCAAATAACTGGCGGTCTTTCAATTTTTACACCTACCTTCAAGGTTCTCCAACATATACATAATCTGGCAGAGTGTTTTGGCACCAATGTACATGACCAAAACTTTTCAGTTGTAACTGAAAATAGAAGCCAAGAAGGGCTGTGGTGCTTCTGTGTGCTAGAGAAGCAGGTATGGTCCAAATGAGGAACTCTGTTTCCTCAGCCTGGTAGTCAGCCAGGTCTTAACCACCAAGATATCTGGATTTTGGCTTTTGTTTTTTGTTATTTATTAATTGATTGATTGGTTTCTGAACCACTCCCATTGGTGCTCAGGGGTTACTCCTGGCTCTGCATTCAGAAATCACCCCTGAGGGGCCATATGGGATGCTGGGAATCAAACCAGGTTTCTCCTGGTTTGGCCACATGCAAAGCAAATGCCCTACCACTCTCTGGCCCTATAGATTTTGGCTTTTGTGATGAGAAAGAAGATTCTCCATTAGTTGGGAAATTTCCTTCCTCAGGTTGAAGCAGGCACAGTTGTGACATGGACTAATACAAAGTTTAGTCCTCCCCTTAGTCCTTTCCCTAGTGACAACTCACGGTAGAGTCTCAGGCCCCCTTAAGGAACATCTCAGGCCATTTGTATTTCTTCTTTGTCAAAGTGTCTGGCGGGGATGTGGAGAGAAAGGAACCCTTATCCACTGCTGGTGGCAATGCCGTCTAGTTCAACCTTTATGGAAAGCAATATGGAGATTCCTCCAAAAACTGGAAATCGAGCTCCCATACGATCCAGCTATACCACTCCTAGGAATATACCCTAAGAACACAAAAATACAATACAAAAATCCCTTCCTTACACCTATATTCATTGCAGCACTATTTACCATAGCAAGACTCTGGAAACAACCAAGATGCCCTTCAACAGACGAATGGCTAAAGAAACTGTGGTACATATACACAATGGAATATTATGCAGCTGTCAGGAGAGATGAAGTCATGAAAATTTCCTATACATGGATGTACACAGAATCTATTATGCTGAGTGAAATAAGTCAGAGAGAGAGAGAGAGAGAGAGAAAAATGCAGAATTGTCTCACTCATCTATGGGTTTTAAGAAAAATGAAAGACATTCTTGCAATAATAAATTTCAGACACAAAAGAGAAAAGAGCTGGAAGTTCCAGCTCACCTCAGGAAGCTCACCACAAAGAGTGCTGAGTTTAGTTAGAGAAATAACTACATTTTGAACTGTCCTAATATTGAGAATGTATGAGGGAAATGCAGAGCCTGTTTAGAGTACAGGCGAGGGTCGGGTGGGGAGGAGGGAGATTTGGGACATGGGTGATGGGAATGTTGCACTGGTGATGGGTGGTGTTCCTTTTATTACTGAAACCCAAACACAATCATGTATGTAATCAAGGTGTTTAAATAAAAAAAAAAAAAGGAACATCTCAGGAAAGGGCCAGGTGGTACCCTGCTCTACTGGACTCTGGGCCAAGTGGAGGACAAAGCCCAGAAAGGAAGCTACAAACTAGCTTTCCAGCAGCCTTGAAATCCCATGAAAGTTTCACCACATTGCTGGACAATATTATAACCGTGCATACTTCAGTGAATCTACCAGGTCCCTGCAAAAAGGTCCATGTCCCACCTTTAATGCACCCTGACTTCCACCCTCTCTGCTTCTGCCCCTCTAGGGATTTCTTTCTAGCCTCCGCCCTTACATGTCCACCCAGACCCAGATTCACATGTGCATTTTTCTTGTCACATTTATACACAAGAAGAAGATGATATAACAGCGAGAACAATAATACAGCCAACAAGATCTTGCCTTGCATGCAACAGATTCTTTCCTGCATGTGGCTAACCTAGGTTCATTCCTTGGCATCCCATATGGTCTCCTCAGCCTTGCCAGGAGTGATTCCTGAATATAGAGCAAGAGCAATGAGTGAATCCCTGAACACCACCCTGGTTTTGCTCCAAAATCAAAATAAATAAATAAATATAGAGAAAATATTTTTTTTTGTTTCTTTTCGGGACCCACCTATTTGATGCTCAGGGATTACTCCTGGCTAAGCGCTCAGAAATTGCCCCTGGCTTGGGGGTACCATATGGGATGCCGGGGGATCGAACTGTGGTCCTTCCTTGGCTAGCGCTTGCAAGGCAGACACCTTACCTCTAGCGCCACCTCGCCAGCCCCAAGAAAAGATTTTTTAAATATAGGAGCCAGAGCAAAAGCACAGCAGTAGGGTTCCATCCTCAGCATACCATATGGTCCCCCAAGCCTGCCAGGAGCAATTTCTGAGCACAGAGCCAGGAGTAACCCCTGAGAGCCACCAAGTGTGGAACAAAAAAATGATTTTTTTTTAAAATATAGGGTGATACAACTAGATCCCTGGCTACACCTATGGCTCATCCTATGCCTCATCAGACTGGAATGCAGCCTGGAATGCAGGAGGCCCTAGATTCTATCCCCAACACCGGCAGCATCAAGCACTAACAAGGCTAGCTTTGGTGAGGCTGCTGTCCCCTCCCCAAAGACATAATGCTGAGTCTTCTTTCTTCTCCTAACTGTCATAAATAACCACTCAGGAAGAAGAGAGGCCCAGAGAAAGACCACCCAGCATTCTGATGTGGCCTCGGCATCCTCAGCATGTGGACTCAAGGAAGCTGTGGCAGTGGCTCCAACTAAAAGCATTGTCCTTGGGGGTGTCACACCCTTGAAACATGCTGTATTCTCCTTTTCCATGTCTTCCAGTGACTCGTTTGTTAGTTTGAACATATGAGACCCACCTTCTTTCCTTCCCCCCAATGCAGGAACATAAATGCTGAGCTTTCCCTCTTGTCTGAAGCAACTCCAAAGTAAAACCAAATTCTTGCTAAACCCAACTTTCCCAGGATCCACAGTGAAAGAACCTGGAAAGACAAGGTGTTTGGGGTTTCTATTTTGTGTTGGGGAGACACTCACAGTGGTGCTCAGGGTTTACTTCTGACTGTTCACAGAGATCACTCCTGGCAGGGGACAATATTTCGTGTGGGGAATTGAACCTGGGGTCAGCCATCTGTAAGGCTAGAGTACTGTTGCTTCAATCCCAAAGCAATTATTTTAGCAAAAAGTCTCATCTCAGACTTAGCCTGTCTTTGCCCCCATCAGCCTCTCCTCACTTTCCCTGCAAATACCCCTCCACCATCAGGAAGCCTCACCCCTGAGATTCCTGGACTTATCCCTTTTTCTGCCAATATTTCATATCCTGAGTCATTGTTCTCGGCGTCATTATAATAGTGAATTTGAGTCATTGGTTGGAACTGAGCCCTGGAGGGGGCTGTGAAAGATATGGCTGGGATGGCCTCTCATGGCCCAGCTGTGTGAGAGGAAGGGTTTTGGTGTAGTCCTCAAGGAATTTGGCTTCATTTGGGCGAAATTTCTGCCACCTGGAGATGCCACACACTGCTGGCTTTCCTGAATTTGCAGCTGGCTAATGCAGGGACCACACACAGGCAAACCTCCCAAGCACCAAACTCTGTGCTTCCTCTAAGCCCATAATAACAAAGAGTATTTTCCAAACGTTGACTAGGGATCTTCAAGGAGCTTCATGCTTAGCAGTCACAAGATTATAGAGGAAATAATGTGCTTCCGTCCAAGCCTTCCCATTCCCCTTCCTATTCATGTCCTTTCAAAGTCCCAAAACTACCAGGAAGCCCTAATGGCAAGTCATCTACCTCTTCTTTTCCTTTATCAAGAAGGGGGATGTCAAAACTTCCTCTGTCTCTTTCTTCCTGTGTTGACTTGGGAGAACTGACTTGGAAGAACTACTGAACCACACCACCAGCCTATGCTGCGTGGCTCACAGTAAAATCCCACTTGGCCCATAAATGAACACACGGACCCACCCTCTCCTACCCTTCCATGCTCTCCAGCTTCTCTATGATGACTTCAAAAACAAACAGAGAAACAAAACAATAAAGGAGCCTCAGATTGAGGAATGTGGTCCCAGACCCAGGAACCCATCTGGGGAAAATGGCCTCATTTCCCTTGGGAGGTGCCAGCCAGAAGGCCTCTCTTTGGCTTTCTGATTATGCCTGTGTGGGCACCCTCCGGCCTTCCAAGCTCATTTCCATAGAGTTCTGAATATTCATGCTCACACCTCTCTGAGCCAACGCTATAGAAAAAGCACAAACATAGATAATATTCTGAACAAAGAACCTAGATCCGTCCCACTCACATATATATCTCAACCAAAGTAGTATTGGGATCATTTGAAGTTTTCTGTACAAGCAAATATTATTTTTTAGTTAGCCAATTAATACATTTTTGCTTTTTTGGGAGGGTTATGCTTGAAGTTTACTCTTGGCTCTATGCTCAAGGATCACTTCTGGCAGGGCAGGAGGGGTATTGGTATATGGAAAGCTGGTGATTAAACCAGGGTCATCACATGCAAGACACAGCCTTACAGTCTGTCTTGTCTCTCTGGATCCCATTTTCTTCTTGTGAGGTTTGTTTTGGGGCCATACCCAGTGGTGCTCAGGAATTTCTACTGGCTTTATGCTCAAGGATCACTCCTAAGAGTGTTCAGAGGTCCACATGGGGTGTCAGGGATGGAACCTGGGTCACCACATGCAAAATAAGCACTTTACCTAGTGCACTATCTCACTGGCACTGCTATTTTCTTTTAATATTCTATTTGGTACTGTGATTCAAAAATGTAATGTTTGGAATCTCCTGGAGAACTTGTTAAAATCTCTGTACTCTGGACAAGTTGAGAACCACTGCCTAGAACATTTTTCTTAGGAGGGAGGATTTGGGGTCCTGCTCCTCAACTACTCTGAAGCAGATTCCCTCCATTATCAGATATCAATGTGCTCACAGACAATGTGAGCTGACAGAACTGTAGACATTCTTATACCTAATTGGTTGATTTGCCTTCCCAGAATGCCATACTTTTCAACAGACAAAAACAACAAATCTATTCTAAAGTGTAACAATATAATTAGGAGATTTGAACTATTCTGTGGAAGGTGAGAGAGGACAATAGAATATGTGGATAAATGAACAACCTAATGTTGGGCTTCCTGATCTCCTTTATTCTTTCTTTCTTTTTTTGTTTTTTTTTTCTTTTTGAGTCACACTTAGTGGTGCTCAGGAATTACTGCTAGCAGATTCAGGGACCAAATGGGATGCTGGAGATTGAATCTAGATTGGACTCATGTAAGGCAAGCACCCTACCTGTAGTCCTATCTCTCCAGCTCTCTTCCTGTTTTCTTTCTGAAGCTGAAGACAATTCCCTTAGGTCTAAGGTCAAATCTGAAATCTCCTTATAACTCTCAAAGGAATATAATCATTTATTACATTGTAAATGCTGTGATTTTTGGCTTTTCTTTTTGGCCTTCTAGTTGCAATTCTCTGGGAGAATTATAAAAACTACTAAGCATTAATAATAGACTGGCTATGGCTTTATCATTCATTTACTAAATAAAGTTTAATTAAGAATGATAAACAAAGAGACAAAGAGGGCTGAGACAATTTCTTGTGATTGCACATTTATACTAAGAGGCAGTATAAATGAAGAAAAATTAGTCAAGTAGGTGTCAAAGTATTCAAGAGCATCTTGAAAGGTCAGCAAAAATACAGGTAGAATTGAGTCTTAACACTTTGCTTGTTGGGTGAAAAAAATAGGAGATAGACTCAAAGGAGAAATAAAACAGATAATATGTAGGTATGAATCTGGTGTGGTTGTAAAATTCTGCATGTGGTAATCCCACCCTGGGAATATTGGGTTTGGAGCAGGAGTCACTGCTGGAAATAATCTAAAGCAAGTTGAGGAGGGTGAAAAGCATGTGGTCCGGGAGGGAACTTTCCACCTTGTCAAGCAAGTGAGAAAAAAACCTCCAAAACCACAATTTTTAATTCATTGCCAGAATCCACAAGGGGGGGACAAGGAAGAGTGGCAGACAAAAAAACTTCTCTCTAGCCCTGGTCCAATATAGGTAGCTTTAGAAATGTAAAGAGAAGGACATAGGCCAGAAACAAGCTTTGTTTAGGGTGAAAACCAGTAGTAACCCAATACATGGCCAGTAATTGGGATTGTCTAGGCAGGGAATGGGACAGTAGGAAATATTAGTCAGAGATTAATAAGGAGAGAGCAACTTGGTCTTGATCCTGAAGGCACTACATAGGAACCCACTGAAGGCTTCAAAAGATAAACTGAAGTACAATTTGCTTAAGAAGAAAAGTATGGGCCCGAGAGATAGCATAGAGGTAGGGCATTTGCCTTGCATGCAGAAGGATGGTGGTTCAAATTCCGGCATCCCATATGGTCCCCTGAGCCTGCCAAGAGTGATCTCTGAGTATAGAGCCAGGAGTAACCACTGAGTGCTGTCGGGTGTGACTGAAAGGAAAAAACAAAGAAGAAAAGTCCAAGTTGGCACAAAGAATTGATGGGATTGATTATTGTTCTTTGAGATGGGTGATGATAGTACCCAGGTGGTTGGTGCAGACAGAGAGTTTTGAGAAATGTCTAAGGACATATGGGCAGTACCAATGCTTAATGACTGGAAGAAATTAGATGAAGAAATTAACTGTAGCATCCATATTAATTTGTAGCATGTGGCATCAGTACGAGTAAACCAAAGCAGGATGCATTGATTAAATGCAACTACAACTTGTAGTTGGGACATAGCTTAAACTTTCTGAGGATTAAGCAGTCAAGGTATCTGTTAATTATCTGTGATCTATAAGATGGGCTGGTTTTGTTTTTTTGTTTGTTTTTACACACAGGGTCTGGTTTTAGTTTTTTTTCAATTTCTTGGCCACAGCTGGCTGGGCTCAGGGCTTGCTCCTGGCTCTGCACTCACTGATCACTCCAGATGGTCTTAAGAAGTGCCAGGGATAGAACCTGGGTAGGCCATATACAAGGCAAGCATTCCACCTATTCTACTATTGTTCCAGTTCTACACACAAGGAACTCTAGTAGAAGTGGAAGAGGAAGATTTGGTTTGCAGTGTTAAAAAAAAAACAAAACAAACAAACAAAAAAAAACACCTCTAAATATTAGCAATGCAAGACACACAGACACAGAGCTGGTCAACTAGAACTGAAAAAAATGCAGCAATACTCACATGGCTATACTATATCCCAGCTGAACTGCTGGTGACTACCCCTCGGATGAGAGGTCTTGGAGGGCTCTTGGAAAAGGCCAGGGGACAGGATATATAGACTTACACAGTACGAAGGCAAAGAACATGAGAGAGAAGAACGGAAGCAACAAACAGGAAAAACTCAAAGAGTTCCTGTCTGGAGCTGTTTGAAAGTTGAAAGAGCAGAAAGCTCCAGATCTTTAGAAGTGGTGAGGGTGCAGAACAGGGGTCAGCTGGGGAGCAGTGGCCAGAAAGGACCAGCAAGAAAGGAATTTCAAAGTTCGGGGGTGGGAATGACCTCAGCAGAAGTTGTGCTTGTAGGAGGAAGTAATTAGGTAAATTTACTCTTCCCAGCAGATAACTTCCCCTAAAGATAGTGCGGGTTCGTTGTTATTTTTGTGTTTGTGGGCACCCCCAGCGATGCTCAGGGGCTACTCCTGGCTCTGGCTCTTGTCAGGCTTCTGGCAGTGTAGGAGAATGATAATCTGTTTCTGCTGTGTGCAAGGAAGGCAAGCACCTGACCTGACCTGTCCCCTAAAGATGATGTTTCTAATCACCAGAAGTAGAACTCGGTCAAGTGTAGGCAGGAGAGGTTGAAGTGAAGCCAACTTCCACTCAGGATTTCCCCACTTGGGCACCAAATCTCAAGGGGTGATTGGCCCTCCTCCTTCTTGGAACATACAACTATCCAATCAACTGTCCAAGGCACTCTCTGAGTTCTCAAGTTCATTCATCTCAAGCCTCTAAAATCTCTATTTCAACCTTCTATGTCAGGGGATTAAAAGTCAAACCCCGCACTTGCCTCAACTGTATCTTAACACAGCAGGAGAACATTTATAATAAAGGAGCATTGGACATTTCAAAGGAAGGGAAAGGGAAAGATTCGGTGAGTGAATGCAGAATTGTGTAAAGGAAATAAAAAATATAAGTATGTAAGTCTAAGAAATGATAGAAACATGTTTATTAAACACTCGGAAAGAAAGCCAAAAGACAGGTTTATGGAAAAGACCTGGAGAAAAGCTCTTCTTTTTATTTTATTTTTGGGGAAACGAGGAAGCCCACACCCGGTGATGCTCAGGGGTTACTCCCCACTCTGTGCTTAGGGATCACTGCTGGCTGTGCTCAGGAAACCACATGGGATAGTGAGACTCCAACCCAGGTTGCCTTGTGCAAGACAAGTGTCCTACCCACTATGCTTTCCGGCATCATCCAAAAAAGTTCATAAGGGCTTAAAATGTGTTGTTATTTGGAATACCATAAAAGTAACGTTAAATGATTCTCATATTTGAATTTTTTTTTTAATAAGAGGAGACTCGGGTTTGAGTCTTTACTTAAGTCATTCTCCTGTACTAGGCCCCACCTCGGCAGGGCCCACCAGCCCACGTGTCCAGGACGCCTCTCCTGACCTTCGAGGTCGTGATCAACCAGCAAGGGCTACATCAGTCTTGGGCAAGCAGAAGCAGCCGCGTGCGGCAGCCTGGCACTGCCCAGAGCATGCTCAGTCGGGTCCTGACCCATTTCTGCGGGTCTGAGCTGGGGGGTCCGGAGGTGCATACTCTGCGTGCCACTTGCTGAGAACCAGCAAAAGGAGGAGAGAAACGGGGCGCTGTTGAAAGCCTCTCTCTCTCTCTCCTTGACCGCAGACCCTGAGCCCGAGGCGGCGGCACATGCCCAGTCTGGCTGCAGGAATCCCCGGGAACGCCGCTGCTGCGTGCAATCCACCTCTCCGCGTTTCCCGCACAACCGGGGGCAGGGGGAAGGCGGGGAGAGAAGGCCGGCGTGGGGCGGGGACCAGGGCGGGCGCGCTGGCCCAGTGGGCGGAGCCTGGGTCGGCCCCAGAAATTGAAGGTCTTTTGCCAAGACCTTAATGAAAAAAAAAAAAAAAAGGAAAGAAAAAAGAAAGAAGGGGCAAGCGGTAAGGTGTTTGCCTTGCACGCGCTAACCTAAGACGGACCGCGGTTCGATCCCTCGACGTCCCATATGGCCCTCCAAGCCAGGAGCGATTTCTGAGCGCATAGCCAGGAATAACCCCTGAGCGTCACCGGGTGTGGCCCACAAACCAAAAAAAGAAAGAAAAAATAAATAAAAGCGGCTTACATTGCTGGATTGTAGTGCCAAACTTCTCCAAGAGTATTTTCAAACTGTCTCTAAACTAGCTTCCCTTTTTTAGCTATTAAAAAAAGAGCACCATAGCGTGCATGAGGGGAAAAAATAAAAAGAACTTAGAAACCGCACACGCAAATGCAGCAAATAAAAATAACTTGCTGGAATCTCCTCCCTTCCCTGCCGCTGCCACTCGGAAAGCAACAGCGTTTTAAGTCGTCCTAGGGTGGCTTCCAGCTTTTGCACGCTTTAGCACGGGACACCCGAGAAGCTTCGATTGCTCGCAGGAGGCTCGGTAGTCGCGTCGGAAACGGGGTAGGTGCGTACGTGCGTGCGCGCGTGGAAGGACGCGTGTCCAGGAGGGATGTGCGTATGTGTGTACTTGCATGTGCGGGTGTGCTTGCGTCCCGGGATGGGCGCTTGAAGCCTGTTTGTGGGTGCTCCTAAAAAACAACAGAGCGACGCGACGCTCAGCCAAGTTGCGGTGGCAGCTGGGCGCGCCCTGACCCCCGACAATTAGCGATCACGATGAGCGCACCAAGCCCGGCGTGGGGGCGGTGACGACTCCGGGAGCCGGAGTCGGGGTGTGTGCGTGTGCGGTGTGTGTGTGTGCGTGATGTGTGTGTGCGTGTGCGGTGTGTGCGTGCGTGCGCGCGCGCGCGCTTCAAGGGGGGTGTGCAGAAAACTGACAGTGGGGTGTGCGTCGGGCTTTGGGGTGCGCACCCGCAAGCACAGCCCGCCCCGCACCTCCGGGGGGCGGACCCCGCTCCTCCCGCTCCGCCTCCCGAGCTTTGCTGCCGCGAAAACCCGGCGACGACACCCCGCACGGCCAGCCAGTGGCACTGGGCATGCTCGGCGCCCGCCGGCCCGGGCTCGGCTAGGTGGGTGGGCAGCTCCGCACAACCGGCGCCCGCAATCGGGGAGCCTGGGCTCCGGGCTCGGCCCCACAGTAGTTGCTGCGGGGCGGCTCCAGGCAGCCGGGTCATGGCGAGGGGTGCACGGCGGCCACCCGAGTGGCGGCGAGGCGGCGTCAGGTTAGTCGGGGCGCCGGGGTGCGGGGCACGGGGAGACCCGCACGGGGCTGGGCGGTTGAGACGGAACGCTGAGGCTGAGGCCGCTGCCGGGGAGCGGTGGGGAACTTTGGGGTCGGGGTGCGTCGCGGGATCCCCTCCGCAGCGGGCTTCCCGGGGGGGGGGTGTCTCATGATGCTTGGAGATCCTTGCGGGTCCTCGACCTGAGAGACTCGTCCGGTTGGGGTTGGAGACAGCCACGTCTTGGAATTCCGGGGGGAAAGGAAAAGGAGGAACCCCTGGCAGTGGAGGTGGCCTTTGCGAGACTCTAGATCGTTTGGAGGCAGCTTGCCTCAATTTCCCCCGGAAGGAGGGAGGGTGTCCTGCTTGCTCCGATCTCCCCCCAAAGCACGGGGTGCCTTCGCCGGGTGCTGCCCGAGTTGCGGGCGCCTGGAGGGAGGCACTTCCAGACGCCGACGCCGCCGCCTCGCGACTTGTAGTTTGTCGCATTTGACTTCCTAGCAAGTTGACATCGAATGGCTTCAACAGTGTGACATGGGGAAATGTGCTGCATGGGTTTGCAAAAAAAAAAAAAAGAAGAAGAAGAAAGAAAAGAAAGAAGGAAGGAAGGAAGGAAGGAAGGAAGGAAGGAAGGAAGGAAGGAAGGAAGGAAGGAAGGAAGGATTTAGTTTAAGTTCAACCATGGAACTAGGCTTCCTCTCCAGAAAACTTAAAGCCTGCTAATTGTAAGATTTGTAAAGCAGGCAAAGGGGGGAATGGAGGAAAAATAGGTTTGCAGGTTCACTTTTAAGGATACTGCTAATTGAAAAGTTTGGTTAATGTAGCAGTCTGTATTTTGCATGCTCTTCGCTTTATACTCAGATCTTGGAAACCTTGCGCAATGTTTTTCGACAAGTTTTCTCACTCTTGCTGCTAGATGAAGCACTTCCCCCCTTCTCCCAGTTGCTACTATGCTGAACACACTGAAATGTTCCTTGGATGAGATGCAAGATGGTAGAAGATGTATTTTTAGAATAGAGTAAGTTAGAACAATGCAATTCCATCGGCATTTTATATGTATGGGAAATGCAATTTTAGATCTTATTGTAGCTTCTGAAAGCATTAAAGACCACAAGCACTTTGAGAATTATTGGGTCTAATGGGGACCCGGCATACATACTGTCCCCATTATACATACATAGAATAACATACGTATTGTTCTAGTGGGAACTAGTTCTACCTCTTAGTAAACCTTTCATTACACTATTACCAAACTTACTGTTTACATTCTTGCTAGATAGTAATAGACTTTTAAGGTGCAGTGACTTTATATTGGGTCGTGAATATTTTTTTTTATGTTTGTTCTCAACTCAGATGGCTATGACTCCGATTCCAAATATTTGGGATGATTTTCCCAAGGAGCCTGATGTCTGTATGTGATGATTACTTAAAAATAGGAAAGGCTGGGGCAATAGCACAGTGATAGGGTTAGATCCCTGGCATCCCATATGGTCCCCCAAGCCAAGAGCAATTTCTGAGCACAGAGCCAGGAGTAACCCCTGAAAATCACCAGGTGTGGCCCAAAAATCAAAGAAAAAAAAAAAGGAAAGGCTTGTATTGTCAACACAGTAGCAGCAGAAACATCCTTTGGCATGACTTGGTCCTATGGGCCCCAAGTTATTTGATGGTGCTCATAAAGCCTAAATGTATCACAGGAAAAAAATTGGGGTTTGAGGAAACCGGCACAAATACTAAGAAACTGTCTGTGTCTAAATGCATCAGACCTGGTGTGAGGTGTGTGTGTTCATATGTGTAGATACACATGTGCACAACATTACAAATGTGTAATAAGAAGTTGTCTTTAGGCTGATTCCCCGCTCCCACTCAAACTTAGGTTATTCTGACCTAGTAGCTAGGCCTCAGTCTCCCCTTTGTGAATAAATACACATCGGTAGACTCCCTTTGGGATCTAGTCTTTTGTTTTATTTCGGGATCACCACATCTCATGGCACTCAGGGCTGAGTCCTGGTTCTGTGCTCAAGGATCACTTCCCGCTGTGCTCCGGAAGACCACATGTAGATGTCAGGTATTGAACCTGGGCCAACTATGTGCAAGGCAAGTGCCCTATCCTCTCTTCTACTGTTCTGGCTCCCAAACTTCCAGCTTCCTGCACATTTAAACAAACACTGCTTTTGACTTCAGAAGTTCCACTTTCTTCCAACTTAAAACAAACCCAACAAGATTTAGGTTCATTCTTATGGCTAATGAGAAGCAAATAGAAAAAATAGACTTTTTCCAATTAGGAAATGTGATCATTTCTTCTCTTTTTACTTAACTATTGGGTTCCCCAAGCTCAATTGCTGGGAATGTGATTATTGGGTTTATTTCCATGTCTTTAAATTTCTGTACTGTATGGGTGGTAGTGACATTAGATATTCCTGGCAAAGGATGGTCTTTAAAAATAGATCTTTCCACCATTTGAGACATAATTTATTCAGCTCCTTGTTTGGTTTGTAATGTAAATACTTAGGCTCTCTAAACTTTGCTTAATTTAAACTTTTTATTCTCTGTGTTTTATGTACTAGAACTTCCAGATACTAAAATACCAAATACTTGGTCTGTGCTGGGTTTGTTCCCTTATATTCCATATGGACTTCTGAATACTGCCAGGAGTAATTAATTCTGAGTACAGAACGAAGAGTTACCCCTGAGCATTGCCAGGTGTGACCCAAAAACCAAAACCAAATACTGTAGTAGAGTTAGTTGCTTTTAACTGCCATGAAAGAATGTGAAGTTTATTAGATGCTGAATTTTTTAGTTTCATTTTGGAGGGAGAGATTCAGAAATAGTAATGCTAACCATGTACTTAGGTAGTTTATTTCTTTAAGGACACTTAAAAGCTGGGGTCAGAGCAATAGCACAGCTATAGGGTGTTTGTCTTGTACACTGTGGACTCAAGACAGGTCTGGATTTGATCCGCAGCATCCCATGTGGTCCCCTGAGCCTGCCAGGAGTGATTTCTAAGTATAAAGTCCCCCTGAGCACTGCCAAAAAAAAAGCTGGACAGCATTTTGTGATCCATGTACATCTTAATATTGTTGGAAAGAGCTTTAATAGCAAATGGTTTTTAAAATTTGCCTCAATAAAAAAAATTGCCTCAATACTTCTGTGTCTAAAGAATGTTTAAAGATTGGGTTGATTAACTGATTTTTAAAAAGTTAAAGCTCCCAGTAGTAAGTTTCTGAAGTTTGTAACTCAAACAGAAGTCCTGTGGTTGTATCAGATTGACCTCTACCACCACTCCTAGGTCTAGTTAATGCTACTTATTCTTTCCTACCCTATCTTTCTTATCTTTTCTTAATCTAGTTTGGCCCTGGAGGTTCCCCCAAACAAGTAAGACACAATGTGATCAGAAAGATAAACTCAAAAACAAAATAATGGGGCCTAGAAGAGAGAGGAAAAGATGGAAAGTGTGTGTGTGAGAGAGAAAGAGAGAGGGAAGAGAGAAAGAGAGAGAGGAGAGAGAGCAGGGATGAAGAGGATGACATGAGAATAGTAGCTTCTTCATAGGCCTATGGAATTGGGGAGCAGATAGTGGACTCTCCTGGTAGAAAGAGCATATCATGCTTGTTAGAACAGTACCCCTACCAAAGATGTCTACCTGAGGTTACGACAGATGTGATTGGATTATGTTGGGATGGGGAGATGCCAAAATATTATCTATGGGGGGCCACTGTCCATAGAAATGACAACAGGGACAGGAGTTAGCATCCAAGTGCTTTAGAGAAGGCTTAACTGGTCCTGGTGCCTTTGAAGATGAAAAGGCCCCTGAAGCAAGGAATGCCATTGACTCCTAAGGAGAGAAGGCAAAGAAGCCTTTACATTGTTCCCAAGCAGTGCAGCACTGCCAGCTCTGGGATCTGCCTTTTGTGACTGCTTCCAAGCCATAGAAGTGGAAGGCAATAAGTTTTTATGGTGTGCTTGGCCTATGACCCAGTGCTGCAGAAAGTGATAAAACCATATTTTAAGAAAGATTGGAAACGAGGGGGCAGCGGCAAGGGCAGAAGAAGAGAATGTTCTTTGCATTATGATGAGCTCCCTGGGATACAAAGGAATTTGATTTTTATTTTATTGTAATATTGTAAATATTGTATTGTATTGTAAATAAGCAATGAGAGGCTAAGGCATTTTAAAACAGATACTGCCATGGGTAGAGTGTACCACATTTATTTCCCTGAAAAGGCATCATATAACCAAACCCAGGTTTTGCAGGGCAGCTGGACCAATGCAATTTAACCATATACTAACCAGGGATGGTTCTTTACAGTACCATGTGAGCATGTTATGAAGAACTGAGCTTTCGAAGCCATGGTACAGTGGGCACTTGCGTTGCATTTCAGCTGACCTGGGTTCAATACTTGCACCCCATATCATCTCCTCTGAGCTCTACCAAGAGTGGTCCTTGAGAACAGAACCAGGAATAAGCCCTGAGCACAACCAGGTGTGATCCAGAAACAGAAAGAAAAATTCAGTACTGAATTGACCTGAAAGGATGCCTGTTTCCATGTGTGAAATGAATAGCTTAAGGAAACTTATTTACAATGTATAAAAGGACATAGAAAGTAAAATAAGTCATATTTTTTAGTTCATTCTCTCTGCTGTGTCCTCTTAATAGTGTTTCTGTTGACTGCATACTCTGCAGACATGAGCGATGGAAAATCAGTTTGGTTTGGTTTGGTTTTGAGGCCATACCTGGAAGTTCTCAGAGACTGACATTGCACTAAGGAATCACTTCTGGTGGTCTTCAGGCAACCAAATGGGATTCAACCTGGGTTGACCACATGCAAGCAAACACCCTACCCGCTGTACTAGCTCAGGTTGAACTGTTGCCCTGAGGAGGTGTGATGTCCTCTGGGCCTGATTGACCAGTTGGCCAGAGCTGCCATAGTGTTCATCAGGCCTGGCAGGCTCAGCTGGAAGTTGACACAGCAGGGATGGCTTCAGACTCCATATTTGGCAAGTTGGAGTTCTGATGGCTACAACAGGAACCACCTCACTTCCTCCCTGGAATTAGAAGAAAGTTCACTCTTTCTAGTTCTATCTATTCCATTTCTTTTTATACCCAAGAACTGTTTCTATCCTGTCATCTTTATTATTTATTTATTTATTTATTTATTATATTTTTGGTTTTGGTTTTGGTTTTTGGGTCACATCCAGCAGCGCTCATGGATTACTCCTGGCTCTATGCTCAGAAATCACTCCTGGCAGACTGGGGGGACCATATGGGATGTGGGAATTCGAACCACCGACCTTCTGCATGAAAGGCAAATGCCTTACCTTCATGCTATCTCTCCGGCCCCTAGCTTTTTTTTTTTTTTTTTTTTTTTTTGATCATCTCTATGTGCCTTTTACAACCTCAACCTCAAGAAGAAAGCTGCTTACCAATGGCTCTGACTTGAAATGGTGGAAATATATGTTGGAGGGAAAATGTTTTGTTTAAAAACAATAAAGGAAGCATGGTAACAACAATAAAACTGATTAAGAGTTATCTTAATCGGGGCCGGCGAGGTGGCGCTAGCCAAGGAAGGACCATGGTTCGATCCCCCGGCATCCCATATGGTTCCCCCGAACCAGGGGCAATTTCTGAGCGCTTAGCCAGGAGTGACCCCTGAACATCAAATGGGTGTGGCCAAAAAAAAAACCACAAAAAAAAAGATTTATCCTAATCAAAACAAACCAGGGGCTGGAGTGATGGTACAGTAGGTAGGACACTTGCCTTGCATGCAGCAGACCCTGGGTTTGATCCCCAGCATTCCATATGGTCCCCCAAACACCTTCAGGAGTAATTCTTTAGTTCAGAAGTAACTTCAAAGCATCACCAGGTGCCCCCAAATAAAAAGAAAAAATTTTTATATCCACATTTTATAGTTTATATTGCATAATTTTATGATATTTTACCCAGACTTCCTTGTATAATGATGTTGATTCCTGCTACAAAGGATGAGTTCATGACACCATTCCCTCTCCCTCCAGTCTCCTGTGCCTTGACCTCAGAGATGTGTGCCCTCACTTTGCCCCATATAATTATAATAATAATAATAATTATTAATAACATTATTAGTATTGTTATGTCTCCAAAGGCTTGTCTTCCTTTTTCTGGGTTCCTGGTTTTGTTCCCTCATCTTGCCATGTTCTTTCTGGGTGACATATTCTTTCTTATAGACATCATTCACCCAGACACCAGTGTCTCCAATTCTGTATCTTCGGATAAACCCTCCTCCATCTAGTCACTAACTTTCTGATTCATTTTGCAAACATTATTAACCTGTGAGCTTCTGTGCTATAAAGAGAGGGATAAAGGTACAGAAAGACACTTAGAGTGAAAAGGTGAGATTTCAGGTAAAGGAATGTGAGAAATGGGGTCTCGAAGTAGGACTTTGGGGCCAAGACTTGAAGGCCAAGGAAGTGGTTTCCAGATAATCAATGTTAGAGCTGAATGCACAGAGGTGTGGGGGGTTCACAGGAAAAAGGGGACAAGGGAAAGAGGATCTTTGTTGAGATGAGTTTTAAGAGGTAGGTGCGAGTCAGACCAGAAGTGATTGTGTGCTTTACACTAGGAACTGAATGAAAATGCGGCACTGCTAGGAACCCCCAGTGCTTTAGAGCTCATGTGGTGGATACTGGGGATCGAACTTGCAGCTTTGTATGCCAGGCTCCCATTCTAGCCCTTTGAGCTCTTTCCCTGGCCTTGCAATGTGTTAAATCAGACCTGGATCTGCTGACTTTATCAAGGACATAGTATGTGACTTGAAGGCAGGTAAAACTAGAGGTTGGTCAGAGTGAGTCTATGGGGTGGGGGGTGGGGGCACAGAGCTAGGATGTGGTAGCCTCATGGGCAGGGAAGGAAAGAGGCTTTTTTTTTTACTAACTCCCCAAGAATTGCACCCCTCTGAGAGTTGCATCTTTGTACACCAAGACTCTTCTTCCAGTGCTCGGGCTTTGGCCCCAGCAGAGATCGACTTTCAGCCCACTTGGGCTGAACCAGGAGCACAAACAGCGTGTGTGTGTGTGTGTGTGTGTGTGTGTGTGTGTGTGTGTGTGTGTGTGTGTGTTTGTAAGCAGCCCCTTAACTAAGGCATCAAGATGGAAGGAATTCATACATTCCCACCCCCAGTGTTCTTAGGGTGCTGAACATTTAGTGAATATAACTGAAAGAAAATGGAAGGTGAGTCTTTAGGGGCTTGGCTGAACTTTGCTCTTTGTAGTCATTGGGAAAGAGCAGATACTTAAATAAAATTCCTGGTCTTTTCTTCCATTGGGGATGTGAGTGGGCTGGTGGTGCCAGCTAGAGTGTAAGGGAAGGCTTTGTTCCTTAGGAAATCAATGGCTTGGAAGCAAGTGCTCCAGGGTGACCCTTCAGCAGGCTGGGCCTCTTCAGGAAGGGCTCGAGGGTGCAGGTTCAAAGCCTGCAGCTCGTTGGAGCGGCACCTCTCCTGGATAAGAGGAGCCACTGCTTGTGCTCAGGCTGGGCCTCTTGAACTAGTTAGTGGTAGTGGAAAGCCAAGTCGAACAGCTAAGTTCCTTCCTCAGAGACCAAGCTCCTCCAACAAGAGGTAGGAGATGCTCAGCATTCATGTCCTCTTAAAAATGCAAAGCCCCCTTTCTCTGCTCCTCCAAGGATCCCACAGCTCTATTAGTGTCAAGCTTCTAGGAACCTCCTCCTGGTCTTTACACCCTATAACCTTGGAGCTTGCTTGCTTCTCAGCTGCTGTTGTCACTTTTATCTTGCAAATGTTGCCTTCTGCCCTCTTCAGTCCTGCCTATAACTTGACTTCCCTGCACTATCCCTGCCTTTTTCCCCAGCTCATTTTTTTAAAATATATCATTATTTTCCCCTATAGTGCCAAGTAAAAGAGGCTTTCCTTTCTTTTCTTTTACATTCTCTGTGCTTTGAATAACTTCAGATTACTAAGTGTACTTAATTTGTTTCTGTTTGGAGTCAACTACCTGGTAGTGCTTAGGGATCTGCCCTAGTAGGGCTTGGGAGATTCTATGTGGTTCCAGGGATCAAACCTGGGTCGGCTGTGTGCACTGCACAAAGAGTGCCCAACCTGCTGTTCTGTCTCTTAGGTCTCAAGTAAGTCTAATCTTATTAGATTTCCCCCAATTGATATTTTTTTTCTCTATTTACAAATGCTTGTGAAACCTTAAATTCCTTCCTAGAAAAAAGGTGAGTATAATCAACTGTTAGCTCTAATGGGTCTGAGCTTGTGGTGGGTATCTTGATTCCTACCTGCATGCTGTGGTATTTCATTCCTATCACTAGGTTGTGGCCATTGCTCTTTCCTTCCCAAGAAAGTGAGTTTTCAGCGATGGTGAACCTATGGCACACGTGCCAGCTGTGGCACACGAAGGCCTTGCAGCTGGCATGTGGGAAGGTCTGCAATTAATAAATTTATAGAATTTATAAAGAATGTTTAGATACTAAAATCTTATTAAAATTTAATTGACGTGCTGGCACTTTGAGGAAATTCTTTGGTTTTGTGCGGCAGTTTGGGCACTCGGGCTCAAAAAGGTTAGCCATCACTGCCCTAGGTCATGGGAAATGGATCAGCAATCTCAATCTGTCTCTCTCTCTCTCTCTCTCTCTCTCTCTCTCTCTCTCTCTCTCTCTCTCTCTCTCTCTCACACACACACACACACACACACACACACACACATACACACACACTCTCTCTCTCTCTCTCTCTCTCTCTCTCTCTCTCTCTCTCTCTCTCTTGGAGACCACATCTGACAGTGTTCAAGTTACTCGACTTTGTGCTTCAGGAATCACTCCTGGCATTTCTTTGGGGTGGGGGCATATAGAATGCCCAGGATCAAATCCAGGTTGATTTCATGCAAGTATCCTCTGTACTATCCCTCTGGCCCTTCATGTATTTATTTATATCCAAACTATATAGCGTATTCTTCATCCCCCTTCCAAGTGCATCTTAAGGAACAAATGCCACCTGGAGCTGAAACCATAGTGCAGGGGAGGAGAGCATCTAAAAATTATATGCGTCTTATGGTCAGGTGCATCTTACAGAGCAAAAAATCTGGTAAATTGTCCTGGTAAGGTGTCCTTATCTCCTTTATTTGTCCTTCTAAATTTGACCAACCCCAGGAGCCTTCTGTGACCTTTCCAACTGACTTCCTCTGAGTTTGTGGTATTTTCCCACTTCGTTGCTTAATTAGATGTCGCTTTGTGCACAGGTATCGTCAAGCCAGGATTCTGAGCCCTCTTAGGTAAAAACCTGATCTTACTCTTTTTAAATCTCCACAGCAGTCTGTACTAAATTGCAAATAATGGCCTCATGAATACTCTGCTTTCAATTTAATTGATATGACTGGCTGCTAATTGCCTTTATCACTTAGATGAATCTGACTGCCCAGCTGAGAAATCACCGTGCTCACATGAGAAGTATACAAGCCTGCCTCAGCCCTCTCTCATCCTAGCTGAGTGCAAAGCAAACTTCCCGCAGAAATTTTGTGCAGAAACCCTGGAATTTATATTTCCAATCTCTTGTGTTTTGGCTTGGTCAAAATACCCTTTTAGAATGGCTCTTGGAAAATCACTTAACTTTAGGGTTGGGGAAATGTAGGGCAAGACTGATCAGTTGTGGCAGATTAGTTGGATCCAACCAAACTCTGAAAGGTGTTTGTTGCTTTTATATATAAAATGGTGAGACGATATTTTGAGTCATGCGCTTTGAAGAGGGGGATTGGGGCCACACCTAGCTATGTTCAGGCTTCTGGAATCACTCCTAGTGGGGCTTGGGGTACCATATGGGGTGTTGGGAATTGAATCCTGGTTGGCTGTGTGTAAGGCACGTGCCCTACCCACTGTACTATCTTTGTTTCTTTATGCGCTAACACGCATAAATGAGAGAGGAACACGGAACCCTCAAGCTTCTTTCTTCAAATAGATGAAATTTTATTGTGTTGAAAGAAAAAAGTTAGAGTGGTCCGGTTCCTCCCCTGTGAAACAGAATGGCTGCAGTCGTACTACCTGAGAACTAAGGGGTGAAGAATGGCTTTGAGACACTCAGCTTGTTATTTCAGCTGAAGTGACAATAACTGCAGAGGACAGTTTAGGCCTAGAGAACAGTTCCCATAATTTCACTCATCTCCGGTACAACTGGACCCCTGAGCAGATTTCCCCATTCCTTGACACAGGACCATGTACGGGTCTTCTATGTCCTTTCACTGTCAGGAAGCTATGCCTGTCTAGGATTCAGAGCAAAAGTGGGGAAAAGAGCTAACAAATATATTCCCCAATTTTGTAGGTCTTGGTGTAATAGGTTGGTGTTGTCCCCTTCGTACACTTCATCCAGACCTGCAGTTCCAGCCCTGTTTTGTTTTGGAGCCACACCAATGATGCTCAGGAGTTAACTCCTGGTTCTGCATGTAGGAATTACTTTTTTGTGGTGCTTGTGGAACCACATGGGTTACCAGGAATAGAATTCAGGTGGGCTTTATGCAAGGCAAATGCCCTACTTAATACTGTCACTTCAGCTCCATCCCATCGTGTTTCTTATCCTGTGCCTTTGCCATCTGCTGGTTCCTGCATGTTTCTTGTTCACCCTGGCTCTCTTTTGCAACTGGGTAATTTCTGACTTTTCTCCTTTCTTGTACCTTTTCTGGATACTGTTGATAAAATCCTTTATACTCATAAGGAAAATAAATGGGACAATCAGAGTTTGTCCCAGAATAATCAGCTGTCCTTAATAGGTTTTTTTTTTTTTCCTCTACACACTGCTCTCCTTGTTTCAGATAAGACTGACATTTAGAAAAAAATTGTTTCTGGGACCCACCCAACAGTGCTCAGGCCTTACTTCTGTCTCTGCACTCAGTGATTACTCCTGGCAGGCTCGGGGGGGGGGGCATAGAAAGTAATGGGGATCAAACTCAGAACTGACATGTACGAAGCTGTGCCAACTTTATTATCTCTCTGGCCACCGAAGATTGTCACATAGCAGTGGAGTTACTGTTTGGACCAGCCAGCATAGTGGTCATGGAGTTTAGACAAGTCTGCTGATTACCAAGGCTTTTAAGAGTTTCTAGAATATGCTAGAATTAACAAGAAAATATAAACTTGCAATTTGCTTCGGACCTTGAGTCCTATGTAGGGAAGCACAATGAGAATATTGTGGGATGAGCTCACTCATCTGTGGTATACAGGGACACCAAACAAAGGAATAGATAGCATTGAATGATGACAAACCCTTGGCCTTGGATCACAGAACAGAGAGTCCCCAGCAGTGCAGGGAGTGAGTGCAGAGGCAGAAGAGAGGCGAGGATTGGGAATACTGGAGCCGTGGGCATTTTGGTGGCACTTGGTGATGTACAGTTACATCTAAACCACATATGCTAACAGTATTTTAATGGTGTCACCTAAATTATTGCAATGATTTCTTTAAGTTAAAAATATTGAAGACAATTTTTTATAAAACTAAAGCAGACTCCTTCCTGACTTCTAGATAAAAGAACGTCCTTTTCAACTGCTCAGGGAGCATGGACTTGCCCGCTCCAGGGATACAAGCTGTCCAGACTGGACTTATAGGCAGGGAGTGGGGGGCAGCAGCTCAGTAGGATACTTCCCCAGTTTATGGGATCCTCAGAGCCATTCTTGTGGGACAGGAAGATAGTTCTGAGTGCTGGATGGGTCTAAGCTTCTGGAGAGCAATAAGCTTCGGCCTGAGTCCACTATAGACTAGGAGCTTCTATATGAGATACATCAAAAGCTATTCAGAAAGTGGACTCAAGACTAAATCCAAAACAAGGAACAATGGAGAGTAGGCACAAAAATGATTATCCAATAACCTATATTACTTGAACTGGAGAGAAATTTTATTCTTCCTAAATACACATTCCAAATGAGTAGGGAGAATTTTATTTTATTTTATTTTGTTTTGTGTTGTTTTATTTATAGCCTTACCCTGCAGTGCTAGCACTTATTCATGGCCGTGTCCCCAAGGATCACTCCTGGGACTATATGGGGTGCCAGAGATCGAATCCAGATTGGCCAAGTGCCCTACCCACTGTACTATTGCTTCCTTCCTGGTGGATGTTTTTAAATGATACAATTAAAATAAAATGCTTTGGAACCAGCAGTGAATTGAATTGTGAGTCTGACGATGAAGGTGTCATACAATAAAGAAAATGACCAAGACAGCCTTCAAAGCCTTTTTTTTAATAATTATCTTTATTTAACACCATGATTTCAAATATGATTGTAGTTGTATGATTTCAGTCATATAAAGAGCATCCCCTTCACCAGTGCAACATTCCCACCACTAATTTCAAACCTTTGATCTTCTCAGTAAGATAAAGTACTGAAAGGTGCCATCCATTTAGCACCCTTGTTTGTATTTAGTTCCTGGTTTTGTATTCCCTGGACCAACATATTTCTGAGAAAAATATCTCTGTGGGGCTGGGTAGGTGGCGCTGGAGGTAAGGTGTCTGCCTTGCAAGCGCTAGCCAAGGAAGGACCGCGGTTCGATCCCCCGGCATCCCATATGGTCCCCCCAAGCCAGGGGCGATTTCTGAGCACATAGCCAGGAGTAACCCCTGAGCGTCAAACGGGTGTGGCCCAAAAACCAAAAAAAAAAAAAGAAAAAAAATCTCTGTGATCATTTAAGGATTTGCATTAATTGGACTTCCAAATTACTTTTGCCTAATCATTTGAGAGTGAGAATTTTGGAGACATTAAATACAAGTTAAAACATCAGTGGACTCTTATGTGAATACAGCTGTGATAAGACACCTGCCTGCAAGTCTCAACTGCTGAAAGAACCTAAAATGCAGCCTTTAGGACCTGGGAGATAACTCAGCAGGCTGGAGCAAATGTTTTACCAAAGAAGATCCAGGTTTCTTTACCACACAGTCCCCCAAGCACTGCTGGGGGATACTCTGTACAGAACAAAACAAACAAGGGACCCAGGATGTTAATATAGTGTCTATTGAGTGTGCTCTGGGCATGAGTTTTGTTTTCTTCCTGGCCAAAGCCACTTGGTTGTATAAAACCTTGGCTTACCTTTTTCATTGTATTTATAAGAACTACCTTTATAAGAAGACATGTAAGTTTTTCCAAATCTAATATTCTAGTTCTGTAAACGTAGGATGATGTTTCTGTTTTTATCTTGCCTTGATATTTCGGTCACTTTTCGTTTGGAGGCTGCATGCAAGACAAGTGCCCTGTGCTCTATTTTCATTCATGCTCAATATAATCTTTTTCTGTGTTCCCTGTTAAAAATACTCTGTTTTTTTAAGTTAAAGAATCATGGTTTACAGAGTTGTTGTTAGTTGAATTTTAGGCATATAATATTTCAACATCAATTCTACTACCAGTATCAACTCCCATCATCAGTGCTCCTAGACTCCCTCATACCCTCCACACCCTGAATGCCACCTTGACAGGCACATTACAGAGTTTGGTGGCTACAGCTTAGATCTTACTTTTTCAGTATTGTTAAGTCTGTTCTTTGGATGTATAGATATACTACTCTCTCTACATCACTAATTAAATTAATTGAAGCCCTGACCCCTGTTCACTGTTCCTTCTCTTTTTCATCTTTTTTCCACCTTGATTTCATTTCTTCTCTGTTTTTCTCTTCCCTAAGCTCTGGAGTCAAGGTGATCTTGGCATCCCCCCTTTTATGTTACATTTCCTCATGCAGTTATTCTCCATACCATAGATAAGTGAGCTCACCCTGTGTTTGATGGTCTTTCTGGCTTACTTCATTCAACATGATACCTTTCATTTCCAACCAGATTGCAGCAAATTTCATGACTTCATCATTTTTGCAGCTGCATAGTATTTTATTATATAAATACACCACATCTTTATAACCCATTTACCACTGATTGGACATCTAGGATAATTCTATATCTTAGCTATTTTACTAAGAGCAGCAATGAATAATGATGTGCATACATTTTTTCAAATAAATATTTTTAAATCTTGGGAGCAGATACCTCAAAGTTAAACTGCTGGGTCATAGAGACCTCAATTCTAAGTTTACTGAGAACATTCCATGCCATTTTCCACAAGGGTTGAACCAAGAGGCATACCCACCAGACACTGTGCCTGGGGTACATGCAGAGCAGATGATGTAATAAGATGGGAGTTCTTTTTTCACCACATCCTTGCCAGCAGAAATCGTTCCCTTTTTTTTGAAATATTTTTATATCATCTGACTTGTATAAAATGAAATCTCATTGTCTTGATCTGAATTTTCCAAATAATAAGTAGTGCTGAGCACTTTTTCACGTCACTAATGGAAATCCACTTGTCTTCCTCTCAGAAGTGGCTATTCATTTCTTGTCCCTATTTCTCTTTTGGGTGAGGGGGGTAGGGCCACAACTGGTGGCACTCAGGCATTACTCTTGGGTCTTGCAGTGCTTGGGAGACCATATGAGTCAGCCGTGTGCAAAGCAGGCACCCACCTGCTATACTATCACTCCAGCCCCTTTCCATTTTTTGATAGTTTTCTAATTTGTTTTTGTTGATGTTTGTTAGTAATTTATATATCCTTAATATTAAGCCTTTATCTGAAGTATTGAATGTGAATATTTTCCCCCATTTATTCTTTTAGTTGTAGTTCTGCCATGCAGAAACTTTTAATTTGATGTAGCCCATTTGTTTATTTTTTATTTTGTTGCCTTTGCCAGAGAACACTCTTATTTCTAAAAGTTTCATTTTATGTCATTCTTAACATACCATGTGGGGGGAAAATGTGACAAAGATCCAAGAATGGTTTCCTTAAGTGATGGAATATCAAAAATAATATGAGCCCAGCATCTCCGGGCTCATAGTTCATTTCTTAAGTTTAAAAAATAGTGATTTTTAACACAAAGCAGGTTTGGAGAACTTTGTACGGTCTTTTAAGCATCAGAGAAACAGCTGTACAAAATCCTGTAGGTCTTGTCCTTTGTGTAGTTGATAGAGGAGGAATGAGACCTTCTGTTCTAGCTCCTTCTACATTGTTCTGTGATCTTAGAGAGCTCATGTGGTCCTTCACAGACAATCCAGCGAGACAGGGCACATGTTTAACTCCCCCATTAGGTCACTGGAAATTACCTTGAGTGCCACATGGTTCCATTAATCCTTCCCTTGTTCCAACTCCCCTCTGGAGGCCACTTTCAGAAGACAGGCCCAAATTTCTGAGATAGGCTGCCCTGTCGCTCTCAGTTGGTGACTGTTCCTATCTAAGTGACACACCAGCTGCTTGTCATCACAACATCTTTTATGAGTGGCCAAGAGAGAGGGGAGAGGGCAAAAGGAGGATATCTAGCCCACGCCACCATAGACTCGGGTCAGCGCTGCCCCACACAGGCCTTCATCCAAGTGTAGCAGTGAGTGGGCTGAGATGCCCAAGGAAGTCTCTCGTTAAAATTCCTAAATCGTGCCTTCATGCCTTTTCCACTGTAGGAGCCAAGCCCTGGGTACTTCTTGACACTGTGTTTGGGGTACATGCAGAGCTGATGATGTAATAAGATGCCACTCAGACCTGGCGATACTTTCACCTGCAATGCCTGTCGCATTTGATCATTTAGTCCTGGGGTGCCTTTGGGTCACTGCTGTCCTCTCCCTCTCTACCTGAAGCTCAGATCCTGCTCTTCCTTTGCTCCCCAGAGATTCGGGTGACTTTAGCCACTTGTCATGGGACACTTTGTGAGCAAAATCTAACTCAGCACAAACACTGGCCATACCACCCCTCATTTTCAAATCCTGTGGGTGCCTCCCCATTCTTGGTGCTCTATGCCAGTCCTCTGTTAGGTTCATTTAGTTCCTGTTCCTTCCATCCTATGTTATATATTTTTGCATTCACCTGGTAGTGCCTAATTACACACATTTTCCTGGTTGTGTTGGATTATAATCACCATTTGCTTTGCCTTTCCTTTTTGTGGGTGGGGTGGAGGTGGTCTTCTCTCTGGTCTACTGTTTGGACTCCTTTAAAGCTAAATCTAGGATGGCTGTTTCTAGAATGCTTTTCTGGTCCTTTCAAATCATTTGGGTCTCCCCTGTTTTACCCCAGTGGATCCTTGACATTTTCTCACAGTTGGTTAATTTTTTTCTCTTCCCTATTGAATTTTTGGATGACTGAGGAATATGTTCTTCTTACCACTAGAAGTGTTTTAGGGAGAGGATCATTTCTCAGTTTGTACTGATTTGCATTGAATTTTATTCGTCTGGATGCTTCTAATAGTGCCCCCCCCAATGCAGTTCTTCCATATTTTCATGTCATGACCACTTTTCCATTCAAGTTAGACATTACATTTGTGTGCTTAAAAAAATCAAAATATATACACAAAAAGTATTTATACCATCTTTCCAAAAGTGGACAATTCTGACTCATGGGCGACACTGGAACAAACCAGGGTCACAGATCTGGGTACAACTGGAGCTACTTTCTGTGTGTTTCAGAAAATAGGATAGATTTCCCAGGAGGCCCTGAGTTCTTTTGTTTTTCTTCAAGGGGGAGGTATGCGAAATAAGTTTGGGATTATCTATGCTAGAGCATGTCTAAGAAAGAAAAAGGATACAGTGTGAATCTTTTTCTGTAATATGGTGTTGGGCATTGAGATAAAACTTAGTGAATTTAGTAGAAATTATTGTTTTCTGAACTATGGCCATTGTTGTGGGAATTAGGAATGTTCCTACATATATTTCTGAACTCTTGGCTTTTATTCTCAGAGTCCTTATTCAGATGTGACTAAGTTATATCAAACTCAGTAGTTGGTGATCTTGAAAGATATTAAGGGACAAAGAATGATCATTTTTTGTTTTTAAATATTTCTTTCAAATGGCAAAAGAAAGGAATGGGGGCTGTCTCTGGAGCCCTGACATTGGGAGTTGGGAAGTACAAAAGCAAGTCTTTTGATTCAGGGGACACACCTAGTGATGCTCAGGGATTGATTACTCCTCACTGCACTCAGGAATTACTCCTGGTGGTGCTGAGGGAAATCTATTCCTATATGCCACAGATCAAATTCAGGTCAGCCATGTGCAAGGCATATACCCTACTACCCCACCAGCCCCCCAAAATAAGTCTTTTATAAATTCTGAAAAATAATACTGTGACTACTTTTCATTCATTAATGTATGGGAATGGAAGCTACAATATATATATATATATATATATATATATATATATATATATATATATATATATATATATATATATGGCCTTAATGATAATGACCTCGGGTATTACCAGCTATGAAATATTGCATTAGTGGCATGGAAGTTTTAGTGTCTGGTATTTTTTTATTTGAACCACTTTGCATCATGAGAAACCTCAAGCATGTGTCTTAGGATCAGGCAGATGGTTCAATGGGAGAATTCCTGCCTCGTGTGTATGAACCCTAGAGTTCATTCCATCTGAGCAGAATGGAGGTGAGGGATGTCTCTTTCTCTATGTGGCATGATTTATACACAAATGAAAATAATGATAACTTTCAGTAGATGTTTTGACAAAATTCAATCATGCAGCTATACAATTTATCCATCATGGTTGATCAGAAAATGCCAGTGCAGATATTTCCAAGGGAAAGAAAAGTATATCTTCATGTCATTCAGGACCCCCTGAAACAAGGGGCTTTTTTCTTCCAACTCTAGAAATTCATGGTCAGTACTCCTATTTGGCTAAAGATGGAAGAGCAAAGTATTTAGACTCCAAAAGCATTTTAGTATATGGTTTAAGAAAATAAAATACAATTGTTGGAGGGCAGGAAGGGAATTGAGACAAAGAGAGGACATTCGCTATTGGCTAAACATTTTCTCTTTAGTTTTATTTATAGAAAATAAAACATTTTAGGGAAGTTTTCCCAAAAGTCATAAGAAAAAATCCTTGCCATTTAACAATATACCCATTGTAACTTTTGCAAAACCCTGGTTGGTAATTTATGCATGGCCTTTGTTCTTGCATTTTGAAGTACTGCCATCTTCAACCACTGAATGACTGTACTTACACATTAGTCTGTAGCTTTTTTTTTTAATATAATTTTTATTTTGATCATAGTGGCTTACATATTGTTGACAATAATATTTTAGGTACATATTTACATAAAATCAGGGGGGATTCCCATCACCAAATTGTCCTCCCTACACCTCCGTTTTTGTTTTCCCTCCCATTTCTTCTTCCCTCACCCCCAGGGTGGCTAGAATATGTGGTCCCCTCTGTATCTAACCTACTACTTAGTAGTCTTGCACCTGTTTGGTCTTGATGCCTCCCTTATTTCCCCCTCTAACTGGAGGCAGGACTAGCTATTTTAAGTTGCGTGGTTTTGCCTGAAAAAGAGAAAAGTAATAAACTGGGGTAAGAGTCTTATACCCTAAAAATGAGCGGAATCCTTCTAGAGGCTCTCATCATCGATTTGGGCGATGAAGGAGAAAGAGAAGGTGAAACACTCCACCAGTACCAAAAGAAGTGTCAAATATCCAGTGAGGACTCCAGCTATATCGATAAGCACCACAAAAAACAAACAAAAAACAAAACAAAACAAACAAAAAACAAACAAACAAAAAAAAACATGCCATGGTCTTGAAATAAGAAACATGGCATAGCACATAACGAAAGAAAAGAAAGGAAGAGAAAAAATAAGTATAACTGGGGACAACAATTTCAATAATCACACCCAGACAGAGAAATCGACCAAAATAGATAGGTAAATAAAAAAAAATAATAATAATAATAAATGAAGGTAAAAAAAAAAAATATATATATATATATATATAAATGACCAAGGTTTTGTCCTTTTTGTATTTTTGTTTTTTCCCTCCTGCCCTGGCACAGTAAATAATTGGGGTCATTCGAAAAGGAATTCACTTGGCCTAAGAAATATGGGGTTTCTCCGTCCTTGGAGTTGATCCCTTGTCATGGGATCAACTCTAGGCTTTGCTCAGGATCATTTATTCTCCCGGTGGTGTTTTTGTGGTGTTTAGAAGACTTCTGCTCTGTCCAGGGTGATACAATCAGAGCTCTGTGTTTAGAGGTCTCAGTATCTGCACAGATCCTGAGATGGGATTTATGATGAAGTCAGTCTTTGTGGTTCTAGAGGTTCTGTTCCCTCAGTGTCATTTTACTCCATCTTCTGTGGTTGGTGATCTTGGTCTTTGCACTGAATCTAGCTAGGATGGCACCTAGGATAGCGTCTTTCTTTGTGCTTCCAGAAGCCCCATTCCGTTACAATTGCCTCTGCAGGACCTTTGGGACTGGGGATCATGATTATTGTGCAGGTCATAGTTCAAACCCTAAACTAGGGCTTTTTTATTGGTCCCAAGATGTATAGTCTGGTCGTGGTTCTATCAGCCAGTCATCTGTAAATCGCGATCTTAGCTTTTGGAACTACCAAAGGGTGCCAAGTCTTCTGGTTTCATCTTGTCGTTAACTGGTAGGGTAGGCTAATCTGCTCTAAGGTCAAGTTGTTCACATTTTCCTCGTTGTCAGGATATCATGTTAGAGCTGGCCCTTGCTGTTGACCCGGCAGTATTAAGGCTGTCCTGGATGGGATTTGTTTCCTGCAGCTGTTGTGAAGAACTGTGCCATTTCTATGTCTGGGATCCAGGGTTCAAGGCTGGATGAATGGTATCTAATCACCTGAGGTCTAAGTTGATTCCACATGACATATTTTCCAGGTAGGAGATATCCCTGTATTGTAAACAACTATGAGTTCCTATCTCTAGTAGATAAGAGCTCTTTTTTTATATGTAAGATTTCCCCTTTATTTAGTGTGCCTTTGCAGGGAGAAATGGTGCTACATTATATTGTCAGTGTATTTGGGGGTGGACAGAGGGAATAACAGAAACAGGTCACATACCCAAAAACGATAAAAAAAAAGGGGGGGGGAATAAAAATGTATGTGCTCACAAATGTATATGTAGGACAGACATTTAAAAAAATAAATTAAAGAAAATAAATAAAAGAAAAAGAAATAAAATGAGTTAGCGAAGTTTTTAAAGGACCAAAGTGGTGCAAAAGACTACCTTACATTTGGGGGAAAGCAGGTAAAGAGGTGGTATATTACAGGTCTTATGCTTATGTTGGAAGTACAGGTTTTCCCATTGTCTTTTGGGTTTTTCTTGTGGTGTGTGGGTTCCCAGGCATCTTTCTATCACACCCCCTGACCTTCTTCACATTGGTAAAAATTTGCGGCAGGGAGGTCTTGGGAGAGTTCTTGCATTGGGGATATTTTTGGACAAGATCTCTTGCATTGGGGATACTTTTGGACATAGGTCCGGATTCAAGAAACAGTCCATGTTAGGGGGAGTTGGTAGGGAGGGCCCCGCAGCATGAGTCTGCAGGAGAGTTGTTGTCTTTTCTTGCAGGAGACGAGGTGTGGGTTTGACTGGGTGTCCCCTCGCCTGGGTGCTGGGTACTGGTTCGTTGGGTAGGAGGTCGGTCTTGATGCCTAATAGATTAAGGACCGAGTGTGAAGAGTTTCAATATGGTGGGAGATCTGGATGGGATTGAGGAGTGAAGAGATAGTTGGATTTCCAGAGACAGATGCTATCATCTGCCAGGAGGAGTGCCAGAAGTGGGAAAGAAGCTATGTGAGCCATGGGAAAAGTGGAAAGCTACCTGAAGCTCTGGTAGGAAGGTCATGGTCAAAAAGAACTAGAAATAGATGGATAGGAGAGGCACAGAGAGCAATTTCAGGGCTACCCAGTTCTGGTAGAGGTTCCTTTATGGGTTTCAACTTCAGGCAGATAAGCTATGGCATGCCCCTAAGAACTGATTGATATGAGTCATCTGAAATGAGGCTTCCACCATCAGCCAAAGAGTAGCTAGAGTATCTTAGGACCAGACTGCCTGCCAAAGGATATGACAGTGAAAGGCCCTTGGTAGAGGAATGGCAGTCAGTCCTGGGTAACACAAAAGACCAAACATAACTTAGAGAAACTCAAATCAGGATGACTCTTTTCTTGGGCAGGGCACTCTAGTTATAATTCACCATATTTTAAAGATGCATTTAAAGTGGTTAAGATTTGTTGTTTTGGGGGTAAGAGCAATAGCACAACAGGCAGGACCCTTGCCTTGCATGCAGCCAACCTAGGTTCCATCTCCGACATCCCATATGGCCTAGAGTGATTCCTAAGTGCAGAGGCAGGATTAAGTCCTGAGCACGACTGAATGTGGCCCATTAAACCAAAAAAAATATTTTGATGTGTTGGGTGCAAATATTTTCTCCCACTTAATCTGTTTTTTAGTTTTAGCCTGTGTTTCTTTTGTCATAACGGAACATTTTAGTTTGCTGTATTCCCATTTGTTTAGCTTTGATTTGAAAGCCTTTGCCAAAGGCATTGGATCATGAAGTCTCCTCTCTGAGGACTAGGTATTGGACTATCTGCTTACATTTTCCTGAATATATTTTATAGATTCAGTGTCTATAATCCACTTTATAGACCCACTTTGAGTTGACTTTTGTGTAAGGTCTGAGACATGGATTCAGCATTAATTTCTTATACTTTTTATCCAGTTCTCCCAACATTGTTTTTTGAAGTCCGTTTTTATTCCATTTAAGGCTCTCAGCTCCTTTGTCAAAAATTAGCTGGCCAGATACATAGGGGCTTGTCCTTGGATATTCGTTTGTCATGACCCATTGGTATCAAATATTTGTCTTTATTCCAGTACC
The DNA here is from genome assembly GCF_024139225.1 of Suncus etruscus. Lineage (NCBI taxonomy): Eukaryota > Metazoa > Chordata > Mammalia > Eulipotyphla > Soricidae > Suncus > Suncus etruscus. The sequence continues at coordinate 117,811,381 of NC_064851.1, forward strand.
ACACTATTTTGATTATAATGGCTTTGTAGTATGGCTTTAAGTTAGGTTATAAGATGCCATCAAGTTTCTTTTTTTTTTTTTTTGGTTTTTGGGTCACACCCGGCAGTGCTCAGGGGTTCCTCCTGGCTGTCTGCTCAGAAATAGCTCCTGGCAGGCACGGGGGACCATATGGGACACCAGGATTCAAACCAACCACCTTAGGTCCTGGATCGGCTGCTTGCAAGGCAAACACCGCTGTGTTATCTCTCTGGGCCCCAAGTTTCTTACTTTTAAGTGTAGTTTTGCCTATCTGGGATTTTCTGATTCCACACAAACTTTATTATTTTTTAATTTTTTAATATAATTTTTATTTTAATTATAGTGGCTTGCATATCGTTCACAGTAATATTCCAGGTACATATTTACATTGAATCAGGGGACTTCCCACCACCGAATTGTCCTCCCACAACCGGTCCCATCCTGCCTCCCATATCCTCCACTCTCCCCCCCACCACAGGGGCTGCTAGAATGCGTGGTCCCTTCTGTGCTTAGTATTACTTAGTGGTCTTATAACTGTTTGGTCGTGGTGCCTCCATTACTTCCATCTCTAATTGGGAGGCAGGACTAGAAAGCTCAAGTTATGTGGTTTTGTTTGAGGAAGAGAAAGGTAATATGATGGGGTAAAAATCGACTACGCCAACTATGAGCAGAGTCATTCTAGAGGCTCTCATCCTAGGTTTGAGGGACGATGGGGAAAAGAAGAAGGTGAAACACCACAACAGTTCAAAAAGAGGAATCAAATAAGATATCCAGTGAGCACTACAGCACTAAAAATATGCACCACATAGTAGCCATGGTCTTGAGATAGGAAATATGACAAGGTGCAAAGAGGAAGAAGAGAAGAAAGAAAAAGTAAATATATAATTTTAAAAATGGACAACTACTTCAATATCTACCCCAAAACAAAGAAATCGACAAAAACTAGATATAAAAATAATAAAAAATAAAATAAAAAGAGGGATTATTTAGTGTTTTTTGTCTCCCCTCACCCCCGCATAGACACAGTAAATATTGGGGTCATCCGTAATGGGAATCCCCTTGGCCTAAGAGATATAGGGTTTCTCTACCCTTGGAATATATTGTCATGGGATTATCTATAGACTCCTTTCACGTTCATTTACTCTCCCCTTGGTGTTTTTGTGGCGTATGGAAGACTTGTGCTCTGATCTGGATGATAAAGACAGACCTCTAAATCTAGAGGTCTCAGTCTGTCCACACAAACTTTATAATAACTGTTTTAAGCCTTTGAAGTCTAAATTTGTATAGGTAATTTCATTGAATCTATATAGTAGTTTAGGTAGGATGGTCATTTGGATATTAATTCTTATGATTCATTAACATGGATGTTTTTCCATTTCCTAAGATCTTTGGTTTCTTAAGTTTTTGAAATTTTTGTGGTGTAAATTTCTCACTTCTTGTTAAGTTGATTCCTAAGTACTTGATGTTTGGACACTATGGAATATTATTAAATGGAATAGTCTTTGACTTCTTTCTCCTCTAATTCATCATTTGTATATAGGAATGCAATGATTTTTGTGTATTCACTTCGTATTTAGCTATTGGTGTGAGCAAGAGATATTGCTCATTGGTAGAGTGCTCATCATGTTGTGTGAGTTCAGTCCCTGAGTTCAGTCCCTGGCAATCCTTACATTGATGATATAAGACCAGGGAATTTCTGGGGCTTGGTAGATGACATAAAGGTCTGGATCCTTGGATTTTATCCTCACCTCTATCTGAATCCCATTACTGCTGAGAGTATCCTCTGAAAATCTAGCCAGGAATATCTCCTGAACAACCCCAAGCAAGGTATGCCCCTCAACAATCTATTACATTGAAGTTTTGTAGAATAGCTTTTTGTAAGAGTATGCAAAAGGGGGCAGCTCTTTTCATTCAATTCTCAATTAAATTAAAAATAGAAAATAAACTCAAAAGTAATTTCAAAAAGAATGCTTTATTCATGTATCTATATATGTATTAATTTAAACTTTAACTTATAAACAGTCAGAGCTTTCCATGTATTTGATTGTTGGTCTTTATTTTTCTTCAGATAGTCACACAAAACAGCTGGGGTATTCTCCTCTAAGTCTTGGCCCAGCAGATCAGGGTGTTTAGATATGGGATCATAGCCCAGACCCTCTTAGGCCTTCTTTTGCAAAAGAGGTCAATCCACTTTAAACTTCCCTTTCACAAGCAAACCTCAAGTTGAACAAGTCAAAAACAATAGTGGAAAACTGGCAGTGACATGGGTGTTTGTCATGTCCCAGTATTCTGTTATCACCTCCACCACATGATCCCAAAAGGGCCTTCAGGTGGCAAAGCATACAAGGCCTGTAGGCAGAGTGGAAGAGGGCACCAGGGAAACTTTTTTTTTTATTTCTCACTAGTATAACTATTAAGATCTGAAAGTAATTTTTCACCCCAACATGTCTTTGGTTTGATTATCTCCATTAGTGCATCCTGAAATGAGTGATCCCCATCATGCACACACTGGGGCTGCTGGAATGTTGGGGGGATATGGTAGAATATGGTGCAGTTGAGGAGCAGTTTAGCTCTGTTTGCTTAAGGAAGGTACATGTTAGTGGAATGTGCTAGGTTTCTTTTCAGAATGGGGGTCCATAGGCCAAATAAGTTGAGGAATCTCTGGTCTAAAATTGAACTCACATCTGCCTTGAAGAGAGGTTCATTCCCTCAGGACAATCCATTGCACATCTAAAGGGTCAGGGACACTTAAACTTCAAAGATCAATGAGAAAAATAGTATTAGCATAAGGACAGATAAGTTACCCTGAGGTAACATATCAAGGTAACAGAACAGAACAGAGTTTAAAAATAGACTACTGGGGACCATCATGACAGTCCAGTGGGGAGGATATTTGTTTTGCATATGGTCAAACCAGGTTCTATTCCATATGTTTGTTCTCTCCAGTAGTGCTTTTCCAGTTTGCTTGCTGATTTCTAGACCTTGCTCCAACCTTTCCCACACTGGTCACCTCCTTAGGAAGTTTCCTTTATTGTGTAGTGCAGGTCTCTAGCTTGGTGTGAAATCATGGTATAATTTCAAAGCATGCAGCATTAGCTCCTTATAGGATATTTATTGTTGGCTCCACAAAAATAATTTTATTTATTTTGTTTTATTTATATTCTTGGCCACACCCAACAGTGCACATGGGCTACTCCTGGCTCTGTGTTCTGAAATTACTCCTGGCAGGCTCAGGGGTGCTAAGGAATCTAAGCCAGGTTGTCCATGTGCAAGGCAAATGCCCTATAGGGGACCTCTAGCTTTGTTGCATCCTCAAGCCTAGAAACAGCCAGGCTTGCTCAAAGGACTCAGCACTGTCCAACAGGACCCTTTTCTTGATGTGAGGAAACTCTACTCCTGTGATGTCATTGAACCCGGAGGGATGCCAGGAAAACTGTAGTAAGGAGCACCCAGAAAGTTAACCCCACTCCAAAGGCACCTCTTTCTGCCATGAAAATGCCCCCAGGCCAGTTTCGCCCTGGACCCCATGAAGAGCTGGATCAGATGTGAAGGTACACCCAGAAAACATGTCCTCTAATTGCCATTGGGGCCCAGTGATGGGACCAAGAAAAGTTGTGGGAGACAGATGCCCCCTCCTGCTGTATCACAAACAGCTGGAGCCCCACCCAGCAGGCTGGGTAGGTGGAATTCAAGGGTTCCTGGCCTCTGACCCCAGTAGGGAGTCAAACACTGCCTCCATAAGGGAGAGACACTGGGCAGACCAGAATCCCATCCCAACAGATGGGCTGGCACCAATAATAATGGAAGGCATGAAGGAACTCAGTTGCAGCCATTGATGAGTACACAATTCCAGGAAGGTCCTTAAGGATGTTAGATTTTCTAATCCACATGAGGAACACTTTGGTACAGCAGTTTTTCTATCTTAATACATTTGATGTGAGTCTGATGGGAAAAATTAAAGATTTTGCTTAAGTGGAGTTAAGGTACTGCTCAAGGAGACAAGAGCAAGTTGAAGGTAGCGGCTTGACTAAGTAAGGTGGGATACTGTAGCAGCTCAATGGGTGAAGCTGAACATCAAATCAGTGACTTCAAGGGCAAGGTCCACCCTGAGCCCTTCCAGATGTAATCCACGAGCACAAAACCAGGAGTTAGTTCTGAGCGCCACCAAACAAAACAAAGCAAATAAATGAATAAGTAAATAAATAAAAGACAAGATCCACAACACCCATAAAGAAGAGATAAGAGATTGACAAAAAGTGAAGAGAATTCCAGAATGAAAGATAAGGAATAGGGGAAGAATTATTGATGAAATAATAGCTGACCATGTACCTAATTTAAAGAGGGAGACTGGTGCATATTCAGGACACCCAAAGGAATCCAAGTGAGCCCAAAAAAGGGACACAAGGTACATGATGATTAAAATGGCAAGAACCAAAACAGAAACACACTCTAGAGCAGCCTGAAAAAAAAGCTAGTTATCAAAAACAGGGGTGGCGGGGGGAATTAAGATACATCAGATTTTTCAAATGAAACTCAAAGTAAGAGCAGGATGTAATATTCTTGGCTCTATGCTCAGAAATTGCCCCTGGCAAGCTGGGGGACCATAGGGGATGGCAGGAATCAAACTGAAGTCTATCGGAGTTGGTTGCTTGTGAGGCAAATGCCCTATCACTGTTATATTGTTCCTGCCAAGATGCCCTTCAACAGATCAATGGCTAAAGAAACTGTGGAACATATACACAATGGAATATTATGCAGCTGTCAGAAGAGATAAAAGTCATGAAATTTTCCTATATATGGATGTAATAGAATCTATTATGCTGAGTGAAATAAGTCAGAGGGAGAGAGATAGATGCAGAATAGTCTCACTTATCTATGGGTTTTAAGAAAAATTAAAGATATTATTGTAATAATGCCCAGAGACAATAGAGATGGGGATCAGAAGGACCAGCTCACAATAGGAAGCTCACCACGGAGTGGTGAGTGCAGTTAGGGAAATAACTACACTAACAACTGTCATGACAATCTTTTTTTTTTTTTAATAATCTGATCTTTTTTATGATAGAAGTATACAATGTACAATGATATAATAAAAATATTTCTGGATCGAAGTGATAGCACAGCGAGTATGGCATTTGCCTTGCATACAGCCAACCTAGGTTAGATCTCCAGCATTCCATATGGTCTTCCAGGCCCACCTCAGAATTGACTTCTTTTTTTTTTTTTTAATTTCCCCACATATGCTTTTGTTTGTTTGTTTGTTTGTTTTTTGATTTTTTTTATTTAAACACCTTGATTACATACATGATTGTGTTTGGGTTTCAGTCATAAAAGGAACACCACCCATCACCAGTGCAACATTCCCATCACCCAAGTCCCAAATCTCCCTCCTCCCCACCCAACCCCTGCCTGTACCCTAAACAGGCTCTACATTTCCCTCATACATTCTCAATATTAGGACAGTTCAAAATGTAGTTATTTCTCTAACTAAACTCATCACTCTTTGTGGTGAGCTTCCTGAGGTGAGCTGGAACTTCCAGCTCTTTTCTCTTTTGTGTCTGAAATTTATTATTGCAAGAATGTCTTTCATTTTTCTTAAAACCCATAGATGAGTGAGACCATTCTGCGTTTTTCTCTCTCTCTCTGACTTATTTCACTCAGCATAATAGATTCTGTGTACATCCATGTATAGGAAAATTTCATGTCATGACAATCTTAATGAGTGAGAGAAGTAGAATGTCTGTCTCGAATACAGGCAGGTGTGGGGGGGGGAGTGGGGGACATTGGTGGTGGGAATGTTGCACTGATGAAGGGGGTGTTCTGTTTATGTCTGAAACCCAACTACAATCATATTTGTAATCATGGTACTTAAATAAAGATTTTTTTAAAAAAAAAAGCAGAATGTAATGATATGTTGACTATACAGGACCTCAGCCCAAAGTCTTTTGCCCTGCAAAGCTGTCATTCAGATGGGAAAGTGATAAAAATATTCTCAGCTAACATCGGAGCATTATTGTCACATCTATTCCAGCTCTGCAATGGATACTGAGTAGCCTTAGATAAAAAAAAAAAAAAATAAAGATCAGAAGCAAGATATCCATATGAGTGCTCAGGGATTACTCCTAGCTTTAGTGCGCAAGGGCCACTTCTGGTTGTGTTCAGGGGACCATATGTGGTGCTGGGGGTCAAATTGCATTGCCTGTATAAAAAGCAATTGTTCTACTCACTGTTATTTCTTTTTGGTCTTTTGAATTGACAGCCAACAATATTTAGGGGTTATTCCTGGCTTTAAACTCAGAAATTACTCCAGGCAGGACTTGAAAAATCATATAAGATTTTTCTTATATGATCAAATTCAGTCAGCCAGGGATCAATTTTAGTCAGCCACATGCAATATGAGAGCCTACCTGCTGTACTACATACCCACTATACTATGGCTCTAACCCCCCCTATTTTTTTTTTTTTTTTGGTTTTTTGGGCCACACCCGGTGACACTCAGGGATTACTCCTGGCTATGTGCTCAGAAATCGCTCCTGGCTTAGGGGATCATAGGGGATGCTGGGAAATCTAACCGCGGTCTGTCCTAGGTTAGTACGTGTAAGACAAAATACCCTACCGCTTGAGCCACTTGCTCTGGTCCCAGGCTCTAACCCCTTATACATTATATTTTCTAAAATATGTTCTTTGAAACTTTTTAATGTTTGGAATAACTAAATTTGTATATTACATGATATCAGTTATTTTTAAATCGCTTTCTAGCTTTTTGTCATCACATTCAATATATGTCTATATATGTACATTATCTGTATAGATAATCAACGTGAGAAATTAAACCCAGGGACTTAAAACATGCAAGGGAAGGATCTGCCACTGAACTATAACCCCAGTCCTAAAAAACTATTTTGTTTTGTTGTTTTGGACAATATGCCTTTGTTCCATGCTCAGAAATAACTCCTGGCAGGGCTCAGATTACTTTATGTGGTGCTGGGGATCAAATTTGGGTTGGCTGTGTGCAAGGCAAGTTTTCCTGCTCTGCTTTAAAGTCTGCATACTATGGTTCTGGGTTGGTAGCTCGTTTATCACTTGTTTGAAGCTCTGAATTTAACCCTGGACACTACAGCACATAAAGTTTAAATGTCATTGATATCTCACCCCCTTTTCTAACAGGCTTAGGACCAAGAACCAACTTTATGGAGCCCACATGGGTTTGGCACTTGGTCTGCTCTGAAGTCTCTGCAATCTAACTGAAGATTCCATTGGCAAATCTGCTGCCTTACAGAGCAAGCAAAGAAGATGGATCGCTCCAAGGACCATCTGCCTGTGTGCTTTCTGCCTTCTGTGTCCTTCTTCATCCTCGTATCCGCTCTAGTGACAGCGGCGAGTGTGACTAACAGCACTTTAAATGGCACTGACATGGACTTGGGCTCTGCACCGGTCATCATTGCCAGAACTGACCAGATCATCGTCAAGGAAGGGAACAGTGCCTTGATCAACTGCAGTGTTTACGGCGTCCCCGAACCCCAGTTCAAGTGGTATAATTCCATGGGCAAGCTGCTGAGAGAAAAGGAGGAAGAGGAAGAGGAAGGAGGTAGGTTTGTCAAGTTGTGTCAAATGTCCTCAAACTTAAAATCTACTGAAGGCAACAACATTAATGTTGGTTCTTATTCAACTTCTGGGTTGAATGATGAAGAGGTCATTGTAAAGGACTTATTCGGGTCATTGGGAGAGTTCATTTTGCTGGTTTGTCTCAGGAAAGAGAGAGAACTATAGGTCCTTCAGGATTCAGAGCAGTAATTGATTCCTTCCCTTCCCTTTTGACTCAGAAGACAAAGGGCAAACACTGACGTCTTGTTTGTTAAAGGCTTTGTAGAATTTTGTAATGGAATGCCTATAAAATATTATAGGCATGAATGTAAAATGAATTTTCAGTAAGTTATGTTTATTTTGCTCCATGGACAAAATAAATGCTGTAGCAGTTCAAATGCCAGTTCCATTTCTGGAATGGATTTCAAGACCACACTTCTTTAAAAGACCTCTCTGAGCAAGTTCTCATCCACTAGCTAGAGATTTCTTTTTTGCTCCCAGAAATCAGACTGACTATTTTAAATTATTTGCTTCAGCTCAGGCCGAGACCCAAAAAAGGAACAACTTTGTAAAGCATGGTGCAAAAACCAAACAAACAAAAACATGGCATGTGACCATGGCTGGATAAATGCTAGGTTTTTAATGAATTTCTACCTTCCCCAGTACCAGCTCCCTGTATGGAAAGATTGTGACCAGAGAAAAGGTAGGCTGGTTCCTGGGGAGTCTTGTAGATGTGAGAAGCAATGCTCTAAAACCTGATCCTGATGTACTGAGGAATTAATGCACTTTGCTAAGCATTTGCTGTAGAGGAAGCAGGGGAGTTGAGGTGAACATTGTGCCAGAATATTGCTCTAGCACTGGAGCTTACTGGCCTCTGTCACTCTAATGTTCATCATGTCCTTCCCATTCCAGGCATCCTTCAACCAATCCTTCAACCTCCCCAGGAGGTTTCTGCTCCTAGGAAAACTACATTTTTATTTTTTTAATTTTTTTTAATTTCAGAAGGATTACTTTTATTTTTTTTTTATTTTTTATTTTTTTGTTTTTTGGACCACACCGTTTGACGCTCAGGGCTTACTTCTGTCTAAACACTCAGAAATTGCCCCTGGCTTGGGGGGACCATATGGGATGCCAGGGGATCGAACCACAGTCCTTCCTTGGCTAGCGCTTACCTTACCTCTAGCGCCACCTCACCGGCCCCAAGTTGTTGTTTTGGTTTTTGGTTTTTGGTTTTTGGGTCATACCCGGCAGCACTCAGGGGTTACTCCTGGCTCTATTCTCAGAAATTGCTCATGGCAGGCTCAGGGGACCTATTTTTTTAAATTTATTTAAAGAAAATGTATGACATAGTTGACATAACTGATCATAATACATTTGTTTCAGGATGACAGAAAGCAAAGTTATTAAGAAATAGAAAGAAAATAGAGAATTAAAAAAAGGAAAAAGAAGGGGAGAAAGTTCATGAGCAGTTATATTTGCAAAAAGTATTGTATCACCAATAAAGTCATTGAAGGTTTAGTATACTCCTTTTTTCTTTAGAGATGGGAGATATACTAAACAAACAAAAAAAGATTTGTGTGTGTGTGTGGCAGTTGTCCTTTGCGTAGGCACAGCAAAATATGGAAGAAATTGGAAAGAAAGACCTTTCTTGGAGATCTTACCCCAAAAGTATTTTGGTGTAATAACAACTCCAGGCATACTTGATTGTCCAACCCCTAGTCATTCTCGGTGGTCAGCTCTTCAGTTGTGGTCAGCCTCATGGTTGTTGCTGTTGGGAAACTTACTTTTTTTGAGGGGGGGGGGGAATTTGTTCAGCTAGTCTTTGAGCTATATATTTTCCTCTTTTTTTTAAAATAATTTTTATTTTGACCAAAGTGGATTGCATTTTTAATGTCTTTCTCTCATTTTCTCTAAATTGCTCTGAAAAGAATGGAGCCTAATGCCTTATGTCTCCTTAGCTAAGTGAAGAGCATTTTCTGTTTTCTTTTGGGTTTTTGGACTACTCCCAGCAGTGCTCCTGGCTTACTCCAGGCTATGTGCTCAAGGACCACTGTTGGCAGACTCAGGACACCATATGGGATGCCAGAATTAAACCCAGTTTTGCTGCATATAAGGCAAATGTCCTCCTTGCCCATTGTATTCTCTCTAGCTATGAAAAGCACATTCTTGTATTCTCATATTTATGATTCACAGCTAAGTTCCAAGGGTTAAGACACCTGGGATGCAGAATTTTTGGTTCAGAAGGAATCTTAGGGAAAATGTAGTCCACATGTCTTTTCATTTGTGTTTCTCAAGGTTCTACTGTTCTTAAGTGGCTGTGACTTACCTATCTTCTCTAGTGACAGGATGTGAGAAGACCTTTCTGAGCAAGTTCTAGTTGGGGTGATGAGAGACCAGCACCCCTCTCACAATTCCTTTGATTCCTATAGTTTTTTCCAGACTCTCAGTCAGAAGGAAGTGACATCACACTGAGGGTTGGTAACTATGGAAACAGACACAGTGAGGTCCCAGTACTTAATCAGATTTGCCTCTAAAGCTGGCCACTCCAAGAAATAGAAAGCTTGCCACATTGACAGGAATGAGGACTCCTGTATCTTCCTGTCACATGAACCCCTGAAACAATGTTTATCCCAGGTAGTAAGAAGATGAGACTAAGATACCAAATTCCTGAATCCTAGCAAGGAAGAAGCCATGGGAACAGCTGAGTGCAATGAAGTAAGATCCTAAAGTCAGACTGACGACAGGACTCCCAAGAACTCATATGAATCCCTTTCTGAAAAGGTCCTTGTCACTCTTAGCTGGGTCTCCATGACCAGATGCTACCTTGCCATGGGAACTCAATGGAAAGCATACCTGGGTCATATCTCTTGTTTTTTTGGGGGGATGTTCAGGTGATCTGTAGTAGCACTTGGCCCCATCTGAACCACAGAGAACTCTCAGAACCAACTCATTTCCCATTTACAGCCAGCAGCCCTGCCAATAATACATCAGCTCTTCTTCAGAAATCTCCTAAGTTGCACTGCAGATTTTTGAAAAGAACTCATGCTCCTCCTTGTACTTGATGTTCCTGCTCAGCCTTGGTAATTGCCATGTGTAATAATAGTAACTTCAGAATGGAAGCCCTGGAGAGGGAGAGAGAAAGTCCTCAGAATCAAGTAGCAGAGTGTTGCAGCCGGATGGCCGGTGAGTGGGTTCACAGACTTTGCCTGCATTTCTCCAAGGCTGAATGCCCACTGAAGGCCTGTATTGTAACCATGGCCTTCATTCTTAGAGGCTCTTTAGTTCTTCGAGGTTGAAGTGGAGTAGTGTTTCGTTTGTCAGGCAACAAAGAGGTGATTGAATAGAGCATGAAAAATGATGTTGGGACCCTGAACCTTTACCTAGATATACACTAGTCATATTGTTGAAAGAGAACTCACAGAATTAAGTGATTTCCATAAACATTTACTACCATTTATGAAGCATTTATTATTTGTAATTCTTGTAGCAAGCTCAATGATTATATATTATTAATTCTTGAGAATGCAGATGGAAAACAAATGGCAAGGTGAGTTCACTAGCAGTGTGTGGCCAAACTGGTATTTATCAATACTTCACTATACTTTGTATCATTTGATCCCAGTTTAGTGAATGAAAGCAGACTGCCCAGTCGGAAGAGGCATTTGTAACCAATCAGCAAGTGTGTGTGTAGTGACCGTTACATGTGGCTCATGCACAAAAACATACATGCACACAAACATTACATGCACACCTTCAGATGCATTCAGTTCATTGCACTTGGAGCATGTTAACCTGAAAAGGAGTGACTTTTTGATGCTGAAAATGCAGGGTGGCTATTCTGTGCACTGGTCGTACCCTATTGGGAAGATATGGGACAATTGGCTAAAGAGGTAGCTAATTTGCTTTGCTTCTCAAGTTCAAAGAATAGCTATTTCACCTACAAGTAAAAAATATCCTATAACTTTGGGCCACAGAAATGGCAGAGTAGGTACAGCCTTGCATGTTCCTGACCTGGGTTCCATCCTTGGCATCCCATATGGTCCCCTGAGCACTGCACACTGCCATGAGTGATTGCTCATTGTAGGGCCACTCACAAACAAAACCTGTTGCTTCAATCTCATGGGATCTTGGGAATTCCATAAAAGCTTGGAAATAATCTGTTATTTACAAGAACTTCCCTCCTTCCTTCCTTCCTTCCCTCCCACTTTTCCTTTCTTTCTTCCTTCTTTAATCCTTCCTTCCTCTCCATTTATCCTTTTATTCCCCTCCCTCCCTCATATTTGGGGTGGTCCACCAACTTAATTATAGAAATAACTCAAATTCAAATACCAGACGTACTCACAAAGGCTATGAAATGTGCTGTTTCCATATTCCTTTTGGAGGTGAGCAGAAATCTGCCATTTTCAGAAACTATTCTGAGAAAGTCCTTTCAGGTTCTTTCAGTATTCTTTCAGGTATTCATTATCTAGTATATTTTTACCCTGACTTCTTATTTTTAGCATAAACCATTTAAATGCACATTAGCAGCCTTTATCAGATAATTAATAACCAGCATTTTAAAGAAGCCAGCTGGTATAGGCCTTTGTAAACAGTGGCATGTCAAGTTTGAAATTCATCCTTAAAGTTGAGCTTTAGACTCATCTGTGATTTGTTTTTCATATTCTTCTGTCACCCCAGAACAATTAAGAATTATCTTATAATAATAAACATGTACAGAATAAGCTGATTTGCTCAACGTTCATAGTTAGCACAACTTCTGCTCTGGCTTTGTGGAGAATTATAAATGTTGCATTTACTCTCTATTGTTTCATTGTCACTTTCCATTTTCACAGCATTTTTAAGACTGTGAGTGATTTTTAGCTACTTGCTTGAGGAGCAGCCGTGTCAGCCATGTTTCAGACAGTCATGTTCTCACCTCCCTACTTGAACTATGGAACAGGGGACTTGCTTTGTTTCACTGTGAAGTAACTCTCTCCTTGAAGATGAGGTTGTCGCAGTACATTAACCTATGAGAATATACTAAACTCCTTCGTGTACTTTCCTTGACATTTGAAAAATCAACTCATCAATAGTCATTAGACAGAAAAGGAGTACATTATTGGAATTCAGAAGAATCTCATAATAATCTCTCTTTGAGGAAGTTGCCCTTTTTTCTGTGTGTCTTTGTGGATGTCTCTCCAGTAGTGCTCAAGAATGCCACACCGGTTGTTGAAGAGCAGAAGGGCAGGTAGTGCTGGTGATTAAACTCCAAGTCTTATGTACTCCAGTCATCCTACAGTTCCCTTTGTACTACCTGATGGAGCCCTAAGCAAGGTTTCTAGCACATTACTTTGATGGATAAAGTTCTCTTGATATCTAATATTCTTCTGGCACTGGAGAAACAAAGAAAGTAGAAGTTTCAGTGTTTGAGGCATAGGATGAACTTTGCATCTTTGCATTTGCTTAACTCTTTGGTTCTCAGCTAGAACCTATTCCAGACCCACCCCCCATATCCCTGCCCTTAGAATATTAGCAAAAGCTAGAGATGTTTTGGTTCTCTTAACTGTGGGGAGTTGAAGAAAAAGGTCACAGATTCTGCTATTAGTAGAAACTAGGGACTCAAATTGTCTCACAATGCACAGGAAACCCCCCCCCAATAAAACTTAAATTGGAAAATCCTAGTATAACTTAAAGGACCTTGCCTCAGCTAGGAATCACACTCTAAAGTGGATCATGAGTCTAGATGTTCAAACCTATATCTTCCTATAAGTGGTTGAATTTATAGCGCAATTTCAGTTTTCATTGAGACATAGTAAAGGCCAACCTACTACCCAGCCACAAGGTACAGAGTTTACTTGAATTGTGCTCCACTGGGAATGTGAGCTGAGAATACTTTAGTCTAAGTCCTGTCAAGACCCTTCCAGATCTACCTCTGGTAAGGACACTAATGGTGATTTCCCAAGAAGAAATTATTTATACAGACAGCAGTTGTTGTAGTCTCAGAACAGATGTTGGAATTATATGCTTGGTACTTTGAAAAGATATTAAGGTTACATGGTCAGGGGCTAGAGAGACAGGTCAGTGGTGGAGTGATTGCCTTGCATGGCACCAACCCAGGTTCAATTCCCAGTGTTCCACATGGTCCGTCAAGCAATACCAGGAATAATTCCTGAGTGCAGAGCTCAGGATTAATCCTAAAGCATCACCGGATGCTGCAAACAAAAATATTACCTGGTCAAATAAGCAGAGAGATTGTTTGATTGATTAGGAAATAAAAAAAAAAAACAGTGGGTTCTTTGCAGACAATGTTTATACCTTTAGGAAGCAGAACTAGCAGTTCTGAACAGTGCTGCCAGCCTACTCTGCCTCGCTGAGCTGAAAGCAGAGCTAAGCCTGTATTATCCAGAGCCACCTCTGCTCTGCATAATATAAGAAGTATCTTATTAGAGTTTCCCTAACAATTGCTGAAGTGGCCTCTTGGGAGGCCAGAGATGGTTGATGGTGGTACACCAACAGCCCTTGCAGCTTGCAGTGTTGATAGCCTAACGCTGTGCAATGGCTTCAAAATTGTCATCTGTAGAGACCCTGAATCAGGTGCAGACCTGCAGTGCTAAATTAGTTTTCAATTATGTTTTGCAAAAAAAAAAAAAAAAGAAAAGAAAAGAAAAGCATGGAGCTTTTCTCCCTGATGGTCTGTATTTCATTTCTTTGAAAAATTAGTTTCCAGAATCAGACACACACACACGTGTATTTGGTCATCTGAAGAGGGTCATTTAGGTGAATGTTATGCATTATTTGTATTTGCATGAACATTAACTGCAGTGCTCAGCACCTGAACATTTCTAGTCAGTTGTGCAAAAATAACCTATTAGCCAAAGATGTGGCTTAGTAACAGTGTACATGCTTTGCATGTATGAAGCTCTGAGTTTAGTTTTCAGCCCTCAAAAAGAAAATGGAAAAAAAAAAGATGGAAGCATCCCAATTGGATCATTGAAATGGTGGTTATTGGATAGATAAACTCCACCACCTTAGTTTTTCATATACAGAGAGAGATCTCCAAGGATAAAGAAGCTCTTTATTAAGTCACCTGTAGGAACTTCTGAAAGTGTGGCCAGCAGGCATAGTGTTGTAGGTCTTGCTCACTGATTCTCAGGAGAAGCCAAGGAGATTGAGGATCTTGGCCCATGTGGCATTCAGAGCAACAGTAGTGACAGTCACTGTGGAGGCTATGCTCACCCTTCCCTTCATGGCTGTGTAGTCCAGGTGTGGCTAATGCTCTTGTGTAGGCTGGAGGATGTTAAAATGAGCCATGTTCTGATCATGATTTTGATCATGATCTTGATTTCACATTGCATTTTCACCCAGGGGTCATGGAATATTTTGCTTCCACTGGGTCAGCTGCAGTCAGGATACAGTTGCTTCATTTCTGTCATTGCTCCCAAGTCTCCCTAGTCCAGCTGTAGTTTTGAGTCTTTGTCGTATCCTGAGCTACATTCATCTCTCTGTGTGCCTGGCCAATGCCCAGTGCCACAGTGGTTCTAGGTGAACCTTATCCCAGCCAGGAGCTAAAGGCACTGCTTCTCTCGAAGGATTGGGAGGAGAAACAACCAGAAAACCATTTCCAAATAGGAGGAAAACTAGTCTGAGATAGAATTTTCCTTTTTCTCCCCCATTACCATGATTTTCTTACTACTTTATTATTTTCCCAATCAATCTAGATTTGTTGATTTGAATAATATGATGGATCCTACCTAACATGGACAAGAAGCTGCATTCATTTTTCATTTTGATTGATGCCTCAAGTGCCATCTTAGTCTATCCAACCTAACTCCCCCCTTTTTTCTTTTGGTTTTTCCCAATTCTTCCTTTTGGGTTAGCTGTCTGGATTTATAGGTCTTGAAATGTTTTATTATTATTATTAAACTTTAGTTTGTCACATATACTAGAATGTTCTATTTTGGCATTTGCTTTTTAGTGTGAACTAGAGTGTGAAAATTTTAATTCAGGAGAAATGTGATCTGTTAATGTTCCTGTGCATAATTTCTAGCATTCTAGAAATGCTTTCAAAGGGCTTTCCTAACCCAAAGATATGCAAATATTTTATAGCCCTTATTAATTTTGTACTTTTAATTTTACATTTAAATCTTCAGTGCATTTAGAATTTATTTTTATATGTCACAGACAACAGAATTTAAGCTTTTTTCCCTTCCCAGTTATACCCAGTATTCTTTCCCCATTTATTGACATGATTTTCTTTTTGTTTGTTTGTTTGTTTTGAAACTCCAACAGTACTACCATCTGCTCCTGTTTTAAATCAGGGGCCTGAGAAGGTTCTTTTAGGGAAGAGATGGGAAGGAGGTGTCTAGATGAACTAACAAAATTGGGTGAGATTGGTAGTGGCTTGGAGCAGGAAGGAAAGAGAGTCCTGAGATAGAGAGGCCAGGGAGAGAGGCTGTGGAAGCCCCTAAGTACTGAAATCAGCCCTGAGAAGTAAGGCACAGATGCCTGGAGGAGGCCTTCAGCAGATCCACCTAGAACCTTTGACTTTCTTAGCTCCATGTTCTTCTCAAGACCTGTCCCCACTGCCCATACTGGTCCTATACATGGAGTGTCAGGTATCTCTAGCTCCCCTCCTGTTCACTCTTTCATTTCCTTCATTCCCCAGTCTCTTCTGTCCATTAAGGTCCTGTTTATTTGTCCAGTTGTCTGTGCAACTCCTCAGACCAACTTGGGACCTTTTGGCCAGCTCCCCAATACTGCTTCTCCACCCCTGGCCACGTGATCCTGCATTTGTTATAGTCTGTGTCTTCTGAGCATTGGTCCTGCAGTCAAAGACCCTGTCCTGTCTATGTGGAGCTGAGATATGCACAACTAATTCAATCACATTGTTGACTGAATGCATGTGCAGGGTTCTTGCAAAGCTCTCTGCCCTTCTGGAATTGTTAGCTTAGCTGCGCTGCAGAGTGCACACTACAGGGTGGCTAAGAAATAATATATGTGCTTTTTTCTTTGCCCAGGAGAGAGATTGTCATTGCGGCTCCCTGGTCTTGTGGAACTTGCTCACATGTGATTGTTAAGTCTGGACTTTGTTGGGAGAGGGACAGATTTCTGGGCCATCTCCATCCTCCTAGAGATGCATGTCAGCCTGTCTCGGGCACCAGTGTTTGAGTCCAAAACCTTCAGTGTGTATCATCTTACAGGACACGAGTGGGGATAGGGAAGGACATTCCAAGGGGGGTTGGAGTGAGGAATTCAGCTACAATGCTGAACCTGACCCAGGAAATGAATAAGTGAAGGAGAGTGCTCAGATCTATTTTGCACCGACTCTTTCATGCTACAGTCAGAAAGTGAATGAACATCTACCTTGATCATTTTCCTCCAGAATCATGGGTGTTAAACTAACTAGGCATTCAGCTACTGACCTTCTAGGTTTCCATTTGTGTAGAAGTAAAACATATGTGTGAAAATCCAATGCACGACTTTGACATTCCCAAGAGTCACAGTAGGTCTGGTTTGGGATTTTCAGTTTGAAAGCTTCATTTACCATTGCTTTGGGGGCTACTGCTGGCTCTCT
Organism: Suncus etruscus; assembly: GCF_024139225.1. Lineage (NCBI taxonomy): Eukaryota > Metazoa > Chordata > Mammalia > Eulipotyphla > Soricidae > Suncus > Suncus etruscus. The sequence goes on from NC_064851.1 coordinate 117,828,536, forward strand.
GCTAGTGGTGATGGGGTGTTCCTTCAGCAACACTCAGGGAACCATGCTGTGCCAGGGATCAAACCCAGGCCTCCCACACTCTCTCTGACCCAGAATCGTGTACTTGCTACCTCTTCAGGAGGTTTCCCAAGTGCAGTGATCTTCGATTTCTTTGATCTTGCTTGGACATGTGCCCTTAGACTGAAATAAGTGGACTGTGACACCTAAAACATTCCCATGATGTTCTCAGCTGGTGGGGATCATGCTGAGGTTATTCATGAATCTAAGCATGTGTGTGACCAGTTTCTGAGCAGAATTTGTGCCAGCTTCATAGTCTCTAAGCATACGTGTGGTGGTAGAGTACTTTGGAATCTTCATATTTAATCAAGTAGAGGGAAATTCAGAGGAAACAATTATTGTCATGTTATCTACCAGGAAGGAATATGTCAGCTTTTAAAAAGGAAACAATGCTAGTCTACAACACTTGTGAGGGAGTTTTGGTTCTTAGGACCTATGTGTGTATACATGCGTATATGCATGCATGAGTCCACTTCCAAAGTTCTGCCTTATGAAAATCCACATCACACACTCAAGTGGGAGTCCCATTAACATTCATATTATTTTAAGGCATAAATATGTTTCAAGAAAAAGCATCAAGAAAGTCATTGGTGCGTTTTTATAATACAGCAAATATAGTCTTTTTACACATCACCTTGTTGGCTCCGAACTTAAAGAACAAACTCAACTCTGAGGTAAAGTCTAGATAAGATGTTAGATTATGGACCCACCAACCAGAGCTAAGACTCAGAATGTGTTTCTAAATAGTAAGTAACTCATCTATTCCAACCTGTTCAACATGTCCTAGGTTGCCCAATAATGATCCCTGAATGCAACCTGATTTAGTAGAATAGTAAATACTTTTAAATTGCCTAAATTTTTAGCTGAATCTGTAGTTGTTTGATCCTGGAATACCTACAAGCTACTAATAGTGTGCAAAAAAATACCATAACATTCAAGTTTAGAAATGTTGAAATTGTCAGTTGAGGAAAGAAGCATTAACATGTTGTAATTAGTATAGCTTTTCGCATTTCATTTTTCTCAAACAATTAAAACCATGTTGTCACTAAAAATTATTTACATGTGGAATAAAGCTATTTATACTGCCAGTACAATTCTGCCTTCTTACAGTAATAGTCTTTTCTGTGCTGCTTTGATACCCAGGTTCAAATAATTCTGTCCTGACTTTACAAATAAATTCCTCTGTAAATGGAGTGGAAGGGGGAAGAAGGATTTAAAACTCTATCCTAATGACTTCCCAAGTGACCTCACTTTCTCCTCGTCTCCGGAAGTAGTTCCTACTCTATTTTCCAGCCAATGAAGGAAAATATATATGAGAAAAACTACTACAAGTTCATGGTCTGTAAAGTCTTAAAATTCTAAAACCATATATTTTATTTCAATTTTATGAAACATGAAATTTTTGAAAATGATCATTTTCTCAGATCATTTTATATTTGGATAAATGTTCAGCTGAAGTGTCAGAATCCCTGTTCAGGAAGTGAAAGGGCTGGAAGATTTGATTCTGACTCATCTGAATAAGAGACAATTTTACTGACTGGTGTTCATTTTGTCCCTCACATATATTCACAAGAGATTGAAAACTCAATTCACTCTTGTTTGACAAACCAGCGATTTTTGGCTCTTGGGGAAAAACACACTGGTTAATTGTTAGAGAAGGGTTACTCAGGGACACCAGGAACCTCTTTTCACAGATGTTCTTTCAGAAAGGAAAGCAATGTGGCATCATGCCAGAATCCCCTGGCAGCTAGAGGAGGCTCTGCAGCCCCCAGTAGGCACCACCCCTCTCTTTCCTGCTTCCTTCAAAACCTTCTGGGGAGCAGAGGATGCTGGAATAAAGACAGTCTTCTGTTGCCTCACTCCACTCAAAGGTCATTGAGATCCTGATCACTTTGTGCTAGATCTCCCTCTCTCTCTCTCTCTCTCTCTCTCTCTCTCTCTCTCTCTCTCTCTCTCTCTCTCTCTCTCTCTCTCTCCACTCTATCTCCTCTCTCTCCTCTCTCCCTCCTTTCTCTCTCCTCTCCTCTCTCTCTCTCTCTCTCTCTCTCTCTCTCTCTCTCTCTCCTTTCTCTCTCTCCTCTTACATACACATCATGCTTCTTGTCACTTTCATGAAAAATTATTATTTTTTTGGTTTTGGGGCCACACTCAGCAGTGCTCAGGGGGTTACTCTGACTCTGCACTTAGAACTTACTCCTGGTAGGCTTAAGGGACCCTATGGAATGCCGGCGACTGAACTGATTGATCCCAGGTTGGCTGCATGCAAGGCAAACACCCTACATACTATGCTATTATTCCGGACCCAACGAAAACTTTATTAGAATTAAAATTCACATCCATAAGGGAAAGAAGTAAAAAATACAATGCAATAAAAGATAGGTAAAAGGGAATTCTACATTGAATTATTCCCCTCTTTGAGGAAAGGTTCCCCTGGTTGGCTTAGGGAGCTAGAAAGCCTATATACACAGGTATCAGTGCTGCTTCTGTTTTGGTCTTATTTTGTTCTGGACCATACCCAGCGGGGCTTGGGGCACTATATGGGGTTTCGGGAATTGAACAAGGTTAGCCAGGTGCTGAGGCAAGAACCCTATCCATTGCATTATTATTTTTTCTTTTTTCTTTCTTCCATTGCCTTATTGCTCCAGCCCCCAATCTTGCTTTTCTAAGTATCCCTAATACTTTAAGATCTGTCTACTGCTTAGATCCCCTAAAGGCCTGACTCGACCCCTCCTTTCTCTAGAGAGGTAGGATTTCAGAACTCTGGCTTATATTCAAGAACCCAGAAGTCAATCTGGGAATATTTTCCAAGGGGTTCCTCCAACTTGCAAAACAGCAGTCAGAGGGCAAATTTCTTTCAAATAAAAATTTCTCTACTGGGGCTGGGAAGTGAGCACAAACTACTGGGGGACAAATTTTGCTTACACTTGTTCCAGTTAATCCTGGCTTCCACATGTTCTCCAAGTACCTCTGGGAGAAACTCATTAGCACAGAGTTAAAGGTAACCCCTGAACACCACTAGACACAGACCAAGACAAAAAAAAAAAAAAAAAAAAGACAAAAAGAATTTTTATCAGACACATAGCCTCATTCCAACCAATGACCACAGTGCTAGATTCTTCCCTGTCCAAAGGCAGGAAGAATTGCACTTTTCCATTTATACACTCTGTGCTTATGAAACTTAATTTTCAATTTGTGGAACCAAACACATAACACATAGCCATAATGCCTAAAGTCTTCCTGTCAATATTTCTTTGAAAATTGGCATCAGTTCTTAACCACCTCTGATCTTCACCTTGATTTTTCAGTAGAGACAATTCTATATAGATTCCAAAATTATCTTTTAGTTAATTGAGCTCATGCAGTGAAAACTTCACTGTCAAATATTTGAACCCCAGGAACCTATTGATAATTTACCACAGCTTTTAGGTTGATCCTTAAATCCACCCACCCCCAGTAAACACTGATAAGTAGAGTCAGACCCACTGACAGATTCGAGAATCAGATACAAGTCTAGGAATTGAGTCAGAGTACAAGGTTTGGTTTTCCAGATTAGAATTGTCACTAAAATTCACAACTATATATTTTTGATTTGATGGCTGACTGTCACCTCTGGAGCTTGGAATTCTATATCCTAACTGCTGCTCTTATGAAGGTAGTTGACTTTGTGCCTCAGTTTCCTCACCCTATAAAATGAGGTATCAGTGCCTGCCACATAGAGGCATGAAGATTCTGGAGTGTGTAGTGATCCCATTAAGGAACAGCTTTCTCTCATTCCCTCATATATACTAAAGTCATGTCGGTGAGGGAAAGCTGTTTCCTGTGATGAATTTTTCTCCTCTCCCTCCTGACAGGAAAATGGCAGATGCTCGACAGCGGCCTCCTGAACATCACCACGGTGTCTTTTTCTGACCGAGGTAAATACACTTGTGTGGCCTCGAACATCTATGGCAGCATCAACAACACGGTCACTCTGCGCGTCATCTTCACCTCAGGAGACATGGGGGTCTACTACATGGTCGTCTGCCTGGTGGCCTTCACCGTGGTCATGATCCTCAACATCACCCGTCTGTGCATGATGAGCAGCCACTTGAAGAAAACAGAGAAGGCCATCAACGAGTTCTTCAGGACTGAAGGCGCTGAGAAGCTTCAGAAGGCCTTCGAGATTGCCAAGCGCATCCCCATCATCACCTCAGCCAAAACCCTGGAGCTCGCCAAAGTCACCCAGTTCAAGACCATGGAGTTTGCTCGCTACATCGAAGAGCTGGCCCGGAGTGTACCCCTGCCCCCCCTCATCATGAACTGCAGGACTATCATGGAAGAGATCATGGAGGTGGTGGGGCTGGAGGAGCAGGGCCAGAACTTCGTGCGCCACACCCCTGAAGGCCAGGAGCAGGCCGAGAGGGACGAGGTCTACACCATCCCCAATTCCCTCAAGCGAAGCGACTCCCCCACCGCTGACTCGGACACCTCATCCTTGCATGAACAACCTCAGCAGATCGCCATCAAGGTGTCAGTTCACCCTCAGTCCAGGAAAGATCCGGTGGATGACCAGGACGGGGTGGTCCTAGAAGACAGGGATGAAGAAGAGACAGAACCATCCAATGAACCATCCCCAGACACTGCAGAGCCTTCCACAGACGTGACATCCACGGAGCTGACGCCTGAAGAGCCCACTCCAGTTGAGGGGTCAGACCGAGTCCTGCTGCCAGCACCCTTGGAAAACCCCGCACCAGCAGAGGCCCCAGACAAAAACACCTGCATTATTTATGAAAGCCATGTCTAGTATCAACTCCCCCAAAGCTATGCATAAAAAGAGAATCAGGGGCTGCTCCTTGTAGTGCAGACATAGTACGCACTTGCCGCTAAGCCTTACCAAGAGACTCTCATCCCTTAGGTAGGAGTGATGCCATGTTCACAGGGGAAGCACCTGGGTGCACTTGAGGGGTCTGGGATTTCCCCGTCAGGAGAGGCTGCAAGAAAACAGCTGGGTGCACAGTTCATACTACTGGGCAAAAAAGAATTCCTCCACTCGGTTCCAATTTTACTCTCTGCCAAAGACCTTAATTGGCGATGCCCTTTTGGCAGAATCCACTACTGTAAGATCTTCTGAGTTCACGAGCCCTGTCCAACACACTCTGCAGTGCTTTTCCTTCTCCCAAATGGCAGGTCTGCTACCATAGCAAATGCACATGTGTGGGTTTGTTGCACTTTTCTTCTCGGTTTTTATTTTGACTCTTCCTGTCGAGTGAAGTGGGTGTTGCTGAATTAATACTTAGTGTTCCTTCTGGCTTAGTCCTTTTGGCTCGCTCCTTTGTCCTTATTCGCCCCCTCCACCCTCAGAACATTTACCTCAGAGGCTTTGGTGTCTGTGCCCATGCCAGGCCGAGCTCGACGTCATTGGGAACATCACAAAGAAGTCACTAGACATTCCCCTGCCCCCACCCTTCCAAAGCTTCTTTTCATACTTTGCTTTTGTTGTTCCCAGTGAAGCTGCTTGTTGTGAACCTGAGAAAAACTTTGCCCAAGGAATAGCACTTTAATAGCCAAATAAAAGATGTGTTTACCTATATGTTTTTGAGAGCCTTTTGGTGAGTCCAGCCAAGATACAGAGGGAGATTGTAAAAGATGGAGGAAACCCATGCTTCCCCTGAAGACAGCTGTTTAAGCAGTGTCCTTGGAAGGGAGCCTGATTCCAGAGTTGAAACATTTTGCACTTGCAAATACAGGGCGTCTGATGAATTGCCATCAGTATTAGAAAGGCACTGCCCCAGATTGCCCATAGGAATTGTATGCCCTGGAGTTATTCACATACCCAATTTGTAGCAACACAGATAAAAGGGTTTCTAAAGTCAGGTGACTAAGTCTACTTTTGTGAGTGGCCTAGATAACTTGTTGGCCCCTTGATGGAGGAGAGTGACAAATTAGAATAACAGCAAAAGGAGCTATAAACATCAAATGTTATACCAAAATTGATTTTTTTTTTTCCTTTTTGAGTCTCCCAAGAAGACAGATGTAGGGCTCAATGATATCTTGGAAGACAAATCTTGCTAGCCCAAAGCCAAAGTCTGACTTAATTGTGCCAATAACCAGTTTCCATGCTTAGAACAAATCTAGGTAGGTCTCAATTTCTGTGTCAGTCATGAGGGACACACATTAGGGTGAGTTTTGGAGAAACATTTAAATGTTCTCATTCTAAAGAACCAACCAAATTTATCATCTTTGGTCTTCACAACTACTACATATATTTTCATATTTGGATTTGCCTAACATTTTTATGCTTTATTACTCAGAGAATTCTTTTCTTAATCAGAGCATTAGGGGGACTGTTGACACAGTACAGTAAGGCACTTGCCTTGCATGCAGTTGACCCTGGCTTGATCTCCAGCACTCCATAGGGTGACCTGAGCCCCACCAGGAGTGCTGCTTGAGTGCAGAGCCAGAGCAAGCTCTGAGCACTTTATGCATGTGGCCCAACACCTAAGTAAAAAGATTATTGTAAAAGATCAGACCATTTTCAGCAAATTGTGAAAGATTATTAAAGATCACTTTATAGGTTAGGCTTAACCTGAAGTGAGAAAGAATGGAACCATTTCATTTTCACTACATATCCTTTTAGATAAGGGGTCATGGTCACTGCAGGTAAACAGGCCATAATTTCAGCAGTCACTTGGGCCATACTGGTGATGAGATAGTGACCCAATGTTTGGTCCTCACTCTCACTACCTGGACAAGTGGACTTGAATGTGGCCACTGATGATAATCCTTCCCTTTCCTAGAATTTAATCTTTTTATCTGAAGAAAAAAAAAGGGAACAGATGTTCATTGGTCGTCATAAGATCCTTTCTAGCACATTTAGAAATTTGTTTTTTCTACAAGCACTGTTCAGAGCTTAATCCTGGCTCTGCACTCACAGATCATTTCTGGCCATATTTTCAGGGGACCATATGGGGGGCCAGAGATCAAACCTGCATCAGGGACTGGAGCGATTGCACAGTGATGGCATGTTGCCTTGCACTCGGCTGACCCAGGACAGACCACAGTTTGATCCTTCGGTGTCCTATATGGTCCCCCAAGCAAGGAGCGATTTCTGAGCACAAAGCCAGGAATAAGTCCTGGGCATCACTGGTGTGGCCAAAGGGGGAAAAAAAAAACACTGCATCATCAGCATGCAAGGCTACCTTATCTGTAGTACTATTTCTCTGGCTCCACATTTATAATTTTATGAAAAGTTTATAATCTCCCACAATGGCCCTCATTGATCAAGACAAGCAATATTGGGAGAAAAATATAAAACATCCCAACTTGACAACAAAGGCATTCAGCTCTGTGATCAGGGGTTTGGCCCTAGAGGTGGCCCTGGCAGGTTTCCTTGTAAAGAACTGATATGGAAGACAATCTGACAAGATCTGGGGCTTGGCCAGACATTTTTGCACAGGCACACCATGGGAATATTACCAATTTTGGTTCCAGAACACCACAACAGAGAGGATATTGTGGCAAAGCTGGTCATGGGGATTTTTGGATTTCTAGTACACATAAATGTGATGCTAACACAATACTGTAGTCTATAAAATATGAGATTAGCATTATGTCTAAGTAAAAAGCCTTTTAACTGTTTTTTATTAAAAGGTAATTGATTGCTAAAAATATACGACAGGCACAAAGTGAGCAAATAATGTTAGAAAATTGGAGCCAATAGACTTGCTCAATGCAGGGCTGTCACAAACCTCTAATTTATGAAACATGGTCGTCTGCAACAGAGCAGCTAAGTGGGGTGCAATAAAGCCAATGTATATTGCCTGTGCAGAAATGAACTGATGGTATCCAGTTAGAAGAGTACAGGGTGGACACATGAAGGAATTATTAACGAGCAGTCAGAAAAAAACCATAATTCTGTCTGGGCTTCTGGTTAGAATTTTATATATTTCAGTGGAAGAAAAAAAAATTTTTCTCTATAAGAATATAAACTTCTCCACTTATCATGGAGGTAATGGATTCTTAGCATGGATTTAAAATGTCTAAAACAACAAATGGGAGACTTAAACTGATTTTGTAATCTTGCTTAGACATTTCTCCCATTCTATTTAGTTCTCATTTCTCTCAGACCCTGTTTATAAATTTCTAGATTAAAAAAAAGTATCTATTCCATCTTGAGATTGATTAGGAACAAAAAGTTGGATGGGAAAATTTCTTAGGAAATAAGCATAAATGTGTGAGCCCAAAGAATGTTTCTAAATTGGCTTTAAAAACAGATTAATGCTGGGGCGAAATTCTATAGAGATTTTTCTAAACTTTCTCCTTTTAAGACCTCAAAAAGCTCCTGATAGAATAATAGCTAGTCTAGAAGGTTTGCTTATAATGTAGAGATTTCTCCCTTCAGAAAGTCTACATTCTTCCTAGAGCTGCTGTACTAAACAAGAAAGGCCCTCCTGCTTAAATTTAAAAAAAAATGTAGAAAACCTCATGACTGTCAAATGATTTTTTTTGAAGATAAAATTATAACTCATTGAAATTCACAGAGTGTGTGTGCATATACATGCATGCTCACATACATCAGAATTGTGGTCAGTTTTAAAGGCTTAACACTAAATCTGAAGCTCGTCCTTTGGATTGTACTTAGGCATTCTGAAAATCAACGATTTCTTGCTTTTGAATCATTTGATCATATCTCTAACAATTTTCTTTCCTAAGATTAAAAATAATTCTGATATATGTGCATAATTTAATTTACTTAGATGAGCTTAAACTAGGTTATCATATAGAAATAAAAATTTTATACTGAAGATCTGTAATTTATAATGATTTTGTTTTGTATATTATATTTTCATATCTTTAGGGCACATCTACTACTCTCATCTTTTTGTATATCATACTTGGCAAAAAGAAATACTAATACTTGACTCAAATCTCTAGGAACCAAATGTGATATTTGATGTATTGTTTCAGAAGTACCTGAATGTTCTTTTTATCCATCATAAGCATTATTGTGCCATGTCATTATTATCCAGGAGATGCTTATGAGAGTTCCTTTTTTCAAAAGTAAAGTAAAAAGACTTAACATCCTACACAATTCATTCTTAAGTCCCCTTTCATTTGTCATTTGCCTTTTTTTTTTTTTTTTTTTTTTGTAGCAGTCCATGTTTAAACTTCCCTTTGAAGGGCAAATGTAAGAGAAGAAAGCAACTTGAGAGCAAGATGAAACTGAACTTGGGTTGCATATTTAATGGCTTGATAACATTGGAATTGAATGCTTGGGTTGTTATTTATTAGTGATCTAGGATCTAGTCAGTTCTTTAGCATATAAAGAATGCCAGAAAATGTGCATGCTCTGTGCAGGCACACTCTAAATGTAGTGTAAATTTAGCCAACACAATCTAGCATAACTAGAAAAGCATGCCATCCCAGCCACTTGAAGAACCTTCTGTAGAAAGGAAAACAAGACACCGAATGATTCTCCACAGATGGAAATAGTGTGTATTCTTACATAACATCTCTATGGTTCTGTTTACATGGGGTATCTGCTCAGTGTTTTATTTGGTAATAAAATAGAGTATTTAATTTATCTCCCACATATACATCCTCTGTTTTGTACACAGCACATTTGAACTTCTTTCCTGATCCATCACCAACCATATAGCCTTTTGGCATTCCCTTAGGATAAAAGTCCATTTTTCTGTCCTAGCTTTGTAAACTTGCTTTTTGTACTCTAAATCTCATTGTATATTCACACATCCTGAGCACAGTTGTCTTAAAGATGTTTGTCATTTTTACATATCACCTATTCATTTAGAAATCCTTCAGTCAATAAGTGTTCACTTTCCTTTTCCTAATGACTTTTTAAAAATTTCTACATTGATTGAGTTTATTGATTGATTGATTAAGCAAATCATTGTGGACAGGAAAAGATTGTGAAAACAATAGCTTAGAATGATTTCCAAAGAACTGAGTGTCAATTACATAAGAAAATATCATATGATGGGTAACAGTGATCTTTAACAGAATTTTTAGAGGTATTTTTTTTTCAAGGAAGCTAATACATAAGATACCACAATCAAAAATTGAAGCAAAGAAAAGGTAAAAATAGAGAGCTAGAAGTTCTAAGAATCTTACGGCATAATTGTTTTGATTTTACCAGTAATAAAAGCCTTTAAGTATATATCTTAAGATACCAGAAAGCTGCTAACAGAGAGTTAGCTTTAAAGAAGATGCTTGTACTTATTTTTGATTATCTCTGGTTCTAAATGTCCTTGTTTAAATTGAAAAATTGCAAAAAAAAAAAAAAAAAAGTTATCTGGGCAGAAATGTCAAACTGGTTATTTAATAAGCTAGAGCTATAAATGTTCATTTTTAAAAAAGAATTTAAAGATGTAAACAAGTGACTTTATGTTATTTATAGTTGTAAAATGAAAACAACCTACGTGATCCATCCTGTATTTCAATTATTGCTTTAATAAAAGGTTTGCACATGTATGCAGAATGTTTTATATTTTCCAGCCATTAATACATAAGAGTGTGTATGACTGGATTCACTGCTTCCACTTCCTTTTTTTTTCCCATTTTGCATCTTCAGAACTTTTGGGGGTAGTTGAGGGGACAAAGTAAAATCTAATTTTAGGGGTGGGGCAGTTTAAGCGACACCCCACAATGCTAGATGTTACTTCTGGCTCACTCAAGAATTACTCTTGGTGGTGCTCAGGAATCATATGGGATGTAGGGGATCAAACTCTGATCAGCTGCATGTAAGGCAAGCCCCCTATCTACTATATTATCTCTCCAGCCCTGTAAAATCCTTAAAAAATTAAAACTACAAACCATAGGGACTACTAGAGCAATAGTATAGCAAGTAGGGTGCTTGCTTTGCTATGGCTAATCTGGTTTCAACCCTTGACATCCCATATGCTCCCCCAGCCTACCACAAGTTATCTCTGAATGGTAAGCCAGAAGTTATCCCAAAAGGTAGCCCTGAACACATTTGGGTGTGGTCTCAAAATATATTTTAATTTTTAAAAACCTACAAACTAATTTCAGAAAACTTAGCATTATCCTGACATACTTCATAGCTTCTTATTTTTATGTATAATTAAAATTTTAACACATACCTTTAAATTTACTGTAAATAATCTTAAATTTCCAGGATATCAATACACTCAAAACAGTTCACAGGGAGAAGACATGAGTGACAGATATGGGGAGAAACCAAACAAATTTAGACCAAGAACATGACACTCAATAAATTTTGAAAGCTAAATTTCCCTTGTTAAGTGAGATATAGAACACATATGCAAAACAAAAAAAAAATAAAAAGACTTCCATAACAAAAGTAAGATGAGAAAAGAACAGAAAGCAAGCATTTTGTCATCCACAACAAGAACAAATATCACATATCAGCTGTCTGATAAACTGCACAGAAAGAGGATCTAAGAAAATTATGTTGTCCTGCCCAGAGCCCCCAACATACCAGTCAAACACACCCAGAAATCTTGGCATGCGGAGTGTTCTGAGCCCAGCCGTGCCTCTGTAGTTTTTGGATGCCTAGGGAGGAATTTCTCACCCCCTCCCCCCAGGGCCTGATTAACCAGGCGTGGCCCTGAAGACCCGCCTGGTGTGGGGGGAATCTTGTTCCCCTGGACTAAGTGGTCAGCCCAGGGGGCCTATGGCTTGCTGTCGTGCCCAGTCTGGTCATTTTTTATTTACACTACATGTTCATATGACTTGTCCTGGTATCATTATTTTTCCCCCTCAATTTATGAGGCTGAATGATTCAAATTATGCTATTCTGTTTGAGATAAAAAGGAAAAGAGGAGAAAAAAATTGGTATCAACTACTAAAAAAAAATCACCAAATAATATCCACAAAAGTGGAAAAGAAAGAAAAAAGTGAGAGGAAAAAAGAGAAGGAAAATAATATCAAAAAACAAACAAAAAATAAAACAAAACCAGAAAAAGTGCTGCAGTGGCATGGTTTGTGTTACCCCACCTTTTTTTTTTTTTTTTTTGTATAGGCACAGCAAATATTGGGGAAGGAAGAAAATTCCTGTGGCCTAACAGATTCAGGGTTTCTCCACTCTTGAAACATATTGTCATGGAAACAACCCCTGGCTCCATACCTTCTCAATGCCATATCCCAGGGTTTGTCTTTTTTTAGAAATTATTTGAAGGGGGTGATATCCCAAAATGCTCAGAGGTCTGGGGCCACTTCTCACTGATTCTTGGCAATTTAATTCAAGTTTTGGAAATATGCTGCTTGGATCTTGCAATCAAGGGGTCACTGCAGGTAGTGCAAGCACCTCGCTCAGCCACATGCAAGGCCAGTGCTTAACCCTTCTATCTCTCTGAGCCCCTTTCTTTCATTGTTGTTAGGTTTTAAGTTCTGAGTCAAAAATCTTAAAAGCACCACACCCAGATTCACTGAGCTATTTGGTACTAAAATCATGAGTTATTTCTGTCAACATCAATGTAAAATTATATTGTAAATGATGCACAAAGTTTACAAAAGTTTTGCGTGCCCCTGAAGCTATTCAATTGCAGATCCTATAGTGCAGACCTCCTAAGAGGATTGAATTTTTTCCCCCAGCACCTGAGCTGACTTGTAGGACTCATTGATAAAGTGTGGCCCAACTGCTGGGGGAAAAAAATGAATAAAACCAGCAGATAAATTGTTTCTGTATCATCTTTGTTGAAAGACATTTTTTCTCAAAGTTATTGTTTCTGCTTATCTTTTCTGAAATTAAAATTGATTTACACAATTTGCTCAAAAAAAAAACTTAAAATAATTTCCCTAGGATTCTAGATAACTATTTGGCTGAAACCTGATACTGCAATATGAATTTATAAGCCTTTTTAACTGCCACTGCTTATTTTTTCTCATTGATTTCTTTTTTTTTTTTCCAAAGTTCACATGGAATAGGAATCCCAGTGGCATGCAAATTTAATCACTTAAACACAGTGCAAACCAAATCAGGGAATGTTCCATAAAAACTGCACAGTACTCATTTTCTAAAAATTCTCCTGATTCATCTAAAAGTGATGTGTATGGGAGACCCCCTAGTGTAATCAGTGACTGCAATTTTTGTGTGATTATTATGTTTGCTGATGACTTGTTCCACAGGAGCATTTTGTGAGGCAGATAAAATGCTCCAAAAGCTTTAAAAAGCTTTGCATTGTAACCGTCAAGGTATTAGATGAAAAGGATAATGTGTTTAAATAAGGTGGAAACATTTTTATGTACCAGCCACACAGATAATAGCCTCATTGTTGGATGATTTTCCCATTTCTAGCCTGCTGGCTCATCTGCTGTCCAGCCAGTAACCTAAAATATATGATTATAAATGGACCATGAGAAAATTTCATCTGGAGTAGCCATTTTCATCATGTTAACATAAAATTCGTGAATTTTGATGTTCATTTGCGTTTGAAGTTATTTTAAGGCAATTGTTAAAATTATGATCTGACATACTTGTAGAAGTGAAATTATCGAATGAAGAAATTTACAGACCTTTGAAGATGATCTCAGAAACTGAAAAAATCCTCAAATAAATTTTAAGAAGAAAAATCACAGCTAATCTAGACAATCTGTGGCTAAGTGTTTCAATATATAAAGAATACATCTTTTTCAATATAAAGAATACATCAATTCTAAAATTCTGCCAGATCTTAGAAAAACTTTAACCCCATATTATGTATGTACACCCATACACATACTTGTATTATGTCAATTTTTCATGGTACTTTCTTACTTAAGTCCATAGGTGATTAACTTAAATATATTGACTTTTTCTGAATCCTTTTAAAATAGTGATTACTACGTTTCTTATAAGAGCACTAGCCAATGACCAGAATTTAATATAAATCAACATTTTGCTCCTAAATTTTGAATCAGTGACTTACAGAATGAATATAGAATAGCTAGATCACATATAAATATTCCTTGTTGCTAAAAACTGAAAGAATTTTTGCCATAATATTACACTATGCTCACAAATTGGATGTCTTAGACATTTTTATTTTGAGATAAAAGCAGATTCTTGTGTAATTGTAAAAACTAGGACAGATTTTCTGTACAAAATTTATCCTCAATAATAACATTTTGCAGAACTGTTAGACATTATCAAGGTATCAGCATTGATAATCCAGTTATAATCAGATAGTCCATTTTTACTGGTACTCAGTTTTGTGTGAATGTGTCTTGAGCTCCCTCTATACAATATTATCATCTGTAGCTTTGTATAGTCATCACCATGACAACTCTCATAATGTCCTTTTATTTTTTTACTTCTCATTTTTGATGTGGCACCAGAGGCCCTCCCCACTAGGTCGTCCTCCCTGCTCCCTTCCTGGCTGAGATACACCTCCTTTCCACCCAGCCCCAGCCCCACTAGGCCAGTCACATTTTCATAATCCTCTCAGGCCCCTAACAAGTACCACCACCAGCGATGGAGCCTGAGTAGATAAGGAACATACTGTGGGCTCATGTAGGGGACTTTGGAGAGGGAACAGGAGAGTCCCGACCCTGTCACACCTGCTCAGCTGGTTTCAGTATCAATTCCCACCACTTCATGTTGTCCTTTTTATAGCCATACAGCCATTCATCCCACTCAATCACACAGTTTTTCAAATAACTTAGATAACCAAAACTTACTTGGAACCCATTGTAATGAGTGTTATTACATAGAAATACATTCAAGTTTATCTTGAGATTTGATTGATTTCCTAATACATTAGAAAAAATTTTAGAATCAAGACAATTTCTAAAATGCAAACAGAAGACAGGCATTTGAAATCCTAGAAAGACCAGGATGTGCTCAACAGTTTAGAGCACATGTCTTGCAAATTAACAGTCGTGAGTTCAACCCTTAGAGTCACTACATACCCTAGTATGATCCTGGCAGCTCTGCTCTCTGTGATTCCTGCTGCTGCAAGTGATTTCCAGTTGCAAGGCAGTTTAAGTGTTTAAGCTCCACAAAAAGGCATAGCCCTCTCCAACACCATCATTAAAACGGTGTTTGAGAACTATATTTGGGAGATGCAACCTCTAGCAAGCATATGCATGAGCACCACAGTCACCCCCTTTCACCATTATGCCAGAATGTGTGTGAATAACATAACTGAAGTGTGACCCCTGGTAAGCACATGTAAGCATTGTGCAAACTTTTAAGTGCCACAACCACATTGCAGCCACTACAAACTCTCATACAACAAGCAACAGCTGTCTACTCACCACAGGTGGTGCTTGTGACAACATCATCAATAACAATGAAAGGTCCCTCAAGCACCACCAAGAGTAACCCCTGAGAGTCTGGAATGATATAGCAGGTAAGATGCTAAACTTGCTTGTGGATGACCTAGGTTTGATTCCTGATACCCTATATAGTTCCCCAAGCCCTGCCAAGAGTGATCCCCAAGTATAGAGGGAGGAAGAGGTGGTGGTAATAGTAACCCATGGGCACTGATTTGTCTTGGAATTCTGATGTTTGTGGCCCCAAAACCAATTAATAAAAAGAAAAATATTTCCTTCCAGAATCTACAAAGTCCAAGTCATATCATCATTCTTGATATTTCAAAACTAAGGTCAAAAAGTGGTAGACCAAACAAAAGGAGATGGGTCCAGCTTTCAACAAACTGTGCTAATGGTGTTCTTGCTAAGCTGGTTTTCTTCTCCCTGGGAGAAGAGAGAAGACCCTATGAGGTGCCCAGAGCCTGCCCATGTAAAGAGATCTATCCAGTATGAGATTAAGACGATTTAGTTAAAGCCTAATTCCAGTTACTAGATCAAGTACTAAAATAACACCTGGCCACAATGTTGTGGGAAAAATCCTCAACCTAACTCAAGGAAAGGTGCTGGATACAGATCCTAAACAGGGTTGCTGGAGTCTGGGAAGGACTTTATTCAAAGCCACTGAAAAGCTGCCACATAAACTTCACTCTTACTAACATTTTTTTTGTTATACACAAACCCTGTCAATTCAGAATCTCATTTAGACTCCGTCAGTCATCACAAGAAATGGTTTAATCCTATGGCTGTGCCCAACAACCCACTGAAATCTGATGTGCTGAAGAGGACGGGAAGAAAGACAGTTACAGATCCCCCAAAACTCCAGGAACAGTGGTCTGAATGAGGGTGCCAAAAGACCAGAAAGCATCAGGAATGCTCACATCTTGAAGCATAAGAGAGTTTCCTGGAAAAAGGATGAGAAAAAGAAAAACTTCATGGAACTGGAGCAGTAGAACAGTAAGTAGGGCTTTGCCTTGCATGCAGCTGACCCAGGATGAATGCAGGTTCAATCCCCAGCATCCCATGTGGTCCCCCCAAGCCAGGGGCAGTTTCTAAGTGCAAAGCCAGGAGTAACCCCTGAGTGCCACCAGGGGTTACTTAAAAAAAGAAAAAGAAAAACTTCCAATTTATACTATGAAATAAAATTACTAGTTATGCACAAATACAAGTACATACATCAGTTTATGTAAATTAATCTTTAAAATCACATAGAAACATACTTTGCTTAATTAACAGAGAAGAAATCTATCCACCATTAGTTTTGGTTGTCTGCTTAATAACATCAATCTCAATACTTAAAGTGTTCTGGTCTAAGTTTATCAGTTGTGTCCTATTGGAAAATCAAGTCATTAAATCAGTTCTTACAAAATAGTATAGAGCAAAATTTCCAATTAAAGAAATCTTTCAAATTTACTTTGCTTTGAGCCTGAAACATTCATTAAAAAACTTTATTGCTATCAAGTTACAAAATTTCTTAGCGATGGCCATAGTTAGTAACATTACAGCTAGGTTTTTCACTTGAAACTGAAGACTAAATGCAAAAGCAAAGTATGAACATAGTACTCCATGATGTTCTTTCTGTATTAAACTTATACCTTATTTTCCCTGCACATGATACATTTCACAGCCTTAAAAATTGCTCCTAATAATTTATCCACAGTGTCATTAAAATTTCTTTTATATATATATCAAGAAGCATTGATTGGTGTCCAGGGAGATAGTCTAATGGACTGATGTTCATGCTTTGCATTAGGAGGCCTGAGTTCTGTCTCCAGCACCATATAGAGTCCTTTGAGCACCGCTGTGTAGGGCACCAAACTCACAAATATTAAAATATTTTAGTTCAATCAGAAAACACTTTTTCCCCTCCATAACAATAAATACCCTTCTTCCTCCTATCAATTTGGCTTCATAGGAAGTGCCATATTCTGAAAAAGGACTAATTTTCCCAAGACTATAATATACACTCAGACTGTGCACTCCATACACAAAGGAATCACACTGGTATCTTGCCTTAGTACTTTCCACAAAAAATAAAACTGACCTATCCTAAATGTTAACTAAAGGAAACAAAATATGCCTTTTAGAAAATTGGGAGTTAAAATGTTTTCATTCATAGAACCCAGTGAAGGGTAAAAATGATATTTTGAAGAATCTTCTTGAACTTAAACCCATAGACTTTTCCATTCCCAAGGTGTTTTATTTTCTGGGTACATTTTATTTTTCAAGAGCAGACTATCACTAAAATTTTCTTCCCTTCATCTTTTCTTTCACCCTTTAAATCTTTTGTCCACTCAGTGTCATGGTGAGACAGTTTTCTACAATGAGACATCGGCAGTGAATTCAAGAGAAATGAATTGTGACATTGAAATTACTTCTGTGTCATCACATGCTATGTTTACAAGTACTTTGCAGTCACTGGAAGACAGAGCAGAAAAAAAATATATATCCTTTCTGCTACTCAGATATTGGCAAGGACAAAGTGATCTGTTCCCCTGGCTGTGTTTTAGGTTTCTTTTATCTCAAAAGAAACAAAACAAAATGATAGTGAAAATAGGATTGGAGGAACTTGTATTACTTTGTACCTTATTGTTGTTAGCAAGACAGAAATCCAAAAAGAAAACAATACACAGTAGATGAGTTTGAATGGTCTGTTTCAGTACTATCTATTAATCTTCCTTGATTTGCTTTCAGGATACAAAGAGGACTACAATAAAGTTCTTTACAAGAGTTAAAAGAAATGTGACACTTGGACTGAGAAAATTAATTCAGGATTGAGAAGAGGAGCACAATATCTGGATATTAACATGTCTGAACCCCCAAATCCATTCTTTACATTTCATTTTCACAACCACCACTTCTGTTTGCGAAAGTGAATGCACCCAGATTCAGAAACCATGAAAATATTCACCTCTGCATGAAAACTGTAAGCAGAGAAACCTTCCCACAACCAGTGTTCCCCATCTCCATCCTCCTCTACCCTCTGCCTTTCTTCTAGATAGACATTCTATTTCTCTCACTCAGTACTATTATGATGATAGTTGTTTGTGTAGTTATTTCTTTAACTGTTCTCACCAATCTTCCTGGTAAGCTTCACATTGTAGGCTGGTCCTTTCAAACCTCATGTCTATTATCTCTGGGTATTATTACCATACTGTCTTTTATATATATATATATATATATATTTTTTTTTTGGTTTTTGGGCCACACCCAGTAATGCTCAGGAGTTACTCCTGGCTATGCGCTCAGAAGATGCTCCTGGCTTGGGGGACCATATGGGACACCGGGGGATCAAACCGCAGTCTGTCCAAGGCTAGTGCAGGCAAGGCAGGCACCTTATCTTTAGCGCCACCGCCCGGCCCCTGTCTTTTATATTTTTTAAATCCCACAAATAAGTGAGACTATCCTGAGTCTATCTATATCCCTCTGATTCATTTCACTCAGCCTAATAGTTTCCATGTCCACTTATGTATAGAAAAATTTCAAGGCTTCATTTTTCCTGATAGCTGCATAGTATTTCATTGTGTATATGTACCACAGGTTCTTTAGCCACTCGTGATTTCTTTATTCTATCTTTTCAAACTTTACAACTAATCAGGCCTAATTTATTTCTACTAGGCTGGGTACTTTTTTTCTAAACTTGACAGATTCCTTCTTATTTTCTCATTCTTGAGTTAACTGTCCACTAACCCACACCCTGACATTGTCATCACTATTAGCATATGATAGTCATTACTCATTCTTGTTCTCTGGAACACTGAGCTGTAATGACAGTGGAGAAATGTCCCCCTCTCCTCTAGGCTCATCTAGGCTGACAAATAGTCAGATAAACATCAGACAAATGAGCAAGAGAAAAACAGTAATTTTAAAAAAAATTGCAAAAGAATAAAACCCATGTGTTTTCTGTATTCATAGGATAAACCCAACAGAACAGAGGAATTAAAAAAAAATATATAGAGATATATAGCTTGAGTTGACATCGTTTTTTAATATTAATCTTTATTTAAGCACCATAATTACAAGCATGTTCATAGTTGGATTTCAGTCATAAACAGAATATCCCCCTTCATCAGTGCAACTGGTGAATTCCCACCACCAATGCCTCCCTCCTCCCCACCCCTGCCTGTATTGTGACAGGCATTCTACTTCTCTCATTTTTTAACATTGTCATGCTAGTTAGTGTAATTATTTCCCTAACAGCATTCACCACACCTTGTGGTGAGCTTCAAATTGAGAGCCTGTCCTTCAGGCCCTTACAGCCCTGAACTCTATTGTCTCTGGGCCTTATTACAGTAATGTCTTTAATTTTTCTTTAATTTTTTTAGATGAGTGATACTATTCTGTTCTATCTCTCTTCCTCTGACTTATTTCACTCAGCATAATAGACATCTTAAGTAAATTTAGGACAAAAGATGCTGAGCATAGCGAAGACAGCCCTGATAGGTTAGGAGGTACAACTAAAAGTGCATAACAATTATGCAAATTTAAGCTGCTGCCTTCTTAGTAAAAAAGTTGAAGCAATGAAGGGAATGATGAGAGGAGGATTCACCCTTACAAAGAGATATTTTCTTTCTTTTCTTTTTTTTTTTTTTTTTTGGATTTTGGGTCACACCCGGTGGTGCTCAGGAGTTACTCCTGGCTGTCTGCTCAGAAATAGCTCCTGGCAGGTACAAGGGACCATATGGGACACCGGGATTAGAACCAACCACCTTTGGTCCTGGATCGGCTGTTTGCAAGGCAAATGCCGCTGTGCAATCTCTCCGGGCCCAAGAGATAACTTCTAATGTCTCTCTCACAAAGATCAAACTCCTCCTATGCCTTCAGAGAACATCCTGGAAAATAATTTGTATACCCAAAAGAGGCATATTCAGGAAGTAAGATATTTTATTCCTACAGAACAGATTTATCTAGACACCTTAAAATGCTGGTGAGATCGGCTACTTATAGATTTCTGTCCCCTTAGAAACATTTCCTCCATCACATCTGCACAGGGGTCTGTGTTACTATACAAGAACACACTCACAGTCCAGATTGGCTTGAGAAGGAGAAAAAAGTGGGTTGTAAGCTGTTCCGATCACTCTGAGAAATGGTAAGAAAAATCAAAAGGAATGTTTCATCATGGCTGAACCATGTCACCCTGCAACACACACATGATCTATCATGAAAAATCTCCACATCCTCTGTGACACCCATCTGGAGAGAAATGAGCCCTAAAATTATACCAGCTAGTTCTTTATCTTGAATGTCTACTATCCTCCCTTTCAACAGTACAATAGCATACTAGATAGAGGTAATCATGAGGGTAAAATTTTGAGCCAGATTTTAAACTCCAACTTCTGTTGGAGTTCACTTGTGGTTACTCTGATAGATGTGCTTGAATTAGTTCATTTTAATAATCTGCACCATTATACAGATCTAAGAAGGGTCTTGGGCCCCAGAGCTCTCCATGGACCTGGCATCAGACAGTGGGATGAGGCTACTTCTTTCTTATATAACATCAACTCTGCCCAGGCTCACTGTAAATCCTCTTTTCTAGTATTTGCAGTCACGAGAGGCTGGAACCTAGGTATTATATAAGTACATAGCAAAAAATTCTTTTGAACTCTCTTTGCAAATTGATTTCTCTAAGTATTTTTTGTGTTTCTCTGAGCTCCATTTGGCCACTTAAAATATAATCTGATAAACTATTAGTCCCAGAGATAGATTGAAGTATGTGGGTGGAGGGTGGCAGGGAGTATTTAGTTGGGTTTCTTTTCTGCTGCGAACATATTGTACAAACAAAATCTTCCTTGTTCTTGCTAAATACTCAGGAATTTAATTTTACCAATAATTAAGTGCTTACTTTGTAATCTGTCCTTAAACTGAGTCAGAAGAAATTCAACTGTAGTATTGAGTTACATTATCTTCTTACTCAATAAGAAATAAATTTGTGGAAATAAATAGAGGGAGTTTACAGTTTCCTGATCTGGTGAGATCTAAGTCCACTTTGCATTACACTGTGTGTTAAATTTACACAATATAGCAGGGAGAAATTAAGAGTAAGAAAATGTAAAGAGCAATCATAGCTATTTTTTCAGAATTCCCCTATGCCTAGGCATGTTCTACATTGTTTTTCTGTAGACCAGATGATTAGAGATTCCTGAGGTTCAAAAGGATTTCCTTTGTGTTAATTGGTAACTAGGTGATTGTTCATCTCTTCATAATATCTTCAAAAGATTAGCAATGTACTAAAACATTGATAAGATAAACAAAATCTATCTGCAGGAGTAGAGAGAATAGGCATTTATTTTTGTAAAGTAGGCTGTATCTTGAAATTGATATACTTGACCTCTTTCCTCCTTAAAATGTAGAATTTTTTATTAAGTAAAAATAATTAAGATTAATAATCATCATACTAAAGGCCAAAATTACTTATAAACTTAGAGAATAATCCTGAATATTTATACTATAAAAACTTTTGGATTAAGAAAATCTCTGAAATAGAAAACAAAGGTAGCTATCAAATTCCTAATTACTAAGAGTTTGAATTAACTGTCATTAAAGAATTTTCCATCAGGTGGCAAATTACTTGTTGCATTAAGTCCTTAGGATGGACTTGGATGGAGGTGAATGAAGGGACCTTTCTCTGTAGTCCCAAGACAACTGGCTCCAACTCCTCCAACCGGCAGGTCATCAGGTTCAGGTAGAGGTGAGTAAATCATCCAGACAGGTTCCAGGAAATAGCAGCTTTATTCATGCCCTAGCCACCACATGTGTGTGGCCTAACATAACCACTTATTCTGTATATCTATTCAGCCCTGCATTGTACTTGTCTCTCAGCCATCTTTGCTCCTGCTACCTCTCCTTGCCGATCAAATCCAAATCCTGGCAAAATCCCCCTTTGACCGCCCAGTCAAAGCCTTATATAACCTTCCCAGATCCCTCCCAGAAATGGGAGGATCAATTAGCAGGTAAGATTACACCGGAGGAAATGTGAGTGTGGTTACAATTACTGACCAGTCAAACCAAATAAATGCTCCTTTTGTTCAAAGTCTTATGTCTTAATTAGAAGATGATAAGGTTTGGACCACAAAAGAATTCAACAGAAAGTCAGTCACTTGAATAACTCAACTTTACTTACTGTCAATTGAAATAGTAAATGATATTAAATTACAAGGAGAAGACAAAGTGAAAACAGCCTGGTTAATCTCCTCAAAAAATTAACCTTTCTATAAAAAAAAAATGCTCAGCCTTAAATATTCAGACCAATGTCAAAGACCCTAGAATCAAGTGATACAAACTATAACAAGCTATACACAAAATGGACCTCTTACACTAGCTGTCTAGGGGCCTAAGAGCGGCAGTATGGGATGCATGCTGGGAGCTATAGTAGAGGGAGGTCAACACTGGTGGTAGGAATGGCCCTAATTTACCATCACTAACAGAAATACAACTATGGAAGACTTGTAATTCACATTGGTCTAAAAAAAAAAAAGCTATTTAATCAGAAAAAAAAACCTTTCTAGAAAGTTATGATAGGTTTAATAAATGATTATAAAATAGCAATAAAGGATGTGCTCTTGAGTTAGACTCGGGAGAGAGGAAGGCAGCAGGAGTGGGTACTGGGAGCATTTGTGGGAACTAAAAAACCAACCCATATATAGGACCTAGCTATAGGACCCATATATAGGACCTTGAGCAATGCAGACTCACTGGGAAGAATAAGATGACAGATATCTGCTTTGAAAGACAAAGACAGCAGAGCTGTTGGTTGGGTTTTTGGTGAAGGTCTGAACTAGGTTAGAGGCAGAAAGGGTAGCACAGAGAAATGTAAAATATATATATATCTAAGATGGCATGTCATAGAAGATCTGACAATACATTATTTTTGGAGTAAGAAAGTGGGAGAGTTAAAAATAAATGAGAGATTTTAAGCTTGGATGACTAAGAGAATCACAGACATAGAACATATGGACAATGGAACATCTGGAACAATTATAATTATTACTATAATTTCTTGAAAGTTCATTATATTTCCTTAGAAGTGAGATATATGTATAGAGAGATGTATTACTGAGCAGAAATGCATTCTTTCAGGACATTTGGAATTATTAAATATCTTCTTGTCCTAGGATTCACAGATCATGACTTTTAAGAGTTTCTGTGATAGGAGAATAGGCTTAACAGATCATAAGTTTTAAGAGTTTCTGTGATAGGAGAATATGCTATGACATTTTATATATTGAAAACAAAGCATGATCACTACTTTTCAGCACTATACATAGAATCAATAATTTGTCTTCTGTTGGTAATAGACATCACATTTGGTACCTTACCTTACTAGTTACTAGACAGTCGTATAATTGTTCAGAAGTCCCCAAACCAGAAAGAAGATGAAATTCAGATACTTCCCAGAAGTAGACATACAGACAGTAGACTGAAAGAGTGCCCATCTTCACATATTATCAAAGAAATGCAAATAACAAATGACAATGAGATATCATCTTGCAGTGAAAATACCATGAACACATCAAATAGATTAAAAGCAAACTTCCTTAGTGACTATTTGGTGAAAAAGGAACCCTCATTTACTGGTAATGGGACTATTAAAGGGTTCAGCCACTAGAGAAAACAGTATGGACACTTCTTAGAAAAGGAAGAATAAATCCTTCACACGAATCAGTGACTCTCACTTTTGGCATCTACCCAAAAACACAAAAACACTAATTAATAAAGTTATATGCATAGTTACATTCATTGTAGTGCTAAGTACAATAGTCAGGAAATAGAAACAACCCAAAAATTGAATTCATTTGGTAAAAGGATAAAGAAGTTGTGTTTTATATACACACAATCAAATACTAACCAGTTATTGATATTTTTGTTGTTGTTTGGGAGCCTTATCTAGTGGTGGTCAGGGCTTAATCCTAGCTCTCTGCTCACTCCTGGAAGAACTCAGGGGACCATTTATGCTGGGGATAAAACCCTGGTGGGCAGTATACAAGGCAAGCACATTGCCCCTACATTATAGCCCTAAAAGAGAAAGAAGTTATAAGAAAAGATGTCTTTCACTTTGCTGAATAATTAGTTAGCACTTATTCTTGGGTGAAGCATGGATGGAACAGAGGATAACATGTTAAGGAAAGTGAAAAGACTAATGCAAGGTGATCTTGGTGGTACACAGAGAAGCAAAACAAGGGAATAGGCATTATTGAATGATGTCAAACTTTTGGCCTTGAATTGCAGAACTAAAATGATTAAGCAGTGGAGGAGAAGGGAAGAAGGAAGAAGCAGAACAGAAATGACATGAGGACAGAGGCAGGGATTGGATACTTCGTTGGTGGTGGAACATGATCACTTTCTACATCCAAATTATAAGTTAATGTTATTGTGAACATGTTACCACAACTACAATCTTTTTTTTAAATTTTCAATTCAATGAAAAGAAGTGGAATTATACAGAGATGTTGAGCAATTAGAAACAAAATGGCTTATTTAGGATGCTCTTAGCTGTCAGTCAGATATAAATTCAAGTAAAAATAAACATGAGGCTATTGCTAAGAGTAGCTAAGTTCAGCATCAATGGCACTAAGAATTTTCCAGTCTTATTTTCTCCCTGGTTCCCTCATGGTCCCCTTATCCAGTTTCCCTCCTGGTCTTCAGCACCCAAAGCAGCTGCATTTTACACCACTTACACATGGAAAATACAAAAGGTCTATTCTATATCCTTATTCTGAGTCTTTGTTTTAAGGAAGAAAAATCTTTTTCTTTTTCATAAGTACACCCAGTGGACTTCCTCCCACATTGTATTGTCTAGAATTGAGTGAAATAAACATCCCTGAACCAGCCTATATACTGACATGATTAGCAAGCTGTTCGTGATTGCAAGGGCCAATCCTTCTGAAGCTATTCAAAATGCTAACAAAATCAAGGTACATTAGGAAGGAGGATAGGAGAGGTCAGAGTTTGGGTCATCCAGGAGCAGTTGTTTTAAGAGGAAGGAGGGGAATACAGCGACTAAAAAAGAGAGGAAAGGAGAGGAGAGATAGAGAAACTAAAGGAAGCAAGGAGAGGAATAAAAGGAAAGGATAGCAAGAAATAGAGAGTAGGGAGATGATGGGGGAGAGGATAAAGAGAGATAGGAAAGGAATAGAAAGTAATAAAAAGAGAGTAAAAGATAGGAAAAGAAGATAAAGAAGTAAAAGCAGGAGATGGGAAACAATCTACCTGCAATATTAGAGGGGAGGTTGTGGTCTTCACCAGTTTACATCACTACTTGAGAAAGTCAGAAGAAGCTGCCCTTATTTTCTGTTACTGTTTCAGAGGGCTTTGATCACCATAGGAACTGTCTTGATCAGGATAAAGTTCCTGACCTCTCTAGCCACAACCATCTTTCAGAAGTGAGTTCTAAGTCACTGAAGAGCTGGCACTTATTCTTGGGAGAAAGTGAGAATGAATCCTCCCCATACTGCCAAGCTGGCAGAAGAGTGCCAAGCCGCCACTCTGCAAATGAACAGTGCACAATAAACAGGCAGAGAGAAAGGTCTGCACGTTCTAAATGCCCTCTTGAGAGGAGAGAGAGAAGCAGTTTCTGCAAACAGCAAACAAGCACTGTCAGAAAGCCAGACTCACTCATTTCGATCATGAGTGACTCATGATCATTATGGCAAAGTCTAGAATAGAAACTCAACTTGTGCTGACGAGAGAACTCCCAGCCCTATCTGATGTGCCATTACATCCACGCACTAAAAGCCTTCCAATAAATCTAGGCTGCTTCTGGTTTGTTTAAACCTGTATAGCTTAGTTTCATCCAAGTATTTACCCAGGAATCTGCTTCCATTTCCACTTGTGATACCTCCAGGACCTTTCTTACTTGCTAGGCCTTGCTGATGATACAGGTTCTGAAAGATATATGTTGTACATACAAGTGAAGCTCTTGGTAGTTCCATGTTACCAATGCACAGGCGACATTAATTTAATAGATTCACACATTTACTAGACAAGACAGTATCAAAGCCTTGAGAATAGTATGCCAAAGTGCCCAAATCCAACTGATCAGAAGCCTACCCTTCCTAAATCTTTGACTCAGATCACTGGGTCAGTCACAAACAACACAGCAATGCCAGGTGGTCGAAAACAAGCTTGTTTCTTTGCTATCTGTACTGTTATTCTCCCTCCATTCATGATCTTACAGATCAAAACAAAAAACATTTCATTTCTCTGTTTCAATATAAGAAGATCAAAATCTGATGTTATAGCCAATAATGATGACGGTGATGATAGTTATTGTTCATTTGACCAACCCAATTAACTGCTTACTAGTGCAGATACTAGGAACTTCTCTAGGTGTAGGAAACTATCGAGAAACTTGGTTTGAAATGGTCTTTTTATTTGCTGCCATTGTTTTATAGAGAGAGAGAGAGAGAGAGAGAGAGAGAAAAGAGAGAGTACACCATGAAAATTCTTCATATTTATACAACAAGTTTTGCAGGGTTTTTTTTTTTTTTTTTTTGCAACTTTAATTAGTTTTCAATCCATTTTGAGTTCATTTGTGTATGGTTTAAAACAGAAACCCAGTTTCATTCTTTTACATGTTACTGTCCTAGTTTCTTATTCTCTTTTTTTTTGGGGGGGGGGGTTTGTTTTTGTTTTTGTTTGGTTTTTGGGCCACACCCAGAGACATTCAGGGATTAGTCCTGGCTGTGCACTCAGAAATCACTCCTGGCTTGGGGGTTTAAAACACGAGACCCAATTTCATTCTTTTACCTGTTGCTGTCCGAATTTCTTTTACTTTCTTTTCTTTTCTTCTTCTTTTTTTTTTTTTTTTTGGTTTTTGGTTTTTGGGCTATACCTAGTGATGCTCAGGGATTAGACCTGGCTATGCACTCAGAAATTGCTCCTGGCTTGGGGGACCATATGGGACACTGGGGATCGAACCACAGTCTGTCCTAGACTAGTGCAGGCCAGGCAAACACCTTACCACTTGCGCCATCGCTTCAGCCCCATGTCCTAGTTTCTTACTACTTTTTTCTTAGGAGACTATACAATTCATATATACATGTAATTTGAAGGTTATATGTTGCTATGTTCAAGGCCTACTCCTGCTTTGTATTCAGGGATCACTCCTAGCAGTAAATGATATGGTACTGGGGATTGATCCCAGCTTGTCTATGGAAAAACATATGTCTTACCTCCTGTAGATGCTTACTGTAATTGTATAACTGTATAGTCTTAACTCTTATGCATAAATTTATTGACCACATAGATCATGAAAATGCTACAAAGGGCTGATGCACATGTTTTGCATGTAGAAGACCTGAGCTGGATCTCTGCAAACAGATCTGGAACCAGATCTCTGATCCTCTGAGCACTACTAGAAACAAACTCTCAGTAACACTCCATCCAAAACAGGCCCTGAGATCCCCAGGCACCCCAAAATTAATAGACCATATATGCATAGAAAGTGCTTGAATTTTCTCAAATAAAATTATCATTATTCTTAAAAATATTTATGGGTTTTATAATCATGGAATCTTAGGCCTATGAAAATCATTTATATGCATGTAGGTATATATACATAATCTGACTTAGTTTCTTACTGCTATCGCTGTTATTATAAATAAAAAAAAATTCTAGAGGCTTTGAATCCAGCTCATCCTTGTACAAGGCAAGTACTCTACCCTCTAGAGACTATTTCTCTAGCCCCAGACTTTTTGAAATTTCAAACTATAATGATACATAAGGATTTGTATTTTATATGGAGATTCGAATATTTTTAAATTCTATCTACAGATTTATTTTCCATGCATAGATTTTTCCCTTAGATGATCCCAGTTTCATCTGTAACTAAGAACTCGCTATTATATTTTAGTTGTTTTAAGTATCCATGAGGAAAGATAACCACTAAGTATCATGAGCACCAGAATATCATAAATATTATCAATTGTGATTGTGGCTATTAATATAAAATTCTGAATATTATGGGTTTTTTTCCCATTTCTTCATGTGGTATGTGTATTGGTCAACGGAGTAAAATAGTCAAATATCAAGAAAAAAATATACTAACTCAACAGGTTAAAACCTAAGGGGTTGAGAAACATTTGCAATGGTTTCCCACATCACTATTTTAAACCTTAGTATTTTGACAGATTGGAGTTGAGCCTAATCATACAATCAGATTGTTTGAACCACCCAGATGCTATGGGCAAAAATAGTAATTCCACACCCAAGTTATTATTAGCTTTTGCTGCTTGAATCATAGCTGAGATCAATCTGTTTTTAGAAGTGATATTGACATAATAAAATTATGACCAATTTGAACATCTTTCTAGTTTGTGCTTCTGTTAGCCGATCTCACTTAGAAACTTTCTCAATGAGGTAAGTCACATTTCTTGAACATTGTCATTTTGCCCAAAAAAACTAAACAATTAGAAAATATACCTACTATTTACATGAAAGCAAGGTTGGGGAAACTTTTTTCTGCCAAAGACCACTGAGATAGTTAAAACATCATTCACAGGTGGATGGGCTCTGGGCAACTAATGAGAAGAATAAGTATTCCTCATGTACCAAGGCCAGCAGACCATGTGATTTTACAGACTTTATATGGTCTACAATCCAGATATTCCTTACTCCTGTAGAGTAACATGCATTTTAATAATAAGACACTAATATAAAAAAGTAGCTACTATTTTTCTAGATCTGGGGATCTAAGTTAAAGTCAATTACCAACAGAGTAAGAGCCTCTCAAATGGTAAGAACTGCCCATTACACAAAGTATTTGAGTTGGGGGCACTTTATAAATATTAAGCCTGTGTGTATTTAATTGAGACTATTATTTGGGAAGATAAAATTAATTTATTTCAGTCTAAAAGAAACAATACTAAACTACCCAGATTCTGTTCTATTATAGGTCAAATATATTAATGTGAAACATAGCTTTTGTGCAAAATTATATAAAAATTATCCAGTGTTACTTTTAAAGAAAGCACTTAGTCTAGTCTTCTTCTAAATGATTATTTCAGATTTAATGTGAATTACTGATCCAATTAAGTTTTAGCTGAGTATCTCTTTGAGGACATCATATTATGTTTGGTATATGTTGAGAGGGTTTTATTATTTTTCTGTCTTTTCATTCCAATCCTCCATTTTTGCCTTTTTATCTTAAAACTTCTTCATATGCTCACCTAACTTAACAAATTCTTAAGAAATTCTGAGTAAGTTTGAACCTATTCACTATTTTTAAAATAGAAAAGCTCAAATAAATATTGCTAATGATGAAAATCCAGGCAGTTAGAGATAGGCAATGCTATAACCAGAGGAATATTTGGAAAAAAATGAAATAGGGGTTTTGAACCCATCTATCTGCTTCTTATATCCTGGGGATCAGTGATCAAGAATATTAGCGACACCCTGTTTTTGCCTGCTAGAAAGTTTTACCAGGCCAACCTTCATCAAATCTTCTTAAAATAAAGAGACATTGTCTTTCCTAGTCTGAATATCATTTTTTTTTTTTTTTTTTGGTTTTTGGGCCACACCCGGTAACGCTCAGGGGTTACTCCTGGCTATGCGCTCAGAAGTCGCTCCTGGCTTGGGGGACCATATGGGACGCCGGGGGATCGAACCGCGGTCAATCTCCTAGGCTAGCGCAGGTAAGGCAGGCACCTTACCTCCAGCGCCACCGCCCGGCCCCCTGAATATCATTTTTATAATTTTTTTTATTTTTATTTATTTATTTATTTATTTTGGTTTTTGGTCACACCCGGCAGCTCTCAGGGGTTACTCTTGGCTCTATGCTCAGAAATTGCTCCTGGCAGCCTCGGGGGACCATATGGGATTCCTGGATTTGAACCACCGACCTTCTGCATGCAAGGCAAACGCTTTACCTCCATGCTATCTCTCTGACCCTGAATATCATTTTTATAAAAAATAAACTCTAAATAAATTAAAATTAGTAAGAAAATGGCAAATCAAGAGCTCATCCTACAGAAACAGATAAAAGTAGCATGAAAAATCAGATCAGATTGAAGTACTGACAATTTTTAATAAATGTTTCTAAGCAACAGGATAGACCCAAAGAACTTCAATAGAGCTGAAATTAATAGAATAAAAAGGACTCCAAAAATAGCCTCATTTTGCAATTCTTTCTGGAAATACAACAAACTCCTTCCCCAAACTCAGTCTATTGAAATAAAATCTCTTTCCAAATCTCCATGTATGGTCTTTGCAAAATCCAACCGTGTTAGTTGTCAACGTTTGCCCTAGCTCTGTGTCACACTCACCTTTAACCCTTGATCATCAAAATACCTCACAGAAAGAAAGATATATTCAATATTTTCTCTTATTTATGCCTTAAACCAGTGGTTGTTAACCCTTTATTTATTTGGTTTGGGAGTCACAACTGGTGGTGCTCAGTGTTTACTCCTGGCTCTGCAATCAAGAATCAATCCTGACAGTGTTCAAGGAACCAACCATATGGGATGCCAGGGATAGAATATAGGTCAGCCACATGCAAAGCAAATACCCTACCTGCTATACTATCTTTCCAGCTCTAATTGTTAATTTTTTTTTGGGGGGGGGTCACACCCGGCGGTGCTCAGGGGTTACTCCTGGCTGTCTGCTCAGAAATAGCTCCTGGCAGGCACGGGGACCATATGGGACACCGGGATTCGAACCAACCACCTTTGTTCCTGGATCGACTGCTTGCAAGGCAAACACCACTGTGCTATCTCTCCAGGCCCTAATTGTTAATTTTTTATACCTGAGTACTGACACCTGTCTTCACATGATCCATGAACCTGTAATTAATAAATACTGGGAGAAAAAAGCCTTTTATTTTTCACCTTCTTAAACCCAAACATGAGTAGGACTCCAAGAAGCAGTGACCAAAAGACACTGCTTTTGGCTCAGCAAATGTGTAAGTTTTGATATTTCATTGCTAGGTGACACCGTGGCTCTCCCAGCAAAAAAGATTTTCTAAAAATACATTTAAATGTATAAAACAGTCCCAGATAGGTACTCAATAAATTCTAGCCTCAACGAAAATATGTGCTCTTTTCATGTCACCATAATGTCACAAAACCAAGACTCTTGAATACTTGAAGATCAATTACCCAACCACTATGCCTTTGAAAGAACAGTTTAAAAAACAGTGAGTATTCTCATTAGTTACTCTTAAAGATGAATACAGTGCATGTGAATGTCCTCTACAAAAATCAGTCTGTAAGGAAGGCTTGTGGCATACAAATGTGTCTTCTTATTTCTCTTTGACTCTGCAACAAAAAAAAACATGAATAATGGGCTCAGGAAAGGAAGGAAGCAGTTCTCCTTGCTCAAGAAGCCTGTGTTTGCTATTGAATGCTTTTAACCTCTCTCTCCCCCCTCTCCCTACCCCCTTCTCTCTATCTCTAGCTATCTATCCATCTCTCTCACTCTCATTCTCTATTTCCCTCCTCATATTTTTCTAAATAACACTATTTTACTTTCTATTAAAAAATGACAGGAATGGGCCCGGAGAGATAGCACAGCGGCGTTTGCCTTGCAAGCAGCCAATCCAGGACCAAAGGTGGTTGGTTCGAATCCCGGTGTCCCATATGGTCCCCCATGCCTGCCAGGAGCTACTTCTGAGCAGACAGCCAGGAGTAACCCCTGAGCACTGCCAGGTGTGGCCCAAAAACCAAAAAAAAAAAAAAAATGACAGGAACAAGATAAAGGAGGCCACTGTGCTGGCCACTTGATTTGAGCAGTACTAGGTATGTGGTTTTCTCTTGCTGCTAACTGCAGGCAAGAATAGAGAGGAAGAGAGAGTCAGGGGAGGGAACCAGCAAGATTATTCACTGCATAAAAAAGACATCAAATGAAATACATACAATAAGATAGATAGTGCGCACACACAGAGTAAGTACTGTTTTTTAAATTTGCTTATAAGATGGTTAATTACTATTTTCGAATACTCATCTAAACAGAGCCAGAGAAGTAGTACAGCAGGTAAGGCACATGGCTTACATGCATCTCACCCAAGTTGGATTTTTACCCTAGTAACCCTTATTATCCCTTGAGCCCACCAGGGATGATTCCTGAGTGCAAAGTAAGGAGTGACCTGAGTAGTTATGAATTTGGAGGAGTGGCTTGGGTCACACCTGGCCCTGTTCAGGTCTTACACTTGGCTCTATACTCCTGGCAAGCTCTGGGGACCATATGTGGTGCCAGAATTCAAGCAGGGTTGGCTTCATGTATGACTAGCACAAAAAAAAATAACAAAAATATATAAGCCCTTAGATTCTGATGACTGAATGGTTATCAGAGGGTAAAAGGAAAGAATATAGGTAAAATGTTACTAATTTTTTTTAACTTTATTGAGTGATTGATCGGTTGGTTGGCTGGTTTTGGGCCATACCCAGTGGCGCTCAGGAGTCACTCCTAGTTTCTGCTCTCAAAATTTAACCTGGCAGGCTGGGGACCATATGGGGATGCTGGGAATCGAACTGGGTCCCTCCCTGCTTGGCCGAATGCAAGGCAAACACCCTCCCGCTGTGCTATCATTCTGGCCCCCATGTTACTAATGTTACCGTAACAAAATAGCTGTATACTTTGTCCCCAGAAGGTCACCAGTTATTATTTGTCCCATGAAGAGCACAATCTCTTCAACAAGCTCAGCCATGTCTGCCTACCTTCCAAAACAAACCTGAATTTTCTCCCATGTCATGTTTTTATTTACTCTAAAAGCACATTTTAGAACTAGACCTTTGCCTTTTAAACAACCACCAATTTCAAAATGAGAAACTTAACCTTTTTCTGTCATTTTTCATGAGTTTCTTTGGTGAACACTTTTGAGACAGGAGCTTGATATAATATTTTCAGTTTTTACTATCCTCATCACTTTCTAGTATATTTTAGTGAAAATGTAAAGTCATTGAAGGATAAAGACACTTAAATTTTTATAGAGGAAGATTAGCACACTACCCATTTAAAATCTCTTCCATAGAACAGAATTTTACTGCCAGATATGCCTAGAATTTTTCTGAGATAATTGAAGGGGAGAATGCCCCTCCCACTTTTAACTATTATGTTTTTCAGGCTCTCTAATAAGTACAGAAGGGAGTTTAGAGATATAAACTAAAATTGAAGGCAAGGTTCATGTGCCTCCATACCTCTCTGCTGACACTGCTGTTTCTCACTGTGTTAATGTAATGGTGTTTTCATTCAGACATATTGCCTACATTAATGCTGTCTATCCTGACATTAGGAGATATATTTCAATGCTACAACAGCTATGTGGAAAATTATTCATCAGCTATGGTTTATGGCAACAAAATACAGAGTTAAATTGATGAAAAAATTAATCTAGTCCCAATTTTAGAATTGTTGTTTTTTATCTTTGTGATTTTATCACATGCTCCTCATTTCAGGGAGACCCTTAACTATCTTAGGCAAATTAAACTGGTTTGATTTACCCTGTGTAAGACCTTACAGATAAAATTTGAACAGCAAGCCAGAGCAATAGCGAAGTTGTAGGGCATTTGCCTTCTATGGCCAACCAGGGTTCAACCCCCAGCATCTTATATGATCCCCCTAGACTGCCAGGAGTTATATCTGAGTGCAGAGCTAGAAATAACTCCTAAACTCTGCTGGGTGTGTCCTAACTCACCCCCCCCCAAGAAAAGTAGTGGTTAGTGAACACAATTTAGATGTCCTAAATAGTTTCTATAAGCCCCACAGACTACATTCAAGCTCCTAGGATGACTTCAATCTCACACACAGTTCTTCTCGAAACATCTAAGCGGTACTCAGAAAGAGTAGTGAGGTGTCCATATGAAGACTACCTGCTATAAATCCAACATCTACCATTGCTCTGTTGTGTGATCTTGGTCAAGTTAACATCTCTAGGATTCAATATTCTTACATGTATATAAGTGACAATAACAATAGCTACCTTGTTGAATAGCTACATTGAGCTTCAAGTTAAAAATCAAAAGTATAGGACCAGAAAAATAGCATGGAGGTAGGGCATTTGCCTTGTATGCAGACAGTGGTTCAAATCCCGGCATCTCATATGGTCCCCTGAGCCTTCGAGGAACGATTTCTGAACCAAGAGCCAGGAGTAACCTCTGAGTGCTGCTGGGTGTGACCCAGAAACCAAAAGAGAGAGAGAGAGAGAGAGAGAGAGAGAGAGAGAGAGAGAGAGAGAGAGAGAGAGAGAGAGAGAGAGAGAGAGAGAGAGAGAGAGAGAGAGAGAGAGAGAGAAAGTATAGGGGCGGAAGTGATAGAATAGCAGCAGGCCATTTGCCTTGAGCTCTGTCCCCCAAGTCCTACCATAAATTATTCCTTAGTGCAAAGTCAAGGGGCAAAGCAGGTTGTGGTCCAAAAATAAACCCTAAAAAAGTATATATCTAAAATACCTGAAAGTAGTAAGTTTGATGACTTTTCTTGATACACACCCTACTTCTAATGACCCACTCTTCTTATGTTTCTGTATTTTTATGTATCTGTGATTCTGATTAATTTTATTCCCTATGGAGGGAAATTCTCACCTACTCTACTTGTGATTAATTTCTTTTCTCATTTCAGGCTTTCCCATTCACTGGACTGCAAGCTATACTCCTGCAAAGGAGCTCTGCTATATTCCCTTTTAGGAGGTATAGTGCCGACTCCAGTGCCTGGAACATGATGGAGGCTGAAAAAAAAGTTCGTTGAAAAAAATTACTTATTAGAAATAATGCCAATTAATAGTAGATTGGATTATGATAAAGTTATACTTTGCCTTTATAATCACCAGGAGGTTGTGTTCAGTAACCTGAACCATTAATTGTGAATAGTACATTAACTAGATAGCAGTGCTTGCACAACTGTGTACACTCTGTGCCTATGTGAATACATCCGACAATCAAAATTCACAGGGGTGCAAGGGCATTGCTCCTGGTGCTGCTCATGAGAACTTGTGGTGCCTGGAGTCAGGCCCAGAACTCCCACATGCAAAGACAGTGAGCATTCAGCTCACTATCTCTCAAGTCCTAAAAAAAAATCCATTTAACAAGGGTCATCTCCACAAACACCCAAGAGGATCAAGGCACCACTTTCAGCAATGTGAGTCTACAATTCAATATTTGGGGGTCACCTGTGTAATACCCAGTGGAGCTCTGGGGAATAAGGTATGAAGTATCAGGTATCAAAACCAGGGCCTCAAGTATGCTGGGCCTGTTTTGATTACTTGCATCATCTTCCCTTCCTCATACCAATGTGTTCAGTTATTTCCTCCAGATGTTCTGCTCCTGCCTCACCAGCACCTACATCTTTCTTTGGCTCCTCACTCAAAGGGATGTCCTAATTTAGACTAACAGAGAAAACTCTTCTTTCCTTTTTAAAGAAATTCTGCCTGCTTGAAGTCATTTCTACTAAATTAAGATCTGGCCTCTGGATTCTGAACCATGGGGGCCATATAAGATTATAATATTCTTTTAGGACATACACACATCCTTGAATTAGCAGTGGCTTGGAAAATGTTCTCTGTCTCATGCAGTTTAAGGGGGTGAGAAAAGTACAGTTTTTGTTTTCATTGCCAGCTTGAGATAACTATAGATAGCTCTATGTTATATGCCATATACATGTATATTCACACCGAGTTTTCTCCAGCAGGTTGGCAATCTGATTTGGCTCGATGCTAGTTTAAAACTTATGGTAACACTTCAGGAAATACTGTTCAGTTGCTCTTCCATGTGCCATCTTGAAAAACTATATCAGCCCTGTTAAACGCCAAGCAGATGCAGCATTTGGCTTCACTTATTTTGTTGAGTTGAAGGTAAATCTTCGATTCAGCATCTACAATCAATTATCTACTTCTCAAATGTTTAATTCCATCAAGAGAATGTCATGATGCCATATACATCAACAATCACCTCAAAGAGCTGAGATGAAAGAATATACAAAATTACTGGCTGAAGAGACAGTATCTTGGGGAGAGCACTTGTCTTGCACAGGGACAAACCAAATTAATCCCCAGCAGCCCAGATGGTCTCCCAAGTACAGCAAGGAGTAATTCTTGAGTAGAGCCAGGAGAAACCCCTGAGCATTTCCTGGTGTGGGCCAAGAACAAAAACAGAAAGAATGTACAAAATTTACTCAGATACCACAGATTCTGAAAGTGGGAGTAATGGAAGAATGCCAGACTGTGGCTCCTAAGAATGAGTGGTGTTATTTTCTGAAATATGGAAGACAAAAGACAACACAGTGAAAGGTGAGGGACCCAGGAGAGACAACATATCAGCTGAACAGCCTTTGGCCTCAGGCTCTGCACTCAGGAATCCCTCTTGACAGACTAGGGGGACCATGTGAGATGCCAGGAATCAAATCCGGATCACTGCATGTAAGACAAATGCCCTACCCACTGTGCTATTGTTCTGGTCCAAGATAGTTTTTAAAATATTATAATCTTATTAAAATATACACAAAATTTAATTTTCAAGCACATTTAATAAACATATATTGAATGCTTATCATGTGCTGTTTCCTATGTCCTAAAGGAGAGTACAAAGCAGTTATATAGCATTAATATAATTGACTCCTGAATATAGTTTGGAGTTTATTTGGTTTAGATTTTTTTGTTTTATTTTTAGGCAACACCCAGCAGTTCTCAGGGATCACTCCTGGTCTACATCAGGGATCATATGGGGTCCTGGAGATTGAACCTGTATCAGTCACATGTAAGGCAAAGACCCTACCCACTGTACTATGTCTTTGGCCCCTGAGAATAAATTTTAAAAAATTAAAAAGTTTCCAAGCAAACAAATTTCATAAGAATATTTTGATCGGGTACAGGAATAGTTAGAGAGCAGCATCAGACTTCTGATTTCCAAGTCTTACACTGCAGGTGAAATTATGAAACCTGATCCTGTGTCACTTTGCTGTCGTGAATGCCTACCATTCTCTCTGGGCTGAGAACTGCATGCTGGAATTGAGCCCAGACCCTGACCTAGCCTGGGAGCCTCCACAACATAAAAAACAAAGTAATGCATCTCCCATCATAAAAAATAATTACTTCTGTTCCTCTTCCACTTCTCACTTACACATTTCACTGCTACAAAATGTTTCTTTCCGTCAAGAACCCTAGCACCAAGGTAACACCAAGGTAATAATGACCTCTCCTGATGGTATTCACTTTCTACCTATGTTCCAGAAAGACAGAAGTACATTTGGGAACATATGAATTGATTTATATCACAGCCAGCACACTTATGAGGCCACCTTCTGGGATAGGAGTCTGGGAATTATGTCTCTGCCACCCACACACTGCTCTTTTCAACAGTTGCTTATTATGTCATCATATTTGTTGTTTCGGAGAATGTAAAGACTGATTTCACAGCACTGTAATATGAAATAGTCCTATTAAAGTGAGACACATAAAATAGGTTGTTAATAATGCCATTTATAACTAAATTTTGTACTGCCCGAAATCAGACTAAGAATTGAGGCTAAAATAGGACTCTGAAACTGCCTCCTGTATTTACATGCATCAGAAGTGAGGTATACAGATACAAGATAATACAAGGAAGATATAACGAACAAGAAACTGGTTCTTAACTGAGATCTATTATATACTCCTAGGTGTGGTGCTGATTTTTATTAGTCTTTTGGGAAAACACACTTCTATAAATATATGCTTTTCTTGGACTTCTTTTATGAGAACTAAACAAGAGTATACAAATTTCTTAAAGCAGATTAATAATTTGGGGGAAGGAGAAAGAATGGGACTCATTTCTTTTATTCTCTTCTTTTTACAAGGGAGTCATGCCCAGCATTTTTAGTGGTTATTCCTGGCTTTACTCTCAGGAATTACTCCTGGCACTACTTGGTGGACCATTTGGGCTGGTAGGGATCAAACCCAGGTCGGTCGCATGCCAGACTAATATTCTAGTGCTGTACTAATGTTCCAGTCCCTATAGTAGTAAGTTTCTTTGGGAAAGTGATAAAAAATAATGTTTTAATGTTCTACTTCTGTATATCTGTCTTTCTCTAATTTTATGGGCCCAAAAAGGCTTTGCTCAGAGCTTACTCCTTGCTCTTGTGTTCAAGGATCCTTCCTTAAAAGGCTCACATGATTATAGATGGTGTGGGAGTTAAACCCAGGTGACTGCTAACAAGACAAAAGCCTTCCCCACTCTACTATCTCTCTAGTCCTGACAATGTTTTTTTAACTAAGAGTGGTGGTGGTTATACAACTCAGTAATATACTAAAAGCCACAGAATTGAATACATTCATAAAAGATAAAGTTTATAGTATATGAGTCATATATTAAAGCTTGGATTTTAAATTTTTTATGGCATAAAAACCATTTATTGATCTTTTCCACTTCTGAGATGGTGAGGCCTCAACTGAGCACTTCTTACTCAGGGGTCTTTCTAAAGTTATGGTCAGATGATATCTATGCTGGCAATCATCCTATGCTTGTGTTGAACAGGATTTTCAAGACGGCTTGCCTCAAAGCTTTTGGTTGACACTTGCATTTGGGTGTCAAACCTCTCCATAGGGCTGGGATTTCTCATGAAAAGTGCAACTGGGTTTTTAGAAGAATCCTTCCAAGAGACAGGAAGTTACTTGGACACAATAGCACAACTTCATTTGCTTGAATATAATGTAGCAGTGGCGGGTCAACTGCAAAAGCTCATGTCACTTGGGAGATATTGTGGACATCTTTAGAAGATACAATCTGCCAATACTATTCTAATGTCAAGTTCACAGTAATATCTGCCTTCCTACATTATTTCATGTACAAATAAACAGTTGGAAGAACTGGGAATAGCTTAGTGGTAGAGTAAAACCCTTACATGTGTGAGGTCCTAGGGACAATTCCCAGAACAACTCTATTCCCCACAAATTAGAAAAAACTATATTCACAGTGAAAAATTAGTGTGGGAGTATCAATGTTCCTATTATATTTACAAATCAACTCTATTATAAACCTTCATTGCCTCTCCAGATATGGAAGATACTGAAGACTTTCTGGGTTGTCTATCTTTCCGATATTTAACAGAGCCTGGGAAAAGACACAGATAGTTATAATTCCACAGCAATGTCATTACTTTTATTAATTATTTTCCCTACATATACATTTTTAGGCAGTTCTCTGAGACCTTTACTCATCACACAGCCACTGGAAAAGTTACAATTTCAAAGAAACAGGTTACGATTTCAAGGAAACTTCTCAACCATTCTCCTAATTTCTAGGGTACTAGTAGGAAAAAAAAGATTATCTTGCAATTAATTGTTGCTGACTCCAATTTAATGAGATATTTGCTATATTGACACCTAAATCATATTTTTCTTACATCAACACAGTCTTTGTCCTAAAAACATCAAAAATTTCAGTAAATATCAATACTGAATAAGGAGGTATTATTCTTATCCATATTTCAATCTAGTTTTGAATTCTGACCTTTCCACTTAAGTGAAATTATTTTTCATGTGGTTGTCCAAACAGATTAGATCAAAGTATTTAGAGGACAGGAAGGAAGGAACTTCACAGCCTGATCTTAGAGTATAACTCACTTCTGTTTGCAGTCATTTTGTCTATATAAACTATCCACACTGAAAAACCCCCAAACACTTTTCAAGTATGCAAGTCTTTGTTCATGCTATCTTCTTAATCTGACATTCTTTCCCCAGTGGTCTAACTTTTGAAGTTGACCTTAAGAACCAGGATCAATATTTCTTCCTTTCCCTACTGGCTCCTTTCAACTCTATTAATCCTTGTTTTATTTTCTTTGTATTTTATACATACTCTTATTTATTTATGCAATTTACCATACCATATTTCAACTATTACATATATTTCTTCTCTCACAGCAGAGCACACAAAATTATAATGACTAATATTAGTTTAATTTATGCTTGGGGGACCATATGGGGCGCGGGGATCAAACCTGGCAGGGCCTGTATGAGATAAGCACCCTACCCACTGTACTATCTCTCTGGAACCTAAATCATTACCTTGTTTGTTTGTTTGTTTGTTTGTTTGTTTGTTTGTTGGGTCATACCCGGAGGCGCTCAGGGATTATTCCTGGCTCTGTGCTCAGAAGTTGCTCCTGGCAGGCACTGGGGACCATACGGGATGCCGGGATTCAAACCACCATCCCTCCTGGATCAGCTGCTTGCAAAGCAAATGCCTTACTGCTGTACTATCTCTCTGTTCCCTAAATCATTACTTTTTATTCAATATTCTCTCCATTGAAAAACTAAATGTGAGCCTAGAAGCTTACAAAGAAGCACAACTTCATTTCTAAGCATGTAGTGCCAAACATTGTGGAGACAGGGCAAGGAGTAGATTGCTCTAAAATTTAGATGAATGTAAAAAGAAAGTGTGATGATTTTTATTATTCATCCTAGAAAGAGAAGAACAGTAACTCAAGGCCTGGGACTGTGGAAGAGGAAGTTAGAACTTCAAGTCCTCTTTGGAATTACAAAATTACTTATCTCCTCGGGCAAAAACCCCCAATTTTCTTTTCAAATTTACACTTGGATCTGAATCACATGACTTAGAAAAAACATATTGATGGCTGAACAGAGAGTTCACAGGGCTGATTGCAGGTTGTATATACCAGAAATTCGGTTTGATCCCTGCCACTGCATGATCCTGATCCCCTGAGCACCACTGGGAGAGGCCCCCAGCACAGAGCTGGGAGAATTAATCCCATCATGGGGGGTGGGAGTGGGAGGTACAACTGCAAGAGGAAAAAGCACGACTTTTTCACTGCAACCCCATAGATCTAATAGACTTGAATGGAATTCAAGTTGATTTACATTGAATTGATTTTGAATTGATGCAGATGTTGCTTGCCTGGGGGCTGACTGCCCTCACCCTCTGCTCTGTCCTTAGATAGCATGTTTTCTATGTTGTGCCCATTCCTATATTCCTTCTAAGAGAATGGAATCCCAGGCAATAAATATCAATTCCCAATGCGATTTCTAAATAACAACAAGATTGAGTTAAGAAAAAGAGAAGAAAAAATACACTGTTAAGCCTCATATTTAAACCAGAAAGAAAGGTAACAACAACAACAACAATAGTTTTCATTCTACATTATTAAAATTAACTCAACCATGGACAGGACAGACATTTTTGTACAATCCTTTGGTTGGACTGAAAGAAGTCAGGTTAGAATGATGGTACAGTGGTTATGGTGCACGACTTATGTAACCAACCCTGGTTTGACCCTCCAGTATCATTGAACATTACTGGCTGCAGGTTTATCGACCCAAAACATCACTGTGTGTCACCAGAGAATTACCATAAGGGTACACCTAGGTCTCTTGAACACTGCTTACGGAGTACAATACAACAACAAGTTAAATCACTAACAAAAGTTCTGTTTGATTCCCCTCAGAAATAGAGTTTTTTGGGGCCCGAGAGGTGGCTTGGAGTGGTAAGGTATCTGCCTCGCTGGTGCTAGCTAGGTTGAACCATGGTTCGATCCCCCAGCATCCCATATGGTTCCCCAAGCCAGGAGTGATTTCTGAGCACATAGCCAGGAGTAACCCCTGAGCGTCACCGGGTATGGCTCAAAAACAAAACAAAAAAACAAAAACATTATATAATATTTTACCTAAATGTTTTAAACACCCTCGTTCCTTTCCCTTCTGCTCTAAATAGCTAAAAACAATTAATGGATTAAAGTTATCATATAACTGATAAGGATAATTATAGATGCACATTTGATTTTCACAATTTGGTAGCAATTAGGATTACTTTGTTCTTTGAATTTCAAATAAAACTGACTCAAATACTCAACGCAACCATTCTGAAAATTATTCTGACCTACCAAAATCTGTAGATTTCAGTGTTATATTTTTATCTTCACTATTTCTATCTACCATCTCTATTATTTAATATATTTTTTATTTAAACACCATGGTTACAAGTTTTTTTAACAGATAAAGTGTTTCATGATTGACTTACAGTCATACAATGTATGACTACACACCTTCACCAGTGCACATTTCCTGCCACCAATGTTTCACCTTCCCTGATGCCACCCTCTCCCGCCTGCCTCACATTTTACTTCTCTTCTCTCTCTCTCTCTCTCTCTCTCTCTCTCTCTCTCTCTCTCTCTCTCTCTCTCTCTCTCTCTCTCTCTGTCTCTCTCAATCTCTCTCTCTTTTCTCTCCTTTTTTGGTATTGTGGTTTGCACTACTGCAAATGAAGGGGTGCCATGAATGTCCTTTTCGTATTAGACCTTCTCTACTCTAACTGCACTTTCCACTCTTAGTGGCAAGCTTCCTACCATGAAATGGTCCTCCTGATTTTCATCTCTATTGTCTCTGGATATCATCCCCACACATCTTTTATTTTCCTTATATCCCACCAATGAGTGAGATTACTCTATGTTTATCCTATTAGTTTAAAATATTCGCTATTTCAAGATACCATATTTTGGTTTGCATTGTTATGGGGTTCATGTTTTAAACTAAAATGGAAATAATAGACTCAAAATGGAGTCATTTATGGTAAACTCCACCAACTAGTATAATTATAGTTTCATTCATTCCTAAAAGTGGAGAGTTCTTTTGTTGTTTGTTTTTGTGTGGTTTGGCTTTTAGGCCACTCCCAGCTGTGCTCAAGACTTAACTCCTAGCTCTCCTAGCTCTCTCGTGTGGGTTTAGGGAGTGCCTGGGATCAAACCCAGGTTGATCACGAGTAAAGTAAATAGCTTACCCACTACTGTACTATCTTTCATTCCTGAAAAAGTGTATAATATGAGTTCCTCTCATTTTCCTTAAGGGAAGAGACCTTGTTGAAAAGATCTCTTTAGGGCCGGGAGGTGGCGCTAAAGGTAAGGTGCCTGCCTTGCCTGCGCCAGCCTTGGACGGACCGCGGTTCGATCCCCCGGTGTCCCATATGGTCCCCCAAGCCAGGAGCAACTTCTGAGCGCATAGCCAGGAGTAACCCCTGAGCGTTACCGGGTGTGGCCCAAAAAAAAAAAAGAAAGAAAAGATCTCTTTAATTTTTCTTTTGCTAATAACCTGTTTCCATTCTCTTGTTGACTGTAAGAGCTTTCCTTTTTCTTACCTGTAATCTTTTGTAATGCTCTTCTATTATTTAAATAGGATGCTAACTGATTCATGAAT
Organism: Suncus etruscus; assembly: GCF_024139225.1. NCBI lineage: Eukaryota > Metazoa > Chordata > Mammalia > Eulipotyphla > Soricidae > Suncus > Suncus etruscus. The sequence continues at coordinate 117,871,956 of NC_064851.1, forward strand.
CATTTAATAAATCCACTTAGATCCTCAAATTTATTTGAATGAATTGTTTCTTGACATAAAAAAATCAATTCACTCATTTTCATAGCTGATTAGTCTTGCTGTACACATATCTCTGCAATTTGTTCATCCACATTGGGCTATTTCAGTTGTTCTCCAGCATCAAAACTGCACAGAATTCTCTGGTACATATTTTGGGGTACATGATTCAAGAATTTCTCTAAAGTCTATACTTCAGCAGGGTCATCTGATGGTATTCATAACAGATAGAATTATATACCTTCACTTAGAAAGACCATGTGATGCCTAAGTCTTCAGTAAGGGACCCTGAATTTTCATTTGGCATTATCTGTCACAAAAGAGACCTCTGTACTCTTATTAAACATATAAATCATCTCCTAAAGATATTAAACACTTTAGTTTACCACCAGTAGTAGATGAAAGTTCATACTGATCCATGTCATGGTCCAACCTTATTTTCCTGGTTAATTTTTTTGAGTCTAGTAGACATAAAATGCATTGCATTGCACAGTCATGGCTTACTTACCAATGTTCCCACTAATGGCTAATCATATATACAAAGGTGATCCTTATAGTCTACACTTAGATGCACTGAAGGCTATATCCCATCCACTTTTAAGTAAATATACTCTATAGCATTTATATTATGGCTTTGTCTAACACTGTATCCCTGTTGCTAAGTGATTTTTTTTCTAAATCCCCAACCATTTTTTTTGTATACTATTCTTTAAAATAGTAAAGTGATTTTTGTCTTTGTTTTTGGGCCACACCCAGCGATACTCAGGGATTACTCCTGGCTCTGCCCTCAGAATTGTTCCTGACAAGCTCAGGAGACAATATGGGATGCCGGGAATTGAACCTGGGTCCTCTCAGGTTGGTAATATGAAAAGCAACCCTCCTACTATTGTGCTATTTTTTTCAGCCCCAAAATATAAAAGTGATTTTTAATGTTTGTTTTAAATTTACTCTTTTATTTTGAGACTATTGTAGATGCATATGAAGTTGTTAGAAATAATGAGGAGAAATCACTTGAGACCTCTGCCCAATACTTCATGATCAGGACATCAACACAAATATTGTCCATCAACTTTATTTATATTCCCCCCACTTTAACTTGTTCTCCTATATGTATGCATCTGTGTCTATATGTCTGTCTGTGACAAACTTCTGTGCAATTATATGTATAAGTTTTTATGTCCTTTACCACTGAGACATCATTCCAAAAACTTTTTTTTTTTTTTTTTTGCTTTTGGACTACAACTGATGACTCTTAGGTGTTACTTCTGGCTATGTTCTCAGAAATTGCTCCTGGCTTTAAGATCATATGGGATGCTGGGAGATTAAACTACAGTCTGTCCTAGGCTAGCACGAGCAAGGCAGATGCCTTACCCCTTGCACCATCACTCTGGCTCCCCAAGAACCATTCTTGACTCTACTTCCATTCCTAATTCCTAAAAACTGGTAATGTGTGATCTATTTCTAGAATAATTTTATTTTGAAATGTATAAATGGAAATTTGTAACTACAGTACTTAAAGTAATTATAACAAATGTATAAATAGAATTATCTGGTGTGAGTCCTTTTAGGATTTGATTTTTGCACTCAGTAAAAAAAATCCATCCATTATATTTCATGCACTAAGAGTCTTAGGGCTAAGTATGATGAACAACAGTTTACTTAAGCATTCACCCTCTTTAGGTGATTAGAATATTTTGTCATTTAGGGTTGTTATAAAGAAAGCTTCTGTGAATACTGATAGAATAAATATGTGATGTTGTGATTTATAAGAGAGATGTACATTAGCACATTCAGTTGGCAAAATTATGTATAGATTCCCCACTCATCCATATCCCAGAGCTTTAGAATTTCTTTCTTTTCTTATTTTTTTTTAAAGTTTAAGGTATGCTTTGTGGTGGTTATAGAAAACACCTGAGGCTTAAGTTCTGTTCTCCAAAACCTTCAGTCTCATCCTCCTGACTATTAGGGTTGAGCAGAGGGACTGGAAATGAGACTAACTGCCAATGGCCTATGAACTACTCAGTCAAGCTAGGCAATAGAACCTGCAAAACAAAAAAGAAAGGCTATAGAGAGCTTCTGTGATTGTACAACACAAAGAGACTTGGAGAAAAATAGTGAAGGGTAGTAGGCACTTGGTGGTGGGAGTGTAATAGTTCTGTATCTTGATTTCATAAACCTTAACACTATTATTAGCTGCCTAAACTATAGTAATTTTTTAGCAGAGAGATATTTGGGAAGCAATTCAACAATTGCTCTTCACATGAGAGCCGATTTCAGTAGTTCACTCACCTCTCTGGGTATCCAATTTGACTGTGTTTTTAGTCTATCTTCTTGCCAGTTCAGTTTTTCTATTTTACTTTCCTTTTATATGTGGTCAGTCACTCTACAAGAATAGAAATAAAGAATGAGTATCAAGACAAATTGACAAGTCAGTTGAATTGGATTTTAAGTAGATTGATTTAGAGCTCTCTACTTCAATTGCATTTTAATTGTATCACAGATACTTTGAAACTCATTTCTCAACATCTGTTTTTCTTTTTTTTAAGTAGTTCATCCCATATGATCCAATACTGCTAGATTAATGTCCTCGTGGAAAAGATTTCTTACTAGGCCACTACCCTACACCCTACTCTGTTCTATCCTGTCCTTCCTCTCATCCATCTAGCTTCTCAACAGTTCTAATATGTTTGGTAACTTAAAATAAAAATAAAACTGAAGGGCCCAGAGTGGTGGCACAAGTGGTTAATGCCTTGCGCGTGCTAACCTAGGATGGACCGCAGTTCTATATCCCAGTGTACCATATGGTCCCCTAAGAGAGCAATTTATGAGTGAATAGCCAGGAGTAACCCCTGAGTGTCACCGGGTATGACCCAAAAACTAAAAAAATAATAATAAATAAGTAAAAAAATAAAACTGAAGCTCCTTAGCACAGGTCCTGGGATTCCAGTTTCCAGAGAGGACACCATTTACATCACTGCAGTCATAGGCTGATGGCCCCCCAGTAATGCCCATGATACCTTCATCCCTAAAGGCTGTGAGCATATCAGGACTTTCTTTGCAGCTATCTCTGGAGGCAGGATCCTTAAAGTAGGGGGCTTTACCATGATATCCTGGTGGCTTTTAAAAGAAGAAAACATCCTTCATCTGAAAGAAGAATTAAAGAAGTTGAGATTAGAGAGATATGAAGGAGAAGAATTTAATCTGCCATCACTGACTTTTGAAGAGGAAAAAGACCATAAACCAGGGATGACTGCACCTGAAAATAAGGATCCTGTCATACAAGTGCATGAAGTAAATTCACCATCCCTTCCCACTTCCATACCTTTGTCTTCCTCTGAAGGTCTGATTCCTTCATCACTCCCTGCGGTCCACTCTCCAAAACCTGCCAAGAAGATCAAGGCCTCTCTCACCCACCAAGTACACAAACACTGTTCTTCCTTGAATTCTTGTCAGAGACCACTTTTCTGTCTGTGTCAAGACAAGATTAGAATTCTTGTCTTCTTTCTCTGAATTCTCAAGAAGTAGCAGAAGTTTCTGTCAGCATTCCTTCATCTCTGAGCTTAAAAAAATTTTTATGGGGCCAAAGCGTGACTCAAGTAGAGCTCATAGCCAGGAGTAAGCCTTGAGTGTCACAGGTGTGGCCCAAAAGCAAAAAAATAAAACATTTTCAGGGTGCTTTTTATTACCTCATTTATTGCCCCTCAGGAAGTAAGCTGTATCTTCACCTGTGCTTAACACTGATAGCCTCTGAAATGGTGATTCAAGACTGGAGAATAGCTTGATGGAATTGAATTCATGTTTTACATTCAGGAGCCCTGGGTTCAACCCCAAGCACTACATGGTTCCCCATGTACTGCCAGAGCTACTATGGTCACCCCTTCCTCAGTACCAAGTCAAAAGTAGCTCCTGAGTACCTTTGGTTGAGACCCTAAATAGATAAAAGATGACTCATTCATTGAAAGGAGTCAGCTAGAGATAGAGGTATTTTTTCTTTTTCCCATGCCAACAGACATGCAGAACTTTGTATTGTATCTCAAGAAAGAAGAGACTCTTCTCTATAAAGACCCAAAGAGAAAATAGTGACATAAATGATTACTAAAAACATTACTATCTCCCTGGTTGGCCTGACATCTGATTCATCACTTTTACAAAGCTGTAATTCATTGTAGGCAGGCAGATGCTCTGGCAGACCCTGTAATTCCAGGCTAGGTTTTGTAGCTCATATTAACCCAGCCTGATTTTGAACCACTTTTCCCCGTTCATTAAGATTTTTCTTCCTTTTGTCACCAGAGTAATTTTTTCTTCTTCCCTTTATTTCTTCACTAAGCATGAGATACAGCATTAAAGAATTCATCCAGCAATGTGAGAACTTAAAAACAGATACAAGAAGGTAATTGATTGCCTGAGGATTTTATCCCCAGGCTACAAAGTTTTCTGTGTAACCAATTTACCATCTTCTTATTTTAGTTTTGGGAACCACATCCCACTGTATTTGAGATATCTTCTGGATTCAGTCTTCAAGAAGGTCTCTACCAATGGTGCTCTGAGGACCTGCAATACTGAAAATCTGGGCCTTGAACATGCTAATTATGGGGTCAAGCTCTTTGAGCCAACTCCCAAGTCCCCAACTTAATTTTAAGAAATAATTTCCACGATCTTGTGGGCTTTTCAAACTGAAATATAATCCATGGGAGAAAGAAAAAATTAAGAGATTCCCTGGGTTTATGATTGTTGCTTTCTTCAGGGACCTCCCAAACTGTGTTCAGGAAGCCTAAATAACTCAGTCAATAGGGCCAAGTGGGTTAATACTGGGGTCAAAGGATGTGAAGGTGCCCTTGTCCCATTGATGCCAGGGACCACCAGGGACACTCAAGTGATGCTCAGGGGCATCCCAGGCTATGCCCCATCATGTGGTACCTGGCTTCTATCTTGGATCCAGCACAGTTTTTTCTATTTCCTAACCATGGAGATCTCACCAGTCCAGGGTTTGTGATTTTATTTACAATTCAGTTGTGCACTATAAGGGTTGGGTATAAATCAAAAAGTAAAACTATCCTTGCCCTCTGTTCTTCAGGGCTATATCACTCAGCAGGCGGTCATTGCCTTTGCCACGACCATCTTTTTCTTTCTACCCTCTTAACTAAAAATAACTGCTTTAAAAGCTTGCCTAGTCTTGCAGGTATTACACAAGGTTGTTTTTATGTAATTTCTGTGGAAGAATAATTATGCGGTGGCCATCAACCTTACTTCCTGGTCATTCATCATGACCAATTTTTTTATTGGTGATAATGTACCACTGGAGGCATACAGGATTTCTATTTCAATAACAAAGAATTTATGAACATTATCCCTGACTTTGATGAAGCAGAGGTCTAAAGACCCTCAGAACAGAAATGCAGGCCACATTTTTTAAAGCTACCTGAAGATAAAATAAATCAAACACAAAATAGCAATGATAAAAAATAGTTTAGCAGTCACCTATAAATATTAATAGTATTTTATACATGTATAAACAACTTACAGTTAGATATACATTTCTCATTAATTTCTTCATTTAATTTCCACAATTCCCAAGAGATAAAGGTATAAAATGGGTTTTGTTTTTTATTTTCCAAATGGCATAGTCATGGTTCAAAGACTGAAGGTCATAAGGCCGGGAAGTGCCTTGGGCCATAGGTCTACCCTAGATCTAGTACTTTTCCTCCAAGTTGTAATAATGTGTTGTCCTTCAAATATGAGGCCAAGGTCTTTATGTTGCTTTTCCCAATGATTAAAGTGAGTGAATGTGCCACAGACATTCTACAGCCCAGATATTTTATATAGAGGGTTGATGTTTAAAAGACCAATTTTGCTTGGAGATTTAGTCTAGAAATATAAACTAATCTATTTTGCTTTGGGGCCCACACAGAGATTAGAACAATCTTGATTACAAGAGTGCTGCGCTTTAACCAGGTTATTCCAACAATTGCTAAAAGAACTTTTTAATATGTGTTCACTCCTGTCACAAAACATTTTGTTTTGTGACAAAACAAAAAATAATAAATATTATTAATAAAATAATAATAAATAATAATAAACAAAAATAATGTTTTAGAAATAGACACATTTCACTGACTTCTGTAATTATTAAACATTTGTCATGTTCCATTGCAATTATGTCATCATCTGTATTAGCCAAATAAGTATTTTAAAACCAGCAAATTCATTGGAATAGTTAATGAAAAAAGTATATAAAGATCTGAAATGCCCTTAAAAAGATGAGGATTGACCAACTTAGAAGAAAAAAAAAAAAGAGGATTAATGGGATTCATATGAACTATGAAGTTCACCCAAGTTACTAGGCAGATTATCTATCGGGACAATGCTTTTACTCTTTACCAACATTATGCATTTCCTCTTATTTGAATATAATCTGTAATTCATTTTAAGATTTTGTTTTCTTCATTTTATATGTAACATGCAGCCTGTTTTGAGTCAAACAGACTCTATCATTTTTCCAACTGCCATGTTGAGACTTTGAAGTGAAAGTTAAACAATCTGACTCATTCAGTAACTACAAAGCACAAGTGATCATATGCTGACATGGCATAGGATTCCACACTTACAATTTTGTCTCAAGGCACAATGATCAGAAACAAACAAACATTCCAAAAGTGTCACTATAAATGACCTTACCTCAGCTCATCTCCCTGCCTAATCTTTCAAACCAAGCCCCCTTCTATCCCTTGCCCTTGGTAGAACACACCATAGTCTATTGGACATGGACCCACATGATATAATTACTCTTCTCAAATAAATATCTTTCCTGATATATATTACAACTTTGATCATTTGCCAATCAGCAATAGTATCTTCAAGCTTATGCACAGTCTTCTCTCATTCTAGAACTAAAAATCAGGGGAAAAAAATCTATGGATTCAAATGATATGCTTCATACCAAAAGTTCTTGTGTATTTGAGCCTTTCCAATTGTTATGAATAAGGCAGGAGTCCCAAGATGTCTAGAGAAGGAAGATGTAGGAGTACCCCATAGTCCATGAAGACTCTGAACTGAGGGTAAAGGCTTAATATGCAGGCTGATTTCTCCAACCTATTTTGGTAATGATTGAAATGTTAGGATAAGGATAAGGTAAGGATGCAGGACAGTGTGTGTGTGTGTGTGTGTGTGTGTGTGTGTGTGTGTGTGTGTGTGTGTGTGTGTACTGTGTAAAGGGTAATATGTTCACAGGGAAGAACAGTTTATTTTTGAAAATATTTGTCCAAATACTGACTATGATGCTTCTTCACACTACTAAAAGACATCAGGATTGTCAAGTTTTACTTCCAAGACCTCACTAGCCACTCTGCTATTGCCCTCTCTGCTGCTTCTCAGATCCCACTGAAGTTACACTGAGGAAAAAGAAACTCAGTTCTACTTTTCTGATGGTTTTGGAGTGGGAAAATGAGAACTGAGAATTGAAGAGGAATGTAAAAATGTAGGGAAAATATGAATATTATTAGAAAAGTAGATTAAGAGTAAGGTCATTATTCTAATTCTGAATCTGGAAATAAACCAATAAAGCTTGTTTCTTTCTATGTTAATTTACATAATTAAAATCAATGCGCACTTGAGCAGTAGTAAGCCCAGAACACAGCACTTCACATAAAACATTTTATCTGTTTTGTACCAAAAAACTTCTAGGTACCATATCCTCCTCTTACTAAAGGGGAAAAATTTTAAAGAGATTAAGTCATTTACCCAAATTATACTTCTGATAACTCTAACAGACTTAGTTCTGTAAATTCTTGTCTTTAAATTTAAATGTAATTTATACCTGGCATTATACTAGAATAAAATGATTTAAAATTTGTACATATTGCAAAATAGTTATCACAATAAGTTTAGTTACCATTTGTCCAAGAGAAAGTTAGAAAATTCTTTCCAAATGGAGAGAACTTTCAGAATCTACTCTTTTAACCTTCAAATATGCAGTACAATTTCATTGATACCATGCTGTACATAACATCCATATGATTTATTTTTCAACCTATGTATTCTTGACTGTGGGATTTGCACAGCTTCCCACTACACTTCTGCCAGAGAAAGCTTAGCTGTTTCATAAGGCAGCTTCCAAAGCCTTTGTCTTTCACAAGGACTTATGTAAAATGAAATCAGATTAAACTAAATAGAAAGTGGAAATTATTTTCAATGGATGCCCTTATTAGACAATTGTACAAGAACTAATCATATGCCCTACTTAAAACTCTAATATAGAGTGGGGAAAATATTTTCTCTTCCAACATTGTTGCTGAAGAGAGAAATGAGAGTATTGTGCCATATATATAAACAAGCTATAAAAATGACAGAGTGCCAACAAAAATCTTATTGTGATCATCAGAATGACCTTGGGAGTTTAATCTATTTAGGTATTTTACTCATAACATATACTGGCTAGGGTGAAGCTTAAATATTTCAAAAGATGCAAAATAAACAGTCTTTGAACACTTATGTACCAAACTCACTGACCTTCCTTCTCTTCACCAAATGCTCCTAATAAAATGGATTGAAAGTGGTGACGCCAGGCAAGCAATCTACTAAGTTTCTCATATAACCACTTTTTTTTTGGGAGGGAGTAACCACACTTAGTACTCAGGGCTTATGACTGGTTCTGGCAGTACTTAGGGAATTATATAGGGCACCAGGTCAGCTATGTACAAGGCAAGTGCACTACTCACTATATTATCACCCTTGCTCACTTTAATTTTTTTATTATTGGATATATAGGAATAGACTACATTGTCCAATACCTAACATCAGTGACAAATAGTCAATTTAAGTTACTTTAAATTCTTAATTTTTTATAATAAGTTCCATACCAGTCACATTTTATTGTTGTTTTTTTTATTTCTTTTTGTTGTTGTTGTTTTTATTTCTTTTTACCAGTCACATGTTAAATGACTACAGGAGACTAGTGATTATCATATTGTCAATATGTATATAAATTATTTTCAGTCTCCTCAAAAATTTGCATTAGGTAGCACTGGTCCAGATCATAAGCAAAGGTAATCCAACTCTAATTTCTACTGAATTGTCTACTAATTATTTCCCATATGCTTTAAATGATATCATCTAATATTTAATATATAAATATATGTACACATCATGTTAAACAGATGTTGATATAGTCAAGAACATATATAAAAAACTTAGTATGTTGTGGACTTACTTTTTCCTATTAAAACATTTCTCAGACCAATATGTTACATTTAAATGGTGAAGGAGGAATGTCTTAATGTGCTTCAAAATATTTACTTAATAATACCATTTTTTTCTTACTTCTCTCTGAATCTAGAAGTTAGTTTCTCTTATATATTTTTGGTGTTTGTGGGACCTTATTTTATTTTAGAGAAATAGATAAAATGAACAATTGCCAAAATCCTTGTCATCTAAAACCTGGAGTAGTTCGCTTAGAAGCATCTGCCTTTACCTAAAGGCATCCAGTATATCCAATAATTACACTAAAGAAAAAGGCCATTAGTTCATATTCTCTCTCTTTTTTTTTTACCATTTAAGTCTTTTAGAATATTATTTTATTATTTATTATAATAAAATTACATCCATATGTTGTTTTTTTTGCAGTAATTTTTTTTTTTTTTGGAACCAGGGTGACAGCACAATAAGTAAAGCATTTGCCTTGCATGCGGTTGACCTGGATTCTATCCCCAGTATCCCATATGGTCCCCCAAGCCTGCCAGGAGTAATTTCCAAGTGGAGCCAGGAGCAATTAATCCTAGAGCGCTGATGGGTGTGGCCAAAAAAAAGGAATTTTTTCTTTAATAAATTTTAAGTGAATCATTGTGAGATACACAATTCAAAATTGCTCATGATTTTCAGTCAGACAATGTCCCAATACCCATTCCTCCACCAGTGCACATTTTCTCCACAACTTTATTTTTCATTTATTTATGAAAATTTATTTTGAATTTTATTTTAAAATACATATTGAAACAGCAGTAGATTCACATTTTAACGAACAATAATCTGACTTTAATGTTAATTGTAATGAAGTAAAATATTTTGACATTATTTCAGACTTCATGAAGCTGTTTAATAAAATCCAGGTGTGTTTTCAGTCTCAACAAAATGACAAAACACATTGCTAACTGGATCTTACTTTTGATATGCCCAAATACAGGCACATGTAAACATAGCATATACACATAGAGATTCATCCATTTACACAGAAAAACCTGCATGTGGTTTTCTTTTCTGATAAAGATGATTGAAAAAATTGACTTCAATTTTTTTTCAAGTATGCAATCATACTACTGAAAAGAAAAACTGGAATTTCTAAGAACTTTTTTTCAACAATCACAATTTTTACCCATATATCAGAGGACCAAAATATATAAAACTTCACTCTACTGCTGGGTGGTGAAGCCACATTCTTGAATCATGATTGAAGACCACATTCTTCTTTGGCCACTTTCTATTGCCTAGATAATATTATATCGCATACTTATCATTCTACATTAGCTTCCAGTGTTCTCAATCCTGGAACATTAATAAGTATATTAAAAATCAATTATCAGTTTCTAACAACTACAAAGTTAAATGAGAAAACATTTTTGGGGGCTGGGAAGGTGGCGCTAGAGGTAAGGTGTCTGCCTTGCAAGCGCTAGCCAAGGAACGGACCGTGGTTCGATCCCCCAGCGTCCCATATGGTCCCCCCAAGCCAGGGGCGATTTCTGAGCACATAGCCAGGAGTAACCCCTGAGCGTCAAACGGGTGTGGCCCAAAAACCAAAAAAAAAAAAAGAGAAAACATTTTTTATTTTATTTTATTTTATTTATTTAAACACCTTGATTACATACATGATTGTGTTTGGATTTCAGTCATGTAAAGAACACCACCCATCACCAGTGCAACATTCCCATCACCAATGTCCCAAGTCTCCCTCCTCCCCACCCGACCCCCGCCTGTACTCTAAACAGGCTCTCCATTTCCCTCATACATTCTCATTATTAGGACAGTTCAAAATGTAGTTATTCCTCTAACTAAACTCATCACTATTTGTGGTGAGCTTCCTGAGGTGAGCTGGAACTTCCAGCTCTTTTCTCTTTTGTGTCTGAAAATTATTATTGCAAGAATGTCTTTCATTTTTCTTAAAACCCATAGATGAGTGAGACCACTCTCTCTCTGACTTATTTCACTCAGCATAATAGATTTTGTGTACATCCATGTATAGGAAAATTTCATGACTTCATCTCTCCTGACAGCTGCATAATATATATATGTACCACAGTTTCTTTAGCCATTCGTCTGTTGAAGGGCATCTGGGTTGTTTCCAGAGTCAAAGCAATATGGAGATTCCTCCACAACTTTTTTTAAATGCTGACACAAACATTATTTAAACACAAACATTTACATTTGTAAACTGAAAATAAACACAAATTCTCCTAGTACTTCAAACCCAAAGGTCATTTTTTAAAAAAATTTTAAAGACTATTTTTTGTTAAGTTTTTTTTCTGACAATCTGATAATACTTGGGAATATGTGATTTCTCTCCCTCCTTTATTCATTCTTCCCTCCTCCCTTCCCTCTCTTCTCCTTTATAGCTCCTTTTTTTCTATAAATTTCTATCTTGACATAAACAGGGTATATTTGTTTATTCTTTCTGCATCATTTTCAATTTTCCTCTGTAATTCCTTTTTATTGAGATATTGTTCACTTATAGCATTAAGTTTCAAGTATATGCCACTTAAAGAGTGAAATGACAATTACATGTCTACTTGAATTACATGGTGATCATCAAAATTATGGGGCTGGAGAGATAGCTCAAAGTACTGAAGTTCATGCTTGCATGTGCAAAGCCTAGATTCCCTCCTTGGCTCTGCATTGTACCCCAAGCAACTCTAGGATCTATCCCCAAAGCACCATACTGGAAGTAGCCCCTGAGCACTACTGAATATGGTCAAAAAATTTTTTTTAATCTAGATATCTGGGAGTGAGAGAATAGCACAGAGTGTAGGGTATTTTTCATTCATGAGACTGATCCAGCTTTGATCTCCTGCAACCCACATGATTCCCCAACCCCTTACAGGATTAAACCCTGAGCAGTGCCAGTTATGGCCCAAAATACAAACTTTAAAAAATTTAAATAAAAAGAAAATCTCAATATCATGATATCACATTATGGAAAATCAGAAAATTTAGAGAAAATGGTCGGGAAGAAAGTATTTGGAATTCTTCTATTTATTAACACTCCTTTTAAATCTTATCTTTAGTTTTTTAATTTTATTTTATTGAAACCATTGTGATTTGCAAAGTTCATCATAGTTGAATTTCAGATATATAGTGAAGTAGGGCCATTTCCATCATCAGTAATGACCTCCCTCCACTTATGTTCCTAGAGTGCATCCTATGCTATCACCCTTTACCCTTGGCCTGCCAGTATAACAGGCATATTTAATTTTATATTGCTGAAGGTTAGGTTTCTTGATTCTATAGTTGTTGACTTTGGCTCTAATATTTAGTTTTGTCTTTTTTTTTCTCTGCCAATGCACCTGAGACCACTTGGTCCCTGGTCCACATCCTTTTTTTTATGAAGCAAATATGAAAAGTTTTAATTAAATTCCATGAGTAATATAGCTGTGAGACAGTCCTTTTTGCCTTAGTTATACTAATTTTTTTAATTTTTTATTTTGATCATAATGGCTTACATATCTTTCACAGTAGTATTGAATCAGGAGAATACCCATCACCAAATTTGTCCTCCCCCATCCCAGTTCCCTTTCTGCAACCCATATACTCCACTATCATCCCCTGGGGCGCTAGAGTAGGTGGCCCCTCTTTGTCTGGCTTATTATTAGTGATCATATATCTGTTTGGCCCTGGTACCCTCCCTTGTTTCCCTTTCTATTTAAGAGGCAGAGCTAGATAAATTGAGTTATGTGGTTTTGTTTGACGGAAAGAAAAGCAATAGTTTAGGGTACAAAATAAGAAAAAATTAAAATTAAAATAAAAAAAAAAGTCAAATACGCTGAAAATGGGAGGAGTCCTGCTAGAGGCTTTCAACCTCAGTTTGAGAGAGGATGTGAAAAAGGTAATTGAAACACCACAACAATACAGAAAGAAATATCAAATTAAATATCCAGTGAGCACTAGAGCAATAAAGACAAGCACCACACAATAGTCTCGGTTCTGAAATCAAATCATGCCGGAGTGCAAAAAGAAAGAGAAAGAGAAGATAAAATAAAGTAAAATAAAATAATGTTGGCAACATAACTTTAATCTCTACACCAAAATAAACATGTCAAAAAATCGATCAATCGATAAATAAATATGTGGAAAAATGATTGTTTTGTGCTTTTTTTTCCCTTTTCTTCCCCTCCCCCCCCACCCCCCCCCCCCCCCGCATAGGCACTGTAGCTATTGGAGATATTATAGAGGGAATTCCCTTGGCCTAGGAGATACAGGGTTTCTCCACCCCTAAAGTATACTGTCATGGGATTAACTATAAACTCCTTGCATGATCACTTACTCTCCCCTCAGTGCTTTCGTGGTGAATGGAAGACTTCTGCTTCATCTTGGATGGTAAAATCAAACCTCTGTATCTAGAGATCTTGGTGACTGTGCAGCTCGAGGAATGGAGCTTACGGTGAAGTCTTTCTTTGTGGTCCTAGCAGTTCTGCTTCTTCAGTGTCGTTTTAATCCATCTTCTGTAGTTGGTAGTCTCTTATTTAATTTTTTTCTTTAGATATGTGTGAGCATATATATTCTTAGTTTTTGTCGGGTGTCTGTTTTCTTCTCTCCACCCCCAAATTTACCAGCAATATAATGTAGCATCACTTCTTCCTGCAAAGACATATTAAACAAAGGGGAAATTTTATGTGTAAAAACAAGCTCTTATCTACTAGGGATAAGAACTCATAGTTGGGGCCCGGAGAGATAGCACAGCGGGCATTTGCCTTGCAAGCAGCCAATCCAGGACCAAAGGTGGCTGGTTCGAATCCCGGTGTCCCATATGGTCCCCTGTGCCTGCCAGGAGCTATTTCTGAACAGACAGCCAGGAGTAACCCCTGAGCAACGCCCAAAAACCAAAAAAAAAAAAAAAAAAGAACTCATACTTGTTTACAACACAGGGACATCAACCACCCTGAATGTATGTCATGTGGAAACAACTTGGACTCTAGGGAACTAGACACTGGCGGTCCAGTCTCGACTCCTGGACCCCAGACATAGAAATGACAGAGTTCTCCACAACAACTCCAGGAGCAAATCCCCTCCAGGACATTCATAATGCTGCTCTGATGCCAACATGCACCAGTTCTAAATTGATAACCTGACAACAAGGAAATGGGAACAACTTGATCTAAGAGCAAGATGTCCTTCCTCATCAGCCAATGATAAGACAAAATCAGAAAACATGTCACTCTTTGATCTGTGCAAAAGCCAAGATTGCTATATACTGATGACTGGATGTTACAAAAGGATTGGACAGTACACATCCAGGGTCCAACAACAACAGCAGCAACAAAAAGCTCTAGCCTAGCTTTTAGTTTACGATCTGTTCAATAAACAAGATCTCCAATTCCAGAGGTCTGACTGAGACAACCGCAACTGAACAGGTCTTCAGAAACATAACGAAAGAAACGAAAGACTTTATCCCAGGCTCCATCCTAGGAGTAACATAATAACCAAGACCACAACCTTTCTTTTTTTTAACATTTTTTCATTAGTTTTATAGAAAGATGCAGAAATATGAGGTAAAACAAAGTAATCTGCATCTCAAATTTCTATGAAAAAGGTGGGAGTCCCAATTTAAAAGATAAAAAAAGAAAAGAAGAAAAGGTGTGACAGTTTTCTTGCATAGGCACAGCAAACATTGGGGAAAATAAAAAGGAAAAACCTTTGGCCTAAAAATAGGCAGACCCCATGAAGCAGCCTGTCATAAGACCAACTACAGGCTCTGGGCATACTAAGTTGTCTACCCCAGTCTTTCTTTATGGCCCCAGTAAAAGTTTCTCCTCAATCACAGTCACAGTCAGTTGTCTGTAATTAGAGATCTTGGTTTTTGCACAGATACTATGTCTAAGTCAGGGTGTCAAGGAGAGTCTTCTGGTTTCATCTCACTGTTAGATGGTGATGCAGGTAAACCTGCCCTGAAAGCAAGATGTTGCTGTTTCCAAGTCATCCAGGGTGTAAGATGAACCCACTCTGGAGCAAGTAGTGCCAGGCCTGTTAGAGCAAATTAGGACTTTCCCCAGTAAAAGTTCAATTCCTGGTGCTGATACAGAAAACTGAGTTCATTCCAAAGATGGGATCCAACATTCAGGGGTGAGGGTTGATGTTCAATAGACTGAAGCCTAAGTCAAGTTACTATGACAAACGTTCAGGGTGAAATGCCTGAACTACAATATAAAATTTATGAGTTCCTGTCCATATTAGATAAGAACTTCTTTCATATGTAAGATTTCCCCCATTTTAATGGGCCTTTGCAAAAAGAAACAATGCCACATGATACTACTGCTGCATATGGGGGTGAAAATAACAAGCTAAACAATCCCTATAACCTGGTTCTATTGTGAACTCAAAACCCAAGAGAAACCTATCTACAAGGATTTCTTACTAAACAAATTCAAAAAGAGGGATGAGGAAAACTACATTTGCATAAAGAAATATACAATAAGAATTACACCTATTATGAAAAAAAACATCTAGAAAAATATATGAAGAAAATACACATATCTGCTTTAAGCCCTTCAAAATAATCTGGTGGTGGAATAAAATTCAGAGCACAACTTCAGCCTGTGACATGGTCTTGTGGAGTTTGAAAAACAGCTCCCAGCAATCACCTATCAGGAAATGTCCTCATGCCGAGGTTCTCTCAAAAGCCGAATCTGGTAGTGAACAACTGTCTATAGAGAAGTGAGGTGAAAGGAAAGGGGCCACCAAGAGCAAATCAGGAATAGCAGCAGTGGCAGTTTCTTCCTGGGCCAAGGCAAGGCAGGCTGGAAAGCTGTCTTTTTGCTTTGGGAGCTGGTTGGCAGCTGGTTGAGGTGGGGGAAAAGTTCAGTTCCAGAGAAGTTAAGAACTGAGGATACAAAGAGTTAAATAGGGAGGAAATACTAGATCAGGGGTGAGAGAGTGAAAGGATAGAAAAAGATTTGTAAAGTGGTAAGCAGGGGATGGGGAAAGGAAAGGATTATATATAACAGGGGAAAGGACAATATACAACATAGACAGATATTGTGTACATTACAGTCATACATAGACAGACATAGAGGTGGCCAACACATATACTCTTGCACACATATAGACAATGAAGAACTGTTGCAGTTGAAAAACTGACCCAAATGGAATGGGTCAGAATGCTTCTAAAATATAAAGCTGGTGAGTCAAATGGAAAGGTTTTCCATTTCCTAGGCAAAACATCATCGGTGAGGATAAATTTTACTGAAGAAAGGCTTCCGGGGTTAGTTTGAACTTAGAGCATTCTTAAAACAATCATAATTTTAAAAACAATTTCTACTGTTAAAATTTGCCAATATATAATTGGTTCTTTGAACAGAGCACTTATTTTTCATTCATTCCATCTAAATATAGCTGTGATGGTCCAGGGATCTAAGCGGCTCCATCTCCCTTTCAAGGTGGCAGTGAGCCAGGTATGTCTGGTCAGATCTAAAGAGGCCAGGCCATTCGATAAGATTTCAATAAGGTCAGTGAAAGGTACTCAGGCTTATGTGGAAGAAAGAAAGCACAGTTCTTCCACAACCTCCTCTAAGAAAACACAAGGTTGCTCACAAACTGCAAATATATACTCAGATTTCCACTGAGTTATTCAAAATCCCATAATTTACTAACACTTAGGTGGGCTGCAACTCTGAATTTTAACCATCCTTACCATTTTAAGTATATTTTATTTAAAACCCAAAATTGGATGGTCTACATCCCTGTTCCTCAACCCTTATGTAAATTATAATTTCTGGAATATAAATAACAAAACCCAGCTCTGCTCAGTTTAGAAAGAAGAAGAAAGTGATTGGGAAGAGTAGCCAGTACCCTTGGGAACTCAAGGGGTAGTTCAAATTCATGACCTCCTTTTTTAAAAAGCTAACATCAGGGCCCGGAGAGATAGCACAGCGACGTTTGCCTTGCAAGCAGCCGATCCAGGACCAAAGGTGGTTGGTTCGAATCCCGGTGTCCCATATGGTCCCCCTTGCCTGCCAGGAGCTATTTCTGAGCAGACAGCCAGGAGTAACCCCTGAGCACCGCCGGGTGTGGCCCCCCCCCCAAAAAAAAACAAAAATAAAATAAAAAATAAATAAATAAAAATAAAAAGCTAACATCAATATGAGTTAGTGCTTCAAAGTCCCAAATTTTGCCCCTCTGATCCAAATTTCAAAGGCCCAAGAATGAAATTCAAAGAATTCGTGGGAGGGGAGAGTCAAGTATTGCATCAGCCAGTCTACTGCAGATTAGAAAAAGTGTAACACAGAGATGTTGGAAAGTCCTTGGTGGACCTGGACGCAAGGCATCATTAGGCCTTTCTATTGACTAAATATAAATATGTCTGGGGTGTGTGAGTATGTTTATGAGGGTAGGTCCTGTTTCTGAAATTCAAAATTATTTCTCCAGAAGATAATTTTCACCAGAACAAGAGATTTCATCAATGGAGTCTTCTCTAAAGTATCCAGTGAAAAATACCTTCTTTCACTCAGCATAATAGATTCCATATACATCCATGTATAGGAAAATTTCATGACTTCATCTCTTCTGATGGCTGCATAATACTCCATTGTGTATATGTACCATAGTTTCTTTAATCATTCATCTATTGAGGGGCATCTAGGCTGTTTCCAGAGTTTGGTTATTGTAAACAATGCTGCAATGAATATAGGTGTGAGAAAGAGATCTTTGTATTGTATTTTTGTGTTCCTAGAATATATCCCTAGGTGTGGTATAGCTGGATCATATGGGAGCTCAACTTCCAACTTTTGGAAGAAAAATGAAAAACATTTGTGTAATGATTCTCAGAAACAAAATAGAGGAGGACTGGAGGGTCCAGCTCCTGACATGAAGCTCACCACAGGGATCGTTTAGTGCAGTCCCAGAAATAATTACACTGAGAACTATCATAACAAAATATGACTGAATGAGGGAAGTAGAAAGCCTGTCTAGAGTGCAGGCCTGTATGGGATGGGGAGGAAGGATACTTGGGATATTGGTCATGGGAATGTTGCACTGGTGAAGGAATATATATATACATATATTTAAAAAAAAAAAAAGATAAGGCCTCCTAATTCTTACCACAGGCTGTGTTCTTTACACTGACTGTATAGAAAGAGGAAGTACAGTAAATGCACCCCATATATACCTCAACCCAGGCCCTTTACCTGGTCTGAATTGTGAATTGGGGGACAAAGAAAAAAAGATATTCTTAGAGGTTCTGATTATGGCAAGAGAAAAAGTAATTTGAAGCTAATTGTGGAACTTTATTTAATAGCAATTGCACTTTTTTTGGTTGTTTAATTGATTGATTTATGGGCCACACCCAGTATACTGTGGGCTTATTCCTTCATTTGCACTCAGGTATCACTTCTCGTGGTGTTCAGTGAATGATATAGGGTGCTGGGTACGGAATCCAGGTTTGCGGTGTGCAAGGAAAATGCCCTACCCACCATACTATCACTTCAAGGCCCTGAAATAGCATTTTTGATATATACAATTGCAACACATAATATCCAAATTAATAGCATATTAAATGTGTATGCCTATGTTATATTAATTTTATTACATATATTTATATGGGTATTTAAACTTTGTTAGTTAAATTAATTAGTGGGGGCTAGAGATAAAGCTCAAAGGGCCAGAACACATGCTCTGCCAGCCAGAGTCCAAGATTTAATCACTGGAACCACATTATCCTCTAACACGACCAGAAGCTAAGTAAATTCCAAGCTGGGATATGCCCCTGAGAACTTCTGCAGGATGTGACCCAAACATTCCTGCAAAATTTTAATTGTTAGGGAAAAATTTGTAAGTGGAAAAAAAAGTAACTTAAAGTAAAAATTTGGGGAATCAATATAGTCTGTCCTAGTCTTGTGACAAATGTGACCTTTCAAGGTGACATTGTCCTAATGCACATATTATCTTCTCATATTTCATTGTTCGCTATATCTCTTATTTTGCATGAAAACAACAAAAACTTGTTCCTGGAAGTTTGCACCTCCCAGGGGCAAAATGGGATAATTAGACTGAGACTACATGTCTGCTGGGTCCTTCCCAAGGCTGGCTCTGCCTGGTCCTGCTTTAGTCTGTGTATCTGGAAGTTTTTCCAGAACCACACTCTTCTTGGCTTTCACTCTCTCCATAGTGCAGGCTGACTGCTTCTTCCTCCCCCTTACAAGAGCTTAATTTTTTCCAGCCTAGAACTAATAAACCATTTCTTTGAATCCAGCTATGGAAAACACTTAAACTAGTACCAATTAACTTATGCAAACATAATCTGCAAGGGAAAAAAATAAAATCTAACAAATCAAGACCTTTGACTAACTTTATAACTTCAAATTACCAAGCATCAAGGAGATTGCTAACCTTCCAAGGAACTCAAGTTTTCAGCAGCTCTCATAGAATTGTATAATATTTAGCTCTGGTTGTACATTTCAGTTCTGCCTTCTCTTTTGCTGAATTTGAACTTCTCCTTCTGGTGAATGATACTGACCTGAAATTTTACTCTGCTAATTTTTTCCTGGATGATCTCTCATTGACTAGCATAAAATTTTACTCAAATGTTCTACTTGCTGAACCATACAACTGATTCTCTTTTAAAGCTATACTTTTGCAGATATGCTATGGCTAGGCAAGCAATATTTAGTTACAAGTGTGGGAGTCATAGTGGTAGAAGAGTCTTTTTTTGTTTGTGTTTATTTGGGGGACTACACTCAGCTGTGCTTAAGGCTTACTTGTAGCTCTGCATTTAGGGGTCTGGGGACCATCTGGGGTGCCAGTAATCAAATCCAAGTTGGCTTGTGCAAAGCAAATACCTTAATGACTGTACTACTGCCCTGGCCCCAGAGTGGTAGAAGATTCTGAAGCACAGGTGGGGCCTTGCTAGCCAAAATGCCAGCACCGAATCTGTTTCCTATTGTACTTTGTGTTCTCTGGGTATGTCACAATTCTGTTTTCAGGAGTAACAACATGTTCCGGCAGCCGGAACACCCAAGTACTTGTTTCCTAACTTCTAGGTTTGCAGGGCTGTTAATGATTTTACTTCCTTGTGTGCATCAAAGAAAAATTATAGCTTTATATTAGTCCTGGTAATCACCTGGCCAAAGTGGGTTTTAACAATAACACTGCTACCATACAGTGATTCCAAATCCTTTTCTATTTTCTTACCATCAGCCTATATTTTCTGCATCCTCACTCCTTCTCTTTATCTCACTAGTTATCTCTTTCTCCTTACTCTTACAAATTCAATTTACTTCTACAGGACCACAGTTCCCTGGACCTGAGGAATTTAAGTAAATAACTAGAGCAGTGTTGGCACACCAATCAGAGCAAGACAGGTCTATTTGAATGCAGCACTACCATTTCCCATCAAAGGAAAGAGAAAAAATTCAGGAGCATTCAGAGCAGAAATGTAAAAAGGGATTTTGGTTCCTTCTATCATATCTTCAAATCATAACTTTCTTATGTGCTTAATATTTTGGATCTAAAATATCTTACCTAAGCTGTTGAAATCTAAAGTTACCAGTTCAATGACACAAGTGGGATGTGTTATTAACAAACAACAATGATGGCTGCTGTCCAACTTCCTGTTTATTCTTAGTAGAGTGGGTACAAGCTCTGACTCTCCTCCCTGGGCCCTCAGCACAGCTGCTGTTTCATTTGCCCTCTGAAAAGAAAACACAACTTATTCCTCCCCTCATCACAACATATTGAGGGGGTGTAATGAAAAGAAAGAAATGAGAGAGGAGACATGTAAATGGGGAAAGATAGTCAGGGTCAAAAAAGCAGAGCAATACCTGTCTTAACCAAGAGATCAAAAGGTAAGAGGCAGACTGGTCCCTGCTTTCCTGAACTCTGGGGTGGTTGAGCCTACATGCAACTACCTACCACTGTCTTCCCATTATAGCACTGTAACGGGTTTCAAAAGGTATTCCTGTGTATCCAGGCAGAAAATGTGAAGAAAATCTACCAAAGATGAAAGACATAAATGAACATATTTACAAAGAACTTCAAAAAAATATTCTCTTCTCAACACTCTCCAGATTCAGGAAGGGAATGGATTGAACTGCCAATCAGCAGGTTCTTTCAAAGACTTGGTGGGAGGGAGGAAGAGGACACAGAAGACAGGGTCCCACAAGCCGTTATTTGGCTAATGGAAACACTGCAGTGGCACATACATTTATAGCAAAAGTGAGCATTAGGATCCAAATTCATTCTTTTGGTTAATAGTTTGCTAAGTCTTCTCTTAAGAACTCGAACAGTGGGTGAGGGATCAGTAATACAATAAATGTCATAAGGAAGCACTTCTGTGATCTGTTTGTTTCTATTCTGCCCAAGTAATATACCAACCAAACTGGCTATCAGAGCTATTATCTTCACCGCATATCATATGCCATTAAGTAAATCCAAGCAGAAAGCAGTGTGTCATTGTAACTACTGTTAACTGTAATCAGAGAGACTGTCTTTGTAACCATTAAGGATCATTAGCATTAACATAATGATTAGTTTAGAAAACTAAAATCATACATGTGTGCAGTATAGAACTGTAGTAAGATATGCATCAAGTGACGCCTGCCCAGTGGGGCCCGACTGTGAAAAATTGTGAGTGCTGCCTGTGTGTGTCTGTCTACTGTCCTGTCGCATGAACCTCTTGGGAGTGGGCTACTGAAAAGAGGCTCCAGAAAACTCACTCTCCCAGTGGCCCATTCTACGGCAGGAACGCCAAGGAACTGCTCATTTGCTACGTGGCCGTGCGCTCTTTCTAAGGAAAGAACACCATCGCAACAAGAAGAAAAAAATCACACTAAGAACTGTGCTGG
Source organism: Suncus etruscus (assembly GCF_024139225.1). Taxonomy (NCBI): domain Eukaryota; kingdom Metazoa; phylum Chordata; class Mammalia; order Eulipotyphla; family Soricidae; genus Suncus; species Suncus etruscus. The sequence continues at coordinate 117,894,023 of NC_064851.1, forward strand.
ATCACTAAAGCCCAGAATTTCTCTATGGACTGTCTTCTCTGCTGCGTGCTCGGGCCTAAGATTTGACCCTGTGTGAGGATTCATCCACAGAGGACTCCCCACCCTTGGAGGCAAGTCGACCCATCCAGAAAGGGCGGAGCCAGAGGAGTGTGGCTGCCTACATCATTTAGCCAATGAATACCACCACAACACGTAGAAAAACCCAAAATACAAGTGTGAAAATGGGGAAACAACGCAGGACAGCATCAGACATAGAGAATGAAGATGACAATTCTGAGGACCAGATAATGACCAACCAACTAATCAACCTCTCAGATAAGGACTTTAGACAAGCAATATGGAAGATGCTCAAAGAACTCAAAGAAACCATGGATAGAGTTGAACAGAACACTAATAAAAACCAAGAAAATATGAAGACAGAAATCACAAAACTCCAAACTGAAATAGCATGTCAACTAACAGGCCTAAAAAACTCAGTAAACAAAGTGAATGACAAAATGGATAAGCTATGGGACAGGGTATAAGAAGCTGAGAATAGACTTGGTGCTGTGGAAGATGAGATAAATAGCAATTCCATACAGTGGAAGAGATTGGAAGAAAAAAAAAACTTAAAGCAAATGAATAGACGATGGAAAAATTAGTCAAAGAATGGGAACAGATGAAAATAGAAGTCTATGATAAGATCAACAGAAACAACTTAAGAATCATTGGAGACACAGAGACCCAGGAAGAAAATTTCCAGGAAGAATCAATGGTCAAGAACATCATTAAAGAGAAACTTCCAGAGCTAAAGAATATATGTGATCAAATCCTGCATGCTCGAAGAGTACCAACCAAAAGACACCCCAGAAAAAATACCCCAAGACACATCCTAGTCACAATGACAAATCCCACAGATAGAGACAGAATTCTGAAAACAGCAAGATCAAAAGGGGAAATTACACTCAAGCGAGCATCCTTGAGATTTACAGCAGACCTATCACCAGAAACACTCAAGGCCAGAAAGCAGTGGTGGGATATTGTGACAAGACTGAATGAAATGAATGCTTCACCTAGAATACTGTACCCAGCAAAACTCATTTTCCGGTTTGACGGAAGAATACATGGTTTCACAGACAAAAAACAGCTCAGAAACTTTACAGACTCAAAACCAGTCTTAAGAGAAAAACTGAAAGATCTAATTTAAGACAAGACTAACCAAAAGACACACCATATTTTGATATAAAGATGGCATAAAATCCCAGGACAATTCTTTCTCTCAATGTCAATAGACTAAATGCACCAGTTAAGAGACACAGAGTGGCTAAATGGATCAAAAAACTCAAACCAACCTTCTGCTGCCTACAAGAAACACACCTGAATAGTCAGAATAAACATAGACTCAAAATAAAAGGCTAGAGAAAAATTATCCAAGCAAACAACAGCCATAAAAAAGCTGGAGTGGCCATACTAATATAAGATAATGCAAACTTTATACTCAGGAAGGTTGTAAGGGACAAAGATGGACATTTTATATTTATCAAGGGGTATGTAGAGCAGGAAGAAATAACTCTCCTAAACATATATGCACCAAATGAGGGTCCAGCAAAATATTTAATACAATTGTTGACAAATCTGAAAAATAATATCAGTAACAACACAATAATTGTGGGGGACCTCAACATGGCTTTGTCAACACTGGATAGGTCAACCAAACTGAAACCCAACAAGAATATACTAGATTTGAGGAGAGAAATGGAAGAAAGAGGCCTACTGGATATATATATATATATATATATATATATATATATATATATATATATATATATATAGGACACTCCATCCCCAGAAACCTGGATACACATTCTTCTCCAATGTACATGGGACATTCTCCAGGATAGACTACATGCTGGCACATAAAACATACCTCCATAATATCAAGAGGATAGAAATTTTGCAGGTTACCTTCGCTGACCACTAGGCTCTGAAATTATTTGTGAATTCCAAAGGGACTCAGAAGAAAAACTTTAACACCAGGAAGTTAAACAGCCTCATACTGAATAACCAGTGGGTCCGAGATGAAATCAAGGAGGAAATCAAAAGGTTCCTGGAAACAAATGACAATAAAGAAACAAACTATCAGAATTTATGGGACACAGCAAAAGCAGTACTGAGAGGAAAATTTATAGCTTTGCAAGCACACATCACGAAGGAAGAAGGGGCTTACCTGAGTAGCTTAATGACATAGCTAATAGAACTAGAAAGTGCTCAACAAAAATAGGGAGACAGAAGGAAATAACAAAGCTGAGAGCAGAAATCAACGAAGTGGAAACCCAAAAAACAATCCGAAAGATCAACGAAAGCAGAAGTTGGTTCTTTAAAAAAAATAAACAAGATTGATAGACCACTGGCAAAACAAACAAAGAGAGAGAGAAACTTGATAATACTTATTAGGAATGAAAAAGGAGAGATCACTACGGATATGGCAGAGATTCAAAGGGTAATCAGAAACTACTTTGAGAAACTCTATGCCACTAAAAATGAGAACCTGGAAGAAATGGATAAATTCTTGGACTCTTATAATCTTCCACAGTTGAAGGAAGAGGATGTAGCATATCTAAATGCCCCCATCACTATTGATGAAATTAAAATGGTAATCAAAAGTCTGCCCAAAAACAAAAGCCCAGGACCCAATGGATTCACTAATGAATTCTTTCAAACTTTCCAAGAGGAACTACTACCAATCCTAGCAAGACTCTTTCATGAAATTAAACAAACGGAAACACTTCCAAATAGCTTTTATGAAGCCAACATCACCTTGATACCTAAACCAGACAGAGGTGCTACAAAAAAAGAAAATTACAGACCAATATCACTGATGAATGCAGATGCAAAGATTCTCAACAAAATCCTGGCAAATAGGATTCAATGCCTCATTAAGAAGATTATCTTTTTTTTTTTTTTTTTTTGTGGTTTTTGGGTCACACCCGGCAGCGCTCAGGGGTTATTCCTGGCTCCATGCTCAGAAATTGCTCCTGGCAGGCACGGGGGACCATATGGGACACCGGGATTCGAACTGATGACCTCCTGCATGAAAGGCAAACACCTTACCTCCATGCTATCTCTCCGGGCCTAAGAAGATTATCTACTACGATCAAGTAGGTTTCATCCCAGGAATGCAAGGTCCATATCTATCAACATAATACACAACATCAACAACAAGAAAAATAGAAATCACATGATCATATCAATAGATGCAGAGAAAGCATTTGATAAGGTCCAACACCCATTCTTGATCAAAACTCTCAGCAAGATGGGAATGGAAGGAACCTTTCTCAATATAGTTAAGGCCATCTACCACAAGCCAGTGGCAAAAATTACCCTCAATGGAGAAAAACTAAAAGCCTTCCCTCTAAATTCTGGCACAAGACAAGGCTGTCCTTTCTCACCACTCCTATTCAACATAGCACTGGAAGTACTCGCTATAGCGATTAGGCAAGAAAAAGATATCAAGGGAATCCAGATAGGAAAGGAAGAAGTCAAGCTCTCACTGTTTGCAGATGACATGATACTCTACTTAGAAAACCCTAAAGATCTACCAAAAAACTTCTAGAAACAATAGACTCATATAGCAAGGTGACAGGCTACAAAATTAACACACAAAAATCAATGGCCTTTCTATACACCAATAGTAATAAGGATGAAATGGACATTGAGAAAACAACCCTATTCACAATAGTGCCACACAAACTCAAATATCTTGGAATCAACTTCACTAAAAATGTGAAGGACCTATACAAAGAAAACTATAAAACTCTGCTCCAAGAAATAAGAGAGGACACGTGAAAATGGAAACACATACCCTGCTCATGGATTGGCAGGATTAACATCATCAAAATGGCAATACTCCCCAAGGCATTATACAGATTTAATGCTATCCCTCTAAAGATACCCATGACATTCTTCAAAGATGTGGATCAGGCACTTTTGAAATTCATTTGGAACAATAAACACCCTAGAATAGCTAAAGCAATCATTGGGAAAAATATATGGGAGGAATTACTTTCCCCAACTTTAAACTGTACTACAAAGCAATAGTTATCAAAACAGCATGGTATTGGAATAAGGACAGGCCCTCAGATCAGTGTAATAGGCTTGAATACTCAGAAAATGTTCTCCAGACATACAATCACCTAATTTTTGATAAAGGAGCAAGAAATCCTAAATGGAGCAAAGAAAGCCTCTTCAACAAATGGTGTTGGCACAACTGGCTAGCCACTTGCAAAAAATTGAATTTAGACCCCCAACTAACATCATGTACAAAGGTAAAATCCAAATGGATTAAAGATCTTGATATCAGACCCAAAACCATAAGATCTATAGAACAACACATAAGCAAAACACTCCAGGAAATTGGGACTACAGGCATATTCAAGGGGGAAACTGCACTCTCCAAGCAAGTGAAAGCAGAGATATAACAGATGGGAATATATTAACTGAGGAGCTCTTGCACCTTAAAGGAAATAGCGCCCAGGATACAAGAGCCCCCCACTGAGTGGGAGAAACTATTCACCCAATACCCATCAGATAAGGGGCTAATCTCCAAAATATACAAGGCATTGACAGAAATTTACAAAAAAAAAATCTAATCTCATCAAAAATGGGGAGAAGAAATGGACAGACACTTTGACAAAGAAGAAATACAAATGGCCAAAAGACACATGAAAAAATGCTCCATATCACTAATCATCAGGGAGATGCAAATCAAAACAACTATGAGGTACCACCACACACAACGGAGAATGGCACATATCACAAAGAATGAGAATAAACAATGTTGGCGGGGATGTGGAGAGAAAGGAACTCTTTTTCACTGCTGGTGGGAATGCCATCTAGTTCAACCTTTATGGAAAGCGATATGGAGATTCCTTCACAAACTGGAAATTGAGCTTCCATACGATCCAGCTATACCACTCCTAGGAATATACCCTAGGAACACAAAAATACAACACAAAAACCCCTTCCTTACACCTATATTCATTGCAGCACTATTTACCATAGCAAGACTCTGGAAACAACCAAGATGCTCTTCAACAGATGAATGGCTAAAGAAACGGTGGTACATATACACAATGGAATATTATGCAGCTGTCAGGAGAGATGAAGTCATGAAATTTTCCTATACATTATGTACATGGAATCTATTATGCTGAGTGAAATAAGTCAGAGAGAGAGAGAGAGAGAGAGAGAGAGAGAGAGAGAGAGAGAGAGAAAGACACAGAATGGTCTCATTCATCTATGGGTTTTAAGAAAAATTAAAGGCATTCTTGCAATAATAACTTTCAGACACAAAAGAGAAAAGAGCTGGAAGTTCCAGCTCACCTCAGGAAGCTCACCACAAAGAGTGCTGAGTTTAGTTAGAGAAATAACTACATTTTGAACTGTCCTAATAATGAGAATGTATGAGGGAAATGGAAAGCCTGTCTAGAGTACAGGCGGGGGTCAGGTGGGGAGGAGGGAGATTTGGGACACTGGTGATGGGAAATTGCACTGGTGATGGGTGGTGTTCTTTACATGACTGAAACCCAAACGCAATCATGTATGTAATCAAGGTGTTTAAATAAAATATAAAAAATAAATAAAAGATATGCATCAAGTGCAGAAATCTAGCAGGGGCCCTCAGACTATAGCCCATGGGCCAAATGTGGCCCTTCGATGACATTTATCTGGCCCTCTGTGTTTTTTTGTTGTATTTTGTTGTTGTTGTTGTTATTGTTATTGTTATTATTGCAGCTGCTTGTCCTGCTTACAGCTGACTTGTCCTGGGCCCACAGTGCACATGTGTGGGATGTGTACCACACTCTCCAACTCCCCTCCTCCTTTCAGTCTGAGGTGGGGCACTCAAACCATGGCCCAAATAGGTCAATATTATTCATAATTTGGTCTTCCAACGGTCTGGGGAACAGTGAATTGGCCCCTGTTTAAAAGTTTGAAGGCCCTGCATCTAGAACAAGAAATGCCAGTGAAGATTTTACAGTTGCCATAATGCTGAGAAATGAATGAATTTACATAAAAAGAACAATTAGTGGTTAATGAAAGATTAAATACTTTTATGAGCAATGGGTATGTGCTTTTCTTTTGTAAAAGAGACAGTATTCTGAAATGTGCTCTTATTGTTGGCACTTCCTTACTGTCTTGCCTAGGACAGGTTTTCTTTTTAAGCAGAACCTTCCAGTTGTGACTGTCAAAATGCAAAGAGAAAAAAACTTTTCACTTCCAGAAGAGAATTTTTAAATCTACAGAAAAATATTCTTGGAAGACTAACAATTAGAAAGAGAAAAGTGATTGGGAGTATTTTCATTGCATCTCACAAGACAAACCTGCAGGACTGAACATAAATTTACTCTAAGCCAATGGCAAAAAAGAATTTAGGTTGATGTTTCATATACTAAGTTCCATCAAAACCAAAAACATGAACTTTATTGTAAGTATGTGACCCAAACATTAATCATTTAAAATTTTAAGTGAGTTTGCTAGGGGAGGGGGCAGTGAGTGAGAGAAACATTGGTGAAGGGACAATAACACTAACGGTTAGTGGGAAATTGGAACATTGTATGCCTGAAACTCTACTGATGACGTTATGTCACAATATATAAATAAAATTTAAGGAAAATTAAAATATTATGTTTCAATCAGAAACTAAAATTTCACTTTGGGCTGAATCAAAAGTACAGCAGATAGGGGACTTGCTTTGCATGTGGCTGATTCAGTTCTATCCCCAGCATCCTACATGGTCCTGCAAGTCTTCCAAGAGCAATTCCTGAGAAAAGAGCCACGATTAACCCCTGAACATCACTGGTGTGTGTCCCCCAAATAACTGCTCATAACATGTTATTCTCGGTTATAAGTTATGATGGGGAATTAAGGTTGTAAGAATGAATGAGGTTACGTGTTTTGAGCATTTTTTTGCTCTATCCCACCTGTGATAAACACTCATGTTTCTAATGAACTTTGACACTCAGGGAATATTGCCTCTCTATTCATCTACTGATCCTTCCCCCATAAGACTCCACCGGACTATAGACTGAAATTCTAGTTTAATTCAGTTCTTAATTCAGTTCTTAGTACCAAGTTTGCTGAATGAGCCTCATCAGTTCTCCAAAGGACATGAGTAGTAAGGTGGGGGGGGGAGGGAGTTCATCAATCTTTATCCTCTACATGACACCATCACCTCAGGCAGCGATTATTTTTAGAAAACAAAGTACCAGTATAAATTAATATTTTTAGTTTAAGTCTAATAACAATGAAGATAATCAGATGGGCTATCAACAAAAATGTGGAGGTCTCTATCCATAGAGAAAAGTCGGCAAATAATACCTCTTCTAAATGATTTAGATGATTTAGACATTTTCTTTTTTTCTTGTTGATATTTTGTTTTGTTTGGGGTCCACACCTACTGGAACTCAGGGATCACTTCTGGCAGGCTCAGGGGACCATATGGGATGCCAGGATTGAACACGGGTATGTCATGTGCAAGGCAAAGACCCTACCCCTGTGTTATTGCTCCGACCCCCGATTTAGACATTTTCTAACCTGAAGACAGAGTCTGCTATCACCAAACTCATAAGGAAAGAATATAGAGAAGGACTTCTGGAGATAGAAATCTGGGATTTTCTAGTTCTCTTCTGTAGAGTTAAATAATTAATGATGGTGCTGGATGGAGATGGATGGATGGAGGGACCTTTCTCTGCCATCCCAGGCCACATTGCTCTGCAAACCTCTTCAGCCGGTGGGTCTGGAGGTTCATGAGAGAGGCGGGTAGAAATCTCACTCATAGTCAGGCTTCAGGAAGTATCAGCTTTATTCATACCCTATCCACCACATGTGTGGCCTATATCATAACCAATTAAGCATTCAGCCATTCTTAGCTAGCCCTGCATCTTAACTTCTTTCAGCCATCTTCCCTTTGACCTCCATGCTAGCAAAAGACCAAAAGGGGCTAATCCCCTGGGTCAAAGGCCTTATATAACCTTCCAAGACCACTTCCCGGAATGGGCGGGGTCTTGCAGGTAAGGTTACACGTAATATCTGGTTCCCAAGACCCCTCCCAGAAATGGGCGGGTCTCAGGTAGATTTATCTAAATCCAGAGTGAAGTTCCACTTTTCTCCACTTCCAATATCATGGTATATAGAGACCTGACCGATTCTTTAAAAGGTACTTATTGAGAGCCAGAGCGATAGCACAGTGGTAGGGTGTTTGCCTATCCAGGACAGAGCCAGGTTTGATCCCTGGCATCCCATAGTTCCCCAAGCCTGTCAGGAGCTACTTCTGAGCACAGAACCAGGAGTAACCCCTGAGCATCGCCAGAGGTAGCCCCAAAACATATCTATATATACATATACATATATATATATATATACACATTAAATGTTGCAGCTTTACAAAACTGTTGACTTGTCCCTAAGGAGAATTAAAATTTATGTGAACCCTGAGTCAATGACAGCTCTTTTGTTGCCAACAATTTACACACCATTCAATGTTGTCTCTGCTGTAATTATCTTAATATTTAAAAAAATCAAATGAATGGCGGTTCAGTGATGGCACAAAACCACTTCTATGAATTGGGTGCCTGATATGTGCCAGGTTCACTAAATGGGCATCAGGTCCATGTGATAAGCCCTAAATCATGTTATGCTATATAACATATATAGGTACATATATATATATATGTATATATATATATGTACCTATATATGGGACAACATAGGTATGCTACCACTGAGACAAGTCTCATTTATTAATGCTAAAACAGACATATCAAAGCATCTATATTGATCAAAGATGCACAGGTAATATTGAGCAAACTCAGGATTGAACCTCAGAGTAACAAAGAGCCTTTTATTGGCAGATATTCTGCTCCGTGCTGTGGGATTTAAGTATAGCAAGTGGATCTGATCTTTAAAGACTTTGAAATGCAATTAGAAAGAACAAGATCAAGTCATGTAAAATTCAGTAGCAATAAAATAATGGTTCAAGTCAAAATAGAAAATTTGTCATAAGGTAGAATGATTAATTGTTAAATGAACTATAAGGCAATAATTGGCGCAACTGTTTAGTGGAAAGGGATATCTATAAATATTTACAAGCTTTAGTAAATATGCTGCATGTATTGAGAATTTCTAAATGAGTACCTAAAACTGGAGGCAAGACAAAATCAAAGAATAAGAAAAAATATGACTTTTTTTCTTTTGGAAAAAAAAAAAAAAAACACTGCTGAAAGAAAAACCAGAAGCTACTCTCTTGTAAAGGAGAAAGACAAGAGTCCATGGAAAATTTCAGAACTCCACAAGAAGGAATACATAAAAACAATTTATTTTTTAAAGGCTTTTATTTAAGATTTAGCTTCATGCCTCAGGAGTTCCATGTTTAAAATGTGTCAAAGAAATTATGTGAAGTAAAGATATGGTATATGCTTTGAATTTTATTTTATAATTTCATCTAAATTTAGATTGAAGAACTATGTTTTTGCATATACTCAGTATATATTGAAGTATTATTTACAATAGGTAAAATATATAAACTACAGAATCTACTTACAGATGGTTGGTCTTTTATAAATTTCTAACATATAGTGGAAAACTATTCATCTATTAAAACATGAAATTTTAATATTGCAGAAAGTGGGAGGAACACCAAAGAAATTATGTGAAGTAAAGTAAATATAAATGAAAAGGTCCAATTACTATATGATTTTATCATAGGTGTCTTGGTAAAGTGGGGAGAGTGAGGCAGACTGAAGAAAAGAGTGTTTGCACCTGTCTGCAACACTCACCTTGACCACTAGCTCTCGGGAAATTGCTGGCTTGGATCAGGACTAGTGAAGTCTGCTGCAAGCACCTACATTAAACAGATGTTCATGTCCTGCCAGTTCCATGAGGCAGACATGAACTTGTACCTGGCGTCCACCTTTTCATCATCCACCTATAAGATCCCTACCACCCAAATTCTCTCAGAGCCATGGACTCTATTTACAGTGAGAAATTGCTCTTTGTAAGAAAGCAAGTCATCACTAACCTCGGCAGAGGCATTTTAGGTGAGTTACTATCCTCTTATGGAAAAGAATTTCAGATGAGGGTAAAATAGTGAAGCCAGATTGTTTTAATTGAATGAAACTTACTTAGAAAGATGAGCAGGGAAGGAAGGAAGGAAGGAAGGAAGGAAGGAAGGAAGGAAGGAAGGAAGGAAGGAAGGAAGGAAGGAAGGAAGGAAGGAAGGAAGGAAGGAAGGAAGGAAGGGAGAGAGGGAGGGAGGGAGGGAGGGAGGGAGGGAGGGAGGAAGGAAGGAAGGAAGGAAGGAAGGAAGGAAGGAAGGGAGGGAGGGAGGGAGGGAGGGAGGGAGGGAGGGAGGGAGGGAGGAAGGAAGGAAGGAAGGAAGGAAGGAAGGAAGGAAGGAAGGAAGGAAGGAAGGAAGGAAGGAAGGAAGGAAGGAAGGAAGGAAGGAAGTACTGGCTTGAGAGAACATTGGTTTGAAGAGCAAACCAGAACTATGTTTTTTTAAAGAGAAAGCTGCTTGAAAAAAATTAAGATCATATAAATATGTTGCATTGGCAATGTCAAAATAGCAATTTCCAGTCTAATTTCAGTATCACTGGGCATGGCAATCAAAGCAGTGTGTTCTTTCAAAAGTTCAATATATGGGTAGAGAAAATGCTGATCAGTGTACACCATTCTCTTTTTAAAACTGCACTGCAGTTAGTAGCATGGCCTCAGATCAAGTAAACTAATGTATGAAAGTAGACTAGAAGCAGAATGCCAAATTTAGTCCTGATCTCTGCTTACTTCCTCAGCCAAAAGAGTATTGTTTCCTTTATTTAGTAACTCAAGTGGTTTTTAAGGAAAACATGTTATTACAATAGCAGCCCAAACTATAAATGTGGAAAAATATGTCCCTACACCAATGCTTTTTAATTATTTTCTATCATGCCCCCCTAGGAAGAAGGAAATATTTTAGCCCCCCCCCCCGCGTGACTGTAAATAGTATCTTTATTGAAAAAAACACTTTAACCTGCAAAACAAAGATATATAAAATAATTTGAGCTGATGTTTTAATCAAAGGTGATGTCTGGATTAATGGCTACAATGAGCATGTTTTATAATGCATAGCTTTTCAAAGAGGGGGTTGAAGCAGGACACAACACCACTCAGCTCCAGAGACATACAGAGACATAAACATAGCGCTTAGCTTGTTATAACAGTGTTTGCTGAGGTCCAACATGCCCCCTTTTATGGAGCCTCATGCCCCCTTGGGGGGCCCACCCCATATTTGAGAAGCACTGCCCTACACTGTTATATATGACTACAGATGAAGGCCCAAGATCTAATAGATCATTTTTCACATTGAATCCTCAAAATCAACTCTGAGGTAAAAATGTTGATTAGCCCCAATTTATACATGTACCCATGAGAAATTGTAAGAGAAAGTAGCCCGCAGAACATAAATATCTGTTCTAGTATAGTATAGAATCAAACCTAGACTCACATAACTTCAAAGGCTTAAAACAAACCATTGAAAATGACTCATCCTATTAGAAATATACATGCTTTTTTATTTCCAATGACTGCTCTGGGAAACTTGATTAACTCATCTCAGTCAATATTACTTCATCATTTAATACAGCAAAGATCCAAAATGTAATTCCATATCTGTTACAGAGCCAAAATTTAAAAAGAATAAAATTAAAGAAAACTACTGCCTTGGAGTCAGACAGTCAGCCAAATTTGGTCTCTGCTTTTACTAGCAATGCAAACTTTGAATTTGGGGAAGTTGTTTGATCTCTGCATCTCAATTTCTTTCCCCTCTTCTCCCCTCCCTTACATCCACTTGCTATCCTTCCCGACCCATATCCTCCTTCCATTCTATTTCATTTAAGTGCTTGCTGCTGTCATGACTTGGGTTCATATTTGATAGAAGTTCTTACACACTTCAGTTGTGGTACTTACCAACTTTCACATCTTTGGTTATGGTACTCACACACACTTGGCTACAAAGCCCTGGAGATTATACACTTAGTTGTGCCAGGGATCCCAAAAGCCAGTGCCACTTAGACATATGGTCCAGGGATGCCACTCTGAAATTCATCTCTGGATGGCAGGTACTTTGCCTTTTTCATGGGCCTTCAATTTCCTTCTTGGTAAAATATGGAAGAAGGCCCTATCTTATAGAGTAGCTGTGAAAAAAATAAATTGTACGCTCAACTAGAGTATGACATGATAGTACAACTGGTGGGTAGGGCATGCCTTGTATGCAGTGGAACTGGTTTCAATCCTTGACATCCCATTTGGTTTCCCCAAACCCCAGGAGTGATTCCTGAGTGAAGAGCCAAGTGTAACCCAACAATGCCAGGTGTGGCCCCAAAACAAAAAATAGATATGCTGAGGTTAGTTAATGCATGAACTACAATGTATGCTCAGCACAACATAATATACAGTTATTACTTTTTAAAAAGAATATTCCATTGCATATTATTTCGTGATAGGAATATGAAAGTAAATGAAGCCATATTTGGCTTCACAATTTTTACTGCAAGTTCATTATATAAAATGTATTAGAACCACCCAACATACATATAGATATTAATTTTAAATTATATAGATATAAAACTACAAAGTATGATTTATAAAGCCTATACAATTGATACCCCACTGGAGTACTGAATATTCTTTGACATATTGACAGCCTGCTTTGAAGGTTATTATTTTAGACCAATAATTAAGAAAACTTTAAATACATATAAGTATTTTATACATGTTAAATGCATATACTTTAAATATATGTGTGTATATTTATTTTTTTATTCTAGGACCACACCTGCCAGTGCTCAGGGTTTACTCTTGGCTTTGTGCTCAGAATTCACTCATGGCAGAAGTCTATTATTATATCAGGTGCTGGAGATTAAACTCAGGTTGGCCGTGTGCAACACAAGTACTCTACTTACTGTATAAGTGCTCTACTTACTGTACTCTCTCTTATCTTTAAGTTTAAATATTTAAGGTTTTACAAACCACACTAAATTCTTGCATTTTCTTTGCTTAAAAATGTCCACCTGTGCTTTGAAAAACAAATATAAAACAATTATTAACTCAGGACAAGTAAAAAAAAAGAGTACTTGGACTAAAGTTTCTCCATTCTTTTTTCAATTCATAGGTTGTGAATCCAGAACAGATTCTAGATAGATAGTAAGCCAGGAAGCAAACAAATACTACAATAAGCACTACACATAAAAATCAACTTTCAGATGCAATGAAAAGTAATGAAGAGGGACTAAAGTGATAGCATAGTGGCAGGGCGTTTGTCTTGCACACAGTTGACCTGGGCCAGACCCAGGTTTGATTCCCGGCATTCCATATGGTCCCCTGAGTCTGCCAGGGATGATTTCTGAGTGCAGAGCTAGGAGTAACCTCTGAGTGCCTGCAGAGTGTGGCCCAAACTCCTCCTCCATCACCACCCAAATAAAATAAAAGTAATGAAGAGCCAACAACTTAACAGAAAAAAAATTATATAGAGGAGAAAAAATTGTCACCATATAATAAGAGTTTTTAGGAATAAGAAGGAGGTATTCAGATATTGGGGTAAATATTTAAGATTGTCTTTTTTTTTTAAGAGACAATCATTTGGAGAAAAGAAAACTTATATTTGTACCCATAACATCATATCTCAAAAAATAAATCTACCAAAAAACTAGAATCTCAAATCTCAAAAAAATCCACCAAAACCTCTTTTTTTTTTTTTTTAAGGAATTATGGTACTGCTGGTAGGGTATTTCCCTTGGATGTGGCTGACCCAGGTTCCATGTAACCTTAGCACTACTGGGTGTGATCCAAAAACAAAACAAAAGCCCTATAAACTATAAACTACTACTATTAGACGGTTTTATTTTTTATAGAATAAAAGCTCTTGAATGGGGCCTGGATGGTGGTGGATGGTGATGGATGGTGATGGAGGAATGAGAGGCCTTTCTCCTCCAGCCCAGGACCATATGTCTCCAACTTCCTCCAGCTGGCAGGTCTGAGGTTTCAGGGTAGCAGCAAGGAAATCCACAGACAGGTTTCAGGAGATATCATTTTTATTCGTGCCCTGGCCAATATGTGTGTGACCTATCATAACATTTTACACTGGATCCCTATTCAGCCCTGCATTGTACCTTGTCTCTCAACCATCTCTCCTCCTCAAGCTTCTCTCTCAATCCATCCTCCAAATTCTCTCATCAATCCCCTACTGCCCTTCAGGCCAAACCTTTTGTTACCTATCAAAGACCCTTCCCAGAAATAGGCAGGTCTTATTAGCAGGTAAGGTTACAGAAAGAATGGGGGATGGGCTAACATTTTTCTCATGCCAATCTAGTATTAACTTGATCAATTACCACCATAGTAGAACCAAGAGGAGACAGACAGATTGCTCCCTTGCACCCACTATTACCAGATTTCGAATAACATTAAATACATATAAAAACATATAAAAACATATAAATAGAATCTGAAGGACAGAAAGGATATGAAATTTCAAATAACATATAAATACATATAAAAACATATAACTAGACTCTTGAAGGACAGAAAGAATATGAAATTTTTCCTAGCAAAGGGGAGCATAAGAAAGTGGCAGTCCTGAGTAGAAGGAGCTTGCTGGATCACCAACCGAAAGGAACTATGTCTGGAACTCTGAGCAAGGTGGAAAGAACTAAGTGTAAGATGTAGTGTGGGAGTCAGGTGGGAACCAGTTGGGAGACTTTTAAAGATAACTTTCATGGAGTAAAGCATGTAAAGCAGAAGTAGAGCCAGAGTAGATAAAATCAGGGCCCAGAGAGATAGCACAGTGGTGTTTGCCTTGCAAGCAGCCGATCCAGGACCTAAGGTGATTGGTTCGAATCCCAGTGTTCCATATGGTCCCCCGTGCCTGCCAGGAATTATTTCTGAGCAGACAGCCAGGAGTAACCCCTGAGCACCGCCGGGTGTGGCCCAAAAACCAAAAAAAAAAAAAAAAAAAAAAGAGTAGATAAAATCATCAGATTCTATGTTTCCAGGAATGCAAAGTTGAATCAGAACTAAAAGTTGGTAGGTCACAGATGTGCTCCCGAGGCAAAAATCAAAGGTTAAAGAGAAGTAAGTAAACTGTTTTGATTGTGTCTCCCAAGCTACTTAAGACAATAATTAAACTTTCAAGTTCTTTATTGCTATTCAACCTTGAAATAAAGTCACCACAGAAGCATATGCTGTTCTTTTACTAATCCACAAACTAAGTTGAGAACAAAAGTCTCACATTTCTGCGTGCCTTCTTTTTTCAAGTTTAATCTTTTAAAATTAAAATCGCACTGAGATGCCTTCCTTGAAAAAGTTCACACTAGGATCTGAGCACTGCCCCTCTCTGGAGGAAACAGTCATCTGTAACAGAGACCTAAGAAAAGCCATACTGCATGAATCTTATTGGATCACCAGAACTTTGAAAGATGTGGCTCTAGAAACCAGGCAGAAAGCAAAGCAAATTAATAGCAAATTTTGTAGACTTAGCTACACTTTATATAGCCCTTTCCAAAAATGAAAGTTTTCTAAAATTTTAACTTTGGGGGGGAAAAAAGTAACGTCACTATAATGTTTTCTCTTTTCTTCGCTTTTCCTTACCTCTGTTGCTCTCACTGATGTGATGCTTCCCAGGATTCATACATACATAGTTGTGATGCTCCCTCACTCTGCAGTATGCCTCAGAATTTAGACACTTGGTTACAGCTTCCTGGGATCACAATTAGCAATGGTGAGGATCCTACTTGGCAGTGGGGTTCTGGAGATTGAACTTTTGGCGTCATCTTGACAAGGCAGGTATTCTACCACTGAAACAAATCCCAGGCCCATCAATATTGTCAAAATACAGGTGAGGTAACAAGTTTGCAAAGTGTGTGCATATGTGTGACAACAAAGTACCTATCACATATATGTTACTGAACACTTTTAAGAGGGAATGAATGCTTTCATTCTTAACAGTTCGGTACACACATTGCAGAACAGTTTGGTATCACTTGAAAGGAAGAGTTTCTGTATGTAGGGTCTGGCGTAATAGCACAGTGGGTAGGACTTTTCTCTTGCATGTAGACAACCCAGGTTTGATTCTCGGCATCCCTTATGCCCCCTAAGCCTGCCAGGAGTAATTTCTGAATGCAGAGTCATGAATAACTTTGGGGTGCTGCTGGATGCAGCACAAAAAAAAAAAAAAAAAACAAGAGTTACTATATGAACATTTAGTTTTACTTATAGTTATCTAAGATAAATGAAATCATATTTCTCCCAAAAAGTTGTACAGAAATATTGATAGCAATATTACTCAAATAGCAAAAAGTGGGACCAACACAATTGTATATCAACTTATGAATAAATGACTCATGATATAAATATTCATGTCATGGAACATCATAAAGCAATAATATCAAGTACAAAGACATGCTACAACATGAATAAATCTTAAAATCATTATACTAACTAAGAAAACTAAACAACATATCATATAATGCATGATTGCATTTATATGCAATATAAAAGATAGGCAGATTCAAAAAACAAAATAGATGAGTATTGGCCTATGACTAATGGGACTCGAAAACTGGGCAGGTGGGACTATTAGTGGAACGTAGTTTACACTAGGGTGATAAATTATAATAAAATTAAATGATGAGGTATGTAACCCTGTGAATATGCTAAAAAATTTTACTGCACTTTTTCCCCTTTAGTAGGTTAACTGTGTGGCAAATGAATTCTAGCTCAAAAACATTGTTTTCCAGAGTTGAAAGGGGTAAGGTTAAGTGTTGAGCAGGTCCAATACTGTTACAAGTACTCTGTTACCTCAGGGAGATCATAGAGGTAGATTGGTCCATGGAAATCGAAATTGTCTAGGAATGTCTAACTCTGCACTGACTAGCCACAGTTTTGGTCCTATTCTCAGCACCTAGAAAAGTTCTGTAGATCAGAATCTCTCTCAACCCAGTAAAGGGATAGAACAGACTCCCTTCAGGAGACTCCTACAGAGCGTGAGAGGCCAAAGACCACCTTTGGCTCATCATGTTTACTTGACTGTCACAGCATTATATTGGCCAAGCCTGGGAAACCCTGATGTGACTAGTAAAGTATTAATGCCTTTATTAGTAAATTACCTGCACAGTTCTTGACCAATCCCCAGGAATTTTCTGTAAATAATGGGGTGCTCCAAATAAAGATTATTTTAGTCTTTCTGGGATTATGCAAAGGAACAAGGCAAGGTTCAATGTGAAAGTAGACAGAAAAACTATTTTTCTGTAGCTGAATTAAATACATTCTAGCAAGTTTAACTTAAAACCCACTCCTCTTGGGTAACCCATATGAAAGTGTACTTACTGATTATAATATATTGGTCATAAAAACTGAAAGCTGTACATGAAATAGATCACTAGTCTGACTAGAATAGTGGGAGTAAGAACTTTACCAGGGAGAACTTATGCTGAATATGACAGTAGGAGAAATTACTCAGAATTCAGACCTATGTTTTATATGCTGCTACTAAACCTAGTGGAATTTCTGGGTCTCCTCTCCAGGCAATACCTGTTACACTAGAGAGCAGACACTGAGGAAGACTGACAGCATGACCTCGCACAGATGCCAAAAATACTCAGGAAACAGATATAATGCTATAATGCTTTGGTTTCTGTTGCTTAACTTCTGTGTCATCATCCTAGAGGGAGTATCTTCTAGTGTTCTGTCCTCCCAAGGATTGAGAGGACCATTTACTGCTCCAGGGCCCTTGTCAGTTTAAGTAATATTCTCCTGTCTCATTAATTGTTCTTTTTCAGATGTTGGTAACTGCAGAACTGAACCAGTCAATTGCCTGGAACCTCTTTAAGAGCTAAGGTAGCATGATATTTCACCCTTTCTTTTAGATAGAGCTTAAAGAAGTTACAGGAGATAGACCTTTACCCATACTCCCCTTTAATGACTTCTAAGCTGATAAAATCTCTTGGGAAAATGTGAAACAGAAAAGTAAGTAAGAAAGCTGCCAGGGAAATAAAGGCAAGAGGAGCCACAGGATCTCAACTAGTTAGGGTCATTGAAATCAATTGGAAATTACACTATGTCTATCTAACTCAGAGGTTGGGATAAGAGTAATTAATGAACCAGACACTAACATTTAAAAAGGATGGGTGGCTGAAGGAAAGAAGGAGCAATGATTGTGATTCCCTGTTAATGTTAATGGTAAAAAAATTAGCACCAGGTGTGGGAGGCATTTCTGTCTGACCCAGTGCAGAAAAGACAACAATCTTAAGTTTTTTTTAGGCAACTAATTCTAGAGCTCTATGTTGTTCTCTTCACTCCAACAGCTGTTTAACTTGTACGGTTGAAGAAGATGCAAGAATCTTCTTGTTCCTCGTGGTGGAGAGTCACAGCCTAAATGAAAAGAAATCCATGCAGATTCAGCTGACTCAGCTTCCAGGACCAGGACAGAGTGCAGATCATCCTGATGTTCCTACTGGTAGTGGTGACTGTGGGGAGAAGGATGATAATGAACACTTGATTTGTTTATGAACTATACTTGGACTCTTATGCAGACTATGGACTGAGGGTTTGTGGGTAAAATGGTCACCTTAGGGATCCCTCCCCTAAACTTTGACTTATGGATTTGTTTGAGGTTTTCAATTATGCTGCACAAGATCTAACACTACTGAGGTGTAAGTGTTAAGACAAGGGAGGGTTCCAGGATAGGGAAGTTTCCTTGAAAGCATTTTTATTTTATGCTTCTACAAAAATGAACCCCCCAAAATGTGGGGGAGAGGCAAACTTTCACTGCTGCATATAGGAATGTCTGGGAAGCCATCTGGCAGCACAGAGGGAGCCAAAACCCGAGGCTAAGGCTGGAGGTCTCAGGTAGAGTTTGAGTGCTGTTCACTTCACAGAAAACCATAGTTGTCTTGGTTCAAATAGGATCAGTAGGACATATAAGAGAATGTGCCCAGACTTACTTGCCAGTAGGGAAGCATCAGTTAAGGCAATAACGAGGAGCTAGCCAGCAGTTTAACACTGTCTTAATATCCTAATATAAGCCCCACCATCAAGCATGCAGTAGAAGAGAGCCTAGGATCAGAGTTCCCCAGAAATTGCCAAAGATTTTTGATTGTGCATACATCTAGAACACTATTTGGACTCCTTAACAGAAGTTAAGGAGAAGAACATGAGGGGTTTGGACCTAAGTTTCTTATAACAAGGTAGACTGTGTATGGCCCAAGAGGAAGAGATAGGATGTCATCCAGGGGATGCTGAAGCAGGTGAAGGCCAGTTTGCAGAAGTTGAAAGACTCTGCCTCCTGGTATGAACAGTGTTTCACTCAATACTCTGGATAACTGCCCTGGCTAGGCCACTGTTATTCTTTTTGTGTGTGTGATGCTCTTAATAGGTCCTAGCATAATTAATTTCCTCACCCACTTTATTCAGGCATGCACAGGTATATTTAATATACTTGTGCAAAGGCCCCAGTATGTGCCCATAAGCAGGGATGGGAACAAGGAACCTCAAGGAGAGTCAAGGATTTGACTCAGGTTCATAAGAGGAGGAGGGAATGTGGGGCCCTGAGTTCTGAAATAGAAGGGACACCATTCTGTGTAGGACCACATATCAGGCTTCTTTTATGTTCTGAACAAGGAGGGATGCCATTTTGTAAGAACCACATGTTGTAAACCACATTGTTAGACTTTCACAAGACTGTTTCCATTAACACCACCCCAAACTACCTGGCCATTCTAGGTAGCCTATCTGGAAAGAACAGGAGAGAGCAATAGAAAGGTACCCTAGACAACAGCCAGTTGTTTTAAAGATCATCAGAAGCTAGAACCTCACTAATCCCCCTCCCTATATAAATCGCTTATGGCCTTGGGTAGAATTCATCTTTTGCAAGAGATGACCCTGACCAGTCAGTTTAAAGCTGACAGGTTTAAAGTAGAGGAGAGCTTAGAATAGATGGATTAAAGTTTTGTTTAGCTATAAGAAAAATGTTTCCCAAAAAATGTCACTTTACAAATGACTACATAAATCTTTTAGTATAATTTAAGGAATCATTTAAATGTCATTTGAAATGAACAAAAAACATAGTGACAATATATGAAGTCCTGGGTTTTTAAAATGGGACCTACAGGTGTCATCAAAAATTTAGTTTGGACTTCTTGGCTATTATGCCAAAAGTCTACCCTCACAGAGTTAGTTATTCGAGAACATATTCATTTGCCTGCAGTGATCCTCTTCCCTAACTTGATTGTACATGGTAGCTGATTTAAAGGTGAAAACATTATAAAACTATAAATAGTCTCAAAATCAATGAGAAAAACCCTTAGAAGCACTTTGGTACACATAGATACTTAACCTGTGTATGCCTAAGACTGCAATTCCCTTCTGCCCATGAGAGAATAACACAGTTCATGAAACTGCAAAGAATCAGCAAATAGATCATCTATTTAGGGATAGTAAAGAGTTGGAAGGACTGCAAAATTAGAGCTGATTCCTACAAATTGTCCTTCACTCTTTTGTTTGATTGTTCTTTTTTTTGGGGGGGGGTGTCACACCCGGTGACACTCAAGGGTTACTCTCCTGGCTCTGCTCTCAGAAATTGTTCTTAGCTCGGGGAACCATATGGGATGCTGGGAATTGAACCAGGGTCCATCCTGGGTTGGCTGCATGCAAGGCAAACACCGTACCGCTTTGCTATTGATCTGGCCCCTGTCCTTCACTCTTTTTTTGCTGTTGTTTCTGGGCCACACCTGCCAATCCTCAGTGGTTACTCCTGGCTCTGTGCTCAGGGATTATTCCTGGTGATCAGAGAGACCATATGGGATGCTGAGGATCAAACCCGGGTTGGCCATGTGCAAAACAAATGCCCTACCTGCTGTGCTATGGCTCCAGCCCCCAGTATCCTTCATTCTTGATAGGCTGTTTCACTGATAAAGGTAAGCTATTGTTTTCTTTCTATTGTAAAATGTTTCTTTAATATTAATCTATAGAATATTTACATATTACAAATTATTCATGTATTCTTTTATTTATAATAGACTCTGCTAAAATCCATAGTAGAAACATTCATGTACAAGCTGAAAACAGACCATAGAGACTTATTCTTTCCATGCAAAGTCATTACAATGACTTTAATCTATCCTATATAATTAATCAATCTTATATGGTCAAATTAAATAAACTATAAGAAAATCTAGTAGTTACTACTCTTGGATAAATTTTGTGAACATTTTTAAAATAATAAAGGTTTATAATACTACAGAAATTTAGTTGATAAAGCAGAAGTAAGATTTAATGTGAATCTTGGAAGTTATAACATTGGTAAAATGCTATCTGAGAGCATTGAATGTTGTTGAAGAATATTTTATTAAAGAACATGTCAACTGACATGACAAATTTCATTATTATCTTATCTAAAAATGTTCCAAACTTACCCCAACCTCCAATAACCACTATACAAATCAGTTAACAGACATCAACAATGAGTCCAGACCTGTACCAACATAAATATTACAACTTTCTGATTATAATTAGCATTTGGTCTTTTTTGTTTGTTTGTTTTGGCCACACCCAGTGACACTCCGGGGTTACTCCTGGCTATGTGTCAGAAATTGCTCCTGGCTTGGGGGACTATATGGGATACTAGGGGATTGAACCGCAGCCCATCCTAGGTTAGCACATGCAAGGCAAACACCTTACCATTTGTGCCACCGCTCTGGCCCCTAATTATCACTTATAATTAAAATTGTATTTTATTTTAATATATACTTTTTAGGGGCCGGAGAGGTGGTGCTAGAGGTAAGGTGTCTGCCTTGCAAGTTCTAGGGTAGGACAAACCATGGCTCAATCCCCCAGCATCCCATATGGTCCCCCCAAGCCAGGAGTGATTTCTGAGCGCATAGCCAAGAGTAACCCCTGAGCATCAAATGGGTGTGGCCCAAAAAGCAAAAATAAAATATATATATATATATACTTTTTAATGATTCAATTATATTACATACTTAATAAACTACAGTACAATGTAAAATTTAAATATGTGAACAGTATATATGTATATTAGTATATACATAGATATATATACATATACACACACAGACAGGGAAGCCAAAATGTTTGTGTGTCTCTATACTAACATTTTCTTTCAAATGTTCTGAAAATAAACCTTTCAGTATCTCCAAGGTATTCCCAAAATCAACAAAAATTAATCCAAAAATGTACAAAGACTAAAAGTAACCCATCCTCAAGTCTTACAAACAAGCTGCCAGCAAAACAGCCCAAATAGGCTTCTTAAATCATTCTATTAATTGCATGCTTCTAAGTACCACTTATGTGGAAAAAGTACTGGAAAATAAAAATTCTTTGAGTTGTTATTTCTATTATAATGACGATTCCCTTAAAGAGATTTTTTGAATGCTTTTATATTTTTTTAAGAAATAATTGTAGCCATTTGTTCCCTCAATCTTACATGAGATATAAAGAAATAACTTTGGATATGGACAAAAGGGCCTCAGCATTAATCAGGATGCTCCAGAGCAACTAAATCAAGAGAATATGTCTGAAGATAAGAAATTCATTTTTTAAAATGGGCTCCTATGATTATGAAAGTTGACAAGTTAGAAATTTTCAAAACAGGCTGGCAGACTGCAAATCCAGGAAATAGTATTATAACTCATCTAAAGACAGAATTCTCTCTCCCTTAGTGGACCATAGTCTTTTTCTCTTCAAGTCTTCAACTGATTAGATAAATGAGATCTAGTCACATTGTGGAAGATAATTGGCTTCACTCACACTCGACTAATTTAAATGCTAATATCATTTGAAAGATATATCCACACTAAGACATCTAAACTGGTATTTGACCAATCATCTGAGTAGCATGATCTAGCCAAGTTAACATATAAAATTTACCAGCACAGATTCCATGTCTCACATGAAGAACAGCCTACATAAAAACAAACAAACAAACAAACAAAGAATATGCTGTTGTGGGCCTAAATCCAATATATATATAACCATATAAAGAAGAACAGAGAAAAAGGAGCACAAGAAAACAGACTCTGTCAACTATTCTATGACCCTGAGAAGAATCACATATCTAATGCTGAAACTTGATAAAAAAAAAAATTTCTGGACATTGGAAAATCAAGAAAGAAAAATATAATTAACAGATATATTTATGACTACTACTTATGAAGTTCCATCCGGAGACCAACCCAATCTTTAAAACTCTACTGAATTCTCCAACTAAATCACCTCTGCCAAAGAGATGCCACTCCCCTTGCCCAACCTGACTATCTAGATTCAACTTTAGAAATAATCTCTAAAAACAATTTTTTTCTCTAGAATTTCAAATACTTATTTTGAAATTATTCTCCCCAGGTTAACTAACAGTAGGAAAATTAAAATGTGAAAATTGAACCCTATCATGTTTACTTTCAAAATTATTAAATAAGACCAAGGCTGTAGCTCGATGGTAGAGCACTTGCCTTGTATGTAGAAAGCATTGTGTTTGACCACTAAAACCAAAAACCACTAAAACCACTAAACCAAAAAACAAAAACATAAAATTAAATGGACAAGTAATATCTTTCTAAAAAGTACTCATAAGAGGAAAATGGACACTTTGGTGCTGGGTGTGGTGCTGGAATGATTGTGTGTGAAAATTATAATCAACAGCACTATAAATCCCGGTACTCCCATAAAATGTTTGGGTTTGTTTTTTTGTTTTTCAAAAAGTGGCCACAAGAGTCTAGAGTGATTTATTCTTCTGAGTGACTCATCGTGAGTGATTCATTCTTAACTAACGCTAATGTGGAACACCGACATCCTGATTGTGCTATGCTGTACTTTTCAAGTCCTCCCTTTAAGCAACATTAATTAGCACAAAGCAGACTAGTGCTGCAACCATGATGAAGCTGGCCTCTCTGGCCATGTACAAAGGCTTTCAGGGAAATTTATCAAATATCTGGATTAGTAGGCTGAATGATATTTCCAACTTGTAAAGCCAGGGAAGGCTATAAACCATAATGTTTAACTGAAAGTTTGGGGGTTTTTTGAAGTTTGTTTAGTTTGTTGTATCAGTGTCAGGGATTGAACCCAGAGCCTTACAGATGCTTGTCAAGTGCTCTACGAGCGAGCTGTGTATCTGGCCTCTCAGTGAAGTATTTGGAAACTTACAACAACTTGGATGACTATTGTAGTTATTTTTCTTTGTGACCTTAGGTGCATTATCAGACTTCTCTCAGCCTCTGGTTCATCATTAGTCAGGGATTTGTAGAAGAGTTATTAAAAGCATTCAATCAATTAATATATATAAAAGGCTTAGAAAAATATCTGACCTATAAGACTTGTCTCAATAAATTTCGGTTACAAGTATTACATTATTAAGTAAGGCATTTAATAGCTTACTCTTCTGTATTTTCTCTGAGGACGGCTCATCAGTTTTCTGCATCCTCAAAAATAATATTTGAACTTGTCTCACTTTTTTTTATTATTTTTGTATAACTAAAGACTTGTTTCTCTGAAAAAAGGCTATTTCTCATTAAAATACATACAACCCTTCCAATGATATTTTTCAGGTTCAAACTAATTTTCTAAGATTCATCACTGGACACTGAATTAGAAATTCAAACATCAGTCTGATGGCAAAGAGGAACATGACAGAAGTTTAAATAAAGTTTTAAAGAAAATTTAAATAAAGTGTGACATGATCAAGCTGGTACTTTTAGAAGATGTCCCTGGCAGCAACATGGAGACAGATGGGAGAAGATGCTGAGAAGGATCAAGTTCTCCAAGTTCAAGACAATTTTGATTCCAGAAAAGAAATGGAAATAAAACACAAAGCAACTACTACAGGAATTATCAAATGATCTACACTCGACATTATACATTGAAAATTCTAACTACAATAATTACTTATTTTTAGTTTATTAGGATACTATACTTGTATGGTATTTAAAAGTGGCCTTCTTTGTGTGTGATTAAGCACTTGTCTTCCAGATCTCATTTAGAAAAACATGAGTAGACATCATCTTATAATCTGTCTGATATTTCATGCTCTTAATTTGCTTTGACTTTCCATAAACTATGATTTTCCTACAACTAAAATTTAGGACTAAAATTCAAAGCATTATATCATGGCACATCCTTTGTCCCAAACTCCAAGGATATGAGCTGACATTCTGCTCAAAACTAAATGTGTTCATTCTCAAGGGGTCAGCTGCATGAGAAATTAGAAATACCAAAGTTTTCTGTCAGAAGACCAATACCAGAGCAAGGGAGAAAGCACAGGACTTAGGGTTCATATACCCAAATCAACTTTGATCCCCAGCAACATGTAGCTTATATATAACCCTAAAGGTCCCAGAGAACTATGAGGATAGCTTTGGTAGTTTCAGGCACCACAGGACCTGAATAGCACTATATCCCAGGCACATACACAGCTTGGGAAGCCCAAAGAAATACCTTATGCTACTGAGTCCATCATAACCCTTTTTTGTCTTTTAAGGGCTCTGGCGATTAGCCTAGCAGCTGCCCTTATATTGCAGAATAGAAATCATTTTCCAAAATCTTTCTTTTATTCTTCTTTTTTTCTAAAACAAGTACAAAATCAAGAATCTTCTCTTCAACAATATGCTGCATTAGCATTTCTTTTTTTGGCTATTCAGATAGTTTTGAATACATAATCTCATTAGTGATAATTTGTTCCCTATGGAACAAATAATGGAAGCCTGTCTCACCCAAAGTCACACAACAAATCAGCCTCTAAACCAACTGGAAACAGTTAGTACATACTAACTGTCCTTGTGTTTCAACCCAGAACTCCATCATATTTCACTTTGAAAAACAAAAGAAGTCAATAGTTTCTTTTTGGGTATAGGAATGTAGAAAAACAGAGAGAAATATTTGAAACAATCCAAAAAGTGAGAATATAAAAAAAATCTGGGCCCGGAGAGATAGAACAGCGGCGTTTGCCTTGCAAGCAGCCAATCCAGGACCTAAGGTGGTTGGTTCGAATCCCGGTGTCCCATATGGTCCACCGTGCCTGCCAGGAGCTATTTCTGAGCAGACAGCCAGGAGTAACCCCTGAGCATCACCGGGTGTGGCCCAAAAACCAAAAAAAAAAAAAAAAAAAAAAAACAAAACAAACAAAAACAAAAAACAAAAAAAACTTAATTATCAATGTCAAAAAAAAAAAAACTTGTATATACTTTGGCCGTACATGCACTAAAACTCGAACAATATAGATAAAATCACCATAGTCCCTGCGCCAAGATGACATGAAAATTCATGAAGCAGTCCATATTTTTCAATATGGACACTTCAAAAGCTTCTATCCATTCCTCTTCTTAGCATCTATCCCAAGGGTCCAAAACCTCTATTCAGAAAATACATTTGCACTTCAAGTTCATACAACACTAGTTCACAATAGCTAAAACCTGGAAACAACCAAGTGTCCAGGAACAGATAACTAGATAAACAAACAAAGGCACATATACACATTGGGATAATCGCATCTGTAAGAAAAGATGAAATCATCCAATTTGCTCCTATGTGGATGGATCTGGAGAATATCATATTGAATGAAATTAGGAAAGGGCCAGACGCAGAATAATCTCTTTGTATACAAGATGCAAAGAAACAAAGTAGGATACTGACAAATGGCCAAAGGCAACAGAAACCAAGAATTGGTCTTCTGTAGGATGCTTGGTTGGGGGTGGGGAAGAGGAGGAGACAACAGTGGGAAAATTGTGGAAGGAAGTAGACACCTGAGGAAATATATGATCCCAAATTCTGCATAAAACCTTACTGTTAGCAATATTATAAACCACAGTGCCTAGAAAAAAATCTAAATAAGGTAGAATTTAGGACATTCTAAGAAAAAGCTTTAATATTCACTCATACAAAACTTTCACTGACTTTTCATAAAACATGAAAATTCACACACTATATTTCCCTAATTCCAAGAAACTCTGTAGGTGAATTATTTATAAAGCAATATTTTCTACAGCTGCCTGCCTGTATTTACTTTGTTTTTCCCAGGACAGTTTCTCCAAATATATTCTCTTTATTTTATGATAAAAGAAAGTAGTATCTCTGATAAATGTTCCCAAGACAAGCAATGTAAACTACGCAATACAACACGTCATAAAATATTTTTAGGACACAAAATATTCATCTCAGTCTGCACATCCTCAGACGTTTGCAGTCATTAATTCTACTTTGCCTCTCCATTAGATTTTATTTTGAATCTCTGTTTTAAATGTAAATGACTGGTTATTTGTTTTGTTTTCTGTTCCTTCACCTCTCTCCTTCCCTCCCTTTGTTGCTGTAATGGCTGGAGCTTGAATACTGGCAGCAGTGGTTGTCCATAGTTTGTTATGATGCTCACTGGGTGTTGTGCGCTTCAGTTGTGATGCCAGAGGACACAATTTTCTTTGGCACCATGGGCCTTAATGGCAGTGCTCTGACTTGGATCGCACTTGGCATCTGGGTGAGGTGTCAGGGATCAAACACTCAGTTTTAACACTCAAAAGGCTGGTGCTCTGATACCAAACTTTTGCTAAGGCCCACAAATTGTATTTAAATAAATAGCCTATTTATCTGTTAAGTCAATAGATGAGGTTTTTTTTTCTTAGTGAATTTTGTTTTATATCTTCTTCCACTTTCTTTCTCTTTTATTGATCATGTTGCTGCCATGATTATGAAGTCTTTCACACTTGATTATAGTGCTGGCCAGTAATTAAACACTATACTTGTGGTATATGCTTATGTTTGATTGTGATATCTCAGAGAACCACACTTTTTGGTTTATTTTTTGTTACAAATAATAGTGCCTCCAGAATGGAATTCAGCAGGAATAGAAAGGAGTATAGCGGGTAGGGCAATTGTCGTGTATGCAGCTGGCCCAGATTCAATCCCCAGCCCCTCAGATGATCCCCTGAGCCCTGCCAGGAGTGATCCCTGATCGCATAATGAAAGTCAGATGTGGTTGTAGCCTAGGATCTTACTTGTGGTCTCCTAATTTCAAGGAAGGTGCTGCACATCAGTGTCATTCCTGTCTCTGCAGTCACACTGGACAAGTACTATTTGCCTCAAAAAAAAAAAAAAAAAAAAAAAGAGAAAAAGAGTAGAGCCCTGTAATTGATCATATTCTTACAAAAAAAAATTCTTTTACATTTCTCAACTTCCACAACCCCCAACATCAACAAGAATCAGACAAAACAGAAATAAATACATGTTCCAATGGTGTTTACCTGGGATAAGAGGGTTTTCTCTTGGAAGGACAAATTATCACAAACCTGGCGTTTCCCAGTGTATGATTAGAAATATAATTAGAAGTTATGAGAAGTTACACACAAGCACACAAAATCTCAGTCACTCACTTATTTTATTTTTCATAAGTTGTAATAAATAAGTGCAAAATAACTCCTCTCCTCTGACAAAGAGGGTGTGTTGGCATGTATGTGTGTGTGTGTGTGTGTGTGTGTGTGTATGTTTGTCTGCTTGTGGGCCAAACCCAGAAGTGCTCAGGAGACAACACAGTGCTGGACATGAATTCCAGGCCTCCTGTATGCAAAGCATCCATCCCAGTCCTCTGACCCAATTCCCAACATTAATGTTACTTAAAAAAAATACAAACAACAACAAAAAAAGACACTTGTGATATTTGGTTGTTGTTCTTTGAACACTTCACTAAAACTGACACCTCTATCAGAACCATCAATGGGATATTCACTACTTCCCTTACACTCCTAGTTTAAGATAAGTCACAAAATTGGATGTAAGCTAGAAAATCTTTAAAGCTCTAAAAAGCAGGGTAAGGATTATGTAAAATTCTAAACCAAGCTGAAGATAATTGTTTATTAAGCATTTGCTATGTTCCAAGTACTGTAATAAGACTACTATATGCTACACCATTACCAGATCCATTGAAAAGGTAGGGTCCACATGGTTTATAGAGACCAGAGTGATAGTACATCAGGTAGGATATTTGCCTTACATATGGCTTACCTAGCTTAGCTCCCTGGCATTCTATATAATTGCCCTGAGCATTGCCAGAAGAAATTCCTGAGTATAGGTGAGGCAAAACCCTGAGTATCACTGATCTGGCTCAAAAGCAAAACAAAACAAAATAAACAACCTCCCACACAATTTACAAAGAAAATAAAACTGAGGCTAAGAAGGCTGATGATAGTCATGTGTCGTAACCATTTGATCAACAAGTGACTATGGATGCAATGTTGATCTTTTTTGTTTTGTTTTGTTTTGGGGGGGGGCACACCTGGTGTTAGCCAGAGGTTACTTCTGGATATTCTCTTAGAAATCGCACCTGGCTTGGGGGACAATATGGGATGCGGGGGATTGAACCACGATCCACCATAGGTTAGTGCGTGCAAGGCAGACGCCCTACTGCTTGCACCACATCTTTGGCCCTTAATGGTGATCTTAAAAGAAGATATCACTGAGTCTAAAGATGAAGTAAGCTAGGCCATCTAAAGATGAAGTAAGGTAGACAATTTATGCAATCATTCCCAACAATAAAATCATCAAACAATGTATTTCACAGAATATGTCCCTGTTGTTAAGTGACACATGGTTGTAATCTGCTCAAGAAAATATAATCAGGCTGGAAAGATAGCACAGCAGTAGGGCATTTGTCTTGCACTCAGCTGATCCAGGACAAACTGGTTCGAATCCCAGCATCCCATATGATCCCCTTTGCCTGCCAGGAGCACTGAGCACAGAGCCAGGAGTAACCCCTGAGCGCTGCCAAGTGTGACCCAAAACCAACCAACCAAACAAACAAACAAAAAAGAAAGATAATATAATCAATAAATAACCTAACCTATATTCAAAGTTTTGTCTGTCTTAGACATTTTATGTATTTCAGGACTTTAGAATATAAATAGGTTATTACATTCCCTTTTAGATGAAAAAAAGCAATAGACAAGTAACAGTGTGAGCACATGTGTTTACATATATAGAAATACAGATTTATGGGGCCAGGTGGTGGCGCTAAAGGTAAGGTGCCTGCCTTGCCTGCACTAGCCTTGGACGAACCTCGGTTCTATCCCCCGGTGTCCCATATGGTCCCCCAAGCCAGGAACAACTTCTGAGCGCATAGCCAGGAGTAACCCCTGAGCGTTACCGGGTGTGGCCCAAAAACCAAAAAAAAAAAAAAAAAAAAAAAAGAAATACAGATTTATAAAGGTATATACAAGTATATAAAAATACTCAGGGATAGGGAGGGACTTCAGAGCATAAAAACCGGCTAACCTTTGCAAAAGCTGGCTCCCTATGTGTGACACCAGGCGGGGAAAATCCGCGAAAGTACACCGGCCCAGTGGGGCTCAGCTGTGAAAGACTGTGAGTGTGACCTGTCTATGTCTGTCTACTGTCCTCTTGCGTGAAACTCTTGCGAGTGGGGCAAAAAGAGCCTCCAGAAACCTCGCTCGCCCAGACGCCATTTTCAGGGAGGGACTTCAGAGCATAAAAACCGGCTAACCTTTGCAAAAGCTGGCTCCCTGTGTGTGACACCAGGCGGGGAAAATCCGCGAAAGTACACGGGCCCAGTGGGGCTCAGCTGTGAAAGACTGTGAGTGTGACCTGTCTATGTCTGTCTACTGTCCTCTTGCGTGAAACCCTTGCGAGTGGGGCAAAAAGAGCCTCCAGAAACCTCGCTCGCCCAGACGCCATTTTCAGGGAGGGACTTCAGAGCATAAAAACCGGCTAACCTTTGCAAAAGCTGGCTCCCTGTGTGTGACACCAGGCGGGGAAAATCCACGAAAGTACACCGGCCCAGTGGGGCTCAGCTGTGAAAGACTGTGAGTGTGACCTGTCTATGTCTGTCTACTGTCCTCTTGCGTGAAACTCTTGCGAGTGGGGCAAAAAGAGCCTCCAGAAACCTCGCTCGCCCAGACGCCATTTTCAGGGAGGGACTTCAGAGCATAAAAACCGGCTAACCTTTGCAAAAGCTGGCTCCCTGTGTGTGACACCAGGCGGGGAAAATCCGCGAAAGTACACGGGCCCAGTGGGGCTCAGCTGTGAAAGACTGTGAGTGTGACCTGTCTATGTCTGTCTACTGTCCTCTTGCGTGAAACCCTTGCGAGTGGGGCAAAAAGAGCCTCCAGAAACCTCGCTCGCCCAGACGCCATTTTCAGGGAGGGACTTCAGAGCATAAAAACCGGCTAACCTTTGCAAAAGCTGGCTCCCTGTGTGTGACACCAGGCGGGGAAAATCCACGAAAGTACACCGGCCCAGTGGGGCTCAGCTGTGAAAGACTGTGAGTGTGACCTGTCTATGTCTGTCTACTGTCCTCTTGCGTGAAACTCTTGCGAGTGGGGCAAAAAGAGGCTCAGAGGAGCACGGCCGCTCCGCTTCGCTACGCGGCCGTGCACTCTTTCTAAGGAAAGAACTCCATTGCAACAAGAAGGAAAAATCACACTAAGAACGGCGCTATATCACAGAAGCAAACATTTCTCTCTGGACTGTCTTCTCTGTTGCATGCTCGGGCCTAAGATTTGACCCAGTGTGAGGCTTCATCCACGGAGGACTCCCCTCCCTTAGAGGCAAGTCAGCCCATCCAGAAAGGGAGGAGCCAGAGGAGTGTGCTGCCTACATCATATAGACAATGAATACCACCACAACACGTAGAAAAACCCAAAATACAAGTGTGACAATGGGGAAACAATGCAGGCCAGCATCAGACATAGAGAATGAAGATGACAATTCTGAGGACCAGATAATGACTGAACAACTAATCAACCTCTCAGATAAGGACTTTAGACTAGCAATATGGAAGGTGCTCAACAGACTCCAAGAAACCATGGATCGAGTTGAACAGAACACTAATAAGAACCAAGAAAATATGAAGGCAGAAATGACAAAACTCCAAACTGAAATAACATGTCAACTAACAGGACTGAAAAAGTCAGTAAACGAAGTGAATGACAAAATGGATAAGCTCTGGGACAGGGTATCAGAAGCTGAGAATAG
Source organism: Suncus etruscus (assembly GCF_024139225.1). Taxonomy (NCBI): domain Eukaryota; kingdom Metazoa; phylum Chordata; class Mammalia; order Eulipotyphla; family Soricidae; genus Suncus; species Suncus etruscus. The sequence goes on from NC_064851.1 coordinate 117,926,063, forward strand.
ACTTGGTGCTGTGGAAGATGAGATACATAACAATTCCATACAGCAGGAGAGATTGGACAAAAAACTTAAAGCAAATGAGCAGACAATGGAAAAATTAGTCAAAGAATGGGAACAGACGAAAATAGAAGTCTATGATAAGATCAACAGAAACAACTTAAGAATCATTGGAGTCCCAGAGACCCAGGAAGAAAATTTCCAGGAAGAATCAATGGTCAAGAACATCATTAAAGAGAAACTTCCAGAGCTAAAGAATATATGTGATCAAATCCTGCATGCCCGAAGAGTACCAACCAAAAGAGACCCCAGAAAAACCACCCCAAGACACATCCTAGTCACAATGACAAATCCCACAGATAGAGACAGAATTCTGAAAACAGCAAGATCAAAAGGGGAAATCATGTTCAAGCAAGCTTCCCTGAGATTTACAGCAGACCTGTCACCAGAAACGCTCAATGCCAGAAAGCAGTGGTGGGATATTGTGACAAGACTGAATGAAATGAATGCTTCACCCAGAATACTATACCCAGCAAAACTCACTTTCCGGTTTGATGGAAGAATACATGGTTTCACAGACAAAAAACAGCTCAGAAACTTCACAGACACAAAACCAGTCTTAAGAGAAAAACTGAAAGACCTAATCTAAGACAAGACTACCCAAAAGACACACCAAATTTTGAAATAAAGATGGCGTTAAATCCCAGGACAATTCTTTCTCTCAACGTCAATGGACTAAATGCACCAGTTAAGAGACACAGAGTGGCTAAATGGATCAAAAAACTCAATCCAACCTTCTGCTGCCTACAAGAAACGCACCTGAATAGTCAGAACAAATATAGACTCAAAATAAAAGGCTGGAGAAAAGTTATCCAAGCAAACAACACCCATAAAAAAGCTGGAGTGGCCATACTAATATCAGATAATGCAAACTTTATACTCAGGAAGGTTGTAAGGGACAAAGACGGACATTTTATATTAATCAAGGGGTACGTAGAGCAGGAAGAATTCACTCTCCTAAACATATATGCACCGAATGAGGGGCCAGCAAAATATTTAATACAACTGTTGACAAATCTGAAAAATAATATCAACAACAACACAATAATTGTGGGGGACCTTAACACGGCTTTGTCAACACTGGACAGGTCAACCAGACTGAAACCCAACAAGAATATACTAGACCTGAGGAGAGAAATGGAAGAAAGAGGCCTAGTGGATATATATAGGACACTCCATCCCCAGAAACCTGGATACACATTCTTCTCCAATGTATATGGGACATTCTCCAGGATAGACTACATGCTGGCACATAAAACATACCTCCATAAGATCAAGAGGATAGAAATTTTGCAGGCTACCTTCGCTGACCACAAGGCTCTGAAATTATTTGTGAACTCCAAAGGGACTCAGAAGAAACACTTTAACACCTGGAAGTTAAACAGCCTCATGCTCAATAACCAGTGGGTCCGAGATGAAATCAAGGAGGAAATCAAAAGGTTCCTGGAAACAAATGACAATAAAGACACAAACTCTCAGAACTTATGGGACACAGCAAAAGCAGTACTGAGAGGAAAATTTATAGCTTTGCAAGCACACATCAGGAAGGAAGAAGGAGCTTACCTGAGTAGCTTAATGACACAGCTAATAGAACTAGAAAATGCTCAACAAAAGGACCCAAGAATAGGAAGACAGAAGGAAATAACAAAGCTGAGAGCAGAAATCAACGAAGTGGAAACTCAAAAAACAATCCGAAAGATCAACGAAAGCAGAAGTTGGTTCTTTGAAAAAATAAACAAGATTGATAGACCACTGGCAAACCTAACAAAGAAAGAGAGAGAGAGAAACTTGATAACTCGTATCAGGAATGAAAAAGGAGAGATCACTACTGATATGACAGAGATTCAAAGGGTAATCAGAAACTACTTTGAAAAACTCTACGCCACTAAAAATGAGAACCTGGAAGAAATGGATAAATTCTTGGACTCTTATAATCTTCCACGGTTGAAGGAAGAGGATGTAGCATATCTAAACACCCCCATCACCATTGATGAAATTAAAACAGTAATCAAATGTCTGCCGAAAAACAAAAGCCCAGGTCCAGATGGATTCACTAATGAATTCTATCAAACTTTCCAAGAGGAACTACTGCCAATCTTGGCAAGACTCTTTCATGAAATTGAACAAACAGAAACACTTCCAAATAGCTTTTATGAAGCCAACATCACCTTGATACCTAAACCAGACAGAGACGCTACCAAAAAAGAAAATTACAGACCAATATCACTGATGAATGCAGATGCAAAGATCCTCAACAAAATCCTGGCAAATAGGATTCAATGCCTCGTTAAGAAGATCATCCACTACGATCAAGTAGGTTTCATCCCAGGAATGCAAGGCTGGTTTAACATCCGTAAATCTATCAACATAATACACAACATCAATAACAAGAAAAATAAAAACCACATGATCATATCAATAGATGCAGAGAAAGCATTTGATAAGGTCCAACACCCATTCTTGATCAAAACTCTCAGCAAGATGGGAATGGAGGGAACCTTTCTCAATATAGTGAAGGCCATCTACCACAAGCCAGTGGCAAATATTATCCTCAATGGAGAAAAACTGAAAGCCTTCCCTCTAAATTCTGGCACAAGACAAGGCTGTCCTCTCTCACCACTCCTATTCAACATAGCACTGGAAGTACTTGCTATAGCAATTAGGCAAGAAAAGGATATCAAGGGAATCCAGATAGGAAAGGAAGAAGTCAAGCTCTCACTGTTTGCAGATGACATGATACTCTACTTAGAAAACCCTAAAGACTCTATCAAAAAGCTTCTAGAAACAATAGACTCATATAGCAAGGTGGCAGGCTACAAAATTAACACACAAAAATCAATGGCCTTTCTATATACCAATAGTAATAAGGATGAAATGGACATTAAGAAAACAACCCCATTCACAATAGTACCACACAAACTCAAATATCTTGGAATCAACTTGACTAAATATGTGAAGGACCTATACAAAGAAAACTATAAAACTCTGCTCCAAGAAATAAGAGAGGACACACGGAAATGGAAACACATACCCTGCTCATGGATTGGCAGGATTAACATCATCAAAATGGCAATACTCCCCAAGGCATTATACAGATTTAATGCCATCCCTCTAAAGATACCCATGACATTCTTCAAAGAAGTGGATCAGACACTTTTGAAATTCATTTGGTACAATAAACACCCTCGAATAGCTAAAGCAATCATTGGGAAAAAGAATATGGGAGGAATTACTTTTCCCAACTTTAAACTGTACTACAAAGCAACAGTTATCAAAACAGCATGGTATTGGAATAAGGATAGGTCCTCAGATCAGTGGAATAGGCTTGAATACTCAGAAAATGTTCCCCAGAGATACAACCATCTAATTTTTGATAAAGGAGCAGGAAATCCTAAATGGAGCAGGGAAAGCCTCTTCAACAAGTGGTGTTGGCACAATTGGATAGCCACTTGCAAAAAATTAAACTTAGACCCCCAGCTAACATCATGTACAAAGGTAAAATCCAAATGGATTAAAGACCTCGATATCAGCCCCAAAACCATAAGATATATAGAACAGCACATAGGCAAAACACTCCAGGACATTACAGGCATCTTCAAGGAGGAAACTGCACTCTCCAAGCAAGTGAAAGCAGAGATTAACAGATGGGAATATATTAAGCTGAGAAGCTTCTGCACCTCAAAGGAAATAGTGCCCAGGATACAAGAGCCACCCACTGAGTGGGAGAAACTATTCACCCAATACCCATCAGATAAGGGGCTAATCTCCAAAATATACAAGGCACTGACAGAACTTTACAAGAAAAAAACATCTAACCCATCAAAAAATGGGGAGAAGAAATGAACAGACACTTTGACAAAGAAGAAATACAAATGGCCAAAAGACACATGAAAAAATGTTCCACATCACTAATCATCAGGGAGATGCAAATCAAAACAACGATGAGATACCACCTCACACCCCAGAGAATGGCACACATCACAAAGAATGAGAATAAACAGTGTTGGCGGGGATGTGGAGAGAAAGGAACTCTTATCCACTGCTGGTGGGAATGCTGTCTAGTTCAACCTTTATGGAAAGCGATATGGAGATTCCTCCAAAAACTGGAAATCGAGCTCCCATACGATCCAGCTATACCACTCCTAGGAATATACCCTAGGAACACAAAAATACAATACAAAAACCCCTTCCTTACACCTATATTCATTGCAGCTCTATTTACCATAGCAAGACTCTGGAAACAACCAAGATGCCCTTCAACAGACGAATGGCTAAAGAAACTGTGGTACATATACACAATGGAATATTATGCAGCTGTCAGGAGAGATGAAGTCATGAAATTTTCCTATACATGGATGTACATGGAATCTATTATGCTGAGTGAAATAAGTCAGAGAGAGAGAGAAAAACGCAGAATGGTCTCACTCATCTATGGGTTTTAAGAAAAATGAAAGACACCCTTGTAATTATAATTTTCAGACACAAAAGAGAAAAGAGCTGGAAGTTCCAGCTCACCTCAGGAAGCTCACCACAAAGAGTGATGAGTTTAGTTAGAGAAATAACTACATTTTGAACTGTCCTAATATTGAGAATGTATGAGGGAAATGTTGAGCCTGTTTAGGGTACAGGCGGGGGTTGGGTGGGGAGGAGGGAGATTTGGGACTTGGGTGATGGGAATGTTGCACTGGTGATGGGTGGTGTTCCTTTTATGACTGAAACCCAAACACAATCATGTATGTAATCAAGGTGTTTAAATAAAAAAAATTAAAAAAAAAATACTCAGGGATTGGGAGCATCACAAAGAAATATAAAGCCAAATGAAAGAATAAAAAACGTAAGGTGTGTTATTTTGGATGAGTTCCCTAGGAAAGTCTTCTCAGGAAAGATGTGAATAGAGTCCAAAGGAAGTGAATGAAAGATGCTATACAAAAATCTGGGGCGGGGCCGGAGAGATAGAATGGAGATAAGGCATTTGCCTTGCATGCAGAAGGTCTGTGGTTCGAATTCCGGCATTCCATATATTCCCCCGAGCCTGCCAGGAGCGATTTCTGAGCATAGAGCCAGGAGTAACCCCTGAGTGCTGCTGGGTGTGACCCTAAAACCAAAAAAAAAAAAAAAAAAAAAAAAATCTGGGGAGGAAACTTTCCATGCAGAACAACAGCAGCATAGAGGCCTTGGGGCTAAGATATAATTATGGGGCAGGATGTGAGAAGGGTCAATGAAAAGAACCTTGGATCCCAATGCAAAGCACTGAAAGCAGTTGAGGGGATGATGAGCAGGGAATGAGAGGCTAAATTTCACTCCAAAACCACCACCCCCTCTACTTGATGATTATCCCAGAAGAGACAATTTCCCCTCTTGTTTTTGGGACCTTCTTCATTGAAACTGTCCTAGGAGCCCTAGCTAACAAGCTACACCCTTCTAAGGGCAAAGCCATAGAAGATTCATTATGCTCATCCTTCCTTCCACGCTACAGTCTATCTCCTGGTAAGGACAGTTTCTGAGTCTTCCTAGGAAAGCACCACCCTGTGTGGACTATAGACTGGAACAAACTTTCCACTGGGAGAGCTCCTCTCTTTTTCTCTGTAAGTAAAACATTTCCTCAGATTCTTATTGGTGAGCATTGTTTTTCTTAGAGCCAAATTAAAAGATTTCTAGTACTGGTTACCTCTTCCAACACAAGGTCCAGTCCCTTTCCACTTCTTTCTGTTCTAGATGCTTCCAGGATCTAGGAAGAGATCCACAAACAAGGCCTTGTGCATCAGCTTGCCTCCATTCTGTGTGCATCTCTATAGAAACTCCCACCAAGAAAGAGTTCGAAGGCCTTTGGAGTTGGAGGACGTGATTAAAATAAAAATAACTGCTCTGTTTGGTCTCACTGTTTGATTTATTTTTAAAATATTAAATAACTTTAAAGGAGGACATGATTTTGTGGAGGCCTAGGGAAAAGAGATTAAAAAGCTGAAAACAGAGGAGTGAGGGCCTTTGGTAATACCCCTGGGTTTTGTGTGTGTGTGTGTGTGTGTGTGTGTGTGTGTGTGTGTGTGTGTGTGTGTGTGGTGTGTGGTGTGTGTGTGTGTGTGTGTGTGTGTGTGTGTGTGTGTGTGTCTGAGAGAAGAAAAGGAAAGATAGAGTTTAGGTCAACTGAAGTAATAGCTCTAAAGAGAGACTTCAGATGGCAAATAGGGCCAGTGTTAGGAAATCCAGCAACATCTGAGGCAGCCTTTTGTCCTTTCTTTGTAGCAGCTCTGATTCCTGGTTACATCTTAGCTTCTTATTGAGACAGCTGTGAGCTGTTCACCTGTCAAGAACCCCTCTGTGAAGTTATAACTTTGCTTCTTTTCTTTATTAAACACGAAGTCCAAAGACAGAGCAATCCAGACCCCAGACCTTTACCATTTGTCCTTCAGCAGGTTATACAACATAGGTCACTCTACAGGAGCCTTGAAAATAAAGCTTGATTCATTTTCTCATCCCCTACTGAGCCTGGGCATGCAATAAAGACTCTAATATACACAATTCTTGGTTACATGTGTTTATCAAAGTATACACACATTAAATAGACTTGGGACAGCTCTATCAATCTATAGGCTATTTCATAACTCTTCATTTTCCCACCAAAGTTCACATTCCTTTGTATTTTCAAGTATCCATGGCCATTATCATCACATATTTTGTGCCTCAGTGTTTTTCACAGTCATATTAGTTTAGAATCACCCTCACAGCCTTCCAGAAAAAATAATGCACAGATCACTGTTTATCAAGGGTTACAGGGATCTTCGGGATATTAACCTTTTTTTTTTTTTTTTTTTTTTTTGGTTTTTTTTTGGGCCACACCCGTTTGACGCTCAGGGGTTACTCCTGGCTATGAGCTCAGAAATCGCCCCTGGCTTGGGGAGACCATATGGGACGCCGGGGGATCGAACCGCGGTCCGTCCTATGCTAGCGCTTGTAAGGCAGACGCCTTACCTCTAGCGCCACCTTCCCGGCCCCGGGATATTAACCTTTAATGTGTCTTTCTTGTTCGATTTAGAAATAAAATATTGTTAAGAAAGTCATATTTTTCTAACTGTCCACCCCCACTAAGAAAGTAATTTTTAATATCCAGAGGGTGCAGGGAGGGATTTTGTATTGAAAAGTTCGAAAGTCCTAATTTAGTTACCCGGCGCAGAGAAATGAAGAGGCTTATGAGTTCCAGCAGATGCTTTAAAAAGTGCTTTTAATACTGACCATTATGAATGGTCAGGGTCTATGAATTCCCACCAGAACCAAAGACCTCATGGGTCCCTCGTTACCCCCTTATATAGGATGGGAAGTGGGAGGGGAAGAAGAGTCCTTGAGGGCTGGACTTCCGCTACAATAACACCAATGATTCGTGAGGTAGGGGTAGAGGTGGGGCCGAGGCAGTGACGACTTCCTTAAGGGTGGGGCCAAAGCCGTGACAACTTCCCTAAAGGGCGGGGCACCCACCAAGGTTGGTGGGGGGGGGGGCTGATTTCCCTTTTCAATCCCCACTTCTTGTACTGGAGGCTTCTAATCCTAGAAGCCAATGTGATTTTGGGGCCTTTACTTTCTGATATTACTGGTCATAATTATTTGCATGAGCTAACCCTGCATGGGCCAATGGCTACCAGAAGTAAAAAGGCTTAGGAGGGGCCCCAGTAGGAGTATTAGATAGGGGAGAATTCCATTCCATAAAGACCATAAGGGACCATTTAATAGCTTTGTATCTTGGCCAGCTACTCTTGATGGTGCTTGATTCTGTCCCACACATTTGAAATTAACTTTTGTGAGAGTTTGTTATTTCTGTTTAGCCCTGCTAGTTCTAGTTACCAATTTACCTGCAACTTCTGAGCCCTACCAGTAGAGTGCTCAGACCTAGGAGTGCCTAAGAAATGTATGCTAGGCAGAGGGATGGGCTCTGTTCCTGGGATGATGTTAATGTTGGGGAGCACTAATGCTGGGATGCATAAGCCAAATTTTTACCACATATTTATATCCGTTTCGGAGGTAAATACCCTGGGCTAGAGGGATTAGGCAGGACTTTTGAGCACTGAGTACCTTTTACCTGACCCAGGTTTACAGATTTGGTGCTGTTATGAATAGCAAACAGAAGATTTAAAGCTAAACGGGATTACCTTTTGACATAAGTACAGCTAGAAGAAGCAAAGGTTAGATTACCTAGTGAGACAGGGACAGCCAGAGGCCAATTTCCCCCACCCCCAAGAGGGAGTTAAAGGCTGAGGTTTTGCTTTACACACCCATTCCGGCTCCCCCAAACACACACATGGGAAGTAGAGGACCGGAGGTAAGCAGTTCGAGCCCTTCCTTAGCAAGTGCCAGGGAGAGCATTTTCAGAGTTAGTGAGTGCATTAGGGCTGAAGTGTGCCCGCCAGACCCGTATCTTGAGAGGATTCTCAGTGTGCTTCACTTTTCAGGTTTTAGATGGAAGGCGTGAACCCAGGAAGCATGCAGTTCACCTTGACAGCAGTTCTTCTCACATAGGCTGTGAATTCCACAACGAAAATAAGGAGGTTTCTGCTTTCTTTTCTTCATTTCTGCAACTTAAACAGCTGTTGGGGTAGAGAGCCCTAAACTTCAGTTGCCTTTCCTGCACTGGGTTAGACAGAGATGAAGAAATTTTATTTTTATTAATGACTGTTTTACTTTTTAACATTACCAAGAGAAGCATAATTTTTGCTACCTGCTTTAACCTCTGGGATAGATAGGCATAATGTTATTCTTAGTAGTTAACTTGGCTTATTAATTTCTGTGGCCTTTCTTTTCCCCTTATTTCCCTTATAGCTTTTTCTGATGACCATTTTGCTTTAGAGATTTCATTACCCTAGAAGTTATTAGAGGGAACGTGGACGAAGATCAATTTTCTGTAGCTACTTCAGGCTGACAGGGGACTGCAGTTTCAATCTTTAGATAGGGTGAAATCTCATATTTCCCTAAAGGAGCAGTTAACTGGTTCACTTTTGCAGTTTTAACACCTGAAAAGGATTAGATTAATTATACAGGGGAATATTACTTAACCCACTCAGGCCTTGGAGCAGTAAATAGCACAACTTGAATGGCATAGCTGTTCTTATTGTCTGTAATGATAGCACAAATTAATTAACAGAAAACAAAGCATAATAGCATTATGAATAAACAGTTTTGAGTTACTTCAGTTAGACTAACATTTGCATTTACAATTTATGATTTGGTTTAATACAACTAGTAAGAGCATTTTTACATAAGTTACTTCAAAGAAGTGGGTTTTAAATTAGGCCCACTAGAATTTTAATTAGCTACCAAAAATGGTTTTTCTCTCCACCTTTACCTTGTACCTTACCAGGTATTTGAATAACTTGGCTTTTTCCTTTGCACATATACAGCACTGTTGGAGAAATCTCCATCTGGGGCACCCCCATTACTTACAGAACTTTTCTGAGGATAGGTTGTGGACACTGCAGGTTTTTCACAGTTACTCAGGTTTGGCTGATGAGTTGGTCGGTTCAGCATGAGGTTCTTCTGGCTGGGCATCTCACCCTCTGCAGGAATTTTTAGAGGTGACTTGTCTGTTCCACTCCTCTCCAGGTTTGGAAGAGACTGACCTCGAATTCTCTTCTGAGCTTGAGGGAGAGAGCAGGGCCCACAGGCTGTGATAATCTTCTAGGAAAATCTTCAATTTCCTTACTCAGGCCATTTATTTCAGTTTCTCGCCGGTGCCTGCTTGTCACACCGCCTCAACTCCAATTATTCCTCTGAAAGAGGGCTTTGGGGTTCCCTTACTAATTTTTTTTGATTTTCTGTTTGCATGAGGACTACTCCCCATGCAGAGAGAAAAGTCATTTGCTTGTATTCTGTGCAAAGCAACATGATGCCATGACATAAATGGTACTAAAAGGTTCTGGGAGAAGAGAAAAAGCAAATATTACTTAAATTACTTAGATAATTTTAGAATTTTTTTTCTGCAACGAAACATTTTATACATTTTTAAATAAAACCATGACCAATTTTATAAAACCTCCTGTGATACAAATATTAATGTTCTTGGTAACATATAATGAAAAATTGCAAAATAATATTTTAATTATGCTTAATTCTAAATATAGAAATTCACTTAGTTTTCTAAACAGAAAACACCAGGAATTTACGTTACACAAATTAATGTTGAAAACCAGAAAGAATGAATACTTACTACTTTTGGTAGAACATGCTTAAAAACATTTACATTTTTTTTAACCTAGAGACATATTAATAATTATTTAGATTGATTATACACATTTTTATTACACATTTTTAATTTTTTTTTACACCACTTTTCTTTCTGCATGCAAGGCAAACGCCCTACCATTCGGCTCCTTCTCTTTTTCCTCCCCTTTTTTTTTTTTTTTTTTTTTTTTTAAGCTTCGCCACTCATTTTTTTTGCAGTGGTTTCGCTGCTAAAAATTTCCATGTGCACCGAAAAACAAACAAACAAAAATAACAACAGTAATTTGCAACATCCTCTTATTAATTTTTTTTTTTTAAGAAACCTTTAAGTTAGAAAAAAAAAATTTTTGACTTCCAAACCATTTGCTAGATTCTTCTTTGATATGTAAATGACCTACATTTCCCAGCCAGGTGAGGCTAGGAGGACAATAGTTTGCCCTGGGGCGTGGTGAATTTCTTCACCACGTGGTGAGTTTAAAAAGCATTTTTTTTTTCGGCTAGAAAAAAAACGGCCAGTTGCTCTTTTTGGCCTGAACGCATGGCAGGATAGTTGGGGAATTGCAAAGTTCAGAAATTCTCCAGGAAAATTTATTCCCGATGGCCATTTGAGAAATCTGGGATTTGCAATTTCCAACACCCCCCGCCAAGTCCCTAGCGTGGACCTTGCACGCGCCCGCTTCCTGGTTGGGGGGGGAACGGGTTTCGGGCGCCCTGTTGTCGCGCCGCGGGCGGCGGGGATCGCGTTTCGCTGCTGGGACGACTGACGGGCGAGGGAGACGCGGGCTCACCGGCGGTCGGCCCCTTTCCCCAGGGGTCGGCCCTTAAGAGGGGGTCGGGCTTGCGTCCCATGGTCAGACCAAAAAAAAAAACATAGAACACACAGACAAGAAACAGACAGACAAACAGACAGCGTGGCGCCACAAATAACCAAGCAAAATGCGTTCAAGTAATCTCTGCATTCCACAATAAATCCTAGACAGACAACTATGCCAGTGACCAAGTTCTTGAGCTCCACAAATCACAAGCAGACAACCTCTCTAGCAGCAGCGGGAACGTCTTCCCGCCGCTCTTACTGAACCCCTGGGGTACCACCAGGGTCGTGACCTAAGCAGCCAAAGTTCGTCAACCTCTTGCCCACCTGGTATACGCATCAGATGGGGAACCACACACACCTGGAAACGCATCAGGTGGAAGATTCCTTAGTCACCCGGGGGGACTCTAACCCCCCTATGAAACAAAGTCTGCTTCTACTCGGTTTCCACATCGAGTAAAGAGCTTAAGCCACCACAAACTCAGACAGACATGAAGCAAAGCGCGCGCTTTTACACACACACATACACATCAGAACTCACCAGACACCTATTCATAACTCCGTGCCGGGCAGAATGAGGACTCCTGGTGGCTCGCCAAAATGAAAAGTTCGAAAGTCCTAATTTAGTTACCCGGCGCAGAGAAATGAAGAGGCTTATGAGTTCCAGCAGATGCTTTAAAAAGTGCTTTTAATACTGACCATTATGAATGGTCAGGGTCTATGAATTCCCACCAGAACCAAAGACCTCATGGGTCCCTCGTTACCCCCTTATATAGGATGGGAAGTGGGAGGGGAAGAAGAGTCCTTGAGGGCTGGACTTCCGCTACAATAACACCAATGATTCGTGAGGTAGGGGTAGAGGTGGGGCCGAGGCAGTGACGACTTCCTTAAGGGTGGGGCCAAAGCCGTGACAACTTCCCTAAAGGGCGGGGCACCCACCAAGGTTGGTGGGGGGGGGCTGATTTCCCTTTTCAGTATCTTCCCAGCTGTGATTGGGAAAGGTGATACTGCCTCTCTTGCTGGGGATCATGGAGTACAGAGCACCAGAGAATCCCTCACCCTCTCCTAGCAGGTGGCTTTGAGACCAGACTCATGCCCAAAAGGGAACATGCTGATCCTTCAGCTGTTGGATATGGAAAAAAACATCCATTACTCTGCCTCTCAGGACAGGTGAGGAGTCCTCAGCAGCTGGGTAGCTTTACAGCAAGCTTCCAGCCACCTCCAAATTCCTTCTCCCTCTTTTTTTTGGCAGTAAATTCCTCACCCTCTCATTCTCTCATTGTTCTCTTCCATTCATTCTTCCTTGAAATACTGAGGAACCTACTAAATGCTCAGTGTTTGCAGACCTATAACTATAACTATATAATATATATGTGTATATATATATAAAACCAATCCAATTAAATACCAGGTTTGGAGCTGAGCTGCTTATATTCTGGATGGAAAGCAAAAGCAGATAAGAAATAAAAGAAACAGCAGGATACAGCTTCCCCTCTCCTCTTGTTTGGGGAACTTGAGTCACATATTTTGATTAAAATAAAGATTTAACTTTTAATTCTGATTCCTTTACATTTTCTTAGTTGAATTGGTAATTTCTTAGGATCTGATGAAACCTATTTCTAGGACTTCCCTGCGGAATATTAAATGGTAAATAAAATCCTCCCCATGAACATTTTATTTGTTTGGGCACATACATTCTGAAGTATCCAGAATAAGCATATTTCAAAGAGATCACCAGTATGACTGGGATAATATGATTTTGCTAGCAAGAATAGCATGAAGGGTTGAGTCATATGAATTTGAATATTCTCTAGGTAATTGATCTAGTTTGGGCCTGCTCTGGGTAAGGTACTTTACTTTCTGAAACCATGCTCATCTACATAGACATATTGCAAAACATTAGAGTCATATATTTTAAAAGTGCAGAAAAATTGGACAGCTAGATCAGAAGTGAGATGTTTGCACCAGAAGGGTGAACCCGAGCTGAAGACAATTTTGATTCAAATAAAAAGAGGTAAGAAACACAAATACAGTCTGTGCAAGTGACATGGGTGTTTAAATGTGTAGTTTGGAAAGTTTCACAGAAGACAGAAATAGAAACGGAGCTTGAGTTGTTGGGTTTTGTAAAGAGGAATCACTCGGAGGAGGCAGGCATTGGTGGTGGGAATGTTGCACTGGTGATGGGGGAGGTGTTCTGTTTAGAACTGAAATCCAACCACAAACATGCTTGTAATTATGGTGCTTCAATAAAGATTTATATTTAAAACAAAAAGAGGAGTCACTCAAATGGTCATTCTCCAGGAAAAAGAAGTGAACTTGAGTGGTAAGAGAAAAGAGAATAAAAGATATGGTTCAGTACAAGAAGACATGACATTACCCCTTGCACATGTGAAAACGTTTGTTTGTTTCCTTGCATTGCAAAAAGACTTTAATTCATTAGAGTGAAAAGGACAGTGAACAGACATGTCTGCTTCTAATAGAGATTTATGGCATCAGTGTTCATATCTATTTGTGTATGATTTGTAATTCTAGAACACAATGTATTGTTATTCTCTCTCAAGAGTAGATGAATGGAAGCAAACCATATAGAATAATTACTATCTTTTCCAAAAGGAGCTATACTCACTTAATAAGGGAAGATTTCCCAGGCCTGTACTATCATATATCCAGCTGGAAAACTATGAATGCCTCAGAATCAGCAACAAATGGAATAAGTAATAAAGCTCAACTGGTTCATGCTCCCAGCGGGGCCTATATTTGTCACTGTCACTCTGCCCACAAAGAGGAAATTCTCAAGATGCTAATATTTCTTCTCCTTTTGTCACTGGAGAATTGGTTTGATGGCTCCCAATACCTACTTTGGCTCCCTATTTCCGCATGTCATTGTTCCTTGCAGTGTTTGAATGCAATACATAGAATCTGGATCACAAGGTTGATATGAGCTCCAGCCTAAGAGTCTGAACATACACTAGAGACTCACCACTGAAACATGTGGGTTAAGTGGAGACCAAGAATAAGTTCTTTCATGATGATCTTAACACCCTCATTTTCTCACTCTCATAATAAACTATTGTGGGTCCCTGAGTTCTGTGACTCTGTTCTTATATAGAGGTAAGGGTTTTGGGTATTCAGAAAAAAAATTTTCCCCAAGGAGGTGAATCTGGAACCCCTCAGAAAAAAAAAAAGAACCTGTAAATTTGTATGTTTCTCTGAAAAAGGGTTAAGTTTTCCCTCTAATATTTATTTCTCTTTGGCTGACAGCTGTACCACATTTTAGTCTGTTTGTTTTGCTAGTAAATCATGGTTGGATCAGCCGCAGTTTATGGTTCCCTCTCTGTAATCAGTTCTAAGCTGAAAAAGGAGGAATTATGCTTGACAGGTAATTAAGAAAGCTGACAGGAAATACCATTTGGCATCTTTGAAGGTGAACTACAGTTTGTAAAAGATAACCTAAAATCTAATTTAACAAAACCCCAGATGGCAAAAAGTATGAGGAGCACAGTCTCTACTTTAGGTTTAGATTAAATTAATCTTTCTTTACCCATTACTTTTCTTTAAGTGTTCACTGAAATATGGGATGGAAGGATGAAAACTTTAAAGAGCCTGAATTTGGAACATGGCAGTTTCTGGGTCACTGTGGAATGCAAAAGAAAATGAGGAAATGTGGAATGGGAATGCAGGGACCAGAGCTGAAATAAAGACTGGCTTGACCAATGTAAAGATGAAAGAGTGTTACTTTATTCAGAATGCCAAAGCGTGAGGGACTGATGCAAGGAGTGCTAATATTTCAGCAGTAAGTAATGATATCTGTGTGAGAAACTAAGTCTCCCATGGATGACTTGGACAAAGTGAAGGAGGGAGGTAGTTTTGAGAGAACAGCTCTTCAACCTCTCAGCTCTACTCTTCAACCCAGAGACCTGGGGGAAGGTCTGGAGTGGCTCTGCTTTGGGACAATCTTCTTTGAGCCCCTATACAGAAGAATCCCCTCTTTTCTGCAGCTTTACAAGCAGCTGTCATGCCACATCAGAGCCACATGTTCTGCCAGAAGTGGGAGATGATTTATCCCCCACCCCCAACCTGAAGGTTCTCAGAAAGGTTTCTGGGTTCTCAGAAGCAGTGGACTCAGACTAGAGTGAGGAATTACTCTTTGCAGAAAACAAAAAGCCAGTCCTTACCTTGTAAACAAGATGTCTCACCTTCCCTTGCAGAAAATAATATTTGGGAGGAAGCAAAATAGTGAAGCAAAATAGTTTGTATAGAAATTTAGAGAGGTGCAGAGAGGGGTAGTGAAATAGATAGAGGGGAGATGTTCGAGAGAACAAGGTTCTTTCCAAAGGTGAAAAAGTAATGGCTTTTGAGAGATGGTTGTATTTTCTCCAAATTATCTGGTCCTGGAGTTCTCCACATATATAAAAATTAATCCTTGTCACAGGGAAAGCCTGGTAGTTCTTTTACATTTTTATCATGACCTTTAGATTCTCCTGTAGTTTTCTACTTTTTCCCCTGTCACACCTGCCTTTACGCAGGGCTTGGGAACATTATGTGATACCAGGGGTAGAATCTGGGTTAGCAGGATGCATGGCAAGAATACTACTTGCTACCCTCTCCCCTAGTCCCTAACTTCTTTATTAAAGGGTCCACCCTTCTTCACACTTTCTCATTTTTGTAAGTGTGGAACCAATTACATTTCTCAAAAGGCTGGTCTCTGTATTAGGTAAGTACAAGATTCATATGGTTCAGCTGGAAAGATAAGAATTTCAACCTACTCAGATTAGGAGTTAGAAATAAGAAGAGTTTGGAAAGTCCTAATACTCATAGCCAGTCTTTCCACTCCCCTGGGCCCAATCTACAACTATTTTTTGTTCCGTAACCTAGAAGTTCCTGTTGATATGCCCTAGTTTCCAGTCAGACAATAGGCACTTTGCCAAATGCAAAAACCAAGATTCCTGGTTGAAGGTTCCTGGAAAGTAAGAACCTATTCTGCCTTCCTTTGCTGGGGTCTGCAAGAAGAAATCCATTATATTCCCAATATATTCCAGTGCATTTTCCTATATAATCGAGAATTTAAGAATTGACATCTAAAGAAGGTGAAGTGATATGCATATATCACCTTCCGTAACAGTAATATAAACCACAGTGCCCGAGAGAGAGAGAGAGAGAGAGAGAGAGAGAGAGAGAGAGAGAGAAAGAGAGAGAGAGAGAGAGAGATTCTGCCATAGAGATAGACTGGGATGGGGAAGGAAAACTTCCAATGGAAGAATGGAAGACAACATTGGTCTCATAAAATGTGTACTGGTGAAGGTGTTGGAACACTGGAACACTGCATGATTGAAACCCAATCATAGACAACTTTGTAGCTGTGTATATCATGGTGATTCTATTTTCAATTTTTTTAAATGACATATCAGACTTTTTTCTCTGCTCACTTCAGAAATTTTATGCTAACCTTAGTAAAAATCAACACTGTGCCTCTAAATGGGAGCCCTTACCTGCTGCCACAGAGGATGGCAGCTCATTACAAAGGTCATGTTTCACAATAACAACACTTTTCTTCTGAATGTAGGTAACACACTCCATGACATTGAGACTAAAGGCATCTTTAAGGAGGAAACAGCACTCTTCAAACAAGTGAAGCAGAGATAAACAGATAGGAATATATTAAGCTGAAAAGCTTCTGCACCTCAAAGGAAATAGTGCCAAAGATACAAGAGCCACCCACAAGTGGGAGAAACTATTTACCCTATACCTATCAGATAAGGAGATAATATCCAAAATATACAAGACACTGACAGAACTTTACAAGAAAAAAATCTAATCCCATCAAAAAAATGGGGACAAGAAATGAACAGACACCTAGTCAAAGAAGAAATACAAATGGCCGAAAGGCACATGAAAAAATGCTCCTCGTCACTAATCATCAGGGAGATGCAAATTAAAACAACTATGAGGTACCGTCTCACACCACACAGATTGGCACACATCACAAAGAATAAGAACAGGCAGTGCTGGCAGGGATGTGGAGAGAAAGGGACTCTTATTCACTGCTAGTGGGAATGCCGTCTAGTCCAGCCTTTATGGAAAGCGATAAGGAGATTACTCCAAAAACTGGAAATTGAGCTCCCATACAATCCGACTATACTACTCCTAGGGATATACCCTAGTAACACAAAAATACAATACAAAAATCCCTTCCTCACATCTATATTCATTGCAGAGCTGTTTACAATAGCCAGAAACAACCAAGATGCCCTTCAACAGATGAATGGCTAAAGAAACTCTGGTACATATACACAATGGAATATTATGCAGCCATCTGGAGAGATGAAGTCATGAAATTTTTCTATACAAAGATGTACGTGGAATCTATTATGCTGAATGAAATAAGTCAGAGGGAGAGAGATAGATGCAGAATAGTCTCACTCATCTATGGGTTTTAAAAAAAAATAAAAGACATTCTTGCAATTATTCTCAGAGACAAAAGAGAGGACTGGAAGGTCCAGTTCACAACATGAAGCTCACCACAAAGAGTGATGAGTGTTAGAGAAATAACTACATTGAGAACTATCCTAACAATGTGAATAAATGAGGGAAGTAGAAAGCCTGTTTAGAGAACAGGTGGGTGGGGTGGGGAGGAAGGAGATTTGAGACATTGGTGATGGGAATGTTGCACTGGTGAAGGGGGATGTTCTTTACATGACTGAAACCCAACTACAATCATATTTGTAATCAAGGTGTTTAAATAAATATATTAATAAAAAAGAGTAAAAAATAAGAGACCATGACAATATGTTGTTTGAGTGAAAGAACGAGGGCACAGAACCTAACAATGCATAGGAGAGATATGCTCTACCCATTTGATAAATTGTAAGTCAGAACTACAGAAATAAGTGACAATTATTATTAACAGCACCTCCTTACAAATGGGTCATCCTTTAAGAACAATAAACTTAAAATGTTGCCCTGAATTTGTTTACGTTTAACTTAAACACTCTCCCTTATTCTACCACTTAGAATTTGATTACCTGTCTGTGGTTGTCAGCCTTTAATTCTTTGAAGTCAAGGTGCCATGAAAACCATATAACTGGTTTTTGTATCCCAGTCTATAATTATAGTGCATAAATCTTTGAAGCAAATTTTAATCCAGTTTCTATTCATTTAGGATGTGTGATAAAGAACTTAATTCTTTCCTGTAAGATCATTATCTTTTCTAATTTGATTGATGCAAAATGTTAGATTGTTAATATCAGGATATTTTCACCAAATGCTAATAAGGTGCCTATAAAGTCACAATGCAGTGGATGGCCGATTTGCAACTCATGTAATTCTTCATCTGCACCATATCAGTTAGTGGTAATGGCTTACATGCTTGTTCTTTTTACAAACTTCTTATTTTCTCACAGCAATGAATGACTTGCAACTTCATAGACATTTCGGCTTTCTTCAGACTTCTGCATCATCTCTCCTTTTATTCATTTATGAAATGTTCATCTTCAATCCTTATAATTTAAGAACTTTAAGAGAGTGAACTTTAGATTTTATACAAAGCTGGATATGTATCTAAAACAGCAAATTTGATTTCTCCAAGACTTTGTGTCTCCAGCTGCAAGCTGAGGTCATTGTGAGATAAGAGACAATACTGCTTAGCTTTGGTGAACAGGCCTGGCCAACAGGAGACATATAGTTTTATTCATTTCATTTTCTCTACTGCCATTTTATTATAAAATTTTTGAGGTACAGGAGATCAAACCCAAGGCTTCACACATGCAAGGCAAGCACTCTGTACCACTGAGCAATATTCCCAACCCTTGATTTCCTCTATTATAGTTATGAAATCTCTCTCATAATTCCAATCTCTGGAATATCTGTTCTGAACTGTACTAGCATGTACCTGCTGCTCTTCAGTTTTATTCTAAGGATACTAAAGGAACAAAAATTTCTTATTTTGTCCTCAATTTGGTGCCTTATATGTAAGAAATAGCCAAAAACTGGCTTATCTACTTCTTCCTATTATAACTTATCAGTGACTATCTGTGCAATTTTCTAAATTGTGTTTCAATGTATGTTCACCCAGACATACCACAAACAGTGAGAGCAAAAAACAGAATTCCTTCCCTATCATTATTAGTGTATAAAAAGGCCATTGATTTTGTGTGTTAATGGCCTTTTTATACACTAATAATGATAGGGAAGAAATGGACATTAAGAGAACAATCCCATTCACATTAGTTCCACACAAACTCAAATATCTTGGAGTCAACCTGACTAAAGATATGAAGGATCTATACAAAGAAAACTACAAAACACTGCTCCAAGAAATAAGAGAGGACACGCGGAAATGGAAACACATACCATGCTCATGGATTGGCAGGATCAACATCATTAAAATGGCAATACTTCCAAAAGCATTGTACAGATTTAACGCGATTCCTCTGAAGATACCCATGACATTCTTCAAAGAAGTGGATCAAATACTTCTGAAATTCATCTGGAACAACAAACAACCTCGAATAGCTAAAGCACTCCTTGGGAAAAGGAATATGGGAGGCATTACTTTCCCCAATTTTAAGTTGTATTACAAAGCAACAGTTATAAAAACAGCATGGTATTGGAATAAAGACAGACCCTCAGATCAGTGGAATAGGCTTGAGTACTCAGAGAAGGTTCCTCAGACATATAACCACCTTGTTTTTGATAAAGGAGCAAGAAATCCTAAATGGAGCAGGGAAAGCCTATTCAACAAGTGGTGTTGGCACAACTGGTTAGCCACTTGCAAAAAAGCGAACTCAGACCCCCAGCTAACACCATGTACAAAGGTAAAATCCAAATGGATTAAAGACCTTGATATCAGAACTGAAACTATAAGGTATATAGAACAACATGTAGGTGAAACACTCCAGGACATTGAGGCTAAAGGCATCTTTAAGGAGGAGACAGCACTCTCCAAACAAGTGGAAGCAGAAATAAACAGATGGGACTATATTAAGCTGAGAAGCTTCTGCATCTCAAAGGAAATAGTGCCCAGAATACAAAGGCCACCCACTGAGTGGGAGAAATTATTCACTCAATACTCATCAGATAAAGGGCTAATATCCAAAATTTACAAGGTACTGACAGAACTATACAAGAAAAAAACAACTAACCCCATCAAAAAATGGGGAGAAGAAATGAACACTTTGAAAAAGAAGAAAGGCAAATGGCCAAAAGGTACATGAAAAGATGTTCAACATCACTAATCGTCAGGGAGATGTAAATCAAAACTACTATGAGGTACCACCTCACACCACTGAGATTGGCACACATCACAAAAAAGGAAAACAAGCAGTGCTGGCGGGGATGTGGAGAGAAAGGAACTCTTTTTCACTGCTGGTGGGAATGCCGTCTAGTACAACCTTTATGGAAAGCGATATGGAGATTCCTTCACAAACTGGAAATTGAGCTTCCATACGATCCAGCTATACCACTCCTAGGAATATACCCAAGAAACACAAAAATACAATACAAAAATCCATTCCTTACTCCTATATTCATTGCAGCGCTATTTACAATAGCCAGACTCTGGAAACAACCAAGATGCCCTTCAACAGATGAGTGGCTAAAGAAACTGTGGTACATATACACAATGGAATACTATGCAGCCATCAGGAGAGATGAAGTCATGAAATTTTCCTATACATGGATGTACATGGAATCTATTATGCTGAGTGAAGTAAGTCAGAAGGAGAGAGAAAGACGCAGAATGGTTTCACTCATCTATGGGCTTTAAGAAAAATGAAGGACATTTTTAACAGTATCTCAGAGACAAGAGAGATGAGGGCTGGTAGGTGCAGCTCAGGACATGCAGCTCATCACATAGAGTGATGAGTGCAGTTGCAGAGATGACTACACTGAAAACTATCATAACAATGTGAATGAATGAGGGAAGTGGAAAGCCTGTCTCGAGTACAGTTGTAGGGGGGTGGGGAGGAGGGAGATCTGGGAAATTGGTGGTGGGAATGTTGCACCGGTGAAGGGGGGTGCTCTTTACATGACTGTAATCATACAACTATAATCATGTTTGTAATCACGGTGTTTAAATAAAGTTTAAAAAAAAACAGAATTCAACTAAACATGAAAAATCTATAACAAAGGACTATTCAAGTTTGAAGCTAAGAGAAACCAGAACTGAGACAAAAATAGAATCCAACCAAGAAAACATGAACCATCTATAACAAAGGCCTACTCAGGGTCCTGGGCTAATTAAGAAACCAACAAGGCAAGTCAAAGTACCTCCACTATCCTGAGGCTAAAAGGGCATGAGAGTTATGCTCAGTTATGTGGTCCTAGGGCAGTAGTAACTTCTGCTACAGATAGGGCCAGAGCAAAGCAAAAACCTACTCTGACTTCTGATGCTCCTTGGATCTCATCCTAGTACTTCCACTAGCTGAATTTGTTCGCAAGATAGGAGTAGAGAAACCCAGGTAAATTAGACTTAATAAATTAGACTCCGAGGACTGAGGCAATCTGGGCTGAAGACAAAAAAAGAATGACCAAGTCAGGGTCCTTCCATTCTGAGTCTCAGATTCCCCAAACTTATCAATTACCCTCTCAGGAAATACAAAGTGGGATTTCAGAGAATGAGTCCAAGTTAGCATCCAGGATGGGAACATATACCTCCTGGGAAGCTGTGGAAAGGAGGATATAGCAAAACTTCTTCAATGTTCTCCCTCATCTGACCATCTGAATCCAAACCTAAACGGATATTTCCAACTTCTGACAAAGAATGACTGAACAACTGCTCCAAATTAAAGAGATACAAGAACTAAATATCACAACATATTCTAGATTAAATGTTTCCTTTTTCTTTAAAACCATGTTTCTCAACCTTTTTCCAACGAAGATCTCTTCTGACCTTGTTTACTTCCTGTGATCACCTAACCTAGTGAGTGATTCCTTAGTTTCTGGGGCACATAGGTACCACCTGGCCCTTGAATAAGAAATCTTTACTAAAGGAATTTAAATTAGACAATTGACAAAACTTAAATAAGACTCATTACTTTTTCATTTGTTTTGTTTTGGGGCCACACCCACAGAAATGCTTGGGGCTACACTTGGCTACTCAGAATTACTCCTGGTGGTGCTCGGAGGACCATATCAGATGCCAGGGATAGAACCAGACTGGCCTCGTGCAAAGCAAGTGCCCTACCTACTGTACTACATCTCCAGCCCTGTATAAAACCCATTACTATGTTGATATAGTATCACTGCTAATTTTCCTGTGTTGGGTTGTTGTACTGTAATTATATATATTTATATATAAATAAATATATCTATAAATATAATGGTTTTTGGGTCACACCCGGCAGTACGCAGGCAGAAATCGCTCCTAGCAGGCTTGCAGGACCATATGGGATGCCGGGATTCGAATCACCATCCTTCTGCATTGAAGGCAAATGCCCTACCTCCATGCTATCTCTCCTGCCCCTATATAAAAATATTTTAAGTCTCTTTTTTATTTTAAGGAGATTGAATGTTGAAATAGTTGGTGGTAAAGAACATGATTTCTCCGATTTGTTTTCAATTTCTTCAGGAAAAAAATGTAGGATGCTGGGGAGGTAGAGAGAGAAAGGAGAGAAAGAAGAGCAATACAGTGATTGAAGATGATGCTTATGAGAATAGCTCATTTACATGAAAGACAGGCTGACAGCCAACACCTCATTTTTTCCCAGTGAACTTCTTTGTTTTTTTTAATAAATCTTTATTTTTAGCACCATGATTACAAGCATGTTTGTAGTTGGGTTTCAGTTATAAATAGAACATCCCCCATCACCAGAGCAACATTCCCACCACCAATGCTGCCCACCTCCCCCATCCCTGCCTTATTCATGACAGGCATTCTACTTCTCTCTACCAGCACCTCATTAAATGCAGTGTATTTAGACTGTTCTCAGACATCCAATGGCTTCTTCCCTCGTTACAGAACATCAGGGAATTTCTATTCATTTCATTAGGTTTGCTCTGTTTTTATTTTTAACAGTCTGATGCCATTACTTCAACCTCAGAAACTGTCTTCTGGAGGTAGATAAAAAAAAAGAGTGTTTAGAAATAGGAAGAAGTCAAGAAAAGCAAACTGTCGTGCCATTTCTTTACTGAGGGACCTGGCATGAAATCACAGACTATTTTGCCTCCTGTGTAACAAAGTAAGTTATGGTCTTAATACTGATACTATCCTTGAAATTGGATTATTTTCCTCCTGCAAACTAAAACCACTAGTCTGACACTGGCTTTCTGGGGAATGACTGCAAGTTGCTTATTTCCCCACTGCCTCATCCTGTCCCCTGAACAGTTGTTTGCAAAGACTCTGATTACATACATAGCACACACATGCATCATTCTAGATGTCTAAGAGAATACCAATAACTGCAATGGATTTTAGTGTGAGGCCAACACAACTAAATCCTTTGAAATTTTAAGGAAGGTTGGAATGTGACTCCATTAAAAAAAAAGATCTGTATTATTTGGGCTATCTGGCAATTTTGTTTGGAAATTTTGGGGGTGGGATAGATGCTCATGTTTATCAGCATGCCCTTTTAATCTAACTAGCAGTTAGAGAGATCACAGAGAGGGTAGGGTGCTTATCAAAACTGGGTTTGATAAATGGCTCTTCATTTGGTCCTCTGAGCACACCAGAAAAGATCCCTAAATGAACAACAAGAGTAAACCCTGGGCACCATCAGGTTTACACCCACCAAAATTAGTTTAATCGAACTACTAAAGAAAAACCAACTTTTATACTATGACAACATAAGATAGTAAAAATAAAAAAGCCAGGATACCACCTACCTGCATGATTGTTTTAAATAAGATTATTTAGACTAAGGGCCAGGAAAACAGTTCAAAATGTTAGAGTGCATGTTTTGAACGCTAGGCCTTGGGTTCAATTCCTAGCACCACATGGTTCTGCAAGTAGCACTGGTAGTGCACTCCAAGGACCACCAGTTATGTCCTCAAATTAAAAACATTTCTTAAATTTCACATTATCAGGCAAGTAGATTAGCTGAAGTGTGATATTTTTTTACAACTCCATGATGTTTTTGTTTATTCGACAAGCTGGTATTAGTTTCCTACTGTGTTCCAGGCACTATGGGGAAATAAAGTCAAGCATGACTAATTCTGCCTAAGCATTGCTCTCATCATCCTGATTTCTTTTCCCAACAAAACTGACAACTACAGTAAATACTACACACACACACACACATATACACACACACGTATATATGTGTATATATCTATATATATACACACATTTCTATCATTGTAGAACTATGCCTAATTTCAATTCCAGGCTTAGCATATTCACTGGGCAGGTGGCTGGGGTGGGAGTGAGTGCACATTTTGTGAAGTAGTATTATTGTGTTGACTATAACTATCAAAATCACATTTTAGCATATCTGATTTAAAGTTGTAAGAGCAGAACAAGAGCACAGTCAATGTATGCTCTAATGGTTATCATAACTTCCTATCACCTCTGAGCATACTGAAAATAATACAGTGCAAAACTCCAATAGAATTTTCAGTAGAAGGATTCCAGGCATGCTTGTGACAATATCCTAACAATGCTGGAATACATTCTTAGGTTTTTACTGCAAATGACAACACTAATTTTGGATGTGTTGATAAATTTTGGTGTGATTTTTAAATATTATTATCCCATAACTTTATAATATTTCTTTGTAAAAGTTTAAAGTCCTGTAGCAATTTAATTATGCTATTATGTAATTTTATAGCATAGGTAATAAGTGTGCTTTCCATTATCATGCACATATTAATCATGTTAATTACTTTAAGAAAGTTATTAAATTAGTATCCCCTTAAAATAATGTCAAAAGAAGAATATAATAATGTGGTAAAATGCTCCTAATGGAACATACTAAGTCAGCAAATCTCTAAGTTGACCCCTAATGTGTCCAGTCTCCTTTGTACAGTCTTCTTTGTATTGTCATCTCCCAGAGTGCACCTGGGTTAGCCTAAACGCCCAATATAATACAACAAAAATATTTCTGTCAGTTTTCAAGATGAGATTCTAAAAGACTGTATTTTTTTCTTGATGTTCTCCCCCTATACCCATCACTCACTTGGCAAGACCAGCTTCCATATAAAGTGAACAGCTTTTTGGAAAGGGTTACCAGAGGAGGAACTGAACCTTGCTGCCAACTGCAATATATGATGAGGTTGGAAAACAATTCTCTACCCCTATCAGGTGACAGTCGCCTCAAGGACAACTTGACTACAAGCGCCTGATTCAGAGCCACAGAGCTGAACAGCTCCCAGATTCTTGACCTTCAGAATAGACAGGAGACAGTGTTCATTGTTTTCAACAATGCTTCAGAGTGATTGGTACAAACAACAGATAAAGGACACTGCTAAATTAAAACCCCCAAAACTGAAGGCTAAGAATCTTGCCAAAATGTACATAGCAATTACCTTTCTCTAGCATCATTTGAATTAATTTCACTATCTTTATTGAATTGTCTGTGTTATGTATTACTTATATCAACAGGAAAAATGGAAAGGTTTTTTTTTCCATTTATCTTTTTGTTTGAATAGAAAAGGTAATCTAAAATTACTCTCATTTTATTTCCATTAGTAGAAACAATATTTTTAGGAGCAATGACAGTATAATCAAGAAAGATAGACTTCAGTGTCAAACAACATAATTTTTCTTAAAGTTTTAAAAATACATTAAATGAGTATTAATCCAGATGATACTAGACAGAAAAGGTACAAAGTACCATTCAGTTAGTGGCCTGATATAACCTTTGATCTCATTATTTTCTAATTTTCATAGTTTGCAATGCCACTGAAGTTCTAGTTTTAGAGTTGCATAGCTAAGCCATGAACAGTATTTTTAAACTCTTACATAATTTCATATTCGTAAAAAGTTACAGAATAATAGAAAAACACATAAGTAGTTTTATCCCCATGTAGCAACATTCTATAATTGTAAATATTTGTCACATTTCTTTTGTCACTATTGATAAATGATCATGTGTTGCAACTGCATAATGCTTTTTTACTTGTAACTGCATAATTATAAATTAATTTTTGTTTGCTGACTAGAATGCAATTTCCATGACCTTTTGTTTGCCATTTTGTTCTGGTAGTTAAACTCTCTTAGTAAATGTTCAATATTTTGTTACATGAATGAAGAAATAAAAAGAATGAGAGATGGAGGCAAAAAACATTAAATACTAAAGGCTTTTTTAATGATATGTTTTCTTTATGACCATCAGCTGGACAAGGCAGTGACATTCAAGATGAAAT
Source organism: Suncus etruscus (assembly GCF_024139225.1). Taxonomy (NCBI): domain Eukaryota; kingdom Metazoa; phylum Chordata; class Mammalia; order Eulipotyphla; family Soricidae; genus Suncus; species Suncus etruscus. The sequence goes on from NC_064851.1 coordinate 117,952,431, forward strand.
GCTAACTTAAAATCCAAAAGCTGTTGGAGACCAGAAGAATCAGAGCAGAGAGCTGAATGCCAGAGAGTTGGGCCCAAAATAGCATCAAAGCAAGAAATTAAGGAAAATTTCCCCTGGAGAAGCTGATTTAAATTCTGTGTGCCACTCACAATAGACTAGGTTAGGCTCCACTAACAAAATGAACACAATTCTCAATGTTTTAACCATGAAAACTCTGTTTCTAATTCATAGTATATGGTCCGTCCATGATCCTTGGTGTCAAGTAGAAACTCTTGATCACCAGGATTTTAGTTAATGAAATAGTTGCTGTCCAGAACCCTGCTAGTGATTATGCTAAAAAAAAAAAAAAAAAAAAAAAAACGAGCCTCTCAGTGGAAGCAAAGGATCCTCATCTGACCACTGAAATGCTCTGGCATAAGCAAGACATTTCTCATTCTCGTTTCTGCTTTTAATGCATTGAGTAGTCACAAGCACAATTACAAAGGTCCTAGGAAAATTGATATCAGAAGACAAAACCTGATAATATTTAATGCATGGTTCTAATGATGATTAGTTTTGTTGTTTGTTTTTTTCGGTTTTTTGGTTTGGAGACTATACCCAGTGATGCTCAGGGGTTACTCCTGGCTATGAGCTCAGAAATCACTCTTGGCTTGGGATGCCAGGGGATCGACTCAGTCCTTCCTAGATAAGTGGGTGCAAGGCAAATGCCCTACTGCTTTTGCCACCATTCCAGACCCTGTTGACTAGTTTTGATTCAACTATTACAGCTCCTGCTCCAAACTCTACAGTGAATTGGTTCATAAAAATTGAACTACCACAATGAGAATGTTACAGACATCCAACATAAAGTCATGGTTTATATTTACCCAAGCACAAGTGTTTCCTACTCTGCTCATTCTTCTTACCTCTCTTTTCTTTATGAGATCCCTAATAACTCAGAAGAATTTGATGACAAAAATAAATTCCAACTCATCACTTGCTTGAAATGTTTTACTATTTTTAATAAATACTAAAGTTCACCCATGCATGCAATCAGCTGATTTTAACATACCTCTCTACATCAAAATATTAAGACTTCTTCATTACAAAACATTAGTCTGAATGGCTTATAATTTCAAATCTAGTCCTTTAAATAAAACAATGGAGCAGTAAAGCAATATACTGGCATGTAGAGTCCAAGTTCCTAGTTTTAAACATATGTTCAAGATATAATAGATGAGGATAATGACCTGAATATTAGTATTAAATTTCTGTGAGCAATTTCTATTGCCACATCCTGGTTATGATAGTCAAACCAAATTACATAATTCTCTAAAAGAAAAACATATCAGTTTGCAATTAATTTTTCTATTTTAAATCATATTTTCAAGATGCAATAAAAATAACATGCAGTATTTTGTGATTAGGCAGGAAGCAGAAATAAGAACTGGATCATATATCTAATAAAATAAATAATGTAAAACATATTATAAGATCCTCCCAAGTATTCCATACATCTTGTGAACTTAAAATTATTATATTAAATAATTCAACTCTTCTCAGTGCTAGTTGCTCTAACTTTATTTTATGTACATGTATTTGCCCTCTTGCATATATATGAATGCATGTATGTGTGTGATTGCTTCATTTGTCACAAAAATCTCTGAGACAAGCCATAAGAAAACTATTTTAGGAGTCTGGAGAGTTACATAGAAGAAAGAAAATTGATCATAAGAAAACTCTTTTGGAAAATCCTTGAAAGAGGCAGTTTGTGGTATTTTACATTTTCCTCTTTATTCCATCTCTCCTGTGTGTTAGGCATTATTATAAAATATAAATATAATTGCATTGTACAATACAGGAAATTTTATATTCTGGTTCAAATTTATATTCTGGTTGAGGTTAGGGAGGGCAAAAACAATCAGCACAGATAAATAAAGTATCATATAATTAACAAGGCTATGAAAGTAATTAAATTAGGTAATGTTAAAATAAAAAATATGCTTAGAAAATACCAAATTGTGGTGACCAGAGGGAGAAAAATGAATTTGAATTGAGATTTAAAGAGTAGAAGAAGGCAGCCTTGCAATCTCTGAGGCGAGTTAGCACAAAATCTTTGACAAATGTGGTCTATTGAAGTAAATTTTATGAAGAAAAACACATATACCTCTTGAAGTCCTGATGGAAAACAAGAATTTAAAGATAAATAGGAAATTTTATAAGCTGCAGAATAAACACTTTATTTCATATGAAAATATACTGGAGCTGACACTGAAGTTTGCATTTGCTATGTAAATGCTAAGAGAGTTAGGCACACAGAATTCTGAGAAAAAATGAAAATTATGGTGTAAAAGAAAAAAAGCAGTGAAAAAGGAGGCATGAAATCATTACAAATTTTTGTGAAGGGGTAGTGTATATGGAAGATTTGAAACAACTGTGAACAAAGGAATCCTTTCTTCTAGATGCATAGCATGTTTAAACATATAAATTTCAACTAGAAGTAAAACTCCAGGTTACTGCAACCAAATCTCAATATTAATGAACCAGAAAAGGCACAGCAGCAGCTGTGGGGTGTAGGTGTGGCTGCGGGGACTTTGGTAGGGCAAGGGCACTGTCCACCTCCATCCTGGTCATACCCCAGGTTTTCAGCCAGAAGACCAATGTACCTGTAATTCTAGTGGCTTGCTTGCATCTCTCCAAGATTAGTCAGGAATCTGTGGATCTGGTCAAATGAGGTTACATGGTGGTAGCTACAAAATCTCTTGCTAAGCTTTAAGGTGCTTTCTCTCTCTTGGATAGTAACCTTATGTCAGAAGGGCAGAGAGCAGGTATTTACTTCCAGTCTATGGGTTGTCTTTTGATTCTGGTCAGTGTTTCCTCTGTGTTGTAGAAGCTTCTTAGTGATGTGGCCCGAAGATTTTAATATCCTCAGTGCTGCGGGACCTGAACTGCAAAGCATCCTAGGGGTCCCTGCCTTGAACACTTCCCAGTAGGCTAAATTGGTTAATCAATACCCTCTAAAACCTGCTGATTACTCTTTGGGATCCTCCCCCATCCCCCAAATAAAGTTTAAACCAGGCTAGTGATTTAGGTCAGTAGTAAATCATATATATCTTCTATATAGGAGGCCTTGGATGTTAAAGAGTTATAGCAGGAAAGAGAGAATGGGGCAGAGGAGAAAAGTAGGAAGAGTACTAAGGAGAGAGAGAGAGAGAGAGAGAGAGAGAGAGAGAGAGAGAGAGAGAGAGAGAGAGAGAGAGAGAGAGAGAGAGAAGTCAGACTGAAATAATATCTTCCTTCAAAGATTGTATTTTTTGGTTTGTGGGCTACAAACAGTGGTGCTATGTAAAGAAGTGAAATCATATGCTAATACCTATTAATGGGGACCAAACAGTGGTTTATTAGGTTTCAGGGTTGTCTGTCTGAAAGAGAAATCAGATAGATTAGAAAACTTTTTAAAATAATAGAAAAAAGCTTTTCTAGTCTACTGAAGGCCAAGTTTTAAAGAAAATAATTGCCATGGCATTAGCTTTTATTCCTTTTGATTGTATTCTGATGGTTCTGTTGTAAAAGAAATTGCACCCAGATTGGCCACACACAAGGCAAGTACCTGCTGTCCTATATCTCCAGCCTTAGAAAAGTACCGAGTTGGATGAGGTCCATATGTTCTTGATCTGTACCAGGGTGATGACAGAGCTGACATTGAAGACTGGTTGCTACTGGTGGGAATATTCCTCTTCTGCTTTATGTTCAGTTTGGACCAATAATCTCTTGGTTCTCTTGATTTGTGTCAGTATATATTTTCAGGCCTGCTAGAACAGCAGTACTTATTTGGAGGTTTAAAGCCTGGGAAACTAGTAGAAGACAACTTTTGCAGCTAGAATTTAACAATTAACCTGTAACTAACTTTTAATTTTAACTATAAACATTAAAATCTACAATAAAACAATAACAAAAACCCTAACCCTAACTCTAAGCCAAACGTAATTCTTATACTAATTTTTACCCAAGAGTAGGCCCAAAGTTACAATTTGCACCCATTTACATCAATGGTCCTATACTCAATTTTCACTTAAAACTTTAAACAGCAAAACCTATACCTTAGGTTTCAAACAAACCTAACTGTAACCCTTGGCCTTAACCTAAGCCAAGTGTAGCCCAAGACCTTAGCCTAGAATTTCACCTAAAAATAGCATAAAGTTAATAAATGCCTTGTAGCTAACTTTCACTTTTAAATGTGAACATAAGCAAACCCATACCCTACCTCTACAAAAGCCTTAGCTCTAATCCTAACCCTTACTCGCCCACATACACACTATCCTTAACCTAGACATGCTTTCAACTGTCAAAAATATGAACAAGTGTCCTATATATAACTTTCATTTTTAACTTATATATAAACCTAATCCCTAACATTAACACAAACCCTAACCCTAACCCTAAAGTTAACTCCAACCCTAACCCATACCAATCCTACCATTGCCTAGCAATAAACCTAACAACCAGCTTAAATTTAACCATCACCCTATACCTAACTTTCAATTTCAATTCTTTTTTTCTTTTTTTTTAATTTTTTATTTTTTTTTTTTATTTTTTTTTTTTTTGTTTTTGTTTTTTCTTTCTTTATAGTTGCTTTACTTAAACACCATGGTTACAGAAATGCTCATAGATTAGTTTCAGTCATACAGTGTACACCACCTCTCACCAATGCTTCTTTTCCTCCACCAATGTCTCTCATTTATCTTTTTTTTTTTTTTTTTTTTTTTTTTTATTTTTTATCTTTATTTAAACACCGTGATTACAAACATGATTATAGTTGTATGATTACAGTCATGTAAAGAGCACCCCCCCTTCACCGGTGTAACATTCCCACCACCAATTTCCCAGATCTCCCTCCTCCCCACCCCCCTACACCTGTACTCGAGACAGGCTTTCTACTTCCCTCATTCATTCACATTTTATGATAGTTTTCAGTGTAGTCATCTCTGCAACTGCACTCATCACTCTATGTGATGAGCTGCATGTCCTGAGCTGCACCTACCAGCCCTCATCTCTCTTGTCTCTGAGATATTGTTAAAAATGTCCTTCATTTTTCTTAAAGCCCATAGATGAGTGAAACCATTCTGCGTCTTTCTCTCTCCCTCTGACTTACTTCACTCAGCATAATAGATTCCATGTACATCCATGTATTGGAAAATTTCATGACTTCATCTCTCCTGATGGCTGCATAGTATTCCATTGTGTATATGTACCACAGTTTCTTTAGCCACTCATCTGTTGAAGGGCATCTTGGTTGTTTCCAGAGTCTGGCTATTGTAAATAGCGCTGCAATGAATATAGGAGTAAGGAAGGGTTTTTTGTATTGTATTTTTGTGTTTCTTGGGTATATTCCTAGGAGTGGTATAGCTGGATCGTATGGAAGCTCAATTTCCAGTTTGTGAAGGAATCTCCATATCGCTTTCCATAAAGGTTGTACTAGACGGCATTCCCACCAGCAGTGAAAAAGAGTTCCTTTCTCTCCACATCCCCGCCAGCACTGCTTGTTTTCCTTTCTTGTGATGTGTGCCAATCTCAGTGGCGTGAGGTGGTACCTCATAGTAGTTTTGATTTGCATCTCCCTGACGATTAGTGATGTTGAACATCTTTTCATGTGCCTTTTGGCCATTTGCCTTTCTTCTTTTTCAAAGTGTCTGTTCATTTCTTCTCCCCATTTTTTGATGGGGTTAGTTGTTTTTTTCTTGTATAGTTCTGTCAGTACCTTGTAAATTTTGGATATTAGCCCTTTATCTGATGTGTATTGGGTGAATAATTTCTCCCACTCAGTGGGTGGCCTTTGTATTCTGGGCGCTATTTCCTTTGAGATGCAGAAGCTTTTCAGCTTAATATAGTCCCATCTGTTTATCTCTGCTTCCACTTGCTTGGAAAGTGCTGTCTCCTCCTTAAAGATGCCTTTAGTCTCAATGTCCTGGAGTGTTTCACCTACATGTTGTTCTATATACCTTATAGTTTCAGTTCTGATATCAAGGTCTTTAATCCATTTGGATTTTACCTTTGTATATGGTGTTAGCTGGGGGTCTGAGTTCGCTTTTTTGCAAGTGGTTAACCAGTTGTGCCAACACCACTTGTTGAATAGGCTTTCCCTGCTCCATTTAGGATTTTTTGCTCCTTTATCAAAAACAAGGTGGTTATATGTCTGAGGAACCTTCTCTGAGTACTCAAGCCTATTCCACTGATCTGAGGGTCTGTTTTTATTCCAATACCATGCTGTTTTTATAACTGTTGCTTTGTAATACAACTTAAAATTGGGGAAAGTAATGCCTCCCATATTCCTTTTCCCAAGGAGTGCTTTAGCTATTCGAGGTTGTTTGTTGTTCCAGATGAATTTCAGAAGTATTTGATCCACTTCTTTGAAAAATGTCATGGGTATCTTTAGAGGAATCGCGTTAAATCTGTACAATGCTTTTGGAAGTATTGCCATTTTAATGATGTTGATCCTGCCAATCCATGAGCATGGTATGTGTTTCCATTTCCGCGTGTCCTCTCTTATTTCTTGGAGCAGTGTTTTGTAGTTTTCTTTGCATAGATCCTTCACATCTTTAGTCAGGTTGACTCCAAGATATTTGAGTTTGTGTGGAACTAATGTGAATGGGATTGTTCTCTTAATGTCCATTTCTTCCCTATCATTATTCGTGTATAAAAAGGCCATTGATTTTTGTGTGTTAATTTTGTATCCTGCCACTTTGCTATACAAATCTATTATTTCTAGAAGCTTTTTGGTAGAGTCTTTAGGGTTTTCTAAGTAGAGTATCATGTCATCTGCAAACAGTGAGAGCTTGACTTCTTCCTTTCCTATCTGAATTCCCTTGATATCTTTTTCTTGCCTAATCGCTATAGCAAGTACTTCCAGTGCTATGTTGAATAGGAGTGGTGAGAGAGGACAGCCTTGTCTTGTACCAGAATTTAGAGGAAAGGATTTTAGTTTTTCTCCATTGAGGATAATATTTGCCACTGGCTTCTGGTAGATGGCTTTGACTATATTGAGAAAGGTTCCTTTTATTCCTATCTTGCTGAGAGTTTTAATCAAGAATGGGTGTTGAACCTTATCAAATGCTTTTTCTGCATCTATTGATATGACCATGTGATTTTTATTTTTGTTGTTGTTTATGTTGTGTATTATATTAATAGATTTACGGATGTTAAACCATCCTTGCATTCCTGGGATGAAACCTACTTGATCAAAGTGAATGATCTTCTTGATGAGGCACTGGATCCTGTTCGCCAGGATTTTGTTGAGGATCTTTGCATCTGTGTTCATCAGGGATATTGGTCTGTAATTTTCTTTTTTGGCAGCATCTCTATCAGGTTTTGGTATTAAGGTGATGTTGGCTTCATAAAAGCTATTTGGAAGTATTCCTGTTTTTTCGATTTCATAAAAGAGCCTGGCCAGAATTGGTAGTAGTTCCTCTTGAAAGGTTTGAAAGAATTCATTCGTGAATCCATCAGGGCCTGGGCTTTTGTTTTTGGGTAAATTTTTGATTACAGTTTTAATTTCCTCAATAGTGATGGGGGTGTTTAGATATGCTACCTCTTCTTTATTCAACCGTGGAAGGTTATATGAGTTCAGAAATTTATCCATTTCTTCCAGGTTCTCATATTTAGTGGCATAGAGTTTCTCAAAGTATTCTCTGAATACCCTTTGAATCTCTGCAGTATCTGTAGTGATCTCCCCCTTCTCATTTCTAATACGCGTTATCAAGTTTCTCTCTTTCTTTTGCTTTGTGAGTTTTGCCAATGGTCTATCAATCTTGTTTATTTTTTCAAAGAACCAACTTCTGCTTTCGTTGATCTTTCGGATTGTTTTTTGGGTTTCCACTTCGTTGATTTCTGCTCTCAGCTTTGTTATTTCCTTCTGTCTCCCTATTTTTGGGTCCTTTTGTTGAGCACTTTCTAGTTCTATTAGCTGTGTCATTAAGCTACTCAGGTAAGCTCCTTCTTCCTTCCTGATGTGTGCTTGCAAAGCTATAAATTTTCCTCTCAGTACTGCTTTTGCTGTGTCCCATAAATTCTGATAGTTTGTGTCTTTATTGTCATTTGTTTCCAGGAACCTTTTGATTTCCTCCTTGATTTCATCTCGGACCCACTGGTTATTGAGTATGAGGCTGTTTAACTTCCAGGTGTTAAATTTTTTCTTCTGTGTCCCTTTGCAGTTCACATCTAACTTCAGAGCCTTGTGGTCAGCAAAGGCAGCCTGCAAAATGTCTATCTTTTTTATTTTATGGAGGTATGTTTTATGTGCCAGCACATGATCTATCCTGGAGAATGATCCATGTACATTGGAAAAGAATGTGTATCCAGGTTTCTGAGGATAGAGTGCCCTATATATATCTACTAGGCCTCTTTCATCCATTTCTTTTTGCAGGTCTAGTATATTTTTGTTGGGTTTCCATTTGGTTGACCTATCAAGTGTTGACAAGCCTGTGTTGAGGTCTCCCACAATTATTGTGTTATTATTGATATCCTTCTTCAGATTTGTCAACAATTGTATTAAATACTTTGCTGGACCCTCATTCGGTGCGTATATGTTTAGGAGAGTGATTTCTTCTTGCTGTACAAATCCCTTGATTAGTACATAATATCCATCTTTGTCCCTTACAATTTTTCTGAGTATAAAGTTTGTGTCATCTGATATTAGTATGGCCACCCCCGCTTTTTTAAGGGTGTTGTTTGCTTGAATGATTTTCCTCCAGCCTTTGATTTTGAGTCTATGTTTATTCTGACTATTCAGGTGTGTTTCTTGTAGACAGCAGAAGGTTGGCTTCAGTTTTTTGATCCATTTCGCCACTCTGTGCCTCTTAACTGGTGCATTTAGTCCATTGACATTGAGAGAAATAATTGTCATGGGATTTATTGCCATCTTTGTGTAGAAGTTTGGTGTGTTTTTTGTTCTGTCTTGTTTTTAGAGTAGATCTTTCAGTTTTTCTTTTAAGGCTGGTTTTGAGTCTGCAAAGATTTTGAGCTGTTGTTTATCTGTGAAGCCGTGTATACATCCGTCAAACCTGAAACTTAGTTTTGCTGGGTGCAATATTCTTGGCGAAGCATTTATTTCATTGAGTTTTGCCACTACGTCCCACCACTGCCTTCTGGCCTTGAGTGTTTCTGGTGACAGGTCTGCTGTAAATTTCAAGGATGCTCCGTGGAATGTAATTTCCCTTTTCGATCTTGCTGCTTGCAGTATTCTATCTCTATCGGTGGGTTTCATCATGGTGACTAGGATGTGTCTTGGGGTGTTTCTACTGGGGTCTTTTTTAGCTGGTACTCTTCGGGCATGCAGGATTTGGTCACATGTTTTCTTTAGCTCTGGTAGTTTCTCTGTGATGATGTTCTTAACCATTGATTCTTCCTGAAGATTTTCTTCTTGGGTCTCTGGAACTCCAATGATTCTGAAGTTGTTTCTGTTGAGCTTATCAAAGACTTCTATTTTCATCTTCTCATATTCTTTGAGTAAATTTTCCATTGTCTGATCATTTGATTTGAGGTTTTTTTCTAATCTCTTCTGCTGTGTAAAGTTGTTATGCATCTCATCTTCTAAAGCACTAATTCTATCCTCAGCTGCTGTTAACCTGTTGGAAAACTCATCCATTATGTTCTTCAATTCGTCTATTGAGTTTTTCAGACCTGTTATCTGATCTGATATTTCAGTTTGGAGTTTTCTGATTTCTGTCTTCATATTCTCTTGATTTTTATTAGTGCTCTGATTTATACTTTCTTTGATATCTGATAGCAACCTCCATATTTCGTCTCTAAACTCCATTTCTGAAAGACTGCTTAGGTAGTTGGTCGTTGTTGGGTCATCAGAGTTTCCATCTTCATTCTCTATGGTTGAAGTTGGTCTGCGTAGTCTCCCCATTGTCTCGCTTACGCTGTGGGTTTTTCTACGTGTTGTGGTGGTACTCATTGGCGAGGTGGAGTGCGCGGCCGCGAAGCGCAGCGGAGCGGCCGCGCTCCGGCCCCCAAACACTCACCTCAGCCGAGGCAAGCCGTCAGGGGATGCCTGGGGAGGCCCCCAAGTGTCTGCCAAGCAAAGAAACCAGCACAATCCACAACTCCAACAGAAAACTCACAGCCCCAGCGAGACACGCCTTGAAGAGATTAATGCTGAATCAGGTCAAAGTTCCCAGGTTGATGCAGGCTGGGGGAGGTCCCAAAATGTCTGCCGGGCCTAGGGGTCCAGCAGTCAGCCTGATCTGCAACTCCGGCCCCCAAACACTCACCTCAGCCGAGGCAAGCCGTCAGGGGATGCCTGGGGAGGCCCCCAAGTGTCTGCCAAGCAAAGAAACCAGCACAATCCACAACTCCAACAGAAAACTCACAGCCCCAGCGAGACACGCCTTGAAGAGATTAATTTAATTTTTTATTTTTAATTATAAGAACAATGATGCAAAGAGGACAAGGTAAAGTTACAGTGAAAGGACAATCGCCCATAAACAGAGTTCTCAGAAGAAATCCCCTTGCTGACGCCTAAATATTGAACTTACAGTCAAAGAACATGGATGATGGTGGGATGGACGATGAGGTCTTTCTCCTCCAGCTCAGACCACGCGTCTGCCACCCTGTTCGGCCAGCAGTTCTGAGATGATGGCGGCGGATAGAAAACTCACAGGCAGTCAGGCTTCAGGAGAAATCAGCTTTATTCAGTGGATAAAGCTGAAGCAAAAGCCCAGAATCAGCCCGCAAAAAAAGCTCCCACCTTCCACAGACCCTTGCTTTTATACACAAGAATCAGGTACCACCCTAGGGTGGGAGCAGAATACCAAGTAAGAAATAATCCAATATACTATTACCAGGTCACACTCTAGGGTAGGGCACAATTATTGATTAGGGTAGGATCAGTAACCCAACATCTCCCCCTCCCTGAATATAAATGGTGGATAGTAAGCGTTTGTATTCCTGACTCTGCCTTTAGTCAACGGCAGGTCTTAATATTCCCATAGCAACAAAGTTTAAAATGTAAAATTAACATATCAGCCTTTTCCATATATCTTTTCTGCAAAATATACCTGTAACTTAAAATTTTTTTTTTTTTGGTTTTTGGGCCACACCTGTTTGATACTCAGGGGTTACTCCTGGCTATGCGCTCAGAAATCTCCCCTGGCTTGGGGGGACCATATGGGATGCTGGGGGATCGAACCGTGGTCCATCCTACGCTAGCGCTTGCAAGGCAAACACCTTACCTCTAGCACCACCTTCCAGGCCCCTAAAATTTTCTTAATGCTTATTTACCAAGTATTATCCTGGAACCTCCTTGTTCCTATTTTCTTAATGCTATTTAACCAAGAATTTTTTACGGGAACTTTCTTGTTCCTATACTTTTTTTTTTTTTTTTTTGGTTTTTGGGTCACACCCGGCAGCGCTCAGGGGTTCCCCCTGGTTCTACGCTCAAAAATCGCTCCTGGCAGGCTTGGGGGACCATATGGGATGCCGGGATTTGAACCACCATCCTTCTGCATGCAAGGCAAATGCCTTATCTCCATGCTATCTCTCCGGCCCCATTCCTATACTTCTTAATGCTATTTACCAAGCATTTTTTCCTGGAACTTTGTTCCTATTAACCTTTCCCTAAACACAAATACAAAACATTTATACAAAACATACATTTTAAAAACAGGCTACTACATTAAAATACACAGTAAAACATTATGCATTTGGGAACATTAACTATGGAAAACTATAAAACACATTTAAATCAGCAAGAAAATGACTTATATCAAAATTAGAAGCAAGTGGTTCCAAATTAGATTTTTCAGTTGAGCTTCACTGTTATCTCTCTTTTTTAAATTTTTATACCACCACCAGATAGTCCAAACGTGAATACGCTGTGGACTTCTCCATTTTAACCATTGCCAAATTGTCCAGACACTGGGCTTCTCCCAGGCTGCTCACCACGTGGCTTCACTTCCATGGAGTCCCAGGCCCTGCAGATGCGCCTGCCGCCTCTGGCCTTCTTGCAATCTTCTTGCCTGGTTCGAGTCTACTTTGCAGTTGCAGCTTGTAAGGGTGCTAAGCCACTTTACAAAACGGCAGCACCAGGAGTGCGGGTATCCCTCCCCCACCTGAATTTATCCCACCTGAATGATCAGAATTGCCCACACCTGAAGTGGGCGGGTAGAGGAGTCTGCATGGGGGGAGAGAGGGGATAAGAAGGAGAGACATCATCATGAGAGGCATCATCAAAGAGAGGCATCATCAGAGATTGAGCATCAGATTCAGTATCACCAATTCAGCATCAGATTCAGCATAGCACTTGAGCTTCATCGAAGAAGCAGCAGCAGTTGCATCACCAAAGGGAGTTAGTCAGCCTGGAAGCAGTTAGGAAGCCTGGAAAAAGCAGCTGAAAGGGAGACAGAAGCCGAGAGAGCCCAGTAGGAGTAGAGAAGTAGCTGCTAGGAAAAGGATTAGTATAGAGGCCATGTGAGGAGTTGTGCTCGGCAGAAGGGACTGTGAAATATGCTGGCTGACTACTGGAACTTCATCTGACTGCTTTGTGAATCTCTCCACCCTCGCCCTGCAACCTTCAGACCTGCCAGACTATAGGGGCTGTTGGAGTCCGGTCAAGCCCAGAAAGGCTTCACCATCCCCACACCAACAATAGGACTATTTAATATAAATAAAGACAACAGTTTCCACTTATCAAATTGTAAAAATAAATAAACCAAAAGTCACTTTATGGTCAGAGAGATAATAAAGGGGTTAAGGCATTTGTTTTGCAGGATTTGGCTATGTGCAAAACAAGTGCCTTAACCCCTTTATTATCTCTCTGACCATAAAGTGACTTTTGATTTATATTTTTACAATTTTATATGACCCCCTGAGGCCCTCAGGAATATTTCCTGAGCACTGCTGGATGTAGGCCAAA